>NC_054377.1:106157503-107357503 GCF_017654675.1 Xenopus laevis
CTATGTTGTGTCATACTTTTAATCTCCCCAATGTATAGGTCTGTGCACTCTTCTCTGTATTGGAACACTGGACAGAGACAACATTACTTTTCTTGTGCTTTAGCATTGGGTCTTTTGGGTGAACCAGTTGCTTTCTTAGAATATTGCTTGGTTTGAAAAAAAAAATATATGGAATGACTATTTGTTATTGGGAAATGATTTTTAATTAGAGTTGTGCTGCAATATTACCAATATTTCACAATGATAACTTGCCCATTCCAGATTTACTGTATGTGCATGAACCATAAGGAGAGCACTGAATATACTGTAGCAATATTATGTTGCAGTGGTGTAATCACAGAAGAAGCTGACATTACAGCTGTGGGGGGCCTGAGTCTGCTTACTCTGTAGGGGGGCCTGTGGGTGACCTGGGGTGCACACAATATTGCGGGTCACTTGCAATTTTGTTTTGCATGACATTTGACCCATGCGCGCAGGTCTACTGTGATTCTGCCTGGGGGTGGGGGGGACCAGGAACATAAATTTGCTAGAGGGGTCAGGCCACCATAGTTATGCCAATAGTTCTAGCTGTTGTGGGCACTTTAACTAAATTACCCTGGTCTATGTATTTTTTTTTCTTTTTAATAAAAGGATAGAAATGAGAGTTATTAGGAGGTCTAAAACATCAGCATTCTCAGTGATTTAGGATTTAATTCTTCTTACCGCGAATGCTGAGCTGAATTTTTATATTCATCTCTCTGTGGATCTTCTCTATTGGATGCCTTACACCAAGTGGCTTCACCTTCTTGTTTGCGTTGCGTTTCTTGCAATATTTTTGCCATATCTTTAAAAATCAGGATTCCCTAAATGAAACATTGAAGCATACACGCTTTTATAGCCTTTATATCACTCTCTTTTATGATCCTACTCATTAGGATCACGACAGTATATTATTCACTTGCATGTCTTGATGTCTACAAACAACATTTAATTTCTTGAATCAAGAAACGTTGCTGCATTTTATGAGTACTGCTGCTGTACTTAGCCTATCAACTGTTTCTGACTAGCGCTAATAACTATGGCTTCCGTTACAGTGCACAGTGCTGTCCTCATCAAATGTTTTACTCATTGCAGTGCTGTAGAAGGGCTTGGCACTTTATCAATGGATAATATAATAACTATAACAACAATGATGTTAATAATACACGTTCTTAAGTCATCTGGAAAAGAGACACTGTCCAGTTACTCCAGACACTAGAGTATATATTGTGGTATATAATGAAGTAATATTCTCTTTAATGCAAGAAATATCTTGTTTGATTGTTTTACGCTTTACATAAAAGGAAACATTTAATTGTGTGAATGGTACAGTCATGGACACAATGGCCAGGACTCCGGGGGAACAAAGCCAACTCTGCCACTTCTATTTAAGCAGAATTGTAAAAGCCAGTTATGTTTCCCAAGCAGTAGACCATCAGCTGCTGTAACTGACATGCCTCAGGGCCTTACACTCCAACATATTAACTGACATATATATATATATATATATCTAATAGACATATAAGCCAGAATTTAGGCTTTTGAGCCTCTGAATGCTGCAGCAGGGGGTGAGACTTAATGACAAGATGTAGGAGATGGATGAAATTTAAACTCATTCCAGAAGGTTAAGCTACACATAAAAGAACTCAGGTTATAAATCTGCTTCCAACATATGAAGCAGCTAAATAACTACATTTGAATGCCTACTAGCCATTTAAAAGTCACTCTTGGATTGATCTCCTTGTTCCTGACCCTTGGTTGCTTTTAGGCTCAGTCTTGTGATTGTCATTTGCCTGAATTCACACCCTATTTTTGGTTTCCTTACTGTTAATTGCCTACATTTTCTACAACTTTGAGTCCAAGGTTCAATTTTAATTTACAGCCTGCCTGTGATTATTGGGCTCTAAATCCCATGAGGAAAGGATGACCTGTAACATGTGTTCCTAAAAGAGGAAGCTTTCACCCACTCTAGGAAATTGCTTTTCCTTGTATTAGGCCTTTAGCTGAAAGAGAATGTAAAACTGCTGTTCTCTTCAAAAGAGAGGTTGAATTATGATCCAAGACCAACTAGACAGTGGACTCACTTGTTTCGGCTTCTTATCGAATTGAAGAGTTATCTCCCTGAAGATATTCTTTCAGCACTCCCTAGTCTTTCTATTGCTGCATTATGTTTGGTTTTGTGACTACAAGCTTGTCCCTTTTTCTGCCTCTTACTTTTTCCTTTGGCACTGTTTATTTATTTATTCATCCTGCTTTGCATCATGATTAGTGAATCTGTCCAGTTTTCCTAAAAATTTGAAAAACTGCAGGAAAATCTGCAAAATGGCTAAACATTTGAGAAACACATTAAAGTATATGGGTAATATTTTTTTGCTTCAACTTTTTTTATAGCAAAATTTATTAGTCTATGGGCGTCTTTTTTTTACTGAGGCAATTTCAATCTATTCGGGGGAATGTAATAAAAGTCAGTAACGGAAAAACTATTTACAATGCGAAGTTATGCCTTTACGCAAACAAATTTTGGTTTGTGCGAATTTAATATAGCTTTAGCGAACCTGGAAACTGTTTAGCGACCACTTCCAACGGTGGAAGACCGTTTGCAAATCTTATAGTTTGCGCCAATGCACAGTCAATGTAATAAAACTTCTTACTGAAAAAGTCGTTATGTTTGCTCCAAAAGATTACAACACCTTCAAGCACTTCTTATGAGTGCAAATTAAAATTTGCAATGCAATATTAGTTTAAGGAACATTATTACAATTCGAGATGTGGATTTTTATTCTTTTTTGGTGCAAATTGTTTTGCTCTTTGCGACTTTTATTACATTCCCCCGTATGGGTGTTTTTTCGTGGCACATTGTTTCTGCTTTGGGGCTACTTTACTTTCAAGTCTTGTTGACTGTATTGAGTGAATCTGCCATGTTTTGTTTTGTGTCAGAAGAATTCACAAACCAGTGTCAAAATATGCTGAATTGCTTTGGAGTCAATGGCAAGGCAAAATCACACACATGTTTCACTTACTATGCTGCTACATACATGCCCTACATTGTTAAAGCACCTCCCATCCACTATGCTACAACTATTTCAATAAAAAAAGGCTCCCATGTTGCCAGTTTCTTAAAAACATGATTTTGGACATTACCTTTGGTGGATCAGTAATAGTATCTACTGCTACACTCAGTAACTATATTGCTGTTTAACCAAAAAGTGTCATCTATAGTTTATATATTATTGGCTTACTAACAAATGTACAACTAATAAGCGCAGGAGCAAAAGCAGACATAATCTTCCACCAAGAATTGCCATTAAAATATGTTGATTGTGATATCAGCCAATGTAAACACCTAACCAACCATAAACAGTATATATATATATATATATATATATATATATATATATATATATATATATATATATATATATATGTATAGTTCTCCAATGAGCCTCCGCACTCCAATAATAGGATAAGGATAAGGAGGGGTGCACGCGATAAGGAGGGGTGCACGGTAATTTTTGAATACACCAATAGTTGGTGAAAAAATTAGATTTTTATTATTACATAGCATCTATTTCCATTTTAAAAATAAATACTACGATACTCTGTAATAATAAAAATCTAATTTTTTCACCAAAGGGAGTGTTGGTTTGGAAACTATTGGTGTATGCAAAAATTACCCTGCACCCCTCCTTATCCTATATTGCTGGTTTGGAAACTATTGGTATATATATATATATATATATATATATATATATATATATATATATATATATATATATATATATATATATATATATATATATATATATATATATATATATATATATATATATATATATATATATATATATATATAAAATCAACTGTGCATCGGCATCTTAACTTGCATAAAGTGGGTCCAGGATCAAAAATTGAATGTATGCCAGTAGAAGGGTCCTAATGCTGTATCCATTGGAATGCACAGTGAATGCATGTTTGGGTGCACATAAAATGTGTACAAAGCCACAAGAAAGTGCCGCACTCAGGCTCAATTAGTAACTGATTTTAATAAACAAAAGAAGTTTCAACATTTCAATCACAAACCTGAAGGTCCCTGAGGAGGATCATGATGATGTGATATATTTCCTCAATTGGTTACTACTCCAAGTATTAGCCTTAGGCATGTGCAATGAAATGGTTTGGATGAAGCTCCAAAGGCAGAAGAACATATGCTGATCCACATGGTTTGGCTTGGATAGTTAACTCTGAATGCACTTGCTGTCAGCTGCTTCTGGTATCCATCATATAAAAGTAGAGAACTGCTGCAGGAAATCTCAGGTTGCCCAAGAATAGGATATTGCTGCATGGCAAATATCTCATGAGACTAGCGTTCATTCACTTGCAGACGAGCCCCAGTCTGCCCTGTAGCTTTATTTTTCCCTCCCTTACATGGATTTCCACTGATGTTCACTGAAGAACTTTATTTAACCTGTTTTTAAGGTGTGAGAGACAGGCATCACCCTGGCCTGCTTTGGAGTAAAATCACTGCATGTACTGTTTACTGATTAATAATTACATTTGAGGTTACATCAAAGAATGACATTTTAAAACGTATCAACCATACAGATTAATATAGTTCAATGCAATGAATATCAAAGCCCTCGTCAGTTAGTAACACAACACTGCAATTCATAATTCTATTATTGATATTGTCGAACTGTTTGTAAATATTATGGTAATCTATTCATATATCCTGGCAGAACATGTGTTCCAAGTAATAGATTTGAATTTTAGCTTTTTTACATATATGAATGGAGCCTTTATGCTGAGCGTTCTAGATGGTGAATTAATGTTGAGAAGTTTGAGCAGATGAGAAAAAAGGCCTTCTGTGTGATCATTTGAAGAGTCCTCTACATGTCTGATTGCAGGTTTAAAGGAAACACAAAGGTTTCACTGTCAAAATTCTTTTCAAAATAGCTTCATTGTAACAGCAGGGTTGGTTAAGTGTGAGACCCAGGTCAGTGTACGTGTACATTTTTGTGCAGTGCTTCTCCCACTTTATCAAATAAATGCTTTAATGAATCAGGTGCTAAACATGGTTACATTTAAAAACAATAGTCCTACATATGCCGAGAGAGATGGACATTGCACCAGTGCAGTAACCCTTAGCAACCAATAGAACGGTCTTGTGCAGTTTGAATATTAACAAAAGCATCTGATGCTATGGTTTAATGCACTGGTGCAAAGTTACACCTATGTTAGTAAATTAGGAACTGTTGTATTTACTGTTTGTTGCACAACATGATGCACAAAGGTTGATTAAAATAGGAATTGACGTTTTATTTTTTATTCAGCCGATTTTTTTTATAACATGCTTAAATAAAATGAATACAGAATTTCTGTGAATTTACAACACCGATATCTGCCCCAAAGCTATACGTCTAACCATATATACTTAATCTGCCTTAATTTGTGATAATCCTTTCTAAATTACATCTGTCTCTATTGCTCAGTGTCTCTATTGCTCAGTGTCTCTATTGCTCAGTGTCTCTATTGCTCCATTGATAGTTTAACAATCCATTTTTCTGTTCTCATGAGGTACCAGCTCTACTCTTTCCTGCATAGCTGGCTTGCTTTACTCAGTGATTAATTGGATAATTTAGCAATAGGCACTGATATTCTCTATGCTTTGGCTATATATTCAGCACTATCTTGGGGAAGGCACTACTTCCAGGGGTAAGGAACTAATTCTTACATTTCTTAGGATCTAATATTTCGCAAATGCTAATAAATAGTAGCGAAACACCAATTTAGACAAGGCACAGGACTAGGGTCAATAAGCACAAACCAAGCTGGAAAAAATAAAAATCTAATCTAATGCACCTTAATTTATAATAATTTTTCCCCTCCTAAAAATGGAGGCTTTTGACATCTTTAATAACTTCCTTATTCCCCCATAATAATTATCTTGGTATACTTATTTGTTTGATTAAGTAATCAGATTATATAGTTTCCAATACATCTCACTGCTGATACCACTTTAATTTCATTTCTCATCTTCAATCACTTTAATTTTGCCTATAAGCCATTTTTACTTCAATTTCCCAGCACTACCTTAATTTTTCCAAGACAGAAATGGTCCTCTCTCCCACCCCCATTATTCAAAACATACATAAATGTCACTAAATGACAACTGTAACTCTCATTATCTTTTTTTCTTCTTTCAATACTTACAATGGCTTCTGATACCATTTCAATTAAAATTTAAACTGGCAGTGATATTAGATGCTCACAACTCCGCAACTGTGAAGCATCTACTCCTCAACACCTCACATTACATAGCCAAATTTAAGGCTTTAGTAGAGCTGCACCTCTTTTCCGAAATGCTATTCCCACTCCATCAAAGTTTACCCTTATCTAGCTAAGCCTTCTTTTGCCAACTATACTTAATGCCTTAATTTCCCAACTTTCCTTATGGACCCCATCTAGGTTAGGCTAGACCTTGTCCTGCTGAGAAACAGGCAGAGCACCGGTTACATTTGACCCTCTCTCCACAGGATGGGCCTTTGCTACATAAAAGGGTGAAGGAATGTTTTTATGTAACTATATCTCACTTGTGCTGTGTGACTAAACAAAAGAATTGGACACCAGAAAGTTCTTGAACAAAACAAACAGCAACAGGCTTTATTCTCTTAAAGCACAAATCAGGGTTTGGATACTCTCACAATCCTCCGAGGTCTATGTCAGATACATGGCAGCATGTTACAGCCAGAACCTTGTGACACCCTTGTGGAGATAGCCTACCACACTGGATAGATGCACCCTCAGGATCTCTGTACTGTGATCTGGATCCTCATGCAGGGGATCAGGAAACTCACTAAACCTAAATCCCTATCAGGCTGTGATCCCTACACTACAGCCAGTATTGCCCCCTTACTATCCCTAATTGGAGCCAGGCTGCTCTTGCTCAATACTTCTATCTGCCTCACTTCCCTAGAAAATGCTGTTACAGAGAACTACCCTGTCCTGACTTCAGCTCATTCACAGGGTCCCTGTATCCCCGACTTCACCAAGGCATTCCATTTACTAGGGCCTAAGCTCCAGGCTCCCATTACCAACCACTCCCTCCTGGAGTGGTAGGGGAAAGAGAAAGCCCAATGCTCTGCCTAGTATTATACTGGTGTGGCAGAACGTGTCATCAGCCTCTGGGCCAATGATACACTGTACACATTATGCTGATAAGCAAAAGTAATTACATTGCCTTTTGCCCAGGAACCAGAGTACAAGGAAGTATAGGCATTTAAAGCCATAGGGGATTGTTAGCCTTATGGGTCACTACATACAAAAGCCCTAGACGCAAGTGCTAGGACAATAAGGGGGATTGATATTGTGCCTCATAGTGCTCATTCCCCCAGCACTTGGAGCATTGCTGTGGTTTTCAAATTGAGATGGATTACTTGCACTTTTTACCCTGTCCCACCATGTTTAAATTACCTCTCCTGTGTCTAACATTACCTTTTTCTTTTAACCAAAGCTTCAAATGTGCAGGACCCTCTTTATCCCCTTCATCTGTCAGTATTTGTGTGCGTTTGTATCTGTTGTATTTCAGAAAATTGATTAAAAACAAAGAATCATTTTATATTTCAATCTCAGTATCATGCTAAACAATGCAATTTATGCTTTAGAATAAAGTACAAAACTTGTCTATATTTCATCTTTTTTATACACAGATACAATGAATTACATAGGGATTGTCACATAGTAACAGTAGTCAGAAACAATTCTTTTAATGCAGAATTACTGTTTGACAGGGCAGGAATTATTAGATATGCAGTTATTTTTATAAATATGTTTTCAACATGTAACAATCATTACTATTCCTCAATCCAACATTTTTCCATTGTGTATACTTATTTCATGCTGTCACCAACTAATTTTAAAAGTCTCAAGTTCCAGCATTAGTCAGTAATTGTACAAGCTGCCAAACAGAAACAAATGTCAAATTAAAGGTGCAAACTAATATGCGGTTTATGGCCCTAATCAAGACAAAAAAATGGCCTCACTTATTGTCTGTTCATCCTTTTCTAAATGTGTTTAAAAAGAGAGCTTTGTTAGGTTACATTTCAGCATAAAGTTATATTTTATTAAAATTTGTAGTAGTAGTATTAGTATATCAGTAGTAGTCGTATATTCATTTAGTAGTATATCACTAAGGACAAATTTCGCAGACAGCAAAGGCCAAGAATATTGGACAGCACTAAGCAATTTTTCAAATCTTAAACTACTTTATAAACCATTTTTTTTTTGGTATCAAATAACTAACAATGAAACCCATAGCTACAAATAACTACAATAAAAGCAGAATAGCAGTGTGAGTTTAACCAACCAAATAAATACATATACGTATAGGTAAGTATATTCATATATTTATCATTCAGAATTAGTTATTCAGAATAGCCCACATGGCTATTCTGTTTTCATTGTAATATCAAACAATCCAATCAAATTATAATCATCAGCAAATGGCAAAATGTTAACCTATCAGGAATAGTGATGGGTGAATTTTTCGCGTTTCACTTCGCTGAAAAATTTGTTAATTTCCTGTGAAATTCGCAAAACAGCAAAAAGTTTGAGAAACATGAATTTTGAAGCCACCAACAATTCCGACGCGCATTGAAGTCAATGGGCGGGTGTCGAAATTGTTGCTGGCATTGGAATTGTTGTTGGCGTAAAAAAAAAACCTGCAGCGAATTTTCACAGCAATTTCTCGCATTTATTATTTGCCGGCGGCAAAACGCGGAAATTTGCCTTGAATTCAAGCCTGCCGAATCAATTCGCCCATCACTAATCAGGAAGAAACCTTTGAGAGGAACTGAAGTATTCTACCACAAACTTTTCACTCTCTGTAGGGAATGGGATTTATTTTTCTGGAAAAAAGGCAGTTTTTTTTCTTTTTCCTCTTCCAGAATTGCTGTAGTTATTTGATACAAATGTGCTCTGTCAGAAAGCAGATTCAAAAATACTCAGGAAGATTTAGCTAAAGAAGAGTGGCAGTGATTGCAAACTGTGAATTCTAGCACTGGAATGTTAGTTTACAAGTGAGTGTTTGTGGAATACCAGGAGGGCTACTGTTTAAGCAGATAGGGGTGGGCAATGTCTAACTGAAATACTCTGTTTTATGTTTATTTAATGGAGTAGGCTACTGTTTAAGCATTCTAAAGAGTAGTGAGGAAGTATTAGAAAAATATATTTTTACCGAGGACTTGCAATGGCTAATTAAAATACTGCAGCCAATGGTTGTTAAATGGAATATATTTTTGCAAAGTTAAATTTAATATGTGATAGTTCAGTGAAAGCAATAAATAGCACATATATTTTGGACTATAACCAAGTTCTTTATGTAAGAAAATATAATCTTTAAAAGCTATTAAAGCTTATTTTTTATGTCTAATAGAATTATTTTAGCTATTATTCTGTTGTTTTCCTGAATTTCTGCAAATGTGTAACTTCTGTAAATATGTAACTTGCATAAGATTATATTATTCTTCATTTAGTGACAACCTTATCCCAAAATCTTCCAACAGTGTGATAATTCTCATCCAAGGAGTAGGAAGGGCGGCTGACTTTGCATGCAAGAGGGCGTGGTCTGCTATGATTGGCAGAAATATATTTTTTTTGTCCATTGAAAAAAAATCTTCACATAAGGGTGGAGAGTGTTAAACTTTTATGTATCTACCCTTAATCCAGAAAGTTCCGAACTATGGAAAAGCTATCTACCATAGACTCCATTTTATCCAAATAGTCCAATTTTTTTAAAAAATTATTTCCTGTTTCTCTGTAATATTAAAACAGTACCTTGCACTTAATCCTGGCTTAGATATAATGGATCCTTATAAGAACAAAATCAGCCTGTTGGGTTTATTTAATGTTTAATTGATTTTCTAGTAGACAAGGTATAAAGATCCAAATTACAGAAAAATCCATTATAGGGAAAACCTCAGGGCCCTATCATTCTGTATAACAGGGCCCTATTCCTCTATTGTCTATATATATTTGAGGGATTTAGTTATGAAACATTTGATAGAAAGGATAGCTTCACACACAGATGATACAGATGTGGACCTGTTCATAAATAGACCTACCAAAAAGCAAACTATGAATTTCAGATTTTGGACAATTACGCGTTTGTTTGGGCATGAAGCTGGTAAGTGAACCTTAAATTGGTGATGTTGCGAGGGGGTTTATTACTAGACTACACCACTTTGTAACGCTTACAGTGCCAAGGAGAAGTGCATTAGACAAATATCACTACTGATGCCATGACATATTATTATTTTAAGTTTTCCACACAGTACATGTTCCTTATGATACATATTCTCATGTCTATTTGGTAAGCCGTGTATTTTTTTATCTGTGTTTATATTACCAGCCTCTTGTGTATGATAATTCACAAATTGTGGGTTTAATTATTCACTTTTGGGACATTTACTGTCAAAGTCACTTAATTCACTATTTTGTGAGGAACACTCTGTCTGAGACAAAGAGACAGTTTTAATTAGAGTTTATTTTATTGTTATGCTAAACTCTTCTATTAATGTGAAAATAAAGATTAATTGATTAATTTTTCTTTTGCCTCAAGCATATTTTTTCAATTATCATACAATGAACTCTCTCACTACTCATGGGCTGAAACTAGCAGTAGCAATGGCTGTTTTATATCTAGGTTTTAAATTTATGCTTTCTTAACTTTGTATCTAGCAATATTCCTGCTTCTTTGGAAGTTACCATTTGAAGAAGAAATAGTGACAATATTTTGTTCTCAAGTCAGTTTCTCTTGTTTAAATCCTGACTTGATCTAGCTTGCCTTTTTCCTGCTTGTTTATTACTGTCATGTTTTTGGAGCCAGACCTATATAATGCCAACTTTCTGTTCCTGCCTTGTCCATTTGTGTTTTATCTTCTAAAAATGACCTTCATAGTACTTCAACAGCCATGGCCTCTTCCCTGGGACCTTAATGCTTCTAAACCAACCTAGTACTGACCCATTTCACTCCTATTAGAATCAGCTAATAAACATTTGGCCCTCTTGTTCCTCAATGGGAGAGAGGCTCCTCCAAACCTGCATGTTATTGGCAGATAAGTATACTTATACTGGAATCCTAATGCTCTGCTTGTTTTGGGTTAATGATAGTATCAGGGTTGGTGACAATTGCAATATTATAGAAAAGAACCATTGGATGTTTTTTAAATACTAACAAGGTGCATCTGATATTAAAGTTAAATTTTGGCAGATATTTTTCAAAACCTTTGATTGGATGATTAGAGGTTCAACATCAATAAAAATTTGGATTAGTGGGAGAGTTTATATGCCGAGAACTTCCCACACCAATCAGTTGAACTGAAGAAGCTGCTCGGATGAGTAGGGAAACGTCTTCAATGATTACTTAGCAAGTCCAGTTGTTTTAGAATGACTTATACTAGATAATGTTTTGGGATGCGGATGTCCATAATGTATAATGAAATGTTGGATACAATGAAATGAGATAATTCAGTGTTGTCTTGTAATTTCTCTTTGTCCAAATGATTATCCAGCACCTCATAAGAAGAAATCAAAAGCAGTTTGTTCACAGTTGATTCATATGTTAGAAATATTAATGCACAGCACTAGACTTATGGTATGGGATCTGATATCTGGAACTGTGTTATTCAGAAAGCTCTGAATTACACGATGGCCATCTCCCATAGACTTTTCGAGTTTTTTTTTTAAAAAAAAAACTAAAATATTTTGAAATGTATTTTACGCCAACCCTGGAAATAGCTTGAATCTGAAAATACACCACTTTAAACCTGTCGAGGTCATGGAGTTAATGGCAGAGGTCTCTTGAACAATTTGAACAGCTTGATGTTCAAAATTTTTTTGTAGGGTTTTCCCCGAAAATGATTTGAGTTTTTTTTTTCGCTGAAAACTCTATCAATTCGAGTTTTTGAGTTGCAGGCCTTGAACTTGCAGAATCGGGTTTTCGCATTCGAGTTTTTTCTTAAATAAGATACCATTCGAGTTTCAAGTTCATTCGAGTTAAAAAAAAACACTCAACCTTTTGATAAATAACCCTCTTAGGGGCATAATTATCAATGGTCAAATTTTGAATTTAAAAAGCTTCGAATTTCAAATTCAAAAAGACCAACTGAAATTAAGTCGAAGTTTTTTTTTGGTCGAGTAGGTCCCATAGCAAATAAAACAGCAATTCGGCAGGTTTTATATGGCAAATGGTCAAAGTCGAATTTTTAACAGTACATTTCGATATTCAAATTTTCAAGCCCACATACTCACAATTGAATGCTCTGCCAGGTACTGAAAAATATATTCTTAGCATTGCCTAAAACAATAAATTCCAAGTTTTAAATGCACAACAGTGTTTTTACTAGAGTCTGCTTTACCAGCCCGAAGGGGGTAAACAAATAAAATAATAATTTATTACTGATCTTGTAAAAAAAGTTGTGTAAAAGACTTAAAGAATATATTAACCCACAATAACAAGACTACAGTGCAATTATTTACATATCACTTCAATCAAATTATTTACTTGTTACTCTTTTTATGGTAGGAAAAAGGCTTGCATCCAAATGAAAAACGAATGCTTCAGAAAATGAAAAATATATCTAATGCAGTAACTGAATTTAGAAAGTTCCACAAGAGCAATTTCACATCCTCATTTTCAAATGTGAAAAAGACATGAAAAAAATATTTCATTTTCCTTTCATAATCCTTTACATATCTGCCACATTATACATGTAAATTGTACAGATCTGTAATAGCTGGGCTAATAAAGGCATGGAATCGCTTATCTTGAAACCCTTTATCCAGAAACATCTGAATTACAGAATGGCCATCTCCCATAGTTTTTTTTTTTTAAAAAAAAAAGATGTCTAGTCAATAGCTTAGAACTGGTATAATAAAGAATATTTGACTGCTACGGGTTATTTGATTGGTGAACCTTTGTCCCTTTTACATTATCCCAGATATGGGAGGACTTTGACGTCGTTGGCCAACTTAAATATATTGCAATATATGGACAGACAATCCCAGTTTTGTTTAAAGGGTAAAGCATTTTTTAGTAGCAGTATGCACAAAATGTCTCTGTCTTAAATATATTGATAATGGGTTGAGTGCAGAGGACTCTTGTATTTGTCTATATGTATTTTGTGGTCACACCCTCATTGCACCCCCGCCTAATGGTTATAGGAATTAGTGGTGAGCACAACTTTACCTTGTTCCTTTTACGTTAACTGACAGTTTAATCCAGCTTGTGCCTTAGTTCTTTGAAAAGCATCCTTGAAATTTATTAGCGAGATAGTTTGTTTGATTAGTACGCAGCAGGCTTACTATGATGTGATATCCCTTGTGAACTTTTTCTGTAGGCTAATGTGCCATACATTGGTTTCTCAACCCTATTTGTGCAAAGAAAGTAATTCAATATGCCTATGTTTGTACACATTTCAACTGTGCATTTTGGGGTTGATGGGAATTGTCATTAATGGAATGAATCATGGGTACCAAAACTATATGATTCCCTCCAGACTAATAGGTAGCATGGATGAACAGAGCAGAATGAAGGTTTGAAATCCTAAATATGATTTTTTAAGCATTGGTTACAAAGTCACAAGCATTTGAAATGTACAGATTTCATTCACAAAAAAAAGTTTTCAAATTATTTTTTAAAATAAATTCTTGATTATCGAGCTAGACCTGTGACTTAAGGCCTTCACGTTTGGAAGCTATTTTTCCATGAGCTTGTGAATGCAAGGTTTCATTTTCCTCCAACACTGCACATTCCATTAGTCTTGTTTAGTCTGTTCAAACCTCATTGTAAATCAATTTCTTGCTTAGTGCAGTCGCTGAAAAAAGAGAACAGAGTGATCATGATGACCAAAGAGAAAAGGAAACAAGACTGATTGCAAAACCTTCGGAAATGTATTCCTACTTCTAAAATTCTTTTCTGCCTCCACTGGACAGAACAAGTATGCACATGTATTATATCTGGCATGAGGTCAGACTGTATATATACTGAATGTGTATATATATATATATATATATATATATATATATATATATATATATATATATATATATATATATATGGATCTTCACACCTTAAGTCTACTTGAAAATCATGTAAACATTAAATAAATCCAATAGGATAATTTATATCTTAGTTGGGATCGAGTACAAGCTACAGTTTTATTAATACAGAAAAAAAAGAAAATATATATATATAACCAGCAAAGAGGGTCTGCTCACAGGTCTTATATAAATCTAAAAAGGCCTTTCTCAAAGTGTCCGGTAGTTGGTAAAACTGCACTTTAATACAGGCATTGGCGGGAAACTAGACAAATTGGAACTGTTGTGGCAACATCATCACAGAAACGTAACATGGTTTCAGTATCACTCATTCATACAAGCAAACCTAAAAACTGCAAAGCACATGTACAACTAAAAGTTATAAGTCATCTCATTTAAAGCAATATATCCCTTATACAGATAAAACCACAATATTGTGTAACAATGTTGCAACTTATTAGTAATATTGTATCTACAGTACATAACTATGCAGCATATCATTAAACATTTTTTCTAAAAACATCCTAAAATTGAGTTAGAATAATAGGCCTAAACTAAGAGTCATTCATTGTTTATGCTAAATACTTTATCAAATATTTAATAAATAATACCACTCTCTAAGCGGGTTAATGGTTCCTACGTTTGTTCACCTCATTTGAATATCCAGTCAGCGCCCTGCCTCTACAAATTGGATATATTGTGTTGGCTTAACCCACATCAATAAGCTCTTTATCACCATCTAGCTGTAACCCATAAATTGTAAGTGTATTTATTTAATCCCATGGGCGTGTGTGTCAAACCCATCTAGTACATATACCTGGGGCCATAGGCAACAGTATGTAGAGATCTTAACTATGTGAGACTAATAGGGATGGGTGAATTGTTTCGCCTTGTTTCGCCTCAAAAATGACGCCCATAGACTTGTATGGCGCAGTGCGTCAAAAAGAACAGACGCGCTTCAAAACAGTTTCGACGCACAACAAAAATTTTTATTACCTATAGACTTTAATGGGCGTCAGCGGCATTCCGCCGGCTGCAAATTTTTGGCAAAACTAAATGATTCAAATTCGCCAATCCCTAGAGTGGCACATTTACCTAGGGTCGAATATCGAGGGTTAATTAACCCTCGATATTCGACCTTTAAAGTAAAATCCTTCAACTTCGAATATCGAAGTCGAAGGATTTACCGCTATTCCTATGATCGAAAGATCGAAGGAACAATCGTTCGATCAAATAATTAAATCCTTCGAATCAAACGATCAAAGGAATAATTGTTCGATCGAACGATTAAATCCTTCGCATCAAACGATTCGAAGGATTTTAATCCATCGATCGAAGGATATTCCTTCGAGCAGGAAATTGTTAGGAAGCCTATGGGGACCTTCCCCATCATCTAACATTGGCCTCGGTAGGTTTTAGGTGGTGAACTAGGGGGTCGAATAAATTTTTAAAGAGACAGTACTTTGACTATCGAAAGGTCATAGTCGAAGGTCGAAGTAGCCCATTCGATGGTCGAAGTAGCCATATTCGACCATTCGAAATTCAAACTATTTTTCCTCTATTCCTTCAGGTCAATATACCATTCACCTTTATTCGTGAGTGCTGTCTACCTTGTGGATTATTTATATATATTATGTAGTTAGTTGGAAAATTGCTATATACACGTAGTTTGTTGAAATCATCAGTTTGCTATATTCCAAAACAAGTTCTACTATAGTTACATTTAACAAAATACCTGTACTTATATATCTTGCAGCAAAATGTACAGTATTTGAATTATGTACTGCTTGGAAATGTAAGTTACTGTCCAGAATGAAATTCTTCACTACAAGAATATTAAATACAAGTTATAATTGTATGCAAATAATATGAAATGTGATAAAAGGAGCATCCTAAATCATAAGTCAACTGTCTTTCTTCTTACTATAATGCCTAGGCTCTTTCTTCCAGTGCTACAAGAATGCTGTAATATATCTTAACCTCTTGTATTGGTTATTGGTTGTTTATGATTAAAATATACACTCATTAAGGGGCAGATTTATCAAAGGTCGAGGTGAATTTTGAGCTATTTTTTTGTACTTCGACTAGGGAATAGTCCAAATTTGATTTGAATTTGAAAAAAAAAATGCAAAACTTTGAATATCGAAATTTTTCATGTACTGTCTCTTTAAATTCAACTTCGACCATCTAAAACCTGCTGAATTGCTGTTTTAGCCTATGGGGAACCTCCTAGCCTAGAACCTTTTTGGAGTCACTTGGTGGACTTTGAAAAATCAACATTTCGATCGAATGCGCTATTCCTTCGATTCGTAGCATTTGAATTTGGCCGAATACTGACCCATTTGATTGAAAACAGACCTATTTGACCGAAAAAAAAAACCCTTTAACTTAATTTCGGTTGGTCCACCAATTGACTCAAATAGGTTCTAGGAGGTCCCCCATAGACTAAAAACAGCAATTCAGCAGATTTTATATGGCAAATGATTGGTCAAATTTTTAAAGAGACAGTACATGATAAATTTCGATATTCAAATGTTCGAATTTTTTTTCAAATTCAAATCGAATTTGGAATATTCCCTAGCCGAGGTACACAAAAATAGCTAGAAATTCAATTTTTTTTTAATTCGAAAATTCACTTTGACCTTTGATAAATCTGCCCCTTACTGTTGGCACCAACCCTTTAAATATTTAGGCAAGCTGCTCTTTTGTAGGTTGGCCAGTTAATTATTTTGTAAAGGTTTAATCCGACAGATATGGGGTACCACATTGTACACCTTTCTATACATACAACCTCCAGGCAGAGATATCAAAAAAATATCTGGACAGATTACAAAACAAAAATCCACTCTTCAAATTCTTCAAACTGCATTTTTTCATTGTGGTGGTTTCCTCAGCTCAAAAAAAGTGTTTTGTATTAGTTGATTATAATTATTAATGATAATTATTTTTATTATTTTCCTTTAGAAAGGTTTATAAATTGTGTCTAAGATTCAAATTCTTGGTTCCAAAAATATGGCTTTAGAAGGAACACTGTATTAGCCTTAGAGCAAGTGCCTGAAATTGCCAAATAATTGGATCTTTCTCTGATAGGCCCACCTTAAGATGAGCAATATTGGGCTGATCCCAGCAAATGGTAAATGCAGGCGGTTGCTGGGTGAGAACTGCAACAACAGGCTCATGCTGTCCTCAGCGTTGCAAGATTTTTAAGCCTGCACAATCTATCAGAATGATTTTTGCCCAGATATCAGGCAGGCAGGCCTGTTGGAGGGCCCCATACATGGGTCAATAAGAAGCTGAATCAGTCAAGAAGAACTAAATAAGCAGCTCTTTTTGGCCCATGTGTGGTCATCTTTACAATATCACTGGAACTCAAACAATCTTGGGGCCAAAAAAACATCTTGAAGGACTTGAAACTGGCCAATTAGCCTCCATAAAGGCAGTCCTATTAGGGGTCATCTCTGTGTCCAAATATGAAAAGCAGTCCCTTTTTCATTATTATTTACTTTATAATGCACTAGAAACTAAGAAACTAAGGCAAAAGATAAGAAATCTCTTATTCTTGAAGCATAGTGGCTACAGGAATAATTGCAGAAGTCACACATAAGGTTTGGGTTTGTATAATGCCAAACACATGGTGCTTGAGTGAGAACAGGGTGAGATCCATGCAAGCCAAGCCTCCTCCTGTATTGTGCATTCAATTCTGTGATACTGTACTAAGCCACAGGCAAATAAGCCTTTTTTTCTTTGAGCCTCTGCACAATAACATACCCAACCTCCCTCTGAGTAACCTCTATTTCATCACTTCTTGACTAATGAAATGCAGACAGGCATGTTACTTCCAAAAATTTGTCACATGCCATAAATAAAATGTGGCATATTGATATACATGTAACGGATCAGTAACCTAGAGCAACCAATCAGATATTTCCTTGGCTTTCTAGATTTACTGATCAAAGTGCTGATAGGTTGCCATACGTTACTACAGCATTTATGAGTAGTAAATGAGCTCTTTTGTACTACTCCTTAAGCTCTATAAATACATTTTTTAAGTGCTATAATTAGTTTTTCATTTGAAGTACCAAAAATACATTTCCAATACCTTTCCACTGGTTCACAGGATTTAAAATCATACATTTACACATTTTTTTCAAGGCAAAATAATAACATTTCACGGGCAGCACAGTCTCACATTGGTTAGAGCTCATACATTGTAGCATTGGGGACCTCGGCTAATTCCGGGTGGAGTTTGTTTACTGATAAAACTTACCACATTGTGTGTGATTGAGAGAGAAAGTCCTTAGATTGTAAACTCCACTGAGCCAGAGACTTTGTGAATGCTGTACCATCTATGTAAAGCTGCATATGTTAGTGTCATATAATAGAGAAGACTTGCAACATATGTTTTTACATTTGGCAGTTTGTATTTCTCATTGCCCGTTATAGGATCTTTATCCACAAATTTCCTGGTGCTCTTGTGCAGTAAAGCTTCTGTTTCCTGATACCTGTTGTGACCCCAGCCTGTTCTTTGACGATTCTGACTTCTGTATCTGGACCCCTGCCTGGTAACCGACTCTTCTATATGCGTATCCCTCCTGGTTTGAGCCTTGCCTGTCTGACTCCGCTTGTACTCTGCCTGCCCCGACCCGGCCTAATTTGACTACGCTTTCTGCATACGCCTTGTACTGTGACCTTCTGCCCAAAAGACTTTTGCTTTACCGTCGTGCCCCTTTGCTCATCCAGAACCCTTAGCTTGGCACCTCTCTTATTAAGACCTGGCAGCATCCAATTAGCCGAGGGCTCCTCCCGAGGTGAAAGCGGCTGTTAAAGGCAGAAGTAAGAGCCGCGAACAGGGTGCTTAGCATTGGTTCTGGATTTAGGGTGCCGACCGTGACTAATTGACTGTCTTCATACTTACAAAGGAGAATTGCCTGAGAGGGACAATTTTCCTGAGAGTTGAGAAACTCAGAGGTTAACTATCCAGCTGGATCATAAACATTTTAATTCATTAAAACTGAGGCCAGTCAAAGCATTTTCATAAGGTGTTAACACACTGCCTCTGCAAGTGTCCTCGTTTCAACTTTCGGAAAACATTGAGAACTGTAACACTTGACTGCATGATGACACTTGGAGATTGCCATGAGCTCTTTCTGGAACTACGCATACATCCATAGAAGGTGACCAAGTCAATATTGTGTGTCCTTGACTGGCTTGTAGAGATAATATAAAATACCTATTGCATAGTATGGTTTACCCTGCACAAATAAATAATAAATACAATTAATAAATGTAATGGTTCCCCTCTGAATTGGCTGGAGAGATACAACTAATCAGTTAAAACCACAGTTTTAACTGATTAGATTAACCAAATAGCAAATATGGCTCACTATATGTGGTTAGAGGTGTGGAAACGCCTCCATCTTAAACTTTAAAAAGTGATTGCTCAACTGATGACTTTTCTGTTTTTAACAGCATGACCCCACTTGGCACAAATATATCCTGGGAAGACTTGCAAGACCCCGAAATCAAAGACATTCTTTGAACACCTCTGTGCACATCCCCATGACAGGGGGCAAATCTCTCTAATCTACGCCAACCTCTGGTCATATGCCATTCCTGATATAAACAAATATATGGTGCATTGGGAAAGGAGACTTCTATGGAAGGAAATATTCACTCTCTTAAGCGCCCTGTTAAACAAACCTATTGAACCAGATCCCTGGCTAGCCCTGCTTACTTTCAACTCTGACTCCCTCTCCAAGAAGGAATTTAAGCTGTGTTCACAAATTTGTTTAGCTACACAATGTACCATTGCTCATAAATGGAAAGAAGGCACCCCTACAATATCGGAAGTCAGAAGGTGGGTGTCATACACCATATGTGATACACCATAAAATGGACAGCTATAACTCCATCTGGACCCCATGGTTAAACTGGTGTGAAGCCCAAACCCCCGTGAATTCGACAGAAATAGTAAAACGTGAAGTATTGTATATTGATATCAATGATGTAATAATTGTCTAGAAACGATAACTTTGGTGACTGTGGTAACTTTTATTAGTGCCCTGTACTAACTTGTAGATTCAAATTAGGGACAGTTATACCCCCCTTTTTTACCCTCTTCTCCCTATACTTTTCCTTTCATCTCCTTTTGACTTCTTCTATTTAATTTCTATATAATATTACAGTCTGTTTCCCAACAGTTGACACATTCTGATGACCTACATGCCTGTGTATGCTATCATTTGAATATACAGCTGTATTACATAACCTGCAATAATAACAGACAGTCAAAAGGTTAAATAAAACGTTTAAAAAAAAAACATATCTACTATTGCTATTAGGGCTATACATTTCTTTTTTGACAGGGCAAGGCTTGCTGTTTGATGCAATGTACAGTTGTTCTCTCTCCATCTTACTCAGAGGGAAACCATTCCATTCTAGGAGCTATATGGAATAATTCATCTTTGTGCAGGACAAGTGTATACCAGTACTATGCAATAGGTATTCAACGAAAAATTTGAACAAATAAAATTGAAAATAAAGACTCGTACAATATTAAAGAAAAGGAATAAATGTAACAAAGAATATGTAATCAAATATCTACTATGTTTATAAAAAATCAGTCCCTTCTTATATGTCATCCAAATGCTTTTGACAATCCAATACCATCCCTTTTTGTGTCAAAAATGTTGATACAATGGGATAAAATTAATTGGGCTGAAAAAAAAAAATTTAATTTCAGGTTTCCTCTAAGGTTTGGACCACAGAGTTTCACAAAATAAACCATCAGAACGTTTTCACATTTTTTTCAAATTTCAAAAATGTTCAAATTGAATTAAATGTCATACAATTCCTGTAATTGTTTGTGTGGATCAATCTGATGGCAAGTTTCCATCTTTAGAAATATCTTTGTGTGGATAAAAATATTGCTTCTGAATGCTGTTTTCTTTTGTCACCTATTCCTAGACTTCTATGCTATGTTTCAGAAGAGCCACAGATGTGTCTCACAGAGCCATTCATATGATATGACATAGCTGGACATGCAACAGCTTGCCCTCAAAGTAAAAGGCACTTGCAGAATTAAGAAGGAATGGAAAGTATAGGGGAAATGTGAAATGCAAGACAAGGCTTGTGCTTCCTGAATACTGCACTAGTGCACTGAGACTTAATACTTGCAAAGGAGTCTACCTTCATAGATCAATGCTGCTCACACCATCAGCCACAACTGCTCTCTTTACATAAAACTTTAAATCCTCTACTTTTCAACAAAGCAAATGCTTAACCCAACGTCATGTCTGCAATTTATTCCAGGAAAAGAAATTATCACCAGAGAAATTTCCATCAAAGCGTATGCACATGTTGTAAATTCCTGAGGCACACTGGATTCATGAAGAGCTTGCTAAAGCCTTGTACAACTGTATTTGAAACGTGGAGACCTCATGGGACCAAACTGATATAAATAAATATGCATTAAATAGGATACTAGTGTACATTTAGTATTGAGAGTATTGTTATTATTCATAGATTTTAATGTATTTCATTTTTTTCTTGTGCCTTTTTAGTTTAAAAGTTACACTTGTTACTAGGAGCTATAACATTTCAGGTAAGACAAAATAAATAAAAATAGTCAAAGGAGACCAATTGCAAACTAACAGTGAAAGAATTGCCTGGCAGTCTGTGCAATATGCTAACAAAACAATGAAGACTTTGGAAACATTTCTGGCAAAATGTTCGTTTTGGTGATACAGTTTCATTTTGTAATTTCATTTTTGTTTCCAGTGCTGTCATTTTTCTGGCAATAGTTATACTTTTCCATCTCCTATTTATTCTACTGAACATCTGGCGTTGCACCTGCTGTCTGAAATAAAAAACATTCAAATTCACATTAGTAAAATATATTAAAACCATGAGAATGTTTAACCCCCTCTAGACATTGGCACACGACAGGGCAGATTTATTTGACATTGGGGCAAATTTACTAAAGGGCGAAGTGACTAACACGGAAGAAATTCGCCAGTGTGACGTAACTTCGGTACTTCGCCAATTTTACTACGCAAATTCACTAAGATGCGGATTTTACTGAATGTTACCTCTTGCGCTAGACTTGCCTTCGCCACCTCAAGTCCCAAAAAATGCTGCCATCTTTTCCTTTTTGCAGGGTGATAGGCTGCAAAAGATCATAAAAAATGTTTTGGGGTAACCAGCTTCCCCCTACATTTCCTAACATATGGCACCTAAACTATATACTGGGCTCATGTGTAGGGCAATATAACACCTCTATTTTATTTTATTAAGTATCCCTGGGCTTGTGTAGTGTAATGTATTTGCTGCAGCATATACGTCCATTGTACTTTAACTTCCCACTGTATTCAAATTAGCCAACACTAGCTGGCTAGCTTCGTTTTGTTAGGCACAGTATTGCTAGCGCAACTTCGCCAGTGTTCGGCGCCCTGGACGCAACTTCAGATTTTAGTGAAATGGCATAGTCCTGGCGAATCTACAACTGGCGAAGTGTTGCGCTGTGAGCAAAGCCGTCGCTGGCAAATTTTTAAAAGGTTAGTGAATTTGCCCCATTGTGTTTTTCCATTATTTGAGAAACAAATATGACCACAAATATACTTGAGTTTATTTTTTGAAAACACTAGTAATCAAAATTTATTTAGGAAAAAAATTAAGAAATTGGCATAAAAAAAAAAATAGAAAGTAAAGTAAAGTAAAGTAAAATTTACTGACTATAAAAGTAAATGGGAATAGTATATAAAGATGTCAAGCTTGTTTCAAGATGTCAAGTAGTTTGTATCAGGCTAAACAATGTGCTCATCCCTACTCACTGTTACTTATCCACAATAGCGCTTCCAATTCCTAAAATTCAATTAGGTAAGTTTCTCCATACACACACACATTAAAGGAAAACTATACCCAGAATAATGTAGGTCTCTATAAAAAGATGTTGCATTAAACAGCTCATATATAAAACCCTGCTTCATGGAAATGAACAGTTTTCAAAAAAATACACTTTTTTAGTAGTATTTGCTATAGGTTAAACCTAAATAGAAAATTGCCATTTTAAGAACTAAGGGCTGCCCCCTGGGAGCATACGATTCATGGTGCACACAAACAAACCGAAGGTACATATACATTAGGTCACATGAGCCAATTAATGGACAAAGTAGTGTCTTTCACTACCACACTTCTTCCTGTTACAGTTAGAGCTGCAGTATTTCTGGTCAGGTGATCTCTGAGGCAGCAGACATCACAAAATGGTTGTTCAAGGTATGTGATGTAAAAGTGCAATATTTACTGATATCTATATTCCAGCTGGGTAATATTCTTCACTAGGTCATTTAATATGATATAAACTTTTTGTTGCTTAAGTATGGATTTTGGGGGTAAAGTTTTCCTTTAAAGTGACTGCAACGCTTGGTCATTTTCAGTATTTACATAGCACTACTTGTCTATGCAGCACTCTACAATGAAACAATACATTAATAGAAGAGCTAACAATAGAACAACATATAAGAATTAGTGATGGGAGAATAAATTCGCCAGGCGCAAATTCACGGCGAATTTCCACGTTCATACTGGTGAATGAATTTGCGAAACTCCCGCGTAAATGCGCCGGCGTCGAAAAAATTTGGACGCGCGTTGGAAAAGTCGATTGTGTCAAAACATGCGCGTCAACATTATTCGGATGCCCATTGACTTTACCGTCAGTGTTCAAAATTGACGTCGGTTTACTAACATTGGAGATAAATATTTCCAGAGATTTCCGGTGATGTTGCCTACAGCAACCAGTAAGATCTTTGCTTTTGTTTTCTAACATGTAGGTGACTGTTTAAATCTAATTGCTGTTTGTTTGCCATGGACAACATCTACAACATGCTCCCAAGAGTACCCTGCCCCAAAAAGCATAGAATCCAAGTGCTTTTCATCAGAACTCTATCCCCCATTATAATTGTATGATAGTTGAATCTGGCAGTTCTAAGCGGGATAAGTCCTTAAGCCAAGCAAACAATCAAATGAGGACAGAAGAATTACCCTAGTGTTTTTGAAGGATGTGGAATTCAGCCAGTTTATTTCCACTGATTTCTTCCCTCATATTTACAGTGATGGAATAAAGTGATAGTTTTATAACTTTTTACAAATTCCCTCTGATCCAGCAATAATGGAAAGCTTAGCCAATTATATTGCTGAATGGAATTGTTGACTACTGTATCTTGTTTTGTAGTTTATATATTAAATTTTCTGCCTATTAGAAGTATTA
The DNA here is from genome assembly GCF_017654675.1 of Xenopus laevis. Lineage (NCBI taxonomy): Eukaryota > Metazoa > Chordata > Amphibia > Anura > Pipidae > Xenopus > Xenopus laevis. The sequence goes on from NC_054377.1 coordinate 106,181,880, forward strand.
TGGGATCCCTTATCAGGAAACCTGTTATCCAGAAAGCTCCAAATTACAGGAAGGCCATCTGTCATGTAGTCCATTTTAAGCAAATAATTCTAATAAAACAGTACCTATAAGGCACCTATTATCCAGAATGCCTGGGGGGACCTGTGGTTTTCCAGATAGTGTGTCTTTCCATAATTTGGATCTTCATACCTTAAGTCTACTATAAAATCAACAGTCTGGTTTCGTTTACAATAAGGATTAATTATATCTTAGTTTTGATCAAGTACAAGGTACTGTTTTATTATGAAAGAGAAAAAGGAAATCATTTAAAAAAAAATGGATTATTTGGATAAAACTGAGTCTATGGGAGTCTGTAATTCGGAGCCTGCTGGATAACGGGTTTCCGGATAACGGGTTTACGGTTTACGGGTTTCCGGATAACGGATTCCATACCTGTACTTGAGCTTAGCAAAGCTGCATGAATCCATATTTAATGTTTAAATGGTGTTTTGCCTGTAGTGATGTAAGTTATCTAAATTACTGAAACATCCCTTATTTGAAAAAAAACCCAGTTTCCAAACATTACAGATAATAGATCCTATTATTGTGCTGGAATTTTAAATGGCATCTGAGAAAATAGTCTGGTTTGAAAGTGGTCTGATCTGATTCAGTCCATGAAATCAGTTTGAGAAAAACTGTGGTGTGAATGCCACTTAGTAATTGCATTCTCTAAAGGAATTGCATTTGTTTACCATTAATTGCACAGTTACACAAAACATAAAGGAGAAATAATATTAACAGAATTGTTTTATTTGGTTAGAACCACCACAAACTAATTTTTAGATGTGTTCAACTAACATTGTAATGTAATAGTGGCCACTATACTGTATATCTGCCTAAGTCCTTGTACCTCACAATAACTTATTCTCGCAATGAGGTTAAAATAGTGACAAGAAGGTCATGGAGCCCTATCTGTTGACACAATCTCTATTCACTTATTCACTCTGCTAATTGTGTGTTTTCACTACCATATTACCCAAACAGATTTCACACAGTTAACTAGAGAGCCTTTCACTGCCTTATTATCCAATAGGTATGTAGCAGGAAAGTTCCAAACAACAAGGACAATAGCACATTCCAAGTGATCATTGTGGCATTGTTTTATATGTGAAAGTGACCTAAATGTTTAGAAAAGTGAAAAGCCTTGTTTACTCCTCGGTGGAGTCAAACAGTCAGAAAGTTCAAGCGTTGAAATGCTAATGGATTTTCCCGTTTACATATGAAGACTCTAATGAAGGTGACAATATTGGCCATTTTTATGACCTTGGTTGGATGGGAAATAAAATGCTTTCAGCCATATATTAAGAGAAGACAAAAGAAATCCTCCAGACTATTCTCACCTAGAGATAATTTATTGAAGAGAGAATGTCAATAAAACAAGGCTATTGAAATAGAGCAATCTCCTTAAGGAATAAAGGAATTGCTTTATTAGATATTATTGTACCATCCAGTATTAATGCACAATTGGTGAGATTATTAGTAAAATCAAACGATGTGGAGGTGAAGGGAAAGGGCACAAAGAATGATTCAGAAGACATTATTCCCTTCATTCTGTTTAACACTTTTAAATATTTGTTGCTTTAAATCCCTAAAAAGACACAAAGGAAAGGGCTATCAATATGTAAAGTTTATGGGTATCGTTAGTGATGGCATCTCTACCATATGTATAACTGGAAATATGCAGGGATCACTATATCCTTACTCCTATTTGTCTTGCAGAACAGGTAACATTTGCTTCATTTGTCCCATATATTGTAACTGTCTAGTTTAATTTTGCTCTGTCAGTCTTGGAGCAGGGCTGGCTGAATTATTTAGTAACAGAACAGAACATCATTTGATCCAGCAGTATTTTCCTTCGCTTGACATTACTTCCAGATGTAGTTTGTCTGATCTATAGTCTAGAAACATGAGCAGAAGGCTCATTTCTCTCATTGTTATTGCTGAAGGGCCTTCACTTTTTAAAAGTAAAATGTGGCATTACTGCATTTTGTGTCTAAGATATTAACGGGCAAATTTACTTAAGGTCGAATATCGAGGGTTCTGTCATGTGACAGAAATGACATCAGAACTCACCGTTTATAACTGATGACATCAGAACTCACCGTTTATAAGGATATAATTTACAAGATATTCATGGCTTTTGTGTATTATAAGGATATAATACACAAAAGCCATGAATAGCCTGTAAATGATATCCTTATAAACGGTGAGTTCTGATGTCATCAATTATAAACGGTGAGTTCTGATGTCATTTCTATCACATGACTCACTGAAACCTGTGTATTATAATAAATAAAGTACCCAGGCCCGGATTTGTGGAAAGGCCACCTAGGCCCGGGATTTTAGGGGGGCAGCATGCTGCCCAACCACACCCACATTGGTTAAAAACACAGGGGATGCGCTGGAGATACAATAATTTTTTTATTTTCCCGTGCGCCAATCTCCATTGCTCCGGTCCCCCTGGAGGGGACAGGGTTGACAAACGGCAGTGGACCTAGGGGCGCCCACTATGTAAATCCAGCCCTGAAAGTACCCCCAGTTGCAAAATATGAGGATATTAGAAGTTACCTCGGAGTTCCATGACCTGTATAAAAACACTCGGCCTTCGGCCACTTGTTTTTATATGGTCATGAAACTCCTCTGTAACTTATAATATCCTTATTATTTTAAAAGAGGGAGTACTTTATTCACTATATCATTTACAGGATATTCATGGATCTTGTGTATTACAAGATGCTAATGCGGTGTGCTGCATCTTTATAGCTGTAGTTCATCAGTCCGAGCTTAGCACAATTACTTTTGGTGTAAAGTGGCAGTGAAACAGAAGTGGCACTTTTGTGCAATAATGCGAGAGGAAATGGTGTGAATAAACACAGTTTGCAAAAGTAAAGGCTCTGCATTTATCACATTTTCATTTTACAAAATGGCTGATGCGGTGGTAAATATGATTTATTTCACCTTATAATAAATATGCCTCATGGGCTGTCACTGAAATCAGCCACTGTGACTATGGGATGGTTCAGGAACCCTTATGCATAAGGCACAGTGGGGCTCATTTATCAACACAGGGCAAATTTGCCCATGGGCAGTTACCTATAGCAACCAATCGGTGATTAGCTTTTTAAAGCCAGCTGCAAGTAGAACAATGAATGCAGCAATTTGATTGGTTGCCATGGGTTACTGCCCATGGGCAAATTTGCCCAGTGTTGATAAATGACCCCCGTGAATCTAGCATAATCCTTTCATAGGCATTTACTGTATACAAATGAAAACATAATTCATGATGTAGAAACATAAACACTGATATTATATTAATTCAAATCTGTCCCTTAAAGAATTGCATTAAAAATAAGGAGACTACAATACTGAAATACATAAACATCATGTCCATATGTATTGTACCCTAATACAGAAAATCTTTATTGAACGTTGCCATCCCCCCAATTTGCCTAGACCAAGACAAAATCTACAGATAACCCAACTTTGTGGTGGTTCTAACCATTTTTACACAGCACACCTCAGAATATTTTGTGGATAACAAGAGACATCTGGGAAGCATGGAATGAAATTACAGGATGTTTTATACTGTAACTACATAGAGGCAAGATAACAATTGTCCTTTAATAATGAGCACAATGAAATGGCTGATCCATGTGTAACACTTTTTACTTTTTAAGTTCATTTTGAAATGATACATTTTATTCTCTTTCCAACAGAAATAAGGACTTTAAAAAACAATTAGCACATTGCTTACAAATATCTGGCTAATGGAAAGTAAATTCCTAAGAGAACAGGTGGAGAGGCGCACTGACAGAGGAACAATAAATCCCCTGTAGTAACAACTCCTCTGTTTGTTCAGCTGGAGGGCACTTCTAGACCACATTTACACCAGCCAGGGACTGTTTACTCCCCCAAAAATGCATCAGAATCAGCTGTAAAGCAACAAATACAAAACGTATCAACTCAGTTTTCTAAAAATGAGCCAGTTTTCCTGTTTATGGTCTTTATGAGCTTGGAATGATCCATTCCATATAGCATTGGTGCGCTTGTTTGTTGAATCAGACTTTAAGGGCTATTCCACACGGGGAGATAGCCACGCGTTTGCGGTCGCGGCGTCAAAGCGCCGCGCCAGTCGCCGCGACCGGCGCAGGCGACAGTTTTGTATGGGCGCCTATGTAAAAACGCCTGTGCTAACCACACGAGGCGATGCGCTTTTCAACAGTCGCCTGAAAATGCCTGGCGAGGCATTTTCAGGCGACTGTTGAAAAAGCGCATCGCCTCGTGTGGTTAGCACAGGCGTTTTTACATAGGCGCCCATACAAAACTGTCGCCTGCGCCGGTTGCGGCGTCTGGCGCGGCGCTTTGTCGCCGCGACCGCAAACGCGTGGCTATCTCCCCGTGTGGACTAGCCCTTAAGGGCAGTGCTATGTACAGTGTTTGTTTGGCTCTTGTTTGTGCTATAGATATTTAACATCTGAAGCTGGCCAATACTTCCATTTGCCAGAATAGAATTTACATGTTGTTTATGCTCATCAAATGAACTTCATCTGCCTTTCTACATTCCAATTTATTCTAGAATAGTCTTTTTTTTAAAGAAAAATTCAAAAATGAATGTCATGTGCCAATATCTGCTTTTAAAAGAGGATCTTTGGTTGTAGTTGTGTGCTGGGAGTTGTATTTCAAAAACATTTGAAGGACTGCAGCTCTGGTAATGCATACCTCCCAACTGTCCCAATTTTGACAGCTCAGCCTGCAGTCCCGGGTTTCTTACTGAAATGTCCCGATTTTCTCTTAGATCTCCTGCACTGACGACAGAAAAAGATACACAGGGGCAAATTTATTAAAGGGTGAATTTTTGCCTTGGAAGGCTTCACCATACGTTGCACAACACAACAATCGAAAATGTGTATTTATTAAAATGCAAAGCTTCGTCTCGGCAGATGAATGCTGGCAAAGTTTTTCGTCAGCGAAAATTCATCAACATGGACATTTCTAAGAAAATTTTCGTTAGCGTTACTTTGTTACTAGTAAAACGTTTTTTGTACACTTACGTCAATTTAAATAGGGTGGGTGCATACGGGCCATATATATGTCTTTATTAGTGATGTTGATGAAATTGCTGGAAGTTAAGGCTACTTATTATTAAAAATGTGGCATGACCTTCAAATGGTTAAAAAATTTTTTTTAAAAAAAAACATATGTAACAACTTTTAAACCCAGAGTTCTGTCTTTTTTATGACTTTTTTGGAATTAAGGATATGATGTCACTGACATAATAATGTTGAGGATGTAGCTTCATCCTATCGATTAGCCAGGTATAACCTGGCGAAACAGACTCTGGCGAAAAAGGTAACTGATTGGAAACTTAGCACTTTGATAAATTTGCAGAGTAATGATCAGCCTGTGCAAAAATTCTCCTGGCGAAACAGCACAAAACAAAACTGAGCATTTTCGCTAGCTAATTGTCCTTTTCACCTGTTAGTAATTGGCAATGTCCCTGTGAATTGTCTTTTAGGCAAATGTTCGCTACAAAAGCCCACTTTGCCCTTAAGTAAATCTGACCCATTGTTTCTAAAATTTAATTAAAATAAGTGCCTTTTTTGCAAAGAGCCAATAACAGTCAGAAACTGCACTTAGATACTTTTGTAACAATTTAAGATAAGCAAAGAAACAATTGTAACTATTTAAGAAAAGCAGGTCTCTTGGGAGAACTGAGACTAGCAGCTTAAAGGGTAGTTCACTTTCATTAGCAAAACTGTAATAACACATAAAACATTACACAAAAACTCCCAGAAATGTGTTCAAACTTTCATAACATGCAAATTTTGTAACATGGTAATTAGGGGGTGTGGCCATAACAAGGGCGTGGTACATTTTTGTCCCCCATTTTTCCAATGCTGGGAGGTATGGCAATGATTATATTAACTGTTCCCAATGACATTTTGCTCTAATGTCAGCATTTTGCCCTACTATACCCAATTACCACTACTATTCCTATCAGGCTTAAAAAAAACCCATTCAGTGCAGAATTTAAAGAAGAAAACAATCATAAAGAAGAGATTCTGAAATGTAGTAGCATTGATATCCCTGCACTTAGTATCTATCAAGCAGGGATTAAGTACAGGGCTCCCTTGTGCTCATGAGCAACTGGAACTTACTTGTACTGTAACATTGGTAGATGCAAGTATAAAGTGTATGGCATGCTAATAGTAACACTTTTGTGCTGTTTAGCACTCTCACCAATGGAATAATAAATGAATCTTTTCGAGAAGGGACAATTTGCACTTCAATGCTATTGCTCAAATTATCACGGTGTACAGTAAAGAAATGCTAGAAAAATAACTATTGCTAACTAACAATACAAATGAGGACCGTTTTATACATTTTTTATTTAAATGGTACAGAACCAGAGAAACCACTGGAGTGGAGAATGATACCCCAATACACTGACACTTAAAAGTTCAGTGTTAAAATAAAAACTGGGTAAAAAGATAGTATGTGCAAAATAAAAATTGTTTCTAATATAGTTAGTTAGACAAAAATGTAATGTATAAAGGCTGTAGTGACTGGATGTATAACATAATAGCCAGAACACTACTTCCTGCTTTTCAGCTCTCTAACTCTGAGTTAGTCATCGATTTGAAGGGGGGCCACATGAGATTGATCCTCAGCATGCAGCTTAGATTCAAAAGCAATAGTTATGACCCATCTGGCCCCACTCAAGTCTCTGATTGGTTACTGACTGGTAACCAATCAGTGGAAACCAAAAGGGCTGAAAAGCAGGAAGTAGTGTTCTGGCTATTATGTTACACATCCAGTCACTCCAGCCTTTACACATTACATTTTTGGCTAACTAACTATATTAGAAACATTTTTTATTTTGCACAACCTATCTGTTTACCCAGTTTTTATTTTTATACTGAACAATTCCTTTAAAGGAGGAGTAAACTGTAACAATTAATATGGCTAGAAATGCTATATTTTATATACTGAACTTATTGCACCTGCTTAAAGGTTCAGCTTCTCTATAAAAGTATTGATCCAGGCTTTCAAATTTGTCACAGGAGCTCACCATCTTGGATTTTGTAAGATGTGTCAGTGACACACACATGCTCAGTGTGCTCTGAGCAGGTGTGAAGCAAAATTTGAGGATTGTTGCAAATTATGAAGCAGAAAGTGGGTTGTTCCTTTCACAAAAGCTGATCCTACAGGGCTAATTGATGCTAATTGTGCTGGTTTCAGAGCTGCAGTGTAATAAGAATCTGTATTATTTACTAATCATCCTTATCTATATATAGACAGTATTAGTGATGGGTGAAACGCCGGCGTCAAAAAAATTTCGGAAAGAAAAAGGACGCCTGCTTGGAAAAACTTCATTTTCGCCGGAAATTCGCAAATTGTTTTGGCGAAGCGAAACGGCGCAAATTCGCCCATCACTAGACAGTATATGGGAAGCTACAGGAGCAAATTTGGAGATACTGCTAAAGGGATATGGTTGCCTTTCTTTCTTTCTTTCTTTCTTTCTTTCTTTCTTTCTTTCTTTCTTTCTTTCTTTCTTTCTTTCTTTCTTTCTTTCTTTCTTTCTTTCTTTCTTCCTTTCTTTCTTTCTTTCTTTCTTTCTTTCTTTCTTCTATCTTGTATTTGTGCCTCCTTTCTGCTCACCTTTCCTTCTCTCTTCCCATAATGCATTTTTAAGGAGGGAATGTAAAAATAAACCAGCCTCCATTTGCACTGTTGAAAGGACAATATTGAAACAGAAGGAGGACCGCAGAATACTATTGCTAATTAAATATAATGGAAATATAAAAACAGGTGAGCTGTGTATTGCACATTGATTAACCCCACCCTTTTACATTATAATAACTAGGTTTCCAGGCCACCACTCTATGTCAAGGTAAATCCAAATGGTGGTTGTGACTATCTACTCATGGCAATATATTTAATAGACTGGCATCTCCCAGTTTGGCTGCATTCTAATTCTCAATAATGGTGTAAATTGTGGCATTTTGGGGTATAAATGATCAACTACCTTTATAAATACCGCAACTAGTTATTTTTCATAGATGGTATCAGGGATTGACATCCCAGGTATAACATCAAACATAAAGAGATATGCGCTGTTTTATTTATATGCCAGTTATGATGGTTTTTACACTGTGCATACAAGAGAGTGAGTCCTGTATCTTTGATGGCTGGAAATCATGAAAATTAGAATAAGAATTGTGTTGTACTGGAGGGGCGTGGCTAGCGCTCAAGGAAGATGGCCGCATAAGTGTGAGCTCCGAGTGATATCATCCCACTGACCACTCTCGCAAGCGATAACATGGGGAAATCGCAAGGAAACAAGCCTATTAAAGAAGGAAGCAAGACTCCAAAGCACTCCGGTCACCAAAAAGAAATCCCAGCGATGTTCGGTAAGCCCGGGAGAGACGCGCCGCACACAAAGATGGCGCCCACGAGGCCCGATCAGAGGGAAAGTAAAGGAGTTGCAGACTATCATACACAAGACTCATCGGATGCGGATAGCGATGCGGACAGCTCAGTTGATATGCAAACTTACCTGCGACAGCTCCCATCGAAGAAAGATATCAAAGACATGCTGCACTCCGCCATGACCGAAATACGCAGTGACCTCCAAGGCCTCAAACAGGATATGGAGAGCGTCGGCAACAGGACGGACACGCTAGAAAGAAATCAAACAAAGCTTGTAAGTAACCAGAAACAGCAGAACGAAGTATTGCATAAACAAACCCAAGAAATAGCGGAATTACGTAGACATGTGGAGGATTTACAGAATAGAAGTCATAGGAATAATATCAGAATAAGGGGTATACCAGAGACTGTACAGAAGGAAGATATCATGCCAGCCCTTACGCAGTTATTCAATGGCATTTTGGATCGTGACCAGAACGCAACAATTGCAATAGACAGGGCCCACAGAGTGTTCAAGTCAAGGAACGCTCCTCCTGAGGCCTCCAGGGACATTTTATGCTGCATCAACAGCTTCCCGCTGAAGGAAGAAATACTGGCTAAAACACGGGCCGGGAAAAAGCTGACATATGAGGGACACCCCATTCTATTCCTACAAGATCTATCGCTTTCCACACTATTAAAAAGAAAGCAGTTAAAGCCTCTGACTGACCAACTTAAAGAGAAAGGAATACAATTCCGTTGGGGCTTCCCCTTCAGTTTATCGGCTAATAAAGATGGAATACAGGCCTACATAAGGTACCCAGAGGATACAAGGGACTTTATACAGAAATTTCAACTTGAGGAAGTACAGATTCCAGGATGGCTGGAACCATTCAACGATCAGTCAGGCACCTACCAGGAGTTGGATAACACCTGGAGAGACATTCCACAGTTGCAAAGAACCCCCAAGACACCAAGACATAAGATGAGCAAAATGCTAACACCCAACAAGAAAATGCCGAACAATGACTGGTCGGAGACATGAATATGCCGATGTTGGTGTAAGTTAAAAACATCACTGATCTTAAGGAGATTGAAACATGCCTATGCTCACATGTTATTTCCTTTTCTTTTCTCTTTATTGATGGGTTAATGTGTTATTGCTTGCAATTTACCAACTGTTTTGCTGTTTACTATTTACTGTTTTATATGAGAATTGATTGAAACGGGGGAAAAGAGAAGTGATTTCTTACCCCCCAGAAATGTTATCACCATTGTTATATTGTGGTTATGAAAGGTCAGTGGGATGCACTACAGTAAACACTTCACTTTACTGCTAAATTCCAGACAACCCACCCCCCCTAGTGGTTGACACACCTAGTCTCATCTAGGTGGATTAGACCCAATACAAAGGAACACATTCACTTCTGTTTTGTGTTCACTTCTTCTTGTTTTTCTTTTCACAAAATGTTACAAATGTTTATCAGGAATTACTCCCCAGTTCAGAATCTACTTTTCTATCTTTTCTTCCCCCCTCCCCGACAAGGAAGCAGACTTCAGGAGATATATAGCCCAATCTCATCTAAAGATGGGTCGCAACATACAAATCAAACTATGGTCACAGAACGTTAACGGATTAAACAACCCACGTAAGAGAGCTCAAAATATCAATAACTGCCACAGACAGGGTGCAAAAATTTTATTTATACAAGAAACGCATATTAAAAGCTCACATGCTGCAATAATCAAAAATAAATGGTTCCCACATGTGTTTTTAAGTACGAACCCTGAAAAAAAAGTCAAAGGCACAGGTATACTACTACATAAAGATCTGCCCATTAAAGTTTTGGATTCCAAATCGGACAAGGAAGGGCATTATACAATGTTGAAAGCACAAATCTATAACACATGCATGACTTTATGTTCAGTATATTTACCAAATGTCAATCAGGCCAAATATGCAAAAGAAGTAATATCCCAACTTCAGGAATTCGCTGAAGGGATCATCATACTTGGAGGGGACCTCAATGTAGCTCTCAATCCTCTAATAGACTGTTCATCCGGGAAATCCGCCATTGCCTATAAGACGTTGAAAAAAATTAAAACCTATTTAGGACAATTACACATGATAGATATATGGAGAACGCACAATCCCACGACAAGAGACTATACCTTCTATTCAGCTGCAAAAAACATTTACTCAAGAATAGATAATATACTAATTAATCAGAGATGGTTACACCTCATAAAACATGTTCAAATTGACGCTATGATTTTTTCGGATCATGCCCCCTGCATTGTTGGAATAGAAATACCAAATACATTGAAAGAAACCTACAGCTGGAAGTTTAATGAGAGGTTATTATTAAGGAAACAACATAGAGATAACATAGCTAATTTTATTCAAGAATCCATCCAAAACAATAACTTACCGGAGACGGACCCCTCAATCTTGTGGGAAACCATAAAAGTAGTAACTAGAGGGAATCTCATAGCCTTGGTGCGCTAAAGTTAAAAAAGAAAGAGAAGGAAAAATTAAACAATTAATAACTGAGATAAAAACATTGGAAAATAAACATAAAGAATCACTACTGAAAGATGTACAGGAAGAATTAGATTATAAGAGAATCTCGTTAAAACAACTTTTAAACACTTATACGGAACAAGCTTACCTGAGATGTAAAAAAGACTATTATGAATGGGGCAACAAACCTTCCAAACTACTAACCAAAAAGATAAAAGAGCAAAAAAACAGGACTTACATAAACCAGATGAAAGACTCTAAACAACAAATTCATTGTACCTATCCGAAAATAGCCAACTGTTTTCAGGAATTTTACCATGCCTTATACAATTTGGATTCAGAGCTACAAAAAGAAGAGAAAACAAAGAGAATTGAGTCTTACTTACAACACTTATGTTTACCCAAAATTACCGAAACGGTTAAAAAACAGTTGGAACAACCATTTACTCTGGCAGAGCTAAACACAGTCATTACAGGGGCCCCAGCCAACAAAAGCCCAGGCCCAGATGGATTTAGTGCAGGCTTCTACAAGGAATTTTACCAGCAATTATCAACAGTATTGCTAAAACATTTTAATAGCATTTCGGCAACCAAACATTTTCCCAAACAAGCACAAGAAGCCCAAATAACTGTTCTTCTTAAACCAGGGAAAGATCCGGCTATATGCAGCAGCTATAGGCCCATATCTTTAATAAACCTGGACCAAAAATTCTACGCTAAAATATTGGCTAACAGACTCCAACTGATTATACCCACTCTTATCCACCCTGATCAAGCGGGTTTCGTGAAAGGCAGGGAAGGTAAGGACAACTCGACCAAACTCATAAACATCCTTCATCATGCAATTCAACACCAGAGACCAACACTCCTCTTAACAACTGATGCTGAAAAAGCCTTTGACAGGGTGGATTGGAATTTTTTGGAATTGACATTAACGAAATTTGGTTTTGGCCCTAAATGTGTGGCGCAAATAATGGCTCTCTATCAAGCTCCGCATGCAAGAATAAAAGTCAACGGCATCCTCTCTCAGCACTTTGATATCACTAACGGAACCCGACAGGGGTGCCCCCTATCTCCAATTCTCTTCATATTGACTATGGAAACTTTTATAACATCCATCAGACAAAATAAAGATGTAACCGGATTGAAAATGGGTATCCAGGAACACAAAGCTGCAGCGTTTGCGGATGATCTATTATTAATAATCTCACAGCCGGAACTATCTCTACCAAACATCATTCTAGAATTCAAGAAATTCAGTGAAGTATCTAACTTTAAAATAAATTATTCCAAATCAGACATTCTAAATATTAATATACCACAGAACCAAACAGAAATATTAAAGAGAAAATTTCCTTTTAAATGGGCTACAAAATCAATTCAGTACCTGGGAATCAACATCCCATCACACCCAAACAAACTGTACGAAATGAATCATCTACCGCTAATATCCGAAATACAGACTCTACTCACCAAATGGAAAACACAATCCTTATCCTGGTTTGGGAAAATTAATATACTAAAAATGATGATTATGCCAAAAATCTTATACTTACTACAAATGATTCCAATAAAACTCCCCAAACAATTTTTTTTAAAAATTAACTCTCTTTTCTCACAATTCATATGGGCTATGAAAAGGCCTAGACTTAAACTATCTATTCTTATGACAACAAAACCTAAAGGAGGACTCTCTATACCAAATGTTGAAAATTACTATTTTGCCACTCACCTCCAGAGAATCTGGACTTGGAAACGAGAAGGATCTTTTAAGCTGTGGAAAGAAATAGAGCAGAATGAGATGCAAATTAATATAAGCAACATCATGAATATACATTATGACAATATACCAATTTCACTCAAAACACATCCCACTATAGGAGCAACGTTGGCAGTTTGGCATGGTTTACAGAAGAAACATGATATCTCTCCATATCCGTCTCCAGAGACTGAGCTATTAAACAACCCGGACTTTCCACCGAGTTGTGATAGAGGCCAAATTGATAGGTGGGCCTGCATACAGGGTAAACCTACTAAACTCAAACAATTTATTAAACGAGGACGAATTATTCCATTAAATAAAATCCAATCTAGATGGGGATGCCACCCCAGGGACCAGTGGAACTATCGTCAAATCTATCATTATTTAAGCTCGTTAGATCCCAAGAACATCACCAGACCATTGTCAGACTGGGAGGTGTTGTTGAATCAACCCGTAATTACCCACCCTATAGCTAAATTTTATAAGAAACTATCAGAGGAAGATAAAACTAGTAACCAGAAAACCAAAGAGAAATGGGAACGAGAACTGAACATTAAAATTGGGAGGAAAACGTGGGAAACTATAATGCTGACAGCACATACAGGATCGAGAACGACAAAAACACAAGAAGCCAACTACAAACTGCTCAGTAGATGGTATAGAACACCAGTATTCTTAAACAAAATTTACGACAATGTTTCAGAGAAGTGTTGGAGATGCCACCTTGAACTAGGATCATATAGCCACCTCTGGTACAAGTGTGCTAAACTCTCTACATACTGGAAGGAAGTATTCAAAATAATAGAAACCCTAAGACCAGGAAACTTATCAGAATTGTATAGAAACAGTAATCCTTACCGTCAATAAACATACTGAAGAAGTAATAAAAGATAAATTGATACTACAGATCATACAAGCAGCCAGAAACCAAATCCCAAGAAAATGGAAAATAGCAGAGCCACCAAGTAAAATAGATTGGATTAGAGCCCTGGAAGAAGTTAAAACAATGGAAGAACTTATAACTTTAAAACAAGGAACAATGAAACGTTTTGAAAAATTATGGGAGCCATGGAATGAATACAGACGTGGAAACCATACAAGCCAAAGACAGGTGGAATAATGATACTCTAAGACTGGAAGAAACAATAGAAACCAAAAGAAACCGAACTACAAGAATTCATTAAATACAAGACTACTTACCTTTACTCTTACGTATCGAGTAGTCTCGAACTGGAACAATCTTGCTGGAAATAAAAGAAAAGAAGATTTAATCTGCTTCCCCCCTCTCTCTCTCTTGTCCCTCTATCACCCACCCCTCTTCTATCTGTTCATCTCCCACCCCCTCTATAAAATAAAATACGATAACTTAGTACTAAACAAAGGTAGATCCTATGTATTAAAGTGATCCTAATGATAATAGTTGGGACTTAGTTATACTATGTGTGGAAATGTACTATGTTATTGTATATATATATCTGAAAAACATAACTGTATTTTATTACTCGTTCCCCTTCCCTTTTTCCTTCTGTACCCTTCAATTTTCTTTGAAATTGAAAATAAAGACTTACTAAAAAAAAAAAAAGAATTGTGTTGTACTGGATACTCTTACCTCTCTGATACTTACAAAACAGTGACAAATACTAGAGAGGAGGTGTCTGGAAAATAATTTTCCTTATAACATAGAAGCTATGCAGTTTGACAGATTTTGTAATGTGAGTTGGTATCTGTGACAAGAGAGTGAGAATAAATTAAGCCTTAGCTTCCTCTTCCTCTCTGTAGTAACCACCAGGCATAATGCTGGGTAAGAAGTGGTACAGAGAGAATCTTGGTACCCTTTTTGGAATCATGAAATCCTGAGTATAAGAACACTGAAGTTAAAAGTAACACCAATACCTCAAATGAGGCAGTGCTTCAGTGTATCCCCAGAACTGCTCTAGAGGTTTCTGCATACTTGCTATTTTAGTTACATGCAATTCAGGCTAATTGAACACGTAACCTTATTTGCATGTAACTGAGATGCTTGTTAGATTGCAAATACAGTATATTTCTGAGAACTATTGTTTAGCATCTGTTCTTGTAGCAGTAATGATACTATTTAATGCACTTGAGTATGGTGGTAACTCAAGTGCAGATCAGCGGCATTTTACACAACTTGGATGTGCTACAGATAACTCTTGTACAGAGACAATCAAAATTTAAAATTTATTAAGGGATAAAACCATGAAAACCACTAAGACAAAACCTCACAGGTAAAAGTTGTCTAGGTCCTATAGAAATCAAAGGGAGCTTTTTGGACCACTCTAAATCAATTTGGACTTTTAGAGGTTTTCATATTTTGTTTTTCTCTTGGACTCGTCAGAAAAACTTACATTTCTAGAGGGTTTCGAGATAATTGGATTTTTTAATGCAGAGTTCAGCGTAATTTTCTATTGGTACTTTTATTCAGATTTTTTAAATAAATCTCATTACATTCGTAGTTTTGGAGTTTGTGAGTTTGGTCATGGTTTCAAAAACCACTAAAAACACAGAAATGAGATTGCTGATAAATAGGACCCTCGGTATGGACATAAAAATATATCACAAATGTCTAATGAAATGTCGTGCTATTGCTTTACTAAAAACATATACTCCAGCCTTCATCATTCATTATTCCTGTAAACGACGCAAGGAGAAGGACACCCATCAGTGATGTAGCTTTATTCCACATCCCACAATGAGTAGAGAAATGTTTAAATATAGCCCATGATCCGCACTGATCTTACTGAAAGTTGGACCCCTATTTGGAAAGCTGCAGAAATTGCTAATTGGATATATTGTAAATGCTGCACATAGTCATCACTTCTACGAGAGATGTGTGTTAATTATGCATTCAGGCTTCTGGAACAGGCTATGTTGTAATTATTTTTGTCATCCCTTCTCTTTCCTGTTTATATTTCCAGCTTAACCTGAATGATGATTTGAAACCCTAGCTTCTACTTGGCAGTAAAAGGTATTTTATATAGGCATGCAACCACCCTGTTTCCCACTGCACTTGCAAAGTTTTTTTACGTCTGCCAGCAAGACGCGCAAGTGCCATTTACACTCAAATATTTTATTTTTATGTTTAGGAACAGCGAGTCATTCACTGACAATTCCAAAGAATTGTCAAGAAACATAAACCTTGGAAAATAAAAAAGATGACAGAGTGGTCTGCAGGAACAGAGGAAACTCAAAACCATGGAACAAAAAAAAATTGTGCATACACATAAAAGTATTGCATGATATAGGTAGTGTGCAATTTAAGGTTATGGTGGAACAATACATTTACATTGAAAACAGTTAAATTCTTAGCTACTTAAAGGACAAGCAAAGGCTATTTTACTGGGGAGGGGGGTGATTGCTTTGTATTTTCCCAGGCAAGTGTTCCTTTTTATTTAAATTACCTTTTTCCGAGTATCCCTAGGACTGTCTGATACTTGCAAGTGGGGACATGGCCAAGGCATGCCTGGGAGGTATAATGGTGGTGTGGCAGTCTATCTTTTTTTCTGAGCTTGTGCAGTTTTTTCGGGGGAAAAACATTAAAGTGGACCTGTCACCTACACATAAAAAAGCTGTATAATCAAAGTCCTTTCCAAATTAAATATGGGACACAAAGTATTTTTTCATTAAAACATCCATTCATCCATCATTAAACCCCCCACTGGCCAGTAATCTTTTTTCAGTAAAGGTGGCAATCCTAGCTATGCCTGAGACATAGAGGTGGAGGAGTCAATTACTTTCACTTTCCATTCAGCAATTCCTACATCATTGCACTTCTCACATTGCCCCTTCCCTCCTCAGGCTCTGTAATTGTGTAGGGCACTGGGCATGGGCATTAGGTCCTCCATTCTGGAGCATACACAAGATTTTTGGGTGATACACAATTTGTCTTAATAACAGTGTCCACAAAATGGCTCCTGCCTGTGTGCTGTGATTGTGTAATTCCAAGACTGAAGGAAGTAAAAATGTAAATAATAAATATAGTGTAAGTAAAGTTTATTTTGCTCAACTAACATGATAGAAAAGAATTTGGAAATATTTCTTAGGGTGACAGGTCCCCTTTAAATGATTTCACTTGGGCGGTTCATTTGTTATATTGCCTTTCCTTGGCCTTTAAAAACAGACAATGTTGATGTATAGATACGTATGTATATGTAGGCCAACACAAGAGTATCAGAATAAGGATTCATATTGACATTAATCTGTATTGTTCTTTCACAGAGATTAGGTTTACCAGCGGGTCGGCTGGGTCCAGGCCTACCTCGCACCCCTATTTTCAGGTGGCGAGCTCTCCCTGCCTGTCACCTTGCACTGCTGGCTTCTGACTTCCTTTTTTATAGACACACGCCTGCTCGCCCCTCCCCTTTTGTGACATCATTGGCGGGGCGGACACGGGTCTATAAAAGGAACCCAGAAGTCAGACAAGGGTGGGCGGGTTAGGTTTCGGGTTTGGGTCGGATTTTAGCCAACGCGAACATAACTAGTAGGCCCATCTTTAAGGACCTGATGCGGGATCTGCCTCCTGACACTCCCTAACTTATGCATCTAAATGACAAACAAGTTATTATACTGGTGCCTTAGTTCAACTGCCCCTTTTGTCTCAAATGCTGCTCAATTTAAGGGCAGACCTCTGTGCTTCTTCAAACAGCCCATGCGAAGTGCAAATAAAATGCAGCCTTTTCTTGCACACTGTGTGGAGCATTGTAAATGCAATTACTACTTCTGAGCTTTTGCTCCATTTTTCTGTTTGCTGTTAGCTACTAAAAAAATTACTAACATTGGAGATAAATATCATTTCTGGAGAAGTTGCCCATGGCAACCAATCAGCAAAACAGTCACCTGTAAGTTAGAAAACAAAAGCAAAGATCTGATTGGTTGCTATGGGCAACATCTCCAGAAACCTCTCCAGATGTTTATCTTGATTGTTAGTAAATATGCCAGTTTGCTGATTGATATAATGCCATTTAATTGCAGACTCATATAAATACATACATAAACATACAAAAATGGGCACTAATGTACTAATATAGCTAGTCAAACCTTAGTGCAGCTATCGGTAATAATGGCATCAATCATAATATAATTAGCAATATGTAGCAATTTTTATGAGGGGCTTGGGTACGAGGGGTTGAATATATAACTGTACCGCTGTTTGTGTTTATATCTTGTAAAGCACAGCATACATTTGTGGTGCTATACACATAAATACAGGACCATACAAAAAGAGTGGACTGCAGGACTGCACGCTAGTTGGTTAACAGATGATTACGTGTACAGAATCTGGCAAGCTCATTATAATGATGTCCAGATGGAAAGCATTCCTCTGAATAAAACCAAGTTTTCATAGCCTCTGTGGGCAATGGGAGACTTAAAGAGGGTAATTGTGCATGGGGCTCATATTCTGCTTTATTGTTGAGCTACATTTTTTCCACAGATACTTCCTTCATAATGTATATACCTTATCCAAACCCTCTGCAGATCTGTTCTGAAAACTCTACTCTTACCCTGATCCATGCTTGACCATGTTCATTATATTTTTACATTCCAAAAAAATAAAAATAGTTTAATTGTCCTATGAAAATACAATAATTTTTATATTTGCATTTTTCATTTTTTAAATAAATTTCAGGATGTGACTTTGCTATCTGTTTATTCAGATTTAAGGTTAATAATGAATCCTCTGCTCTGACCAAATGGAACCTTGCCACTGATGAAAAGAAAAACATACAGACGTTGTCTTAAACTATATCGGATTTGTAAATTCCCTTCTATTTTAACTATACTTTCCGCTAATCCGGATTTTCCCCCGGGACAACGTAAAGCTTTCCATAAAGATTGGAATTCTTATTCTCTAATTAGAGTTAAAGATTTTTTTAGCCCTGTGGGGAAAAAACTGTATACGTATGACGAACTTCAATCGAGATGTAACTGGGGCCTAGATAAAACGATGGCCTATCTGCAAGTTAAACATTACATAACGACGCTACTTGGGCAGACACCAAACCTTCAGTTGACCCCATTTGAGAGGGTGTTAGGGGGGGATTTCCCCTGTAAAGGTCTCATCTCTCAATTATACGGATTAATGAATATGCTGCCGGAGGACCCTTTTCCCAAACATTCTTATATGCGGTACTGGGAATCTGAATGGGATAGGGAACTGTCCCTGAATCAATGGGGTAAAATTTGGGAGAATGCACGTAAAATAGTAGTTTGCACTCAACAAAAAGAGAGTGTATACAAGACTATGATGAAGTGGTATCTTACACCTGACAGACTCTCCAGAATCTATCCACAATCCAGTCCTATGTGCTGGAGAGATTGTCAATTTAGGGGCACACTTCACCATATTATGTGGACTTGCCCGAAACTGTCTGACTTTTGGGTGGCGGTTTCCGGGTTAATATCCTCGGTCATGAGAACTCCCATTACTATTGAGATGCCCAATTTATTGTTAGCACTCCCAGTTCCGAAATTGTCGAATGCGGTCCAAAAATGGATCAACCAAGTAGCCACTGTAGCACGGTTGGCTATTACTTCCAAATGGAAATCGCCAACGGTCCCTACGATTCAGGAGGTCATCTCCAGACTCGATATAAATAGGAAGTTCGAGGAAATGACAGCTCGAATAACCGATACCCTGCAACAACACAATGATGTCTGGGGGAACTGGGAGTACTACAAAACCACAATAGCTGATGTGACCTAGTTTCCCCGCTCTTGGTTTTTTCCACTGGGCATGGTTATTCCATTACTGGTCTCCATATTTTATTTTATTTTATTTTATTTTGTTTTGTTTCCTTTCCTTTTCTCTTCTTTTTTCTTTTTCCTTTGATCTCTTTATGGTTCTTTCCTATCTTTTCTCTCATTACTGTTACAGTATTGTGATAATAGTCTCCGGCTGTATTGTTTTAATAACTGCTGTGACTGTTGTACGAAGACAAGCAACATAATGTATCGATTACTTTACTTGTACTGTACTGAGGAAAACAATAAAAATTTTAAGTTACAAAAAAAAAAAAAAAAGAAAAACATACTGTATTCCTTGTACCCCACCAGAGCCAACAGAGACAAGAACTTCTGAAATTGTAAATAAGCTGGAGAGAGTGCAGAGACGTGCAACTAAATTGGTTAGAGGGACGGAAGACTTAAATTATGAGGGTAGACTGTCAAGGTTGGGGTTGTTTTCTCTGGAAAAAAGGCGCTTGCGTGGGGACATGATTACACTTTACAAGTACATTAGAGGACATTATAGACAAATAGCAGGGGACCTTTTTACCCATAAAGTGGATCACTGTACCAGAGGCCTCCCCTTTAGACTAGAAGAAAAGAACTTTCATTTGAAGCAACGTAGAGGGTTCTTCACAGTCAGGACAGTGAGGTTGTGGAATGCACTGCCGGGTGATGTTGTGATGGCTGATTCAGTTAATGCCTTTAAGAATGGCTTGGATGATTTTTTGGACAGACATAATATCAAAGGCTATTGTGATACTAAGCTCTATAGTTAGTATAGATATGGGTATATAGAATTTAATTAAAAGTAGAGAGGGGTGTATGTATGGATGCTGGGTTTTCATTTGGAGGGGTTGAACTTGATGGACTTTGTCTTTTTTCAACCCAATTTAACTATGTAACTATGTAACTATGTAATATGTATGTTTTTGCTAGGCCTTCAATTGGAACAAGTTTGATTGCAAAATGTGCAGAGCACCTTGGTTTCTTTCAACTGTGACAGCTGTATGCTTGGGCTGTGCATAGGATATGATATTCTACAGAAATTCCTAGATAACCAATAATGAGAATATATTTTTTCTGTTGACTTATTATAACAACATGGTGGGGTCTTTGTAGATGCATTTTCATATAACAATTGGGGGCCTTGCACTTGAGGCTCCAATAGCAATAATAAAAACAAGGCCTATCATACTATGATGCACAGGCAACATTATGGGGCTTATTTATCAAGCTCTAAATATCCGGGGAAAAAACCTACAAATTTTTTGAGATTTATGATTTATGAGATGGCCTAAAAACTCAGAATCCGAAACCCGGCATCTAAAAGCTCTTGAGGTCCTGTATAAGTCAATGGGGAAGGTCCCAGTGTCTGTGCTGATGTCAGGCCTGGACTGGGAGTCAAAATAGGCCCTGCCATTCCAAGTACACAGAGGCCCAAACAGCCCCCTACCAGCCCAAATAGCCCCCTACCAGCCCACTATATGGTAACTTTCTATGGAACCATACTACAGCCCCTCTGGCATTTGCCAGAACCCACAGATTGCCAGTCCAGGTCTGGCTGATGTCTGTACCAATATCCGATGATTTCAGGGTTTTCAGGGAAAGCTCCGAAGTTTTCCCGACCCTATTTTTTATGAGATTTTTTTCTTCATAAACAAGGTCCATTCGGGAATTCGGAGTTAATCAGAGTTGGATATTCGAAATACTGACATAAATTCGGACCTTGATAAATAACCCCCTATGAAATAGGTTAAAATCTATTTTTTTTTTTAGTTTTTCAGTTTTGTCCCTGCCCACATGTATGTATATATATATAGTGAATAATGTACCTCATTTTGTAAAATATAAGGCTATTATAAGTCACTGAGCAGTGCCATGTCATTTAAAAGCACAAGGCATTTATTAGGACTTCTAATATGTTCATAAATTACACGTGCAGCTATATAGTTTAGTGAGTCGTGACAGAAATGGCATCACTGAGCACTGATTATAACTGATGACATCACTAAACACCGTTTATAAGAATATAATTAGAGGATATTCATGGTTCTATATATGTTTAACTTTATTATGGATAACAGTATAAAAACTCTATGGTTTTTCCTTTTATTTCTTCTATTGCCTACAACTTCAGCTATTTTCTTACAGAAATGCAGTGGTTTGGAGTTCGAGCTATAAGCATATTACAAAGATGCCCTTAGACTTGTGCAGCTGTTCTAAGTGCTAATGACTGTCGGTCATTCATCTATCAAGTTGAAGGCTTATGGCAGGCATTCCTTTTGGAAAAGTGATTGTATTTTATAACCCTTATCAGGAATTTAAGGGAAATAAATTGGACAAGCAAGCTGTCAATGGAAACCAGGAATATAAAAATGAACATCTTTGTTACTTGGAGCAGAGTCAAGACATAAATCATTCTAATGGATTTACTGATGCTCAAATACAAGATGTGTCCTTTCGATGTCCAGATTTCTATCTGCATGATAACCCACAAGTTGTAATATTGCCACTCCTGCTGCCTGTTCAGGGTTTGTGCAGTATATAATCTCACATGGTACAGTCAGGAATAGAGGAGAAACAGATGTGTGAGAATGTCAGTCGCTTCCAAGAAAATGCAGTCAGAATTTCCCTTTTCCATACAATCTACAGAAATATTTCAGGTGAATAAAAGAGGTTTCAATAAAAGGCAATCAGGAATAGTTAAAGCGACTGCGAGTGCATGCTTATATGAAAGAATGCACTTTTATAGCCGATAGTGACAAAAAAGGGAATTGGTTCCAGATGTCAACATAGAAGTCTACCGGGATATACATTCCTTTGAGCTGTTTGCATTAATATCAATAACCCCTGTTTTCCTTTGCACGTAGGTAAATACGTTTGTCCCAAGAGCATGTATAGGAAAGAGGAACACTTGCAAAATTCTCTTTGCTTTGGGAAGAATTTGTGCATGAAAGGAACTTACTCCTCCACTCTATTCCTCCTCCTCCTTCTCCTTAGCTTCATATTGATCAACCAGCTGTGCAAACACAAGTGATACTACAGAGCTGCCTCTTACTCTCTAACTTCTCATTACTGTATACTGCACCAAGAAAGGCACAAATTGTTCAGTAGACTAACCAGCAACTAGATTTTAAACATGTGCTACAGGTACAACAGGGGCATGTGTTTCCCTGGGGCATTTCAAATGCTTAAGTAAATCTAACTAGCAGTGAATGTTTCAATAAATTATGCTGCTTGCCCTGGCATTTTCTGGTTACATTAGAACTAAGTTGGCCAATACAGAATGTAGAAAAAATATTAGCACTACTGCAACATGCACAAAGCTGCAATTACCTGGTAACTACTTCCCGAATCTTGATTGAATAAAGTACAGGGTCCCAATGGTATAACTTGTAACTTACACATTGTTGCTGCAAAAGGGAAAGGTATGTTGTCACCGCTCTCATTCTGGCCCAATAGGCTGGCTTTGATTCCAATAAGGATTAATTATATCTTCGTTTTGATCAAGTACAGTTTAATATTACAGGAAAAAGGAAATAGTTTATAAAAATCTGGATTTTTTGGGAGAAAAAATAGAATCTATGTGAGATGACCTTCCCGTAATTCAGAATGATCTGAGGAAAGGGTTTATATATATATATATATATATATATATATATATATATATATATATATATATATATATATATATATATATATATATATATATATATATATATATATATATATATATATATATATATATATATATATACATACACATACATACACACACCATTTTAAGGAACTGGGTGCTTCCTCAGTGCACTCGTTCGTATATCTCAAAGTAAGTAGGAGCACTAAACAATCATAATTTTATTTTAAAAACAGGTCAACATTACACACACACACACACACACACACACACACACACACAAAGTAATATTGACCGGTAATAAGACCTGTGAGTGCGGACTTCTTCTACAAGGGATTGAATGTGATTGGCTGGCCTAGGCAAGCAGGTGATTTACACAGACTGTATATGGAGCATTGGATGTATATACAGTATATGTTGTATGGCGAACAATCCCAGACAGATACATTGAACAACCAGAATATGTAGAGTACACAAAGGATGTTTTCACTTTTCCTGTGTTCCCTCTCAGCCCATAGTCATCTTCATATTGTAGGGGGGAGTTTAGGAAACACATGCACACTATGTACTTAAAATAAAGAAAATAATAATACAATGCATCTGTTGGAGAAAACATGTTTTCATGTTCAAGACAAGCTCTTTTTACAATGTGCTGTATATTGCTCCTCTAATGTAAAAACAGAACAAAAAAAACCTTGGATTATTGGACAAAACCCAGCGCAGATCACAATAACTTAAAATTGTAAAAAAAAAGCCTTTGACTTCTACATGACCTCAGTAGGTTTGAGATGGCAGATTTTCAGATTCAGACTTTTAGCAGCTTCAGGGTATAAAGGGGTTATTTACTAAACGCCAAATGCAAAAATGTGATTTTTTTTTTTTATAAAATCAAACTTTTGAAAAGTCAGAATCGGAAAATCCGGCATCTCAGACATGTCGAGGTTGCATATACAGTAAGTCAATGGGAGAAGTCCCAATGATTTTTTTACGTGCGCTGGGTTTCGTGCAATACCCTGAAGTTTTCTGAGTTTTTGGGTGAAAATTCCGAAAAAATCGTAAAAGTCTGAAATGAAAACCAATTGCAAATTGTCTCAGAATATCACTCTCTACGCCATACTAAAAGTTAACTCATGACATGTTTATTGTGTATAGTTTCTTATATAAAATATGTCCAAAATATAGGCATCAAACAGAACAAGAAATGTAAGTGGGTGAAGCTGAAATAACAGAAGGAGAGGGGAATTATTGTTATTTCCACTTTACCAACACTAAGTTGAGTAAAGTTTACTTCCCGGGTCCTGTTCCTTTTCCAGAGGCCGAATCAATGCAATGTATTTTGGGAAGTGGTATAATGGAAAAGGGGTTGTGCTGAACAGGAGACCATTAAAGAATGGAAAAACCCTGTCAGGCCTTGAACTCTGATAAATTCAACAAATGTTAACTTGGTTGTCTTGGAAGAAGTATCAGGCTACTGTTTAACTGCAATAAACCCTTGCAGCCAATGCTGCAGTCTAAACGTATACCCTGGTCTTTTGCCCAGAAACAGACATCAGCTAAATCATTTGGCAAGTTGCACAAATCTACAAATTTTTGTGGCTCAACTCTGGTGAAACTTTCTGCATACACGGGGCAAGAAAACATTGCCTTTGTTTTGTGAAAAGCAGTAATCATGCAGAGATTTTTGTCATATTGTCTCGGGTAACTTAGTAGTGGCCTAAACTGTCCCTGGTGGCTTAACAATGTGGCCATGACATCATGTCAGAATAAGATGGTAGTGATTTATCAAGCTGTGATAATTTGACTGGACGTCATTCTACTTCTTTGGCAGGGCCCATTGACCAGCGTCAGGTCCGGACTGAGAATTAAAATAGGCCCTGGCATTTCAGGTACACAGAGACTGAATCAGCCTACACAGAGACCCAAACAGCCCCCACCAGCCCACTAAATACTGACTTTCTATGGCACCTTATAGCAGCCCCTCTGGCATTTGCCAGAACCCACAGATTGCCAGTCCGGGCCTGACCAGCGTGCCTGGACATTTTGATTGCTAATAACTTCTCACTTGGGCATGGCATTTACATGAGGATGTTTGCTGTATTTCACAGTTTTTTATGAGATTTATTATACACCGAAGTTGTAAATAGCTTGAATTTGAAATTAATCCAGCTAAAACCTGTCAAGGTCATGTAGAAGTCAATGGCAGAGGTCCCTTGAACCATTTGAAGATTTTAATAGCCTTCATGAGGTTCGGGTTTTTATCGGTGGGTTTCTCTCGAAAACTCAATTAATTCAAGCAATTTGAGTTTTTTTCCGAGGAAAACTTGATTAATTAGAGTTTTTTTCACTGGTTCAAAGTTTTTCTTAAATTAGTCCATTTGAGGTATAAAAAACCTCACAAGCCTCTAAAAAACATCAATTAAACTTACTAGGATTATTTTGCCCATACCAAAGATTAACTATATATTAGTCGGGATCGAGTAGAAGATTCTGTTTATTATTACAGATAAAAAGGAAATACTTTTTTCACATTAAAAATGTGAATTATTTGATTGAAATTGAGTATATGAGAGATGGCCTTAACATATTTCAGAGCTTTCTAGATAACAGATTTCCAGATAATGGATCCTATACACAAGTGATCAATTGTACCATTGCATTATATCTGAGCAGTGTTGAATGCACTGTGCATCAACCTCAGCAGCCTGCAACTGTCATTTCATACCATTATAGTTTGACACCTAACTTTCCTCAGTCAGAAAAACCATAAATGGCCTGTGCTGTGTGTAAATTTTGCCTTGGAACAATCCATATTGTGCAATGGGGTGTAAACTATTTTCCTGTTGTAAACTTCACTCTCTGTAAGTTGTTTCACTGATTTTATACTTGCTGCAATTTACTGCAATGTTTCCTCAGTTTACTGAAAGCAACATAATAGTTTCTCAGTGAATTTTATTGTACCTTCACCTTTTCAAGAGAAAATGAAAAATTGAATTTTACTGCGCAATTTAGTTTTTATAGACAGCCTATTATTTTCAGGCCTATGTATTTTCTGGCACTCGCAATATAAACACTGTTGCAAAATATTTGCTAACTACTTTTCTACAGTTGAATCCTTCTGAATCATGTTAAACCCACATTTTATGTTTCTGTCTTAATGGCTCAGAAAAATGTTTCTATGCTAATGTCTCACAAAACTGAGGGGAAAGTTAAGTATGTGTTATAAAGAGATTCCAGTTGATCTATTAACTCTGCACCTCCCAGTAGCCTGGATCCTGGTACATGTATGGGATTCATTATCCAAAAAGCCCTCCCATAGGCTCCATTTTAATCAAATAATCCAAAATACATTTTCTTTATTCTGTTATAATAAAACAGTACCTATGTGATCTCAACTAAGATATAATGAATCCTTCTTGGAGGCAAAACAATACTGTTACATTAATGTCTAAATGTTTTTTTAGTAGACAACTATTAAATACAAGTGCATTTAATTGTTAAAAACAACTGTCAACAAAATCTGTAAAATCTCAAACATCTACTTGCTTGATTGCTTGAGATAACCCCCCATTGACTTCTACATTATAGCAATAGATTTTATATTCATTTACTTGTATTTTTTGCAGTCTTTTTATTTGCTGAATCACAAATTCAAATTAGAAAGTGTTTATTGGCCACAATTTTCTCAAACACACTCTAAAACTATAATAAATGTGCCCCTTAGAAGGTATCATTTGTGTCTGCAAGTGCAATGCGCAAAGTCCAATTTAATTCCCAAGCACTATGGTTTTCCCCATAATTGCAGCATCTTTTTCCCAGAATTCCAGAAAGATATCACTCACCAGGTGAAGTTGCACCTGATGCAATTGCAGCAATGCATCAAAATGAAAATCAGGCGCAATTATGCCAAAAGATCCAAGTCTTATTGGTGACATTACCAGTGTTTGGCATGAGAGTGACTTGTGTGCCAGATTGTTTAGATGCAAGTGTGCTGTGCCGATTAAAGCAGGTGTCTACCACCTGTTACAAAAGTAGCAATAATTCTAGGGTTCTCCTGTGTAAATTGCGAAATGGAATTAAGTCAATGCGAGAAATGGTAAACTTTGCGTTATCGCCATATCCAATTTTTACTACCATTTTTTTCAGAAACGGATGTCATTGCTCTTTTTTTCACAGATCATGCTATAACTTAACATGCAAAATTCTACCTCCGTCTAAAATTGCATTGATATAACATATGTCAAGTTTACAACCTTTTAATTTTTTAGTGCAGAAAATAACTTCTGGTTACCCTTCAAAAGTCAATGCTGCCTAAGATTTCTAGGACCATCTTCTATTGGCTCATCCCAACCAATCAAAGGATATTACTTCAACATCACAACCAGACATAGCAACGCTATAAAAAAGAGTTGCTGGAAGATTCATGGGACTGCCTTTGCCCTCTATGCTACAGGTGCTTGTGTGCTCCATCTCCTCTATTCCAGGTACCTTTGGTCTTGCAAAATGTACCCCCATACCAGCCGAAAACTACCTTCTCCAGCCTTCGAAGGGGGATATTTTTCTTTGACTGCCTTTACCCTCCATGCTGCAGGTGCTTGTGTGCTATTCCAGGTATGTTTTGCCATACATGGGGCTTTTCACATTGTCCCACAAGTTTCACCTTAAGGTTGTGCCTTTCTTTGAATACCATCGTGATTACATCTGTCAACACTACCTATGACAGGGATTCAGTATAGGATGGCACCTGCTCGGCACCTTGCACAGGAATTTGTAATCTGTAGCAACATGTAGAACTCAGCCTGCACAACCCGTTGCCCCAGGTACAAGGGCCACTGTTTTCTACCAATTAGTGCTCTTGCTCTTGTATCCAGGGCAATAACAAATAAACCATTAAATCTCAATAATTTACACTTTAAATATGTAGAGTACCCAGCCTGTGTAATTATCCATTCCACTATAGCAGCACGGGCTACCGTGTAGACATCCCTGGAATTTTGCCTGAGCAAGCAAAGGACCTGCATTGATCGGTTACAGACAAAACAGGCATGTGGATTCCAGAAACTAATTTTTATGTTAGGGAGAAAGTTGTTAAATATTTTTGCTTATGGCTGTTGGAAGTATATAAATAGGGTGTCATCTGGCCTGTCAAACATACAGTATTATGGCACACCAGGAAAATGAATAAAACAATAACAAGTTTGGTGCCAAAAAAAGGATACATTTTTCCTACATCAATAGAAAATTCATTTAGAAAAATAGCACATCCTTCATGCAAACAATTGCTGGGGGGGGGGTTAACAAATAGTCTTGCCTCCTGCCACTTAAAAATGCTTTTGAACAGAACTAGCTAAACTGTTGCAGAGTAGAGATATGGATGACAAATGCTTGACGTGCTCCAAGATCAGGAACGAGGGCAGTTAGAGCCATCCTTTCATGAGCCGTTCAAAGACCAGAATGCCAACAAATTCAACTGAAAAGCACACTGGTTGACTGTAACTGTGTTAGAACTTTATCGAAAGGGCTACAACTCTTATGAAGTATTCAACTTGCAGAGTGAGTTCATTTTAAAATGGAATCATCATTAAAAGTTGCTTTATTATCATTTAAATGGATATTTGACACTATCCGTTGAAAGGCTTAATATTCACATATTGGGCCAGATACAATTCAGTGAGAAAAAGTTATTTCATGGTTTAGCACGTGACAACTCATGGACAAGATTCAATTTGAAAATAAACGTTTCTTCTAATTCAGTTCCACTTTTTTCCATAGACTTCAATAGGGTTTTCACATGACAAACCGCAAGATAAGTTTTGAATCTCGTCTAGGAGTTTTCGCATGATAAACCTTTTTCTCACTGATTTGAATCTGGCCCATTGTTTTTGTAAACCAGGGATGCTCTATTTATTTGTATATGCGTTTTCACATGATAAATCTTTTCTCAATGAACTGAATCTGTGTATCT
This sequence comes from Xenopus laevis, assembly GCF_017654675.1. Classification (NCBI taxonomy): domain Eukaryota; kingdom Metazoa; phylum Chordata; class Amphibia; order Anura; family Pipidae; genus Xenopus; species Xenopus laevis. The sequence continues at coordinate 106,210,963 of NC_054377.1, forward strand.
ATCTTAATTTACAAAATTGCCCAGTAGCAGTAACCCAAAGCAACCAATCAGCAGGTAGAATTTATCGGTCACATGTTTAAAAGCAAGCATCTTATTGGTTGCTATGGGTTACTGCCCTTGTGCAAACGTAGTTACTTTTATTACATATGGGGGAATAGAAGATGGCCCTCAAGTTATTTTGAGCTTTCTGGGTAACAGGTTTCCGGATAACAAATCCCATACCTGTATATAGTCTCATATTTTGTTATCCCATGGAACTTCAGATAAATATTAATAATGAAATGGAAAAAAAAACAAGTTAATGTCTCATGAGAAGTTATTTCATCTTACTTGTGTATTGTGCATTGTCTCATTAATCTGAAGGTGGTTCTAGAACATTTCCTGTTTTAGAAACTGAATTTATCAAGCTGAATCATAAGTGAGTCAATACAGTGCTTAATGTCTTTTACTGCCTTTGCTAATAGTCAGCTGTTTCACATTGTTTCCTCAAGGTCCTGACACGCTGAGCACATCAGGATGAAACTCATAACAGTCTGGCCATTCAGTGTTAGAGATAGGAAAACATGTGAAGGGAAGTTCTATTTCCAAAACTACTGACCAGTCACAATAAACTTTCTCATAGAGTATTTTTTTCTACTTCTGTAGATATAACCTGTATGTTTATTAAATGTAAAAAATAAAACATGTTAAATAAAAAGCAATGAAACATAATATTTTCTGCTACCTTTGATTGGTTAGTTATCCTGTGATTTTCACTTTAAAAATATGAATATGCTTAGAAATAAACAAGCAATATGCAGTGAGTTTAGCCAAGAAGCCTGTGACCAATTCTAACCCAATCCAATGCATGCATTTATATGCTATTATCTCTGGCTTTTAGCGATGAACCATAGCAATATGGCTGAGCTGGACCTTATGAGATACATTTGGAACAAGATAGTATTAACAGAAGTTGAACTGATTAGTCAAAAACAGTGACAGTTGCAAAACCCAATTAACATACAAGAACATAAAGGATTTAGAAAGGAGGAGAAAAACAAAAGCATACCAACATGCTGTATGTTATAGAATGGCCAGTTCTTAGCAACTTTTCAAATGGTATTCATTATTTATTTATTATAGTTTTTTAAATTTTTTGCCTACTTCGTCTGACTCCTTCCAGCTTTCAAATGGGGTCACTGACCCCATTTAAAAACAAATGTTCTGCAAGGCTACAAATTTATGGTTATTACTACTTTTAATTACTCATATTTCTATTCAGGCACTCCCTTATTCATATTCCAGTCTCTTACTCAAATTAATGCATGTTTGATGGGGTGATTTGAATCTGAATATGACTCTACATCTACATAATACTAAAAGTTAACTCAAAGGAGAACAATCCCTTTGAAGGGGGTATAAAGTAAAAAAAAAATCCCATTTTTACTTTCTTTAATGAAAAAGAAATCTATGTCCAATATACTTTAATTATTTAATTGATTAAATAATGTGTAGCAGCAGAAGGTCCCTAGCTGCTCTGCAAGGAAACGATCCTACTTTCAAATGGCAGATGGGAGCCCCCCTTACTTCCCAGAACTCAAGCAACTTTCTTTGTTTCCCCGGTGACTGTGTAGAGATTCATATCTGCAGGCCCAGTGCAGTCTGCATTTTCTGATTATTAATCAGTCTTGTCATGTCAGCTTCTATGGCAGATATTATTTCACTTTTGCTGTTTTGATAATTCATGACGATCCCTAAGCTTAACCTCCCAACAGAAGCCCAAACCACACTGAGTATGTGCATGGTCTTGCTCTTGAAAAGATGTTACAAGATGATGACCCCCTTTGAAAAACTTTGAAAGCATAAAACATTTGTTTCATTTGGCTTGTGGTACAGTTAGTTCATGATTATGTTTAGTATACAAAATACAGCATTTCTAGCCTTATTCAATTTTAGACTTTAGTTCCCCTTTAAGAGCATCAGCAGATGGAGTGAGGATGGCTCAGGGAAATATTCTAGTTTATGTAGCAAAGGAATTTGGAGACACCCCTGGAATCAAAAGTATGCATACAAAAACAGATTGAACTCAGGAATGACCATATCCAGTGAATCCTGACAGCAATAGTAAGGGTAGAAAAGCAAGTATTTGGAAGGTCATTATGATGATGATTATGATAATAGGCAAAGTTTTCCACCTTTGTCAGCAAAAATGGGGCCTACTGCTGTCAAGAACACAGGGTATCATTAATAATAACTATTTTCAGTACAACATTAATGTTTGTTTCCATAAATCTTAATGACGACAAATAAACTGGCTAAACAAAGGTAGGGACCACCCATGAGAAGTGTTTCTCCCCTGGGAAGTCATACTGAGGAAATACATCCCACTGACTGATGTCAGTGATATTGTGAGCTTAGTTAACCCAAATGATCTATACAGTTCTAGCCATATGGTAAACAGCTGTTCCTTCAATATTTGGCCTTCTTTAGTGTGCATCCAAAACTGTAACATATTTGGCTTCTCATTTCAGTACAAACTTGCCTAATATGCATCTTGTGCCCAAGATCAACTGCAACAATGCCAACTCCTTCAGTATATGTGCTGGACTTTTGCTCCTATACTGGTTGACAAAAATAAGCATTTTGTTCTTGAAACCGCACAATTAACTTTTTATAAGTGTTTATAATTAGTGTCTAGACTGTTCGCCCGCGAACTAATTCGTGCGAACATCGACTGTTCGCGTCCGCCGAATGTTCGCGAACGTCGCGCGACATTTGCCAATTTGGGTTCGCCTTAGCTGGCGCTTATTTTTGACCTCTCACCCCAGACCAGCAGATACATGGCAGCCAATCAGGAAGCTCTCCCTCCTGGACCACCCCCGCACCCACTGGACCACTCCCCTTCCATATATAAACTGAAGCCCTGCAGCGTTTTTTCATTCTGCCTGTGTGTGCTTGGAAGAGCTAGTGTAGGGAGAGAGCTGTTTAGTGATTTGAGGGACAGTTGATAGTAACTTTGCTGGCTAGTAATCTACTTGATACTGCTCTGTATTGTAGGGACAGAACTCTGCAGGGATTAGAGGGAAAGTTAGGTAGCTTTGCTGGCTAGTAATCTACCTTCTACTGCAATGCTCTGTATGTAGCTGCTGTGGGCACTGCTTCTGATCTCTCATCTGCTGACTGCTGTAATAACCCAATAGTCCTTGTAAGGACTGCTTTTATTTTCTTTTTTGTTTTTTTACTTTGCTACTATAAGAGCCCAGTGCTATTAGTCTAGCTGTGTTGGGGAGTGGGACTGGTGTGCTGCTCCTCCTAGTAGTTCACCACTACCAGCACCAACCAGAGTCAAAATTGTTACAAAGTATCTTATTTGCACCTGTTAGCTGTTCTGAGCTCTCTGTCAAAAGCTAATTAAGTTAGAAACTGTTTTTTTTCTGGCTGTTCAGTTCAGAGAAAAGAGGGACTGGTGTGCTGCTCCTCCTAGTAGTTCACCACCACCAGCACCAACCAGAGTCAAAATTGTTACAAAGTATCTTATTTGCACCTGTTAGCTCTTCTGAGCTCTCTGCCAAAAGCTAATTAAGTTAGAAACTGTTTTTTTTCTGGCTGTTCAGTGCAGAGAAAAGAGGGACTTTCCAGTACAAAAGAGGGACAGGGGGTTGAGTGGTCAAAAGAGGGACAGTTGGGAGGTATGCAAGTGCCACCTAGCTGTGTGAGCTTTTTCACATTCTGTCTAAATAACAATAATAATTCCGTGTCCGTAAACATCACCTGAGTGATGTTTTTACAGCAGCAATAATATATTCCGTATCCACTACTGTATACGTTGCCCTTGCAGGCATTGTTTGCCCAGTCTTTAACCAAGTGCCACCTAGCTGTGTGAGCTTTTTCACATTCCGTGTCCAGAAACATCACCTGAGTGACGTAGTGTGATTTCTGCCCTTTACAGCACAAAACGCAGCGCTGTATCAACAATGTATTTTTCAGATACATTTTTGCCCTTGATCCCCCTCTGGCATGCCACTGTCCAGGTCGTTGCACCCTTTAAACAACTTTAAAATAATTTTTCTGGCCAGAAATGTCTTTTCTAGCTTTTAAAATTCGCCTTCCCATTGAAGTCTATGGGGTTCGCGACGTTCGCGAACCGTTTGCATTTTTGACGCAAGTTCGCGAATATGTTCGCGAACATTTTTTCCGCCGTTCGCTACATCCCTATTAGTGTCCCGTTCAAAAACACATTTCCCCTAATATACTTTTTTATGTATTTAAGAGTCTACTACTCTTAGTTCTTGTCTGACATCTTATTTTTGGTTGGATGGCAGGTTTTATTGTTTTCTTTGTCAAGAATATGCAAGCTTTCTCTGAAGATCAGTGGTCTATATTGTCCTATCCTAGTGTTATGGAAGTCCTACATCTGGTTGCAACCTGGCATTTACACAAACACACATGTACAGTATATATTCCAAGATTAATTCCAACACATGTACAGTAAGAAAGCCATTTGAATGTTTCTAATAAGGGAAAAATTATTTAATAATTCTCAGTGTTCTCAGTTCTTATAATTCTCATAATTCACATAATTCTCAGTGTTTGACTTTGTGTTGAATTTTGCTGCAAGAAAAGTGTGTGTCAGGCTTTACAGGGCTGGGACATTGTGTTTGCATAATGAAGTACATTATATATTTATTAGTGCTATATAAATATAAAAATATCAATGTAAAGTTTTTCTCCTCTGCACCAAGACACGTGGTATAATCAAGGTATATCAAACTTGACTTTTAATTGATTATACAGTATACTGTATAATGATTATTACAATAATGCTCCATGTATGTTTGTTCATTGCAGATAGCTGTAGAGGAAATCGCACACCCACGACACCCGTCCAATATGGTAGTACCTGGTGCCCGGTGATGGAGGAATCGGCAAACCTCTCAAGTAGACTTGACAAAGGGGCGTGACCCCGAAACGTTGCACCTGCACTGCATTAAAAAATTGCAAGGGCTCGCCCTGCAGCTTCAAATCCTGTGTGCCGGTGTGCTTTTTCGTATGTTCATTGCAGATCACATCAACCTGTAATTGTATTGGACATGTACATGATTTTATGTGTTTTTAATGTGATTATGTGATTTTTGTGTTGTCAATTAATTTTGTTTTTTGTGTCACGATTTGAAGCACCAAATAAAATACATTTGTGAGGTCCACAACCCAACATATACAGCTCAGCTATTAACAATATAACTTCTATTTTTTTTACCTAAAACAATATCATTCCAGTATCTGATTTATGACAACCCCTGTAACATCCCGTTATTCCTTTTATACTTTATCTAAATGGCCTGAAATAGCGCAGAGATCTAGACCCTTTGGTGCGCCTGAACTGCAATAAACAACAATTTTATGGAGTTGTTGCCTGCACGTTATTAAATCTTGTTCCTCAATCTGAATATCAGCAATTACAGGATTTTTATACTCACCATTAAATCTGTTTCTCTGTAGTCGAAAGGGGGATACAGGGAAAGATGGGGTTAAGCTCCATCCTCCAGAGGCAGGACACTTGAATATTAAATTAAGGGGACGTGCCAGAGCAGGCTTAACCCCCCCCCCCACACTATACACCACATACAGTATGTTCCAAAGTTGCTAAGGAAACTTTATAACATTATAACAATAACTGGCAGAACTGGTAACCAGGGGAGTATTCATTATCAACCAAACAGCCAAGGTTGACAGCTCACCGACGGGCGGGAAGCAGTGTCCTCCTTTCAACTTCCGAGAAATAGATTTAACGGTGAGTATAAAAATCCGGTTTTCTCTGCCGTCTCAAGGGGGACACAGGGGACCTACCAAAGCAGTCCCAAAACAGCAGGGTGGGAGCAAGCCTAGAATGATGTTGTTAATTTATTTTAGCACTAATTGAAACACCTTTCATCCGAGGGAAGCCTCTGCCAATCAAAATGTGTCAACGGTGTAGCTTTTGGTAAACATATGAACGAAAGACTAGGTAGTCGCCTTGCAAATCTGCTCTAAGGAAGAAGAGTTACGCCATGCCCAGGAGGCCCCCACCGATCTGGTGGAGTGAGTCTGAATTACTTCCGGCAGTGCTCTTCCCTTTGCCGAATAGGTCTCCTTGATCCATCGAGCAATGGTCGTCTTTGAGGCTGCCTGACCTCTACGTGGACCAGAGGGGAGAGTGAACAGCGACTGTGATTTTCTGAATGGCTTAGACCAGGGCTGTCCAACTGGTGGCCTGCGGGCTGACCCCCCTTCTGTGGCCCCCCACATGCTGTGTCTGCTTACCATATGTAAGATTTAAAAGGTATCACTACAGAGATTAACTGGCCCCTGCATTGTTTAAACCTCAAATTCAGACTGTAATCCCCTGTATTGTTCACACCTGTGATCCCCCTGTATTGTTCACACTTGTGACACCTATTTTGTTTATATCCTAAAGCCCTGTACAGTTCACACCTGAGACCCACACTGAAACTGCCCACATTGTTCACCGTTCACACTTTATACAAACTGCTAATGGGGCACCAGCACTGTCTCCTGCTCTGTTCTGCCTTCCCTCGATGTGTGTGCCATTCTCTGCTTGCCCAATGCTGCTTGTGTGTGCCATTCTCTCCTTGCCCAGTGCTGCTTGTGTGTGCCATTCTCTCCTTGCCCAGTGCTGCTTGTGTGTGCCATTCTCTGCTTGTCCAGTGCTGCTTGTGTGTGCCATTCTCTACTTGCCCAATACTGCGTGTGTGTGGCATTCTCTGCTTGCCCAGTGCTGCTTGTGTGTGCCATTCTCTGCTTGCCCAGTGCTGCTTGTGTGTGCCATTCTCTGCTTTCCCTACACTACATGTACTACACTAAGCCTGTTAGAGGTTTGTTCTTGGGGTTTGTTAGCATTTGGAAATTGTTGTTAAGGGTCCCTAAGGTCTTTAATTGTGTGTTGGGGGGTTGCTGTATTATCCACAGGGGAGGATGAGGCATATGGATTTAAGGGTATGTTTTAACATGACTTCAGTTTTTCACATATGAGTGATGAGGGATTTCCCTGCAGTGAGCCCCAATCATTTGGTTTGTTGGTGTGCTACCACCGTTAATGTGGATATGATCTTAAAAGTTCTTGTGGTAATATGGGTGTGGTTTACAGTGGGTGTGGTGTAAAAGGGGGGGTGGCCAACACTGACTTCCATTATCGGCCCTCCACCACATATGCCAGTAAAATTTTGGCCCTCTGTACCACAGAAGTTGGACAGCACTGGAATAGACCGTTCTTACGTTCCAGACACAGAGAAGGCACTCTTGGTTCATGTGGAATGATGAAATTACTTTGGGTAGAAAGGTTGGAGCCATGAGTAGTACGGCTATATCTTTATGAAAGTTTAGAAATGGCGGGTCACAGGAAAGAGCGTTGAGTTCAGACACTCTCCTAATGGATGAAATCGCCATGAGGAATACTACTTTCCATGTAATCCACGTATAGGAAATCAAGCTCATCGGAGGAGGATCGAGCAGTGCCTCCAGCACTAGGTTGAGATCCCATCCTGCCACTGGTGGATGGAATGGAGGTGATATATGAGCTACTCCCTGCGTATTGCATCCTCATTTGCCCCTACCCCTACGGCTAGCGGGTCTCTGTAGCGAGCAAAGAATCTTAGCGCTTTGTGATTGAGTCTTGATGCCATTATGTCTATGCTTGGCCGTCCCGAGCTTCTTATGAGTTGTTCGAAGGCCTCTGGGTGCACTTCCCATCTGCCTTTGTGTTGGACACTCCCGGAATATGTATGGCCGATAGCTTCACTGAGTTGAGTTCTGCCCAGTGCAGAATCTGCCTGGCTTCCGCCAGCACCAATTGGCTTTGTGTTCCACCCTGGTGGTTTATGTACACCACTGTGGTAACGTTGTCACTCTGTATGCGTACAGGTTGTTCCTGAAGAAGTTGTGTCCACTGATAGAGTGCTAACTTTACTGCACTCTGTTTGAGAATGTTTATCGGTAGTCTGGATTCCTCTGGAGACCAGTGACCTTGTGCTGATCAATTGTCCCATGTAGCCCCCCCTGCCTTGTAGACTGGCATCCATGGCTATCACCTTCCAATCCGGAGTTGCCAGGACTGTCCTATGGCCAGGTTGTGGGAGTGCCTCCTGTGTTAATGATCTCCCTTTCCAAGTTGATAGAATGTTGGCTTGAAAAGGGCGCAGATGGATCTGTGCAAATGGGACTGCCTCTATGGCAGATACCATCGTTCCTAGAACCTGCATTGCCCTGTGTACTGTTGTGGTTTGGTTGGATAGAAGAGATTGAACCTGACTCTTGATTCTCTTGATTCTGGGAGTCCCAGCAGCGATGCCAGGGATTGAGAAAGTTGAACCACCCAGAGGGGGTAGTTCTGCTGATGACCCCAGGTCTTGGGAATTGTCTTGGGGTGAATTTTTCTTACGGGTCTGGGTGACCTCCAGAAGCGGAAACTACCCCTGCCCCCATTGTGCAGGATCTGCAAAGTCTTTATAGCTCCCCGGTAACTTATTCTGGCACCTAGTACAGGCAAGGTACTTCACCTGTGCTGTCGAAGGAGCCCTCCCTCTGCCCTGGTGAACAGCCCCCCTGTCCTACCTTCTGCCATGGTAGTGTAAGGGTAACGGGTTGTTGCCGAGTCTCTAGTCTGCCGGTGCAGAGAGTTTCCTTAGTGCCTGCAGTGCTGCCTAGAACCGAAAGACTCAAAATGGCTGCTGGAGCGCATGAGTTCCAGTTAGTGCGAATGTGTCAATAGTACACACCTGAAAAGCCTTGAAAAGCAGTGTGACCGCCTTTGGAACACAGAGTGCATTCCATTCGGCGCATGCTTGACTTGGATGGCAAGCCGGCTCCTTCCCTCTCCCTGAGCCTACCCATCTGCTGCCCGCCGCAATGCGTTACTATCTTAAGCACGTCTAGGTCTGGGTGCCAAGCTAAGAACCAGGGGGGAGAGGGCATTGCGAAGACTATGTTGGGTGCTCAGGAGCAGAAGTGGGAGGATGGAATCGGCAGCATGAGAGCCCCCCAGGTAAGAGACCAACAGGTATATGTGCCACTTATCCCTCACACCGGCCATACCGTCTGCCCTAGTTCCTTCAATGCAGGAATTTGTCTGGGTGGTCAGTATAGCCAGGATGGCTAGGAATTGACCCTGGTTGCATTCTCCTCATAGAGGGCTAACCATTTTAAAACAGGTAGCCCTGCTTTAGGTCTCACCCCTGTTGTCAGCCTCTGGCTGAACGAAAAATCCATCCTTGTGGTGGGTGTCCATCCTCCTAACATATGTTAATTTAGGTTTATACAATTAACAGCTAGATCTGTGCAACTTTGGTGTGTGTGATGTCCCTTATAGTGCAGAAGATCATAGAATCTACTTTTCTGGTATAAATGTACTATAGTTATGACTTGGTTTAAGCCATTGGGATAAATACATAGCAACATGTAATGCATAAGATGAAAGGATTGACCAGCTCAAAAAAGACATAACTTCTTGTACTCCCACACGTGCTGTCAAGAAATCAAGGAGGTGGGACAAGTACAAATTGAAAGTTATCTTTAATTTCACTATTTTGGACTGTATAGATTAACATTTTTATTGGCTCTATACAAACATTATCTAAAGAACAGACATATGCTATAGCTGAAAGGTTGTCTTGTACCAAAACTTAGTCATCTCCTAGCTTCAAGAATGAAGATACAAGAATAGTAATCTGCCAAAAATAATAAATCCTCTCTCAATCCACAATTAATAGCTACATGTTATCAGTCACATATATAGTACCAAGAAAATCCAAGAAAATCTCAGCCGTGCTGAAAAAAAAAATATTTAATAATATGTTAAAAATATTTATGAAGAGAGAATAATACAACAATTAAACACACACTGTGTTTTAATTAGTGTCCACTGAATAAATACCATGTGTTTAACAAGCCATTGAATTTTAAAATGAAGTTTAGTCCCAAAGTAAGTATAACATAACACAGGATTTGGCCATAATTACAGTTCAAGTCTCTTCCAAGATCATGCTATAATTTCTCATATGCAGATAATACCTTTAGCAGACTCTTATGGCACAGAAAGCAAAATGTCTAAAAATATTTTCAAACATAATAAGTTTGGTATTCCATAAATGATATGGTATCTAGAATATAAGACCAACAAGGCTTTTTATATACCAAAAGGAACACTGTGTAGATCATAGGGACCACATCAAGCAGTGACACTTATGGACCATTTTAGAACTGGGAATGGAGGTTCTCCCAAGATGTTATCCTAGTTCTGTAACTTTATTTGGAATATCAAGTGATACATGAGATTATGTGGATGAAGTAGAGTAACTACATTAACTACATTATGAGGCACCAGAAGCACTGCTTCTCCTCCATGACAATTCTTCTATCAAATTTCTTATTTTTATTCTCATAATTATTATAGACCTTGACCACGTTCATCTTATTCACAACCCCAGTGTTGTCATTGTCACTTTCATAGATGGTTCTATTATGTTCCAGTTCATATTTTTCTATAGTATCATTAATAACATTTGCTTAAAATGTAGCTTAAGTTACTCAGGACATCCTATTCTTATACATACTACCCATTCGCCAGCTTCCCCATATTCAGTTTCATTACATCCCTTTCCTTATACCCATGCCTCCCTCCTTAATCTAAAATGAGAAAAGATGGTATTAAAAGCACTAACAAAGAACTCTAAAGAACTGAAATAGTTTGGCAAAATTAAATGCAGTAGTTTTAAAGGGGACAGGCACCTGCACAAATAGAAGGCTTATACGTTCCACACTCCGCCACACCAATTTTCCCATTGAAATGAACAGTGAGCAATGTGAACTGTTTGCACTAAATGCACCATTAATACCGTTTATAACGTTTTATAAATTAAGTTGGAGAAATTACAAGAAGGCCATCTTCCATAGACTCCATTTTAATCAAGTCAACATTTTAATTTTTTTTCTCTGTAACAATAAAACTGTACCATTGATCCTAATTAAAAGGAACAGTATCACCATAAGACAAAAGTGTTTTAAAGTAATGAAGAGATCATGTAGTGTTGTCCTGCACTGGTAAAACTGATCTGTTTGCTTCAGAAACACTACTATAGTTCATATAAACAAGCTGCTGTGTAGCAATGGGGGAAATTGAAAAAAGACTATATGGCACAGGTTAAATTGTGGATAACAGATAACATTATGTTGTACAGAGCTTATCTGCTTATCTGTGCCATTCTCCTTTGAATGGCTGCCCCCATGACTAAACAGTAGCTTATTTATATAAACAATAGTAGTGTTTCTAAAGTAATCACAGCAGTTTTACCAGTGCAGGGCAACACTGCATTATATTTTTTTTTTGTAACTTAGATTTTTATTGGTTTTACAAAAGTCACATGAAACATTGTAACATTACACTTCTGTAGAGCAGCATATACAATGGATACAGATAAAGGTACAGACAAGCAAATAACTGAAACCAGGAGAGAAACCCAGTTCACCACAGCAGTCGTCAGAATGAATAGATGTGTGTTAAGTCAAAATAGAACCCACTGCATTATATTTTTATTACTTTTAACACTATTTTTGTTATATGCTACTGTTCATATAATATTTAATTCATCCCCTTTGAAGGCAAAACAATCTTATTTGATTTATGTGATTTCTTAAGGTATGGAGATCGAATTTACAGAAATACTCCTTATCCAGAAAACCCCAGGTCCTGAACATTCTGGATAACAGGTCATATACCTATATTTACAGTTGTGACCAATACAAATGCTGGAACCCACTTCCATACTGAGCAAAGATGCATAACCATTCAAAGCAAGAAAACTGGACTTGGGTGTTAGACTACCTGCATATTATATATAAATATACCGTCCAGCCTATTTGGAAGCTTTTTTTTTAATAATTTAGCACCAATAATTGTAAGAAATACTTTTAAGTTCATTCATTTTTGATACAGACAGGCCAACTTTTTATGTGATACATATCGCATATAGGAAATAGCAAATTGAAAAACTATCCTTTTTTATGCTTAAATGAATTCAACTCATATTTTTTAATAAATGGACCACTTAAAGTCTGCACTTTCCTGGTGTAGAGACTGGTAGCCACCTCAGTACCTGAAGAGTAGGAGTCCGAACCAGCACATAACCTGTCCACTGTCCTAGAGAGTGTCCATTACTTTATTAGTAACAATATTAGTTAGGAAAAGAGCTTGAAAATTAGGGTGCATTAAGATAAGAAATACAATGGTATGGTAGGTTCTGTCAACAGTTAGGTCCCTCCTGGAAGACCCAAAGGGAATTTGTGGAGCGGTATTTTCCTCAAGCATCAGCTTGAAAGGGATTAATGTCAAATCACATGGTAAGTCTAGCTCTCCATTAGACTATCTAATATAAGTAATTCTAAAACAACTGGACTTGCTGAGTAATCATTGCAGATGTTTCACTACTCATCCGAGCAGCTTCTTCAGTTCAACTGACTTGTGTGGGAAGTCCTCTGCATATAAACTCTTCCACTAATCCAATCACATTGGCACATTGTAACTCTTCAGAGAGGTGACATCTGAAACTATCAGGGATGTGGAGCACTGCGAAATATGCTAGTGCTATATAAATAAATGTTAATAATAATAATGTTAATAATTCTGTATAGTTACTGTAATAGGATTACCAATGTATCATGAAACACCTAGAAACAGGTGTTACTTGTGAGAGTTGCATGAATGGATGTGTGAAGTGTAGGGATGTAGCGAACGTCGGAAAAAAAGTTCGCGAACATATTCGCGAACTTGCGCAAAAACGCGAGCGGTTCGCGAACGGTTCGCGAACCCCATAGACTTCAATGGGAAGGCGAACTTTAACATCTAGAAAAGACATTTCTGGCCAGAAAAATGATTTTAAAGTTGTTTAAAGGGTGCAACGACCTGGACAGTGGCATGCCAGAGGGGGATCAAGGGCAAAAATGTATCTGAAAAATCTGCCTGTGTGTGCTTGGAAGAGATAGTGTAGGGGGAGAGCTGTTAGTGATTTCAGGGACAGATGATAGTAAGTTTGCTGGCTAGTAATCTGCTTGATACTGCTCTGTATTGGAGGGACAGAAGTCTGCAGGGATTTGAGGGACATTTTAGCTTAGGTAGCTTTGCTGGCTAGTAATCTACTGTTCTCTTTAAACAACTGCCATACGTTGACCTTGTAGGCATTGTTTGCCCAGTTTTTTTGGACGCAGCCACTGAAGCACAGTTGCCAGAAAAAATATGCCATATAAATGCTGAAAATAGTCATTTTTCGCCATACGTTGACCTTGTAGACATTGTTTGCCCAGTTTTTTTGGACGCAGCCACTGAAGCACAGTTGCCAGAAAATTATGCCATATAAATGCTGAAAATATAAATTTTTTTGGTTGCAGCCACTGAAGCACAGAGGCCAGAAAAATTATGCCATATAAATGCAGAAAATATGCATTTTTTTGGTCGCAGCCACTGAAGCACAGTTGACAGAAAAATTATGCCATATAAATGCTGAAAATATAAACTTTTTTGGTTGCAGCCACTGAAGCACAGAGGCCAGAAAAATTATGCCATATAAATGCAGAAAACATGCATTTTTTTGGTCGCAGCCACTGAAGCACAGTTGACAGAAAAATTATGCCATATAAATGCTGAAAATATAAATTTTTTTGGTTGCAGCCACTGAAGCACAGAGGCCAGAAAAATTATGCCATATAAATGCAGAAAATATGCATTTTTTTGGTCGCAGCCACTGAAGCACAGTTGCCAGAAAAAATATGCCATATAAATGCTGAAAATAGTCATTTTTTGCCATATACGTTGAGTCAACGTATGGCAAAAAATGACTATTTTCAGCATTTATATGGCATATTTTTTCTGGCCTCTGTGCTTCAGTGGCTGCGGCCAAAAAAACTGGGCAAACAATGCCTACAAGGTCAACGTCGTTGACCTTGTAGGCATTGTTTGCCCAGTTTTTTTGGCCGCAGCCACTGAAGCACAGAGGCCAGAAAAAATATGCCATATAAATGCTGAAAATAGTCATTTTTTTGGTCGCAGCCACTGAAGCACAGTTGCCAGAAAAATTATGCCATATAAATGCTGAAAATATAAATTTTTTTGGTTGCAGCCACTGAAGCACAGAGGCCAGAAAAATTATGCCATATAAATGCAGAAAATATGCATTTGTTTTTGGTTGCAGCCACTGAAGCACAGAGGCCAGAAAAATTATGCCATATAAATGCAGAAAATATGCATTTTTTTGGATGCAGCCACTGAAGCACAGTTGCCAAAAGAAAAAATAGGGCCATATAAATGCTGAAAATAGTCATTTTTTGCCATAAGCGTTGACCTTGTAGACATTGTTTGCCCAGTTTTTTTGGTTGGCAGCCACTGAAGCACAGAGGCCAGAAAAAATTAAACCAGTAGGGTTTGCACCCTAGTTTGTAACGGTGGCGGAGGGAGGAGGAGGACGCTAAAGGACAGCTGTGTGTGGAGTCATGAGGCTTGAAGAGAAGGACAGCTGCATAGAAGTCAGAACAAGTCTTCCGGCGTGCAGTAACCCTCCGAGATCCACCCCTCATTCATTTTAATAAAGGTCAGGTAATCGACACTTTTGTGACCTAGGCGAGTTCTCTTCTCAGTTACAATCCCTCCTGCTGCACTGAAGGTCCTTTCTGAGAGCACACTTGAGGCTGGGCAAGACAAGAGGTTCATGGCAAATTGTGACAGCTCTGGCCACAGATCAAGCCTGCGCACCCAGTAGTCCAGGGGTTCATCGCTCCTCAGAGTGTCGATATCTGCAGTTAATGCCAGGTAGTCCGCTACCTGCCGGTCGAGGCGTTCTTTGAGGGTGGATCCAGAAGGGTTGTGGCGCTGCCTTGGACAGAAAAACATTTGCATGTCTGACGTTACAGACTGGCCAAAGGGCTTTGTCCTTGCAGGTGTGCTCGTGGCAGGATTACTGGCACCTCTGCCCCTGGAATGTTGATGAGTTCCTGAAGTGACATCACCCTTAAAAGCATTGTACAACATGTTTTGCAGGCTGGTTTGTAAATGCCGCATCTTTTCGGACTTGTGGTATGTTGGTAACATTTCTGACACTTTATGCTTGTACCGAGGGTCTAGTAGCGTTGCGACCCAGTACAGGTCCTTCTCCTTAAGCCTCTTGATACGGGGGTCCTTCAACAGGCATGACAGCATGAAAGACCCCATTCTCACAAGGTTGGATGCAGAGCTATCCATCTCCGCTTCCTCATTATCAAGGACTGCATCATCCACGGTCTCCTCCCCCCAGCCACGTACAAGACCAGGGGTCCCCAAAAGGTCACCACTAGCCCCCTGGGAAGCCTGCTCCTGTTGGTCCTCCTCCTCCTCCTCCACAAAGCCACCTTCCTCCTCTGAACCACTTCTGGCACCTCTCCCTGCGTTGCAGCAGGTGCCTGGGTTCGTTCTGGTGATTCCGACCAGAAATCGTGCGCTTCCAGCTCCTCGTCACGCTGGTCTACAGCCTCATCTGTCACTCGTCGCACGGCACGCTCCAGGAAGAAAGCGAAGGGTATTAGGTCGCTGATGGTGCCTTCGGTGCGACTGACCATATTTGTCACCTCTTCAAAAGGTCGCATGAGCCTGCAGGCATCGCGCATAAGCACCCAGTAACGGGGGAAAAAAATCCCCAGCTGTGCAGATCCAGTCCTACCACCCAGTTCAAAAAGGTACTCGTTGACGGCCCTTTGTTGTTGCAGCAGACGTTCCAACATAAGGAGCGTTGAATTCCAGCGAGTCTGGCTGTCAGAAATCAAACGCCTGACTGGCATGTTGTAGCGCTGCTGAATGTCAGCAAGGCGTGCCATGGCTGTGTAGGAACGTCTGAAATGGGCCGACACCTTTCTGGACTGGGTGAGAACGTCCTGGAATCCTGGGTACTTGGAGACAAAACGTTGGACTATTAAATTTAACACATGTGCCATGCAGGGCACATGTGTTAAATTGCCTAGTCTCAACGCTGCCAACAGATTGCTTCCATTGTCACACACCACTTTTCCGATCTGCAGTTGGTGTGGGGTCAGCCACCGATCGGCCTGTGACTGCAGAGATGACAGGAGTACAGATCCGGTATGGTTTTTGCTTTCCAGGCACGTCATCCCCAAGACAGCGTGACAACGGCGTACCTGGCACGTCGAATAGCCTAGGGGGAGCTGGGGGTGCACAGGTGTGGAGGAGGAGAAGGAGGACCCAGCAGCAGAGTAAGAAGAAGAAGAAGACGAGGTAGAGAGCGATGGAGGAGTAGAGGTGGTGGCAGAACCGCGTGCAATCCGTGGCGGTGACACCAACTCCACTGTTGTTGTTGAGCTACCCATTCCCTGCTTCCCAGCCATTACCAAGTTCACCCAGTGGGCAGTGTAGGTGACATACCTGCCCTGACCATGCTTGGAGGACCATGCGTCAGTAGTCATATGGACCTTTGGCCCAACACTAAGTGACAGAGATGCGGTAACTTGGCTCTGCACATGTTGGTACAGGTGTGGTATTCCCTTTTTAGAAAAAAAATTGCGGCTGGGTACCTTCCACTGCGGTGTCCCAATTGCTACAAATTTGCGGAAGGCCTCAGAGTCCACCAGCTGGTATGGTAAAAGCTGGCGGGCTAAGAGTGCAGACAAGCCAGCTGTCAGACGCCGGGCAAGGGGGTGACAGTCAGACATTGGCTTCTTACGCTCAAACATGGCCTTCACAGAAACTTGGCTGGTGGCAGATGACTGGGAATGGGAACAGGTGGTCAAGGTGGAAGGCGGAGTGGAGGGTGGTTCAGACGGGTCAAGGAGAGCAGAGGTAGAGCAGTAAGATGCTGGACCAGAAGAAGTGTGGCTTTTAGTTTGCCTGTTGCCTTTGAGGTGTTGCTCCCAAAGTGCTTTGTGCTTGCCGCTCATGTGCCTTCGCATAGAAGTTGTACCTATGTGGCTGTTGGGCTTACCAAGGCTCAGTTTCTGACTGCACTCATTGCAAATTACAATGCTTTTGTCAGAGGCACACACATTAAAAAAATCCCACACTGCTGACTTTTTGGAAGTGTGCGATCTGGCGGTAACAGTAGAAGTTGGCGGAGTTGGCGGTATTGGCGGCAATGGCGGGTGCGTTGGCCGGCTGAACACAGGTGCCGATACATGTTGTTGCCCTGCTGATCCCTGCGGGCTGTCCTCCCTGCTTCTTCTAAGTCTTATTCTCCTACTGCCTCTCTGACTCTCCGTCTCTCCATCTGAACTACCCTCCTCTTGCTCTCTTCTACTAGGCACCCACAAAACATCAATCTCCTCATCATCATTCTCCTCAGATGCATCAATTTCTTCTGACACATCACAGAAGGAAGCAGCAGCGGGGACCTCCTCCTCATCACTCATTATGTCCATCTCTATCGTGTTCTCTGCCAGAATTAAATCTGGTGTAAGGTCCTCATCTCCTTCATCTTCTTCTGGCAATAATGGTTGCGCATTACTCAGTTCAAGAAACTCATTGGAAAATAACTCCTCTGACCCCAGTGAAGAAGGGGCACCGGTGGTGGAGGAAGTGTTACGTGGGGTGGCCATAGCAGTGGAGGATGAGGAGGATGTTGTGGTAAAGTTAGAAACGGTAGAGGATGGGGTGTGCTGTGTAAGCCAGTCAACTACCTCTTCAGCATTTTGGGAGTTCAGGGTCATTGGCTTTTTAAAACTGGGCAATTTGCTAGGGCCACAGGATTGCATAGCAGCACGGCCCCTAGCACGGCCTCTGCGTGGCGGCCTGCCTTTGCCTGGCATTATTTTTAAAAAAACAACAACAACAACAAAAACTCAGTTGGTTTTTCTGGAAACGATAATACACACAGCTAGATGGCGGGTTGAAGAAAACACTGTGCAAATAATGCCTACAAAGTCAACGTATACACTACTACAGCGGTGGATACGGATTACGTAAAATATATGAATGCTGCTTGAAAAAAAGTAACTCAAGTGGTTTTTCTAGAGACGATAATATTATCAATATTTAGACAAAATGTGAACAAGGTCACACAGCTCGATGGCGGGTTGAAGAAAACAGTGTGCAAATAATGCCTACAAGGCCAACGTATACACTACTACAGCGGTGGATACGGATTACGTAAAATATATGAATGCTGCTTGAAAAAAGTGACTCCGGTGTTTTTTCTGGAGACGGTAATATTATGGATATTTAGACAGAATGGGAACAAGGTCACACAGCTCGATGGCGGGTTGAAGAAAACAGTGTGCAAATAATGCCTACAAGGTCAACGTATACACTACTACAGCGGTGGATACGGATTACGTAAAATATATGAATGCTGCTTGAAAAAAAGTAACTCAAGTGGTTTTTCTAGAGACGATAATATTATCAATATTTAGACAAAATGTGAACAAGCTCACACAGCTCGATGGCGGGTTGAAGAAAACACTGTGCAAATAATGCCTACAAAGTCAACGTATACACTACTACAGCGGTGGATACGGATTACGTAAAATATATGAATGCTGCTTGAAAAAAAGTAACTCAAGTGGTTTTTCTAGAGACGATAATATTATCAATATTTAGACAAAATGTGAACAAGGTCACACAGCTCGATGGCGGGTTGAAGAAAACAGTGTGCAAATAATGCCTACAAGGCCAACGTATACACTACTACAGCGGTGGATACGGATTACGTAAAATATATGAATGCTGCTTGAAAAAAGTGACTCCGGTGTTTTTTCTGGAGACGGTAATATTATGGATATTTAGACAGAATGGGAACAAGGTCACACAGCTCGATGGCGGGTTGAAGAAAACAGTGTGCAAATAATGCCTACAAGGTCAACGTATACACTACTACAGCGGTGGATACGGATTACGTAAAATATATGAATGCTGCTTGAAAAAAAGTAACTCAAGTGGTTTTTCTAGAGACGATAATATTATCAATATTTAGACAAAATGTGAACAAGCTCACACAGCTCGATGGCGGGTTGAAGAAAACACTGTGCAAATAATGCCTACAAGGCCAACGTATACACTACTACAGCGGTGGATACGGATTACGTAAAATATATGAATGCTGCTTGAAAAAAGTGACTCCGGTGTTTTTTCTGGAGACGGTAATATTATGGATATTTAGACAGAATGGGAACAAGGTCACACAGCTCGATGGCGGGTTGAAAAAAACAGTGTGCAAATAATGCCTACAAGGCCAACGTATACACTACTACAGCGGTGGATACGGATTACGTAAAATATATGAATGCTGCTTGAAAAAAGTGACTCCGGTGTTTTTTCTGGAGACGGTAATATTATGGATATTTAGACAGAATGGGAACAAGGTCACAAAGCTCGATGGCGGGTTGAAGAAAACAGTGTGCAAATAATGCCTACAAGGCCAACGTATACACTACTACAGCGGTGGATACGGATTACGTAAAATATATGAATGCTGCTTGAAAAAAGTGACTCCGGTGTTTTTTCTGGAGACGGTAATATTATGGATATTTAGACAGAATGGGAACAAGGTCACACAGCTCGATGGCGGGTTGAAGAAAACAGTGTGCAAATAATGCCTACAAGGCCAACGTATACACTACTACAGCGGTGGATACGGATTACGTAAAATATATTATGGCTGCTTGAAAAAAGTGACTCCGGTGTTTTTTCTGGAGACGGTAATATTATGGATATTTAGACAGAATGTGAACAAGGTCACACAGCTCGATGGCGGGTTGAAGAAAACAGTGTGCAAATAATGCCTACAAAGTCAACGTATACACTACTACAGCGGTGGATACGGATTACGTAAAATATATGAATGCTGCTTGAAAAAAAGTAACTCAAGTGGTTTTTCTAGAGACGATAATATTATCAATATTTAGACAAAATGTGAACAAGGTCACACAGCTCGATGGCGGGTTGAAGAAAACAGTGTGCAAATAATGCCTACAAGGCCAACGTATACACTACTACAGCGGTGGATACGGATTACGTAAAATATATGAATGCTGCTTGAAAAAAGTGACTCCGGTGTTTTTTCTGGAGACGGTAATATTATGGATATTTAGACAGAATGGGAACAAGGTCACACAGCTCGATGGCGGGTTGAAGAAAACAGTGTGCAAATAATGCCTACAAGGTCAACGTATACACTACTACAGCGGTGGATACGGATTACGTAAAATATATGAATGCTGCTTGAAAAAAAGTAACTCAAGTGGTTTTTCTAGAGACGATAATATTATCAATATTTAGACAAAATGTGAACAAGCTCACACAGCTCGATGGCGGGTTGAAGAAAACACTGTGCAAATAATGCCTACAAGGCCAACGTATACACTACTACAGCGGTGGATACGGATTACGTAAAATATATGAATGCTGCTTGAAAAAAGTGACTCCGGTGTTTTTTCTGGAGACGGTAATATTATGGATATTTAGACAGAATGGGAACAAGGTCACACAGCTCGATGGCGGGTTGAAAAAAACAGTGTGCAAATAATGCCTACAAGGCCAACGTATACACTACTACAGCGGTGGATACGGATTACGTAAAATATATGAATGCTGCTTGAAAAAAGTGACTCCGGTGTTTTTTCTGGAGACGGTAATATTATGGATATTTAGACAGAATGGGAACAAGGTCACAAAGCTCGATGGCGGGTTGAAGAAAACAGTGTGCAAATAATGCCTACAAGGCCAACGTATACACTACTACAGCGGTGGATACGGATTACGTAAAATATATGAATGCTGCTTGAAAAAAGTGACTCCGGTGTTTTTTCTGGAGACGGTAATATTATGGATATTTAGACAGAATGGGAACAAGGTCACACAGCTCGATGGCGGGTTGAAGAAAACAGTGTGCAAATAATGCCTACAAGGCCAACGTATACACTACTACAGCGGTGGATACGGATTACGTAAAATATATTATGGCTGCTTGAAAAAAGTGACTCCGGTGTTTTTTCTGGAGACGGTAATATTATGGATATTTAGACAGAATGTGAACAAGGTCACACAGCTCGATGGCGGGTTGAAGAAAACAGTGTGCAAATAATGCCTACAGGGCAAATAATGCCTAAAAGGTCAACTTATACACTACTACAGCGGTAGTAAAATAAAAAAAAGTAAAATAAAAAAAAAATGAATATTAAAAAAAAAAATTAAAGTTGGTGCTGCTGAACTACTAGGAGCAGCAGATTAGCACACCAGTCCCACTCCCCAACACTGCTAGACTAATAGCACTGGGCTCTTATAGTAGTAGTAGTAGTAGTAGTAGTAAAACAACAAAAAAATAAATAAAAGCAGTCCTTACAAGGACTACTGTTATTGCAGCAGTCAGCAGATGAGATCAGAAGCAGGACAGCTGCCCACTGCAGCTACATACAGAGCACTGCAGTAGAAGGTAGATTACTAGCCAGCAAAGCTACCTAAGCTTAAATGTCCCTCAAACCCCTGCAGACTTCTGTCCCTCCAATAACAGAGCAGTATCAAAACGATTACTAGCCAGCAAACTTTCAACTGTCCCTGAAATCACTAACAGGCAGCAGCTCTCTCCCTACACTATCTCTTCAGCACACACAGGCAGAGTGAAAAAACGCTGCAGGGCTTCGGTTTTTATAGGGAAGGGGAGTGGTCCAGGGGAGAGCTTCCTGATTGGCTGCCATGTACCTGCTGGTCTGGGGTGAGAGGGCAAAAAAAAGCGCCAACAATGGCGAACCCAAAATGGCGAACGTCGCGCGACGTTCGCGAACTTCCGGCGAGCGCGAACACCCGATGTTCGCGCGAACAAGTTCGCCGGCGAACAGTTCGCGACATCTCTAGTGAAGTGTTCTCAAACTGCCGGGGTACAGATGTTAAAACAGCATTGTATGTCACAGACATGTGGTGTTGAAGGCCTCTGTTCAGAGATGGTTTCTCCACCTTGATATGAATTGCCTCTTCCATGCCTCGTTCAAACCAGCGGTCTTCTTTATCCAAGATTTGGACATTACAGTCTTTAAAGGAGTGTCCCTTGTCTTTTAGGTGTAGAAAGACTGCCGAGTCTTGCCCTGTAGAGTTTGCCCTCCTATGCTGAGCCATTCACATGTCTCAGTGTGTTGCTTGGTTTGAAAAACACAGGGATGTGGTGTTTGTTGAAAATCCTCCTGAGTTTCTTCAACAATCCAGCTACATAAGGGATGACTATGTTCTGCCTACTGTGAGTTTCAGATGTCACCTCTCTGAAGAGTTACAATTACCATTGTGATCAGATTAGTGGAAGAGTTTATATGCCGAGAATTTCCCACACCAGTCAGTTGAACTGAAGAAGCTGCTCGGATGAGTAGTGAAACGTCTTCAATAATTGCTCAGCAAGTCCAGTTGTTTTAGATTTACATTAGACATTTTTCTGTTGTGTCTGTTTGCCATGAATATTGTAATTTTGAAACCTAAAATTCCACACTTTCTCCTGCTTACCTAACACAACATAATGAAGTCACAAGCTTTTCTGTTCCAGAAACAGATTTGTCATTTAAGGATTATCCCCAATGGATAATATAATGTAGTTATGGAAAAAAGTTTTACCTTACTGCTTACTAGTTCTTGGCAATTTTTATTCTTGCTATTAATTTCCCCCTACCCTTTTACTCTAAAGGCCATATACAGGGCTATAACAGCTGAGAACTCAGTCCATCCAGGCAGAGTAGGCAGCTAATTTGCCAGTTTATGAGGCCCTCAGGAGGACCTTTCTGAATGATATCTGTCAACCAGATGTCTATCTTGTAGGCTTGAGGAATGCATTGATGCATTATTACAGGGATGGGTTTCTATTGGTCCACAGTATGACCAATAGAAACTGATGTATATTCATCTTAATTTTTTTCAGGCAAATTAGAGAATTATTTTCTTTTATTATTCTGGGTAAACTTCTTTGCAATGATTCAACTTCTTTATGTATTTTTTGTAGACAGGTTCTCAAAAAACAATGTGTGATCTAACCAATGTTTTGTACATGGGCACAATTACATAATTGAATCCTATGATGAACACATGATGAACACATGAGTTTAAATTAATCTTTGTGGAAGTTCTTTTCAAATGATTACCTGCTTCTAAATATATGGAGAATCAGCATCCATATGCGTATAAATCAGTTACTTTAACAATATGGCAGAGATATTGATCAGACAACAATCTTCAATGAAAAAATCTTTATATAAATCGAAACACTGGAATTCCAAAAGCATGATCTCTTTTGAAGCAGCAAAGTGTTTCAGAACTCTGAAATGTTCCATCCACATGCAAGAATAACAAAGAACAAAAGCTGAGTCAAAATAGCCTCTTTTTATTATGATACAATAATTTCTTGGAACATTCCGCTTTGAGTCCATCACACTTATTCATTCTGAAAGGTGACTGAATCTCCCCTCTTTGTTTTTGTATTATTACTATGTTGAATAGATCTCAGAGTAGCAGACCCTGGAGTATCTCCAAAATATGTATTAATTCTGGGATTGCTTCAGCTATTCATTTTTAGTCAGTTCACTTTGCCAGCATCTATGGTGAATATTGTAAAAGTAACTAATCAGCATCAGATGCTCAAATTTATCACTGAATTATCTTTGCCCAGCTATATTACCAATGAAGCAAATAGCAAATGAGAATTTCAGAAGCAGACATCATGTTAACAAGATGTTTATAATTACTTCAGAGAATTATGATAAGCAGGAGAATGTGATAATGAACATCCAACTCAGTAGTCAAGACTGTTCACTGCCACAGCAGACAGACTAATCCTATAATGAGTATTGTGCCATGTAAGGTTCTATCCCATGAAGCAGTTAACCAGTATTTTTCGAGTTTGGTTCCAACCTGTGTTGGGAAAGGAAGGCTTGATTAAAGCCACAAATGTAATTAAAACTGTAAAATGATACTAAGGGGTCCATTTACTAACAATCAAATTTAGTTTTTTTTCCACAAATTTCTAAGAACTCGTGGTTTTCCTATTTATTTAAAAAAGCTTTAAATATTCAAGATTTAGCAAGTGTAAAAACCACCAAAACAAAACTTTGCCAGGTGAAAGTTGTGCATCCTGTGGAAGTCAATGGGAGCTGCGGTGATCTTATTGACCATTTTAAATCAATTTGGAATTTTAAAAGTATTCAGATTTTTTTTTCACTGGGAATTGTCCAAACTTTTTTTTTAGTGCATTATTTTCTGTTCATAAGCTTTTATTCAGAGCTTTCCATAAGTTCCATGACGTTCGTAGTTTTAGAGTTTGAGAGTTTAGTCGTGGTTTCGAAAACTTCTAATACCACTAAAATCCAACCTTTGATAAATAGGCCTCCACATGTATAGTTCTCTTGGTGTCTTTTTTTTTTCCGTATTGATAGCACATTAAATAATTGTATAGATAAGTTAATGCAAACTAGATACTTTAATTAAAGAGCCTGGGGCAAATGTCCACTTATATTTAGATACACACACAACTGCATAATCAACCAGTAGTGGGTAGTTATACTTTTGGGTTCTTTGGAATCCTTATTAGTAGGATATTGGGTCATGTGTTAACCAAGGGATGGGCATGGGCCTAGTCTGTAGCAGATTATTACCAACGGTTTGAAGAACATAGGACAAGATATAAATGACTAGCAAAACCTGTCTGCTTAGAAATATTTGTATAAATTACTCTTTTTTTATAACCCTTAAGAAAATGCAAGCTATAGACTCTACTACAAGTAGAAATAGAATCCACAAAATGACATGCGTAAAGCCTAAAACCACAAGGAATAAACAAATGCACTACTCCACTCCGGGAATTAAATTCATGAGGGTTTACAAATCAAAGTAATGTGGATTGGCTTGTGGTTTTAATTAGTGATAAAACTGCAATGACAGTCTGTGTGTACTGCATCTAATTAGAGTTTAGCTTCTGTAGTTGTAGAGGGGAAATGTAATGCAAACCAATTTTTTTGCATCTAATAAGAAAAATAACATTACTTCCTAGTGTTGACATGGTCTATTTAAGACACTTCTTAGCTGCTTTATTTGATATTGTTCTAGGCCTGACCTGAATAAATCATGCTTCTTGATATTTTTTTGTATATAGAGTAGTCAGGGTCCCCCCAGCTGGGAAGTTGATGTCCCTCTAGGTATAGGTGGAGTTTGAGTCTCCTGAACTTTTCATTCAGGGGATTGCTAGTGTTAGGTAGTGAAATTAGCTATTCTGTAAATAAGTTAGTAGCGTTGAGAAGAGAACAAGTTGATCCACTAGGTCCCTGTTATATTCCCAATGTTCTTAATCTTCTTGTTAATAATTACCTTATTAAGTTTTTTTTTTTTTAAAAAAACTTGAAACTCCTGTGTCCCTCTATTGCCTTCTATTGCCTTCTAGTATCAGACCATACTCCTACTCCTTGACTTATGAACACAGCAACAAGGGAGGGAGATCCCAGTATAGGTTTCCCTATATAGTTCCAGTATAGGTTTCTTTAAATAAATTGGACTTTCAAAGCCAAAGGCCAGGTCCCTAAGCAATTTTAACTGTGAGCCACATTCAAATTTAAGCAAGCTAAAAATTTCTAGGGGTGACAATTATGAGCTGTGATTGGCTATAGGGAGCCCCTACGTGGACTGGTAGCCTACAGGAGGCTCTGTTTGGCAGTACACATGGACTGGTACCCTACACAATGTTCAATTTGGCAGTACAAGTGATTTATATGAAACCAATTTTGCCCCCAAGTCAGGAATTTAAAAATAAGCACCTGCTTTAAGGCAAGTTAGAGCAACATCCAAAGGGTTGGTGAGCAATATATTGCTCACAAGACACTTGTTGGGAATCACTGCTATAGGTGTAACTGCAAAGGATGCAAGTCCTTGGGTGAGGACCCCAATGCTACCTTTAAGTCCTAAGGTCATTCTCCAGCTGCATGACCAAGGGCTGTGCCATAATTAGAGTCACCCTTGCCATAAAAACCTGTTCCTTGCCCTAGGTACGCAGCAGCATGTGAGGGAGGCAACTACCCAGTATGGGTTTCCCCTAAGTTATAGCTGTAATTGTGACCATCCTAGGCTTATGTCGAGCTTTGCTGATCTGCAAGGGAAACATTTTCTTTGAGGTTTAGATTGCAAATTGTGAAAATATTTTAAGACATTACAGAGTAGAAAAATCTGCTGTCACTCACCCCAAATTACATGCTTTGGAACAGAACCCTGCGAAAGCCAAGTGAATGCGGACTGGATATTAATATAGAATTGAAGATGATTAATTTTCTTACTTCCTGAAATGTTAAAAGCACATCTGAAAAAAAAGAACCTATTCATATAAATGCAGTCAGTATTTGCAAAAGTTATTTTTATGTGCAGAGCACTTATTTATAGAATTAAATTGCTTTTCTTATAACTTTGCAAACAGTCATGTGACCATTACTTTTGCTAAGTCTAGTTTATAATAAAGGGCTATACTATATATTATTATATTCCTCCCTTTTGAGTTTATTCCTTTGTACATTTAAATGAAGTATAAAATCTAAATAAACAAACCTACCTCAGCAATTACTGCCTTCACTCCATACCCATTAATACATTTTCATTTGTAGACATCCAGATCTGATAAAAAGTTTAACAAAAAATAAATTGTTCGATGGTACTTAGGCAAGATTAGAGATGTGTCCTTCTCTTGTTAGGGATAAAATCTTATAATGGGTTATATAGATAACCCCATTTTCTCTAAAACATATTGATTCTATTACAAAATAGGAGTATTGATATAAAATCCCCCCAAAAAAATGTGCCCTACAGTTTACTTGTAAAGTCAGCCTGCCTTAAGGGTCAAAGAAAGGACTAAATGGAACAAATGTAAAGATTAATCGCACATCAGGCTGAGCATTTTTAAACAGGAGAGGGGTACACATTGTATGGATAAGGGCTTTCTCAGTTTGAAGCAAATGTAGTATTAGCCTGTGCGATAAAGGAGAGTTTTCTCTTGAGGGCAGTGGCCTATGGGGAGATTTGTTGTGTGACATTATTTATGCATGACTGCTAGCGGCAAATCTTATGAAAATGTGTTTCCATTGGAAATAACTGAAATTGCTGGCAGTAAAACCAACATATTGAGACGTCTCCTGAAGTTGCCTATGGAGGAAACTTTGGGCAACTTTACGATATGTTGGTTTTACTGGCAGCGATTTTAGTTATTTCCAATGGAGCCACATTTTCAGCACACTTGTTGCTCGCAGTTGCACAAAAATTAAATCTCCCTGTCGTCCACTGCACTAACATCAAGATGAAATGGCAGGAGAGGTCTGTATGGAAAACATCAGTATTTGTTATTTTACTTAAAAAATTTAACCCAATATCAGCTCATCACAGGACAAGTAAACCATATATGTTTGAAGGTGCCTTTGCCTGAATTACATCTCCAACACATCTTGGAGGAAAAGTTTGTGCTATTTCTCAGGAACAGAATACCATCTTGTAGTGGCATGTTTCCTCTGCCATTTGAGACACTTTGGCTGAGAACACACAACAGGGGCCAGTTATGTTTAAGAATGCAGCACGCAAAGTGCAAAAAAGGCAATAATCTGTGCTTTTTTTGCACTTTGTGCACTGCCATTTTTTACACTGTGATGCCTGGCAATGTCGTACAAATTATTCCTTCAGTTATTACACCACATAATAAATCTCACCCCTATTGTAAATCAGTGTCAGGACTGCTGGAAGCACCCGACGGTGCTGCTTATCTACCCGGCGGTCGCAATGAAAATCCAAGATGGCAGCGCCCATGCAGAACACATGGGTGCGACGTCGCTGCATGATGACCTCATCACTGGTGCCGGGATTTTGTAATAAAAGGGCACCCTGGACACTGAAACCCTGCCCAACTATAGGTCTTCAATCCTGTGAGTACCTGGGTGTATTATTGTCTGTCTGATTCCTGATTTTGTTTCCTGCTGTGATCCTGACTCTGATCCTTATCTGCCTGCCTGTTTGAACTCTTGCCTGGACTTTAACTAAAGATTGTACCTGATTTCTATTTGTACTGCATCCAATAGGCCCCCTGACAGTCAGGGAGCAGAGACCCCAAAAAGAAAATGACCCAAATGCTACGTTGAAAAAGGTTTTGTCAAATAGGACCTATACAGATCTTTTTGGCTGAAGTTCAACACAATATGTGGAGTGGGAATCCAATACTTCCAAATAATAAAAAACACTATACCTAGACTGCAGTATGTTTATGTAGCATCATGCTTGGTTGATTTTCATCAACTGGGACTGAGCATCTTGTCTAAATAGAAAGAAAATTTGAACATACAGAGAAATACTGCAAAGAACCACTTTGCTAAAACATTTATTCTTGGGCAAAGGTTAGGGGCCGATTCACAAAGGGTCGAATATCGAGGGTTAATTAACCCTCGATTTTCGACTGGGAATTAAAATCCTTCGACTTCCAATATCGAAGTCGAAGGATTTTAGCGCAAATAGTGCAATCGAACGATTCAAAGGATTTTAATCCAACGATCGAAGGAATATCCTTCGATCAAAAAAACTTAGGAAAGCCTATGGGGACCTTCCCCATAGGCTAACATTGAGTTCGGTAGCTTTTAGATGGTGAACTAGGGGGTCGAAGTTTTTTCTTAAAGAGACAGTACTTCGACTATCGAATGGTCGAACGATTTTTAATTTGAATAGTTCGATTCGAAGTCGTAGTCGAAGGTCGTAGAAGCCCATTCGATGGTCGAAGTAGCCCAAAAAACACTTCGAAATTCGAAGTTTTTTTACTTCGAATCCTTCACTCAAAGTTAGTGAATCGGCCCCTTAATCTTTGAGCAGGACTGTGATCCCAAGCACAAAGTCATAGTAATACTGAGTGGCTCAAGATTAAAACCCTGAATGCAAAAATCCTGAAAAACTAGTGATTTTTATTTTTTATATAAAATCTGACTTTTAAAAAATCATGAATTTTTCGGGATTAATTAAACCCAGAGGATGGAAAAGTCAGAATCAGAAAATCCAGCATCTCAGACCTGTCGAGGTTGCATAACAGTCAATGGGAGAAGTCCCAATGATTTTTTCATGTGTGCTGGGTTTCATGCAATAGACCAACGCTTTTGGGCAAAAAAGCATAAGAAATCTGAGTTTTCAGGTGAAAATATTTGAAATTCAGATTTTTTTCCTGCAAAGCAAATTTTCGGTAAAATGTAATGATAAATAAGCGTACAAAACCCGAGCAGATTTGAGTTTGTAGCAGAAAATATTTAGATAAAATCGGACTTTGATAAATAACCCCCTTAGTGTAGGGATCAAACAATTGTATAAGTTTATTCCACTATTTTTTTTGTTCCTAAGAATTGTTTCCTCTAGAATAATATGACTTTGATTTTCAGTGCTTTGAAAGAACAATATCCTCAGTGTAGGATTTGTTTTAAAGGACATTAAGGCAATTTGTTGAAGGTCTGAATACTTTTCAAGACATATATAGATATATTGCAAACTCCTGACTTCTGTGCTTGTTTTGAATGTCCATTTGTTCCTAAGGGGTTGGAATAACACTCAGACAGTAAGAAAACACAGTACTGCAAATGGCAGTAAAATGTCTGGAGCTTATCCAGGGAAGGAGTCAAGAGTCAGAAAAAGTGAATAAATCACTATAAGCATTCAAATAGGAAGATATGTCCATCCACCACTAGTGATGGGCGAATTTGCGCCGTTTCGCTTCGCTGAAAAATTCGCGAATTTCGCGCGAAACGGTTTTTGACGGCGGCGCCCGTTTTTTCGACGCCGGCGTCCGTTTTTTCGAAAAAAACTTTTTGACGCCGGCGAATTTTTTTCGCGAATTTTCACAGGCGTTTTGCGAATTTATTCGCTGGCGCGAATCGCGCAAATTTGCTGCGAATTCGCGCCTGGCGAATAAATTCGCCCATCACTATCCACCACTTGCATTTTGGACCAAGTAAAGTAAGTAAAATTAGAAACCCAAATAACAGAGGGGAGGTAAAACTGCTAGGACTGCTGTATCAGGAATGTCAACAAAAAGCTCTTCATATGCTGTATTACAGATTACATATATATACATCTCCTAAATGGAAAATATATCAAGACATTTAATTCTTCTTATAGTTTTCCATAATCAGAAATTTTAAAGATAAGATATGTAAAGTACTTTCATACTCAAAAGAGTAAGTAGTAATGACAACCGCAATCATTACTGAAATACAGAAATAATAATGGCAGTTTCTTTCTGGTAACAAAACATTTTGAAAAAACAATATTGTTTTCTGTTGATGTATGAAGCCCTTTCTCAAAAAAAGACATTTTTTCAGGTGCCAGATATGCTTACTTTTGGTTCCACCGTTGATGTTCCAGAATTTTCCAGTTCATATTTTAAAAATGTTTTGGAAGCAATAAAATGCCAAAAATGAAGCAAACTGTTAAACTTTTTAGACTGCTTCACAATATTGTAATAAAAATGATGATAAAAAGGTGTTTTGTGGCCAAATTAGATTTAACAAAGAGATAAAATAAAAATACAGCTTAAACTAAAAACCTCTAGAAAGAAAACTGAAGTCATAACTTTTATAATCTCCATGGAAAATGGCCCTTGGCAATCCATTCTGTATAAATAATAAATATGCAGAGAATGCATTTTTTACATGATACGTTACAAAAAGCTAAATGAAAATAAGTACAAATGATTTGTTATAAGAGAGGAAATAGTAAGGTGAGGTTTATTGACAAGTGCATCATTTCCATTTGAAGGAGATTTCTACTTGTATCTATTTCATTATTGGCAATAAGTATTATAAGTATATCTGACAAAAAAAACTGGCACTGCAGAATGTACTGCCCCATCAGTAGCTGAATTTTCCATACAGAAACCAAGGAAAAAGCATATTTGTGCCCTCAGAAGAACACTGGAAATAAAAGAATTTCAACTTTTACAACACATTCTGTACATTTTATTCAACCAAGATTATATTATTCTACATATAAGCAGAACCATATGTGATTTCTGAACTTTAAACCTACTGCTTCAGATGAAGTTGGAAAAAAATCGAAGATTCTTAGAAATACCTCTTTGTGGATCTCTGAGGGACTCTGCATGCTTTTTACACATCAAATGCTCCATATTTACGGTACATATTGGTCTAGGGGTTCATTTATCAAGAAGGTGCTACATATAGATATGAGTAAAATGCTTCAAGTCTGTTTGGGTGGAGCATCTGTTTTGGTATTTTAGTTAGTTTCAAGATGTTAGACAACATCAAAACACACCAAAACTTTGTCAGCTCTGCACTAGCAAACTTAGTGACAAACCACAGAAATTCATAGAATGGCTCAACTTTTTTCTAATGTATATACAGAATTTGCAATCACTGGGGGTAACGTAATATGCCCCTGACTACCGGCTGCTGCATACTAGTTGAATCATGGGAATTTTAAGGTAAGTATTGATACATTCTGTTAGTCATAAACAGCAGGATAATAATCATTTCTTAATAAGATAAACATACTGTACATCAGACTATTTAAACTAATTATGTAAATATTAACATAAGGCAGTAATTAACATAAGTGGAAACAGAGAGAGAAGAAAAGTATCTGCTATATAATAAATGGAAGAGTCTTATGATTTATTGTAAATTTGAATAGGGCAGATTCATATAGGTCAAATATTAGAGATGTTGGTGCAAATGCTTGCAGTGGCCACTTCAAGCATTTCAAGGAAGCAAAATAAAAGCAAAAAAGATCCTCTAATGCCCTAGACATGAGCCCACCCTAAAACAAATGTGGCATGCCCCTCAAATGGTAAAAATAATGTTAAATTAAAAAATGTTTAATAGACAATCCCGCTTTAAAATATGAAAAAGTCAGCCTTTTTTAAAATTATGACTTTTTGGCATACAGGATATGATGTCAGTGAGATAAGATTGAGGTGGATGTAGCTTCATCATATCAGTGGTAACCTATGACTAAGTGGCATATTTATCAAGGGTTGAATTTCGAATTGAAAAAACTTTGAAATTTGAATTCAAAAAGACCAAACGAAGTTGAAGTTTTTTTTTGGTCGAATAGGTCAGATTTCAATCAAATAGGTCCGTATTCCGCCAAATTCGAATCGTACGAATTTAATTAATAGCACATTCGATCGAATTTGATTCATAGTTTTTCTAAAAAACCTTTGATTTTTTAAAGTCCTCTAATTGACTCCAAATAGGTTCTAGGAGGTCCCCCATAGGCTAAAACAGCAAATTTGAATCGAATTTGGACTATTCCCTAGTTGAAGTACAAAAAAAATAGCTCGAAATTCGAATTTTTTGAATTCCAAAATTCACCACGACCTTTGATAAATCTGCCCCTGAGTGATAAAACAAAATACCAAATTCTACTGTCTGGATAGGATTGCCTTTATTTGAGTGCCTGCTCTACTAAATCCTGGTTATTTTATCAGTTCACCAGGTCTAATCTGGTGAAGGAAACTCTGGCGAAAAAGGTAACGTTCTGTAAAATTTGCACTCTAGTAAATTTGCGAAGTAACTATCATTTGTCTGAGCGAAAATGTGCATGGTGAAAGGGCGCAAAACTGTGCTAGCGACAGTCTCTTTTGTTAGTGAATTGTCGATGTTCCTGCTGATGGCATTTCTAGCGAATTTTCGCTAGCGACGGCCACTTCACCCTTTAGTAAATCTGCCACATAGAATGGATGAGTTGTTAAATGAGGAAGCACACATTTAAACAATTTATAATTAAAAACAAAATATATTAAAAACGTTGTAAACAAAAAGTTATATGCAATCTGAGTGAAGGTTTCTAATAATGACAGTTTCCTTTTAAAGTGAGATAATGAGATCAGAATGGATCTGAAGATCATATATGGGAAGGGAACTATCACATTAAAAAAAAACACTGTCTGGTTTAAAGATTTTTGGAGTCTCAGCAATAAAGCTGAGCGTACCAGTGAGTTGGCAGTATTGATTTACATAAATGGGATTACAGGCCAGATTGTGAACACATGAACATTTATGTTTGCATTCCTAGTCCTGCCCCACTTCATTTCTCCATTCCAAGAAATGTCTGTATAGACAGAGAAAGAATCAGTGTGCAGCATTAACCACATAATATGCTGTACATTTAGAAAATGATATAAACATGCAAGCTAAAGACAGATTATCTAGAAAAAAATATATATTGTCAGTTAAAGGAAAAATTATGGAGCTGGTGACTCACAGACTATTCCCTCCGGGCAATGTATGTGTACGGAAACTCATGTTACAAATGAAGAAATCCTACATAGACTTAGAATCAAGTAGATGGCTTTAAACAGGCAAATTAACCTATAGAAATTGTATATATGTGACCCAGTGAGGGCATCTTCCCCTCTTAAAGAACCAGTAACATTGAAAAGGGTCTTTTTGTATCCATTTAAATGCTGCAAAGCCACAGAAGCAGCTATTCAAGTTGGTTGCAGGACACAAAAACACATAGCAAATTACACATAGGCTACAAAAGATCATAACTATAGGATAAAAACCTCACTCGTATAGAGAGAGTAAGACATTTTTTGACAAGAAATTGTTTAATTTTAGGTGGTAAATGAACCTTTAAAACCCGATAGGTAAAAAAAAAAAAACACTATTTGGCATAATTGGTCTTTGAAAAAAAGTTTAGTGAATTATTCATTATCTAGAGACTAGTGTAACCCCAAGTGAGACAGTATGGATGGAGTGTGGCAAGGAACAGCTAGCAACTATGAAGGTCCACAGCTCAAGTGAAGTCTCTAAGCCTGTAGTATAGTTGTTCAGTTTGAGATCTGAACACCTAGGCACATGTCCAAAACTTCTAGGGGTCTTTAGACTAAATAATCATTATGGTTTTATGAATCAGCTTCCCTGGTTATGATTTATTACCCATGATTTGTTCGGGAAAAAATATATCTGGTGTAATCTTTGTGGTGCTGTGTGCCTATAGATAAAAAGGGCTTTTGGCGTCAAGCTGGCCATACACGTATCCACTTGTTTAGTGAGGGTGCCAAATAAGCAGATCTTTTACCAATATGCCCACCTTGATATAAGCAATACTGGACTGATCCCAAGTCGAAGGGCCAAATGAATGGATCACAATGCAGTACAAGCAGGCCATCAGGATGAAGAACACACCATTGGGGGAGGGGGGTATGAGTCAGGGAGGCCCATCGCAGGGCCCCTTACATGGGCCAATAAGCTGCCAGCTCAGTCTGTTAGCAGATTTAACAGCCGGTGTATGATCACCATTAGTTGACCTTTACAAAGATGTGCAGGAATATCTAGATATAAAATACACTATCTAGTAATGATAACTGTAAACCAACTGAGAATGTTTCATCACTCATCCAAAATATTCTTTTTTCAATAAATGAAACCCTGGTTGGGCATGTGATCTTTTTTTTATTTAGTAA
Source organism: Xenopus laevis (assembly GCF_017654675.1). NCBI lineage: Eukaryota > Metazoa > Chordata > Amphibia > Anura > Pipidae > Xenopus > Xenopus laevis. The sequence goes on from NC_054377.1 coordinate 106,245,390, forward strand.
AATTCAAGATCAGTTTTTTAGCAATTCAAGTAAATGGAAATAAAAATGTGATTTTAAATGTAAACAGACTTACACCAAAGAGCTCCTCTCCTCGGGCCGCATTTATCCTGAACTTTGGCTATTGGCTCCAGAAGGTCCTCCTTGGAAGCCAATACCACAGAGGGCACTTATGGGGCAAAACAAAGCTCAAAAGCGGGCCTCCCTGGCAGCTAACAGGTTGGAAAAAAGTTTGCCTGCAAAGACAAGCAAAATAGCACTGACTCCTCGGTGAGTTCTCCTCCCTCACCTTCCCCACAACCAGCACACTGCAAGACATTCTGCAAGAGATATGAGCATCTAAAGACTCATGTGCTCCCCTAAACAGTACCAAGACCGATGAGATTAAGCTTGATCACTCCATAATAAAGCAAGACTTGCAGAAGTGGAGAGATTGAACAACAGAGGTGGAGAGGAGTGTAAGCAACCTGGAGGGCTTTTTCCTAAGCGGGTGCAAGAACTCCAATGGCATGCAAACAGCAATACTGCAAAGGCAGACGACCTGGAGAACCGCCTCTGTCGCAATAATCTCCGGTTCATGGGGTTCCCAGAAAAAGTGGAAGGGACAAGCCGGAGCAGTTTGTGGAAACGTGGCTATCAGAGTTGTTCGGCTGCACTAACCTTTCCCAGACATTCGCCGTAGAGGGAGCCCACCGGATCGCAACCAGGCTGATGCCACCAGGAGCACCACAGAGACCCCTCATCACCAGGCTGCTCCATGGTACCAGTCGGCGTCCAATTCCATCTAAGCAGACTATTCAGCTGAAGTTCAAAAGCAGCGCGCTAAGTTCATGGAGGTAAAGAAACGCATTAAGGCAATGCTGTACCCTGCCCGTCTGTGTGTAACAGCCAGACAAGTACCTGGCTGCACGCAAACAACATCCCACCACTATAATGACCCTAGCAGCTCCATTACCCAACCAGCGACAGGCAAGTAACTGCTTTCCCACCCAACAGTGGACCTGGGGTCCAAATGCATTACTTCCACTCTAGTAATAATCATACGGTTAGCACTTCCAGCAGCACCAACTGCTCAACCTTGCTAGCCCCTACCCAAGCAACTGAGTGCTTCATCTCCAAATTACCCATGGCCTGGGTGAGAGGAAGCAATTGCCCACCCTACTTTTACTACCCGTTCACACTCCCAAGCGGACCAGTTTAAAGTGCCACAACCGCACTGACTGTTATAGTTTATTTGGGGATGAATTATAACCCTAGTTGGGGGTGGGGTGGAAGGGGAGGGGGCACGACAGGGAACCTGTTAAGATGTATGTTAATACTTAAAAATTGTTGGCACGAAATGCTGTTAAAAACTTTAGTTTTACTGGTTACATGGCAAAGAGCTATCAAAGTGGTAAGAAAAATGAAGTATGACAATGCATGTAACACTAACTACTTAACAGTGAAATGTCGCTACACCTAACAAGTTGGAACGTGAGGGGGCTTAACTGCCCTATTAAACGCAGACTGCTAATGGACTTCCTAAAAACCCATAACATATTTATAGCATTTTTTCCCCCTCATCTAATGGCACTAAGGAGGTCGTGGGTGGGCTGGGCTTATCATGCCCCTCACTCTACGCACTCCTCTGGAGTCTCCATCTTGATTGGCATAACGGTCCCCTTTAGGTTTAGCAGCCTGACAATAGGGGAAGGTACCTGTTCTTGCACTGCTTTATCTATGCTTGTGAGGTTCTGTTTGTCAACATCTATATACCTCCCCCTTTTGAAGCAGAAGTTGTAAATATTCTTACTGATCAACTGACCCTATGCCCACATGCGCTGGTTATAACTGCTGGGGACTTTAATGAGGTGCTTGTGCCTGCCTTGTATAGGCAAATCAGACACCCAACCAAACCCCCTCCAAAATCTACGCAGCTGGCCAGGCTGATGTCCTCTCTGTCCCTCATGGACCCTTGGAGAACAGCCAACCTGAACACAAGCCAATTTTCCTATTTCACCACCTCCCACTCAGCACTCTCGAGGATAGACATGGCATTCACTAATGCAGCCGTGGTACCCTATATCAAAGCTGCCTCATATCTCCCTAGGGGGATATTTGACCATGCCCCGCTGCGCTTACAAATAAACTTCCCCTACAAGGTGGCACGGTCCCGACCCTCTATCAATCCAATCTGGCTAAACATCCTGGATAATAGTGAGTCAGTGGAAAACAACATTAAAGACTTTATGTTGCTTAATCTCAATGCCAACTGCATCCTTATCTTTTGGAACTCCTGATATCAACCCCACACCAGAAGCCCTCAAAATTTTAAAAGAGGCCGAAGAAAAATACTTGCAGTACCTTAGGCAAAAGGCACAGACTAAACATAACTTCTCCAAAGTCAATATCTTTGAACATGGGAAAGGCCTGGTCGACTGCTGGCCCACTTAGCCAAGGTGTATACTTCCACCCCTCTATCCCAGCCCTGAAATATACCCAGGGTATTCTCCATACTGAACGAGGTTAGGGGGATGCTGCTTGAGTTCTATAAGGACCTCTATGCCTCCAAATTGCAAGCAACTGAGCACAATATTACGCAATTCCTTGCCCCACTGAGGCTCCCTGCACTTTTGCAGAAACTCATGGAGGCTGATCTTACTAGCATAGAGCAGATAAGGTTACCATCCCAGTACACATCATATGATAGCAGAGGCACAAAATGTATGTACCCATGCATTCAATGTTTATTTCATGATGTATGATCCTATGCATGCTTGTGTATTTTTCAATAAAACCTATTTAAGCAAAACAGAGTTACAGGTCATTAAAGGTACTTGCTGCATTTTGCCACAAAAAACGCCCATAGACGATAATGTATAGAAAAAAAAAAATCAAATGGAAAAAACACCCATCGAGTTTGGGCCAAGCTCGCACACTCCTTTCCGGGTCACGGGCGGGTTGAGCTCTTCTTACTGCTCTCCCTGCCCACAGCCTTCCAAATGCCAGCTTCCCACTTCGGGGTTGAGTTTTTATACATGCGCCTCTCATCCCGCCCCTTTTGGGATGTCATCGGTGGGGCGGGTCTATAAAAGAGACCCAGAAGTCGGCACAAGCGAGCGCAGGTGGTGGAGTGCGAGATTACAGGTGGGTGCGGGTCAGGAAAAGCCTGACTCGAACATCGCTACTAGCCAGTATGTCTGTCCCATTTTCTTTCCTAAGTTGTGTGTGTCTGCTTATTTATTCTTTGAATAAATTAAGCTACTGTTTTCTCAAGGGGGTGGTTACTCCAGGGCTCCTAAGTCGTAAGTGCTGAAAGTTACTACAAACATTTTCAGAGTAATTGTGTCCAATTAGCGGATTAGTAGGGGTTTTTTACGTATGGTCCCCAATTCCTTTAATGCAACACCCCCTTATGGTCAAACATATTTTTAAATTATGGGACAAAAAAAGCTATATTGTGGGTAAAAAAAACCAAAAAACGTCAAATTGCATCCACAATTGCACTTGCACTTGCAAACGTCAAATTGCACACTGAAATTGTGGTCATAAATGGCCTTTTTTACCTTGGATAATAATATAATTAGTAATTGTATTCCAAGTGTTTTAGAGTTCTTATCTATTCCATAACTATACTTCACACTGAGCACCATACTCTATGTAAATACACTATAGAGTATCAGAGTCAGGAAAAAACACTGTCCACTGTTATTCACTGTTATTTAACGGTTAGTCATGCCTAAATGTCTAAACTGCAGCAAAGTGTTGTGTCAGAACCATATAACTATTCAGTGCATATATAATATGCACTGATTTCTCAATTTAGTATCTGCTCATTTTGGCAGTGGTTCCGTCACAGCTCACAGAGCTATAAGCAAGAAATAAGAAACATTATACACAGAATGGGTCCAGTAGTTCTTTTTTGTTGTATTAAGATAAATTCAATGAGTTTCACTTCTCTTTTGGACATCATACGGGACTGTTTCGAAAACCCTAAACTGTTATTATTATTATGTTAAAGGGATCCTGTAATCGGAAAACATGTTTTTTTTTTCAAAACACATCAGTTAATAGTGCTACTCCAGCAGAATTTTGCACTGGAATCCATTTCTCAAAAAAGCAAACAGATTTTTTTTATATTCAATTTTGAAATTTCCCAGCTGCCCCCAGTCATGTGACTTGTACCTGCACTTTAGGAGAGAAATGCTTTCTGGCAGGCTGCTGTTTTTTCTTCTCAATGTAACTGAATGTGTCTCAGTGAGACATGGGTTTTTACTACTGAGTGCTATTCTTAGATCTACCAGGCAGCTGTTATCTTAGGGAGCTGTTATCTGGTTACCTTCCCATTGTTCTTTTGTTTGGCTGCTGGGGGGAAAAAGGGAGGGGGTGATATCAGTCTAACTTGCAGTACAGCAGTAAAGAGTGATTGAAGTTTATCAGAGCACAAGTCACATGACTTGGGGCAGCTGGGAAATTAACAAAATTTCTAGCCCCATGTCAGATTTCAAAATTGAATAAAAAAAATCTGTTTGCTCTTTTGAGAAATGGATTTCAGTGCTGAATTCTGCTGGAGCTGCACTATTAACTGATTAATTTTGAATTTTTTTTCCCATGACAGTATCCCTTTAAGACAATTTTATATTTTCAGTTGCTGTATTTTTCCAGATGCAGACGCAAATATGAAGATCATTTTCTCTGTGTTCAAATGCTATAAATGTTAGTTTCTTTTTAGGAGTGTTACATTAATCAGAAGCAGATGGAAAATATGTCAGCTATTTTGGCACAATACCATTGTGTATTTTGATGCTTTTTGATGCAAATGGCAGATGCATTTAACTAAAGAGCTGAAGGTATAGTGTGCCTAGAAAGCAAGTCTATTCAGAATGAAACAGGTCCCCTCTACACACACACACACACACAAACACACACAAACACACACACACTGTTCCTACTGAAGATTAGAATTAAAGGTGATGGAGTTAGGCTCGGTGCTCTTGAATCTGCAAAGTTAAAGGTTCAAATATAATTCACTGAGTGGGTGAAAACGTCAGTACAAAAAGCAGAAAATCAGTCACATAACTTGAAGTTAATGAATAAAATATAAAAAATACAACCTCACCTATAAAACCTTACAGAAAATTATCTGTGTACACACAATCCGAGAAATTGTACATCTGAGCCTCCAGCAGCAACTGGGTCTGCTATATATTGCTGCATGCCCATGCTACAGTGAATGTACCTTATAATTAACTAGTGCATTGTTAGATTTAAAAATAAAATCTACCTGTTTTTTATTGTTTTATATTCTACTGCTTACGGTACTCTTCTCTAAGCTGCATACATTTCACTTTTTAAGAGGAATGTAACAATAATATTGGAGAAGATATGCATAAGGGATAGGGTATATATACCGTAGTGTTGCATGGTTAGCTATTACCAGAATTAGGGTAAAAGAATAGGTGCAATGGACAAAAAGTAATAATAATAATAATAGCTGGATTAATTCGGCATAAACAGAACCAGAAGTGCAGTGAGCAAAGTGCAATTTCAAGAACACAATATTTTTTCCCCACAATGCAGCCTTTTCCCCAGAATTCCAGTTTCGCAAAGAGGCAATGCTCTTTAGGCAATTGCGCCATGCCTACCACAATACCATGGATTTACCAAAACAATGCATGTTCTTCATCAAAAAATGGGCGAGGTGCCCTGGATGTTTTCAAAGTCTTCCTGGTCTCATTTAGAGTGTTTGGCATGCGAGTTGTTTTGACACAACTCAATTGTGGGGATGGACTCTGTGTGCTGAGGGAAACCTAGAGCTGCCGCCTGGTCTAAATTCCTCATACCTGCTTTTATTTTTTACGACAGTTTAGGATCAATGAGATTTGCATATTTTGTCCAGATATGTTTTCAAACACACGATCAGCATATACTCCTCCTGATTGGTTACTATGGCTTACTAGTCTAGACTAGACTAGTAGAACAGTGAAGAACATTTATTACATTACCCTATGGGGCACATTTACTATTGGTCGAATATCGAGGGTTAATTAACCCTCGATATTCGACCATCAAAGTAAAATCCTTCGACTTCGAAGTCGAAGGATTTATCGAATTTCCTTCGTTCGTACGATCGAATGATTAAATCCTTCGATCGAACGATTAAATCCTTCGAATCCTTCGATTCGAAGGATTTTAATCCATCGATCGAACGATTTTCCTTCGATCCCAAATTGGTAGGAAACATTGGTGCTCGGTAGGTTTTAGGTGGCGAAGTAGGTGGTCGAAGTTTTTTTAAAGAGACAGTACTTCGACTATCAAATGGTCGTATAGTCAAACGATTTTTAGTTTGAATTGTTCGATTCATAGTTGAAGGTCGTAGTAGCCAATTCGATGGTCGAAGTAGCCAAAAAAAAAACTTTGAAATTCGAAGTATTTTTTATTCTAATCCTCCACTCGAGCTAAGTAAATGTGCCCCTTAGTGTCCAGTGCACTGTATATGGCATAGAAGGGGAGGGGGGTAAAGCATCTGATTCACTATAAGTAAATCAGTTGTGAATGTAAACACAGACTGCTAAGGAAACCTTGGCATCACCAACATATTTAGCACACACAAGTTTGTAGCCATTTTAGCAATGTGCAATTGCAAATGACCCCTTTTGGATGAAAGCAACAAGTTGCAGGAAGAAAAAACTTTTAACTAAAGGCCTCCTTCCAATTAGTGAATTCCTGCCACGAGAAGCTATTTTTATTCTGAAAATGTATGAGATCAGAATGCTAAGGCAGAGCAAACAGAAGCTTTTGATTTTTAAATTATACAATGATGAGTACTTAAACCAATCTTCTGTAAACCATTATATTGTGTAATGACAGTGACAGTGTACTGATGACAGTTTCCCTTTAAGACATGCTGCCTATAAAATTAACTAGATATTTCCAGAAAATAAAGGCATACATGCCACACAGACATACATACCACTCTGAACATAAAACGTAAATCACATAAAAACAAACAAAAATAGCTTTATATGAGTTTCTCCTATATTGTGTTCTTTTTTACTAATTACTCTTACCATGTCACCTTCAGTGACATCTGTGTCATCTAAGTTAGGAGAACTGTTTACAGTACAGAAAATAAATTATCGATATTTCAAAATGTGAGAAATATATATTTTTGTAGCAAGCAAAAGGATGCATTCACTTATCCTGACAAAGTGTGCACAGTGCAATTTGAAATGCAATCGCCATGGGTTTTTTTCCCCCCACAATGCAACATTTTCCATAGAATTCTAGAATCTTAGAATTCACTTGGTACAACTGCGCTGGAAATGGTTTTGGATGCAACTCACTGCAGGGGAAAATGCAAGTTGCCCACTGTATCTGGGCATGTAAATAAACTCTAATAAATTATTTTAAAGGCACAGTACCCAATTGTGGATATCTCCAGATACAAGTGCTTCCCTGTTGTGGATGCATGATGCATGATGCTACAATGAACAGATGAGATCCACAGGGCAGAAATTCATCATAAATCAATGCTATTGTTGAATCTTTTCTTTTACTATTACTGTAAATAAAAGGTACATGAAAAGTATGTAAAAGTTAGAAAACCCCACAAAAAAATCATTTTAGGATACTACAACTTTTATATTTGCAAACATATAGAAACTGCCCTTCTAGGTACATTACACTTCTGTCCAGCCCAGCTGCCACATTAGCTGCTTACACTGTTCACCCCTAATTGAGCCTCACAATTCTAAGAAAACAAGACTCTGGGCAGTTTTTACCTCTGCAGTAATAATGTACTACTCTCTACACACTGTACTACTCTCTACAACACTACAGCAACCATCTTTGGAATCTCAGCCATTTCAGAGCTTTCCAATCCCCAACAAGTTGCCACAACATCTAGAACTGACATCATTGCTCTTTTAGCTCCAGCAAAAGGACAGCAAGAAACAAAATACCAACCCTCGGTTAGGGTGGCTTTTTCTGAACACTCCAGTTTTCATTTCTCAAAGCAAATGTTTGGTCATCAAATATTTTACAAATGGTGTCCCAGCCCTAAAGCATTTCTGTACAGTGTTCTTCTTCACACCTGCAGATTCCAAAAGCACAACTTAAACCAACACAACTTTACAATGATCTCTTGCTTGCTACAAAAAAAAGACCTCTTTTCTTTTAGTTTTATGCTGTTTTGTTTGGTCTTCACATATACATTCATTCCTATTCCTCTTTAGGGCTAGTCCACACGGGGAGATAGCGACGCGTTTGCGGTCGCGGCGACAAAGCGCCGCGACAGTCGCCGCGACCGGCGCAGGCGACAGTTTTGTATGGGCGCCTATGTAAAAACGCCTGTGCTAACCACACGAGGCGATGCGCTTTTCAACAGTCGCCTGAAAATGCCTCGCCAGGCTTTTTCAGGCGACTGTTGAAAAGCGCATCGCCTCGTGTGGTTAGCACAGGCGTTTTTACATAGGCGCCCATACAAAACTGTCGCCTGCGCCGGTCGCGGCGACTGTCGTGGCGCTTTGTCGCCGCGACCGCAAACGCGTCGCTATCTCCCCGTGTGGACTAGCCCTTAGAGTGTAAGGACAATATCAAATTACAGGAGGGCCATGGGATACAAAGGACATTTGTGTCAAAAAGGAAAAGGCAAAGCAGATTTTGGAAAAAGACAGTTACTCTGTTAAGCCAGAGGACCATGAGACTGCTGCCACAGTTTCCCTCTGATAACTCTACAGAAGCCCAATAGGGAAGACTATTGCTATCTGCATTCCTTTATATTTTGTGTGTGTTTAAATACAGGAGAATATCACAGACTTGCTTACTTACCACTAAATGTATAATGTATATACTATAAACTAACTTACAAGTGTTTCTGAACAGGTATGGCAAATTGGGAACTACTGGCTTTCAGGGAGGTGGTAGAAGGCTTCTGTAGAGGGTTTATGGTTTCAATAAAGGCTTTAATTCTCCTTTAACTCCATACAATAAACTATTACAGGTATGGGACCTGTTATACAGAATGCTTGAGACCTGGGGTTTTCCAGATAATTAATCTTTCTGTAATTTCATACCATACGTCTACTAGAATATCATGTAAACAGTAAATAAACCCAATCGGCTGGTTTTGCTTTCAAGAAGGATTAATTATATCTTAGTTTGGTAAAGGGAAGGTTTTATCATTACAGAGAAAGGAAATATTTTTAAAAAAAATTTGATTATTTGGATAAAATAGAGTCTACAGGAGACAGCCTTTCGTAATTCAGAGCTTTCTGGATAACAGGTTTCTGGATCCCATACCTGTACATAATTATATATCTATAAACGAAGATAGGTAGATATGGATATATTAAATATATATTTAAGCTCTTTGATATCCTAGTGTAAAGAAACAAAATACACTAATCTAACACTGTATATAATATTTTTTTATTGAATTAAAGCTCTGAATTTAATAAAAAGCCAAGCAATTTTTGGCCACTAATTATATGCTACTTTAGAGATATTTCTGCTGCACATAGAAGCCACAAGCAAAATACTGCAAATATTTGGAACATGTTGCCCCAGGTTTTTCCTTTCTAAACGGATTGAGTTAGCTGCTGTGTGCATTTGTTAAGAGACATTTTGAAACATCTGCTTAAGAAATTTTTATGACCTCAGCTAGAAACAAAAAAAAAAGTAATTTGTTTTGTAATGATAGTTGATCGGAAAATACATATTTCCTATTTGCAAGCAACACCCTGTATTTTAACCAGAAAATCTGACTGCAACAATTGCTGCCAGCTGGATGGATAGCTTACTATATTCAACCTCATACAAATAAACATTGCATCCTCTACTCTATTAATGCATTTTTTATATTGTCATATCACCTTTCCTTACATATACAGGTATGAGACCTGTTATCCAGAATAGGATGGTTTTGCTTCAAATCAGAATTAATTATATTTAGTTGGGATCCAGTACAAGATAGTTTTATTATTACAGAGAAAAATGTGGATTATTTGGATAAAATGGAGTCTACGGGAGAGACACTTTCTGTAAAGCCATACAAAGGCAGATTAAAGCTGCCGATATCGGTCCTTTAGACCAATTTGGCGTCTTATCTGCCGTGTATGGAGCATTCAAACGGACAGTAACGTAACTGGAGGGGGCGGCCCTGGTGCGGGACGTGCAGCCGGGCCCCCCGCCCCCCTCCGTACGTGATTTTTTTGACCTGGGTTTCAGTGGCGCGCGAGCTGCCGGGGGGCCCTGAGGGGATGGCCCTGGCCCGCTCGCACCCCCTGCTCCCCTGGTAGTTCTGCCACTGCAAACGGATCTCTCCGATCGATAGGCTAAAAATTAGCGCACATTTGCTTTCTTGTAATCGGATAGTTTTGCTCTAGAGCCTAATGATCAGATTTACCTGATATTGCCCTGCCTTTGGTGGGCATATTGGGTTAAGAGCTGCTCATTTGGTGACCTTGCCAAACTAGCGGATCTTACCGTGTATGGCCACCTTAAAGAGATACTGACACCAGAAAATAACCTTTTTTATATCCATCATAACATCATAATTGAATACTATTTATAATTTTGCCATAAAAGTATTTGCCTGATGCTTTTCTATTACCTTTCTTAAGGTGGCCATAGATGCAGAAATCCGCTCATTTGACGATGTCGCCAAACCAGCGGATCTCTCCCCAATATGCCCGCATTGAGGTGGGCGATATCGGGCTGATCCGATCGTGGGCCCTAGAGCCCAACGATTGGATCATAATGCATTTGATATGGGCGGTCGGATCGAGGGGCCGCATACATGTACAGATGCGGATTTTTTAGCCTGCCCGATCGAGATCTGACTGACTTTTGGCCAGATATCAATCGGGGAAGCCCATCAGATGGACCCACATACGGGCCAAAAAGTTGCTGACTCGGTCTATCGGCAGCTTTTATCGGCCCGTGTATAGGGGCCTTTACCCCCATGTTCCTCTGTGTGGAGGCTGCGATATTTGTGCAGCAGGAGTCAGTTAGCATTAGAAACTCTAACTGACAGACTGAGATGGGACAGTCAGGATGACAAAACAGTCAGGTTTAGGAACTTCAAATAACAATTACTTACAAAAGCAGAACTATCAGCAAAAAACGATCAACGTGACCTATATGTAAGTTTTTAGAAACTATGTAGATCAATATTTTGAAAAGAAAATTTTTGGTGTCAGTATAAATTTAAGTCGGAGCTTTCTGGATAACGGATCCAAAACCTGTACTGCACTTATTTTAATTATGTTAAGTGCACAGGATATGATATTAATATAAAAATCATTAGTAATGGGCGAATCTGTGGCGTTTGGCTTCGCCGAAAAATTTGTGAATTTACCGCAAAATTCATGAAACAGCGAACAATTTACGAAAACGCATTGAAGTCAATGGACGCCAAAATAATTTTGAAGTCAAAGGGGAGGTAGAAACATTTTGACGTGCGACAATTTTATGTGTGTGACTATTCTGACACACAATTTTTTTTTTGCTGCGGCAGATTTTTCGCCAGCGAATGTTCGACCAGTTTCAAATGTATTCGCTGGTGGCGAAACGTGAACATCTGCAGTGAATCCATGCCTGGCAATGTCTATGTATATTTATTGACACCCTCCATGTGCCTTAGTGCTTCCATATGCTTTAGTGCTTTCTCTGTCTACTTAACTGGCTGCCTCAGTTCAGTTCCAGAACTGCCTGTAATTTTCAGTGTGAGTACTGTGTGATTTTCTAAGTGCATAAGCTGCTATTGAGAAGGAAATTGCCCCATCATGAGTTGTTTAGTTAAGGCACAATTCTTGTGTTTCTCTCTTACATGGATGCTGCTAACATTCTAACAGCAACAGGTACTTGAGGAAAGGTAGTAGTGTGTCTAGGTACTTATAATAGTGTTGGCCTGTTCATTTAACTTCTTTTTATTACCCTCTGGAATTAATTATGGGTATTGTTGATATTATATGGACTGTGCAAGTAATAAGGTATTCAGTGCCATGCTAGTTATTTACTTTTAGAGGCCTATTTATGAAGCCTCCATTTTCTCTGGTCGAGTTTTTTAGAGGGGACACTAGAATTTTTAGAGGGAAGAATATATAAAATTATTATACCCCAAAGCTAAAAATCCAAATCCAGAAATACTCCAGCTAAAGCCTGTCGAGGTCATGTAGAAGTCAATGCCAGATGTCTCTTTTACAATTTGAAGATGTTTTTTGACACCATGATCTGCTCTGCATAATCTGAAAAAGTTGGGTTTGTCGGGCGACAACTCAAAAAAACATAGGATTCGGATGTCATAGCTGAAAAAGTCATATGCCTGGATAAGAGATCTTTCCGTAATTTGGATCTCCATACTTTAAGTCTATTAAAAAATCATGTAAACATTAAATAAACCCAATAGGCTGCTTTAACCTCCACTAAGAATTAATTATATCTCAGTTAGGATCAAATACAAGGTACTGTTTTAAATTTTTAAATCCTTTGATTGAGACGGAGTCTCTGGATAACGGATCCTATACTTGTATCTGTGTATTTTCATTTTATTTCTTATTTGCACATTCAACTGGATAATATAATACATACAAAAAAAGGTTGAACTTGATGGACGTGTGTCTTTTTTCAACCTTACTTTCTATGTTACTATGTTACTATGTACACTGGGACCATGACCCTGACCAATATCTTTGTATCACAAATACTATCCAGATTGTTGTTGAATGTTTGAAAATTTCATCTGCCGACTGACCATGTCTGCCAACGTATGGTATATCACAGTTTTTCTTGGCCTAAATAAACAAACCAGTAGAAAGGTGGCTTACTATGCTCTGTACGGTCACTCCTATGGTATGAGTATATTCAGTCTGAGGGTACTGGCTAGGGTTTGGCGACCTAGCCCATTTATATTAAGTGTGCAAATTTTGCCATAAATTTGCATCTACTTCCAGAGTCATATAAAGCTCTGGATTTGCGGGCCATTTTAATTTTACAGGTAACCTTTTTTAGTAGAAGCCTGAGGCACAAGCCCTCAGTGCATTTCTAAAAAAATACAAACCAAAGTCCCACAGCAAGCTCTCTAAGATGTAAGAGGAACAGAGAGCTTATTTAAGCCTTTTTACAGTCAGTCCAGTCTTTCATTTTGCGAAGCCTTCTGGGAATACATTTTCCTGCTTAACATTCCAGTATTGTTTATTTAATACCCAAGGCTTGATAAAAAAAAAAAAACAGCTACTGCATAACCCTACAGATGAAACAAGCTTGAAGAAATCGTAGATGGTGAAAAATGTTCAAGTTCTCCAGATTCTAGGAAGCATATTTATTTGGAGGGGGAAGTATTAAATAGCTAATCAGACTTACGGGGGATAAATAGATGATACAAATATTTATCATTATGGACCAATATTTTATATATATATATATACACCACCTCCTACATAAAGCAGCAGGCAATGTAGCTGAATTTAGAACCCTATTCTTTCCCTATAGTGATATTATTTGCATGCCCAGATCTGATTATACTAAGGCACAGTGGGATAATCAATAGTCTCTAGCCCTGTATTTTGCAGGAGTCCTTAAGTTTTGGTTTAGAGGAGAAGACAGGTCAGATTAGAGGTATCATTAATATAGGCCGGGGGACATGGGGAGGATTAATGAATGAATTTGCTGTCTGTATGAAAGGTAACAATTTAGTGGTGCAGTGCAGGGAGTATTGGGGCACTGTGTGGTTCTCAGGAACTGTCTAGTCTAGAACTAGGGATCTGCTATATCTTCGTGTTGAGACACAGGATGCTTTATGCTTTTGGTGCCGCAGTTGGAATAAATCACTTTCTCTTATCCATTTTCCCTGGCTGACACCACCTATGATCCAGCTGCAGGTAGTATCCAAATAAAAGCGCTATTTAAATCTGCTTCTCCCATACCTTTGTGCTGGACTATTATGCTCTGTTGTGACCTTGATCTGTTATGTGTACATTGATTGTTTTCCGCCTACCCTCACACTGTACCTGTTTCCAGTCTTGTTTGATTGTTGTCTGCCCAGACCTTTGCTTGTATTCAAAACGTATTTTTCTGTCTGCTACATATACATTTCTGTTAGTTTTTGTTAAGTTTTTTTGTTATTAAACCTTTAATTCAAAAGCAGTTTGTGTCAAGCCTCAGAATTTTTGGTAGTACCGTAGTTACTCAGCACATCGGCTCCTCACAACGTGTTTAACCAGTGCTTCTGACGGTGGTTCCCTAAAGGGTGCATTATGGTGATGTGATGCATTCATATGAGCACCAGATGCTCCCTGATGATTGTAGTGGAAATAGGGAGGGTTCTATGGATTCAGTGCATGGTAAATAAAGACATATAAAACATTCTGCTCAATGCATCGATGGTGTGCTGTATGTTCTATTTTTTTAGCTTTAATTTAGAGAACTTGCAAAAGTTGTCATACTAGTCAGAAAATAAAGTTTCCTGGCTGGCTCACTCTTCATAGTCAAAGCTTGCCAATTTTCCATTTTTGCTTCATGAGATCCCCTTACACGCCATCACTGGTCCTTAAAACCTGTTTAATTGTGGTTGTAATACCACTTACTCTTATCCTATAGTTTTGGGAATGCATATATTATACTTTGAGTTATTAAAATAGAAGCTGATTTAACACATATCAAAGTAGGGAATCTTGAGATCTTGACAAATTTCCTATTTATTACAACTTTCATGACTCTTAGAAATATTTCTCTTATAAAAAAAATACTGCTTCAACCAAAGACAGAACAAGAGATTATCACAAAACTGAATGCTTTCTAGACTGCAATTAGAAATACACCGTCATAAATGTATACCCACAACTGTGCTAAATTGTACAGTAGGGGGATATTTATTAAAAATTGAGTTGTGTATTCTTGAAAATTTCGAGTTTCTGTAGATTTGTTTCTTAAAAAATTTTCGGGGGAAAAATTTATTTTTTTGAGATTTATTGTGCACCGAAGCTGCTAAAAGTCCAAAAACAAAAATACTCCAGTGAAAACTTTTGTAACGTATAGTATCCCAATACCCAGAGTAAACCCCAAGGTCCTGGTCACTGCTTGCACTTCTGCCTATAGCAGCCATCTTTGGCTTCGGGAGGAGGCCTCCGCTATTCAGATGCCACAGGACTTAACACAAGAGGACCAAGGGGAAAGTTCTGGGCAGGCAAGGGAACCCTAACGAATAACTGGAACTGAGAACAAGGAGCGAGGTCAGGGGACAGACCGGGTCAAAACCAAACAGACTGTACAGTAGCAATACCAGGAAGCAGAATCGTAGTCAAAGTCAAAATCATAAGAATAGTCAAACACAGGCAGGGGTCAGTTCAGGCAGCAGATTTGCAAGGTCAAGGACAGGCAATGCTCAATAACAGGATCATAAGTGATATCACACCCAGAAACTATGGAACATAGACCTACTGTATACTGGGCAATGAGTAGGGGTTTTTGTAGCCAGTCAAATGGCTTACACAAATCACCTGTGGCCAGATTGGCAACAGGTGAACCAAGCCATGCTTATTAGCAATTACCAAGCATAGTGGTAATGCAGACAGCACTGGAACACCAGATCCCTGGTTCAGCTTCAAGCAGGTTAACACAGCATTTCATGTAAAAGTCAATTGCTGAGGTCCCTCTAACCATTTAAAGATGTTTTTGCCTTCATGATTTTCGGGTGTTTTAAACTGGTTTGCACTTGAAAACTCGATAATTTCAAGATATTCAAGATTATATAGCCAAGTCGAGTTTTTACATTCGGATTTTTTCATAAATTAGTAAACATTCAAGTCTGTTTAAATTGTGAATCTATTTGAGGTAGAAACAAATCTCACAAACTAGACCTTTAATAAATAACCCCCTAGGAGTTGTACATTATATGAATAGGCACCACTATATAAGTAAAATAGGAAATACTGTACATATACTGTAACTCGTTAGAAATAGAGTAGTCCCTTACTCACATTGTCCAGAATTGCAGAGTGTAATTACATGTTTGTAGTGCTGACATAAAAATGTAACATTTTAGATAAAGATATATATCATTGGGTTATTCTGTACAATGTATACATATAGCAACGGCAAAACAACTTCACCTTCATTTAGGATTTAAAACCCTAAAAAAAATCTTTGCCAGCCATTGATTATAATTGTCTGTTTCTTCGTTCTGCCAAGATGATAATCATGCCTGCACATCTTTATTACTAAAATGACATTCTGAGTAGGTGAAACCGGTGTGAAGAAAGCTGGAAGAGACTTTTGTTGTTACTTGCATTGGCAACAGTTATTTCAGACAGTAGACTGTACAAAGCCTTGCCAGGATTCTTCTGGGCTAACTTCCAAAATGAGCTGCAATTATAGATTCTCTTTTATTTGAATTTGCAATCATATCCAGTAGTGAATAGTTTGTGGACCAAAAACACTATGGGGGAAGGGGGTTTCACAAAAAGGGAGGCAGTTGGTGAAGTTATATCTGGAGTTTAATTGATAGTATTTTCTCAAATTTGCATTCACTTTCCTTCTGTTATTTGTAGATATTTTGTAGATTTCAGGTTTCCTATCTGACCAACATAATCACCCTGCCACCCTGCCTGTGGATCACTGGGTACCAGGCGGATGTGCTGAAATCAGTTGTCTCAGTGTCAAGTTAGTGGGTGATGGCTCATGAGAACAGCAGGTCCTTGGTTGCAAAATTTCCAAAGGCTTGGGCATTTCAGTGGTTATTTAGAGGTACCCTCCTGGGCCGCAGTTCCATGTGGAGCTTGTGAAGAGGGAGATAGTGGAGTGGCTCTCAATGAGCCAGTGCAGTGGCAGCTGGAAAGTTGCCTCTGAAGTATTGGTGAAAAAAATGGGTAAATGAGTCCAGCCAACGAAATGTCTGCTTTCCATGGGCCATCTGCCAAGGAAGAGGGTTTATGTCAGTTAGAAGTTCTCTGTTAGCTATCAGAATCTGCATTTGTTCATACAAATATATTCAAGTAAATTTGACCTAAAGTCATGCATGGTGCATTTATTTCAGGCAGATGTGTGGTGAGGTTAAAGGAGAACTAAGCCCTAAAAAATAATATGGCTAAAAATGCCATATTTTATATACTCTATTTATTGCACCAGTCTAAAGTTTCAGCTCCTCAATAGCAGCAATGATCCAGGACTTCAAACTTGTCAGAAGAAGTCACCATCTTGGAAATTGTCTGTGACACTCACATGCTCAGTGGGCTTTGAGCAGAAGCTAAGTTTAGGGGTCATTGCAAATGATCAATCAGAAAATGACGTTGACCTGTATTAATTTGTAATCAACCTTATATTGTGACATTTATATTCTTTGTGTAATGTATATTTTGAGACGGGCCCTAAGCTCAGTAAGTGACAGCAGCACAGAGCATGTACAGTACATTGAATCAGCAGAAAAGAAGATGGGGAGATACTGGGGCATCTTTGGAGACACAGATCTTTACTGCTAAAGGGCTGTGGTTGCCTTGAGCTGGTATAGAAACCCAAAACATAATATACTGTACAGCATTTCTAGTTTAATTCTTAGTTAAGCTTTAGTTCTCCTTTAAAGTTGGTAAGTAGAAAAGGTGGTGAACATCAACAATATGTTGCCATAGTATTAGCTCATTGTTTAATTTGACATTACCCTTTAAGCTTTCATTAACTGGGACTCCAGGGAAGAAAACTATTTGTATGCCATAATGTTTTCATATAGTTGGAACTGGTGAATCATTAATCAGTAAATTGTTAATAGGGCACATTTATAAGGTAGAAGGTCCTGGCCCTCAGATAAGTGCTGGCATGCTAATTGTCCTAGTATAAATCAGTAAGAATCAGTGTATGTGTATATCAGAGAATGGGCCAAATGGCACCTATTATCCAGAATGTTCCGGGGTTTTCCGGAAAAGGGTTCTTGCCATGATTTGGATCTCAATGCCTTGTCTACTAAAAATAATTTAAACATTAATTAAACACAATGGAATTGTTTTTCCTACATTAAGGATTAAATATATCTTATATATCAAATACAATGTACTGTTTAATTATTACAAAGAAAAAGGAAATCAGTTTTAAAAAATTTAATTCTTTGATTAAAATGGACCCTATGGGAGACAGTCTTCCCATAATTTGAAGCTTTCTGGATAAAGTGTTTCCAGATAACGCATCCCTTGCCTGTATCATATCTCCATCGAATTGTATTACTTTTTATAGGGCACATTTATAAAGTTGCATGCTAAAAACTAAGCAAATTCTAGTCCTAATAAGACTTTCAAAACCACCAATGTTAATGCAACAGGCAGTAATCATTCAAACCTGAAGGCGTATTATTATTTACTATTGGGAAAATAATATATATTTTTAAAACAATACAGGACACAGATTGAACCAAAGACTCATTAAATATGGATGTATAAACTGCAGTTACCTGATCAGCGAAGCATCACAACAAGCGCCAAAAAATACTATCTTGCCCCGGTGCTTTCCTGATGTTAACCCTTTGCAGTGCACTATGAACATCATGCTCTGCAATAGTAATGGCTTTCACACCCTTCATTAATAGACAATAATCCTCTTTAAAAACCAGACTAGTATCATTACAATTCACCTGACTAACCTCAAAACGGGCATAGAACACATTAAGTTCCTTAGCAAACATGGAGTCAGCACACACAGTCGCTGTCCATAATTGTAAGTAAACCCTGCCACATGCAAAATGTTATTCTGCCAATTCTGAAAAGTACCTTTGCGTACTTAATTTCTAAAGGATTACATTTTTTTTTTAAATAACTTTTTAAATTTATTTAAAGATTTGAGTGAAAAAATGACCTATCCCAAGGCTGTCTAACTGGAGGCTTGTGGGTCACCAAGGGATTTTCATGGACCCTACTCTGTTAAAGATAGTTACACTGCACCATTGTGATTAGATTATTGGAAGAGTTTATATGATGAGGACTTCACGTACCAGTTAGTTGAACTGAAGAAACTGCTTGGATGAGTAGTGAAACATCTTCAATTTACTTCTACTAGATATACTTTGTTCATGGGCTCCATAGATCTCTTTGTACAACATCATCATTTATCAGGTCCTTAAATATGCAGTTTGAGAAATAATCTGGCCACTGCATTAAAAAAGTTGCACAAAATTCACTTAATATAAAAGGTGAAAGTGTAAAGTCATGTTCCAGTTGTTCAGCCATAAAATCCCCTTTATAAATAGGTGCGTTAGATAAATGGAGTAGAAAAGCGTCAACTAATTGTTCTACTTTTATTTGCATACAATTTTCCATCAGTGTTCTCCAAGGGACCCAGTCCACTGCATGATCACCACTTATAATGTAGAACAATTTTGACACCACCAATTTTCTTTTCTTTTTTTTTTGTCACAAACATTTACCTTTGATTCTATCACTGATCCTAAGCATTCTGAGTTGCATTGATGCAATGCAATCAAAAGAAAATTCTAGATTCTGGAACTAATCTGTCCAGCCAGAGAATGTTGATTGATTTGTTTAAAGGAATTGCATACTGAACCAATTCCAGCTTGGTGCTGTATGTTCACTATGTTGACAGTGTAAATTAGGCATTTTCGATATAATAACAGACCTCACGGTAAAAAATCAAAAGGTTTCTCTGGTGCACAAAAAGTGAAATCCTGCTTTGTTTTTCTTTGAAGTTTGGCATTTTAAAAGCAGGGGGCATAGATACATTATAACAACAAAGCACAAATCCTGATTTGTAGTCTGGAAGGATGCACCACCAACACAATGCAAACAGAAAAGACTGTGTTTAGACTACCTCTCCTGATTATGAAGCAGTTGGGGAAGAGTATGTGAAGTATTAAAGTTGTAAGGAGTTCAGCATATAGACTTTATACAAAAAATGTGTATTGTTTGATCATAGTTACCCAATTATCAAAATTCTACTGGAAACATTTCAGTAACAACACTGGAAAATGCACACACTGGTTGGTCACAGATACAAAATGTATATAAAGTCTTTCTGCCTCACAAAATAGTATATAGTTGGTCCAAATGGAAGAGAAGTGAGGGAACTAGAACTTACTCCATACTCATCTATTATTATTATCCTTGAAATAGCGCATACATTTTCTGCAGAGCTTTTACAGAAATAAGTCATTGCCCCAATGGATTTTGCCTACTGAAGAATTATGTATTGCTGCCAAGAAACTGCCCATGATCAGGAGAAAATTATACAATCATACAAATCCACTGAAGGAGTGTGAAAAACCTCACAGCAAAGTAGTGGGAATAGGCTGGAGTGTCCCACGCTAGGAACTAGTGATGAGCGAAAATGCCCTGCCTTGCTTCAGAAAAAAAATTGCAAAAACAAAAACAAAATATAAATGCATTGGGGGTTAAGGCCTTTTCATCTCATACCAAATATATTGGAGTCACTGGGCATTTTTCTCATGTCAAATGTATTGAAGTCAATGGGCATTTTTCTTATGCCAACTGCATCAAAGTCTTATGGCAAATGCACTGGGGTTATAGTAAAGTGTATGCACTATATAACTTGACATCTAAACTCTTTTAGCAGTATTTCTATTTATCACCATAAATAATAGTTGTGCAAAATTATAGCACTGCTCATTTACTTTATTATTGCTCAAAAATACTTCACAGATTGTTTCCCAAAGATATATTATTGCACCATAATCATTTGACTTATTCTAAATTTAAGTCGTTTTTTCTCTTTCCTTTAACATGCTACTTTTTATTGCCATTTTAATGCCCCACAATTTGATTATGTATATTTATAGCCCAGATCGAAGTGAATACTTCCAAATTCCTTTTTTTGGCCAGACCCACAGGCTCTACTAGGTTGTGGGTGGAAAGGAGCAGTGGCATTGCTCAAGAGGGGTCCCATTAATTATTTGAAGTGTTTAACTGAAAAAAGGCTAGGAAATTGTGTATAAGAAACTATGATTTTGTGTTACACCATAGCATAATGTTCATAGCAACAAATCAAGTTAGCTTGACAATACTACTTTATTTACAATAACAAAAGGCAACATTTTTTTAAATTCATTATGAATAATGTAGGAAAATGCATGATGTTATCTAGCAATGATCTATAAAGTGAACTACAAATGCTTAACATAGTCAATATCATGTCTTTGGTTTCCAGATAATCCAACACTTATGAAAATGTCTTAACAAATTTCATATCCAGTTTCTAAATCAGTTTCAATCAATCTGCTGGGATAGCTTTATCCAATCCACAGCTTTATCCAACCCACAGTCTAATTGTGCTTGCAGTATTGTATTATAAGATATCAGGATAAACAATATTTTGCTTCTGGACCTCTGTCTATGGTGATGATGCTAACCTGCAGATCTTTATACACCTACATATCATAGCATACCGCCTGATGCTTATCATAGAAACTTTTATATGTGTTTGGGACACCTCATTCTTAGCCATTGTCCATGTGTTCTATTTGGAATGATACTCCCCACATGAATTCTCAATACTTTCCCAATGGATATCTTGTTGACCCAGGACAGGTCATTTCCACTTAGAGATTCTTCTGATGTATACACAGAAGCTACACAGATTGGTCTGATTAGTTTCCTACATTTAATAACAAAAGGGAGTACTCTTGCCTGCCTCTAGTTTACTGCAGATTTTTACCCATGTACTGCTTGCAGCTTTCCCCTAAAATATATATGTTCTATCTACTGTATAGGGCATCTGCTCTTTCTATATATTATATATTAAACCCTGCTAAAATGACTTTTTCACTGTCCAATATTAGATGATGTTATGCAAATTACACAAATGTGTGTCTATTATGTGTCAGATATGTCAGTGTATGTGTCATAACTCCCATTTTGGGTTTTCAGTTTAATACTCTTGGGTATAATGAATATTATGATATTGCTCTGTTGGCTCAGGATCTGAGGTGCCTGTTGTGAAAGGTAAAAGAAGGAAAGTGAAAAAGCTGGCTTGCTGCTAAACATAAAAAACTAGGATTATGTCTAGTAGCCCTTGTGTGCAAAAAAGGATGGATGAAGTTATGAAATTGAAGCAATGACAGATTTTATTTGTTTTGGCTCAAAGATCTCTGCAGATGGTGGCTGTAGCCATGAAATTAAAAGATGCTTGATTTTTGGGAGGAAAGCTATAGCATTTCTGAGCAAGATATTAAAAAGCAAAGATGTAACCAGTTGACTGTTTATAACCCTGTCTATTGTTCTCTATTATTTTATTTCAAAACCAATAAAAAAATAATAAGCAAGAAGTCACATTGTAAACACTGCTATGGTTTTTCCATTAGAAACATATATAGTAGTGAGAGTGGGAGCATTAGAAAGGCCAAGTGCCAGAAAATCTAGGCTTTTTAATTGTGGTATAGGAGAATACTTTTGACAGTTCCTTGGGCTGCCAGAAAAACAAGAATTCATATTCAGGGAAATAAACCCAATGTGCTCAGTGTAAGGACTTATATTTAGACTTAGGGGCCGATTCACCAAGGGTCGAATTAAAATCCTTCGAATTAAAATCCTTCGACTTCGAATATCGAAGTCGAAGGATTTTAGCGCAAATAGTTTGATCGAACGATCGAAGGATTTAAATCCAACGATCGAAGGAATATCCTTTGATCAAAAAAACTTAGGAAAGCCTATGGGGACCTTCCCCATAGGCTAACATTGATGTTCGGTAGCTTTTAGATGGCGAACTAGGGGTCGAAGTTTTTTCTTAAAGAGACAGTACTTCGACTATCGAATGGTCGAATAGTCAAACGATTTTCAGTTCGAATCCTTCGATTCAAAGTCGTAGTCGAAGGTCGAAGTAGCCCATTCGATGGTCGAAGTAGCCAAAAAAACACTTCGAAATTCGAAGTTTTTTTACTTCGAATCGGCCCCCAAGACTCGGTTTCTTGGACTATATGTATTATAAAGGCAGGATTTATAAGAAAAGGCTCTGATTCTGTGAAAGACTGAAGGCAGAAAAATGGGATGGGGCTAATGTGGACAGTATTACTGAATTAAATTGCAAGAGCTTGAACACATCTGTATAGGAATATATAGTGAATAAAGTACCCCCTCTTGTAAAATATAAGGATATTATAAGTTACCGAGGAGTTTCATGACCATATAAAAACACGAGGCCGAAGGCCGAGTGTTTTTATACAGGTCATGGAACTCCGAGGTAACTTATAATATCCTTATATTTTACAATTGGGGGTACTTTATTTATTATAATACACAAATTTTAGTGAGTCATGTGACAGAAATTACATCACTACTCACCGTTTATAACTGATGACATCACTACTCACCGTTTATAAGGATATAATTTACAGGATATTCATGGCTTTTGTGTATTATAACAATTTATATATTAGTTTGCTTGCGCCTTACTTGAAGAATTATATTTATTGTTCTCTATCCTCAACACATTTTCAAATAACAAAGCCTATGTGGGGTTATATGGAATATCATGCTATGACAAAGCATAGTAGGCATAGATGTCTTTAGCCCTATAGAGGCCTCTATGATATCCAACACATATTACACAATAACATGAGCATTAAACATGAGCTATGTCTCTCTCATCCATAGATATAGCAAATGACTGAAGGTCAAATCAATGAAACAATAATTTGTCAACAGATTAGTGACAAATCCAGTGACATGACTGTTACAATATATATTATTAATCTATAATCAATGTTTTATCTTTGGTTCTATTTTTCATATCCTATCCTCTGGTTTGACCTTTGATCCTCAAAGATATTTCAAATGATAAATATCTGTTTAATAGTTAACTCGATTAATTATAATGTTGTACAGGCACAGTAATCGACCTGTTATAGAGAATGCTCAGGACCTGGAGTTTTCTGGATGACAGATATTTCTGTAATTTGGATCTTCATACCTTTAGTCTACTAGAAAATCATGTAAACATTAAATAAACTCAGTAGGCATGTTTTGCTTCCAATAAGGATTAATTATATCTTAGTTTGGATCAAGTACAAGATACTGTTTTATTTTTAGAGAGAAACATTTTTTTTTTTTTAAATTTGGATTATTTGGATAAAATGGAGTCTATGTGAGATGACTTTTACGTAATTTGGATAATGGGTTTTCGGATAACAGATCCCATACCTGTACCTTGTTTTCTTTGTGATGTAGCTCAGACAATTCAATAAAATGAAGTTAGAAGTTAAGCCATGTAGTCTTCTTTTGCTTAAACTCCAAACAGTATATATTTCATAAATCCCATTATTCTACTCATACGGTTCTGTGAAAATGAGCACTTCTTAAAAAGTAGACACAGAGTACAAATTTCTTATTTCTTTTCTTTTGCACAAGAAGCACTGTCACAGAAAATCCAGTTATTTTCACTGGGTGAGGTGTCTTATTCCTGTCAATTATGCTAACCGTCCTTTAAACTAACATGCTCTAGACACAAACAGTCTAAATGCTATTTATGTTTTCAGCACAAACAGGGTGTTCAGTGAATTTGAAGTCTACCATTGCAGCATGTTGCATGAAAACATAGTAGCTAAGGGAGTTTGTCTCTCTGGTAGTTAAAAGGTTGAGTTATAACTACAGTGGGCCTTGGGATAACTGCTAATTTCCTCTATTTTCGACCACTGCCTTCTATAATCATGTGGTCCAACCATATATAATGGCCCTCTGTTTTAAGTAAATTAGTGTTCTGCTGCCAGTTAGCAAAGAAAAGTAGGATATTGACAAAATCTAGGCGCAATTGGACTTATATAGTTAGCTTATTATCATTATAGCTAACTTAAAGAATTACATATAAAACAATAGAAGAAAATGTTTTAAAACTTTACATCCATTCTTACAGCTGCAAATCCTGAAGTAGTTTTTTTTTCTTTTCTAAGCTTTGTTTTTATAATCTCATATCCTTTCAATAGCCTCAGATAGCATAATTGTGGTTTTAATCTTTCAAATATTAACATTATTTTATAGTAGCTACTCAGTTTTAAAAATCAATCTGTCCTTGCAACACAGCAATTTGGCAGTTAAATGGTCTGTCTAGTCTATGTTATTAAAAAGTATTATCTAGATTATGTTTTCGTCTGTGTTATTAAAAAGTATTATCTAAATGATGTTTTTGTCCTTTTTGATCCTCTCAAGACAAACAAACAAAACATTTTTTAATATACGAGCAACATGGCCTTGTTCCTGTGGTGAATTGCTATATAACATAGCTACAAACTGATGTTCCCATGAAGATTGTGGCTTTTTCTCTATCAGCTCAGGACAATATGAAGAAAACTTTTTCTGTATGTGACTTTTTTGTGCACCCAGGCATTTTTCTACTAAACGGAGGGTATGCTACTTTAATTGATATATATATATCCTTCTCGTTATCCACTTCTATCCCTTAAAACTCCTCCGTCTCCCCTGTGCTCCAACACCCTTTTATTTAAAGCCCTAGCCTATCTATTTAAAATATTCCCTTCCCTTCTAAAACACCACCCCATTAAAAAAAAATGTATTGAACTGTACAATCTTCGTAACATCTGTCGCATCTCTTTGCTCCTCTTTACCACTAAACTACTTGAATACTTATAATCTGGCACAATTTGTTTTTTGACCACACCATTTCATAGAATCTACTAACACTGTTTGCCAATGACCTGCTATCTGTAAAAGCCAAAAAAATCCACCTTCATTGTTCACATTCTCTTTTGACACTACCCTGTTCTAGTTTTCCTTTCAATTAGCTCTTTGTCTCACAATGTGAACTATCATCCTCTTCCATATCTGTTGGGACTCCTAAAGGCCCTGTCCTATGCCCTTTATAGATTTCCTGCCTTGACCAACTAATCATTGAATAATTTGCAATATCACCCCTATGTTTACAATACTCAAATGTATCTCCTTTCTTAGGGGCAAATTCACTAAGATTCGTAGTTGCGCCAGACGTAACTTCGCCGCACTTCGCCAAACTTCGCCAGACGTAGTTTCGCCAGCGCTTTGCAAATTCACTAAAATCCGAAGTTGCGCTCAGGGTTAGCGTATGGTTGCGAAGTTGCGCTAGCGTTGATTCGCTAAGTAAAGCGAAGTTACACTAGCGAAGGCTAATTTGCATACGGCGCGAAATTCAAATTTCAATGGAGGAACACGTATCAGCACTACAAATGGCTAGAAAACCTTCAAATCATCAAATAAAATTTTTATTTTGCCCTACACATGTGCCCACTGTCTAGGTAAGTTGCCATGAGTCAGGAAATGTAGGGGGGAAGGAGGGGAGCCCCAAAAATTTTTTCGATCTTTTTCAGCCTATCACCCATAATGTAGAAAACACGCCAGCGTTTTTTGGGACTTAAAAAAAATTTTGACTTTTTTTGAAACAATCCCTATCTACTCTATTGCGCTTCGCCAGGTCTGAGGTGGCGAAGGAAGTCTAGCGTAAAAGGTAGCGTTCAGTACACTGCGAAAGTTAGTGAATTTGCGTAGTGACGTCGCTAGCAAAAGTAACGCTAGCGTTCGGTGCTTCGGCGCTTAGTGAATTTGCCCCTTAGTCTCATCCCAGATCTTTAAACTCAGGTCTCTTATTGTTTGCTTGTTTGTTATTTCTACTTGGATGCCCCTGTCTAAGACTGAAGTGTTTCTCCTTTCCCCCGCAAAAACTCTATTATATTTGTTTCTTCCCTCTCCCTCAGTGTTCTTGCCCAATCATTAACTAAATCATGTCAGTTTTAACCACTGAATATTTGTAAAATATAATAATTTTTCCCTCCAGTTCAAATGTAGTGATCAGGATCATACTCTTCCCAAAGTGCCCCTTCTATTCAAAGTCGTTTAGCAAATTCCTACACCAGCTTCTATTACCATTTAGTATAAAAATTCACAGTGCTGCTGCATCCTATGAACTTATCTCCAAATACTCATCACACCCTTCTAACTATCTATTCCTCAACACCTCATTTATAATTTCTTCACATACACACTTTTAAGACTTGACAAGAGTCACATCCTCTTTCTGGAATTTCCTTCCACATTTCATTTTTATCTTTTTCTCTCTGCCTTTAAACAATCTCTTCAAATTTACTATATTCTCTCATCTTACCCTCATCTTACCTACCATTGATTCACTATATTAAATGCCAGATGCCACTTTCACCTACAAGTGCAATAATTAGCACCAAATCTAATTTTTCTGACTCCTAATCTTGCCTATTCCCACATGTTTCTCACACACCCTTGTCCTTTTAGAATGGAAGCAAGGATCACTTTTCCACCTGTATTGGTCAGAATTTATTATGTAATTCTTAATCTATACACTATTGTACAGCCCTGCAGAACATGTTAGTGCTGTATACATTTGTATTAATTATAACAGTTTACAGAAATTAAAGGGCAATGAATCCTAAAATATACACTTGCTAGAGCTTATATCTATTGTGATTATTTATGTCTGAAATACCAGTGATAAGCAGTAGGTATAATTTTCTGCTCATATTTTGGAAATCACTGTTCTGTCTCCCCTTCTCTTTCTATTTTACATCAGTTCACTAATTAGTACTGGATAGGATCAAATAACAATTTTGCTTCTTTCACCTGTAAAATCCTAGCCAGAAGATGAAAGGAAGGATTGTTATCCAGGAATGTCAGGAAAAGAATGTCTTATTTCAGCAGGAATGTAGAGCCTGGCTGTAAAGGGGCAATGAGCAGATAAAAAACTGCAGCTGCTGATGAAGCCAGTATTTAATAGACTGCTGCTGTTCTTCCCTGCTAAAACTAAAGACAACTGTGTTTCTAACATTACTATAGACCACAGAGATTGAAAACCATGTCACTATTTGCCTTTCCTGACTTGCACTGTACGGCCTGAAATTTTTAATGCACAGCAAAATATACCCGATACGATATTAAAACACGCCTTAATTTTTTTTATCCAGATGGAATAAAGGAAGTGGTAGCCTGAACAGTGATGACCAACCAGTGACTCATTAGTAACCACTGAACTGAAGCTCACAATATCCACAAACACTAAAAAGCTCTTTTGGGCAGAGCCCTCCACCTCTTGTATAGGTTATTAGTTGCTTTGTATGTAATTCTGTATGTTTTTGTATAAACCCATTAATTGTAAAGCACTGTGGAATTTGTTGACACTTTAAAATATAATTATTATTATTATTAGTAGTAGTATTAATAGTTATACTAATACTAATACCAGCCCAAAAATAGCTGCAAAATCCCAACAAATGGATTATTTCCCTTGCAGCTGTAGCTAACACCTACCCTGAACTACATCACTTATTTTGTATGGTTTATAATTCTCTACTATTTATATAAAATTCTGATGTCCAAACTGCTGCCTGATAGCTTAAATAAGACAACGCAAACTATACAACATCAATTTCACAGCATTACAATGGGTTGAAAATAATTAAAATACAAATACAATTTATGAGCAGTCTTAGAATAATTCTGTCTACAATATACTAAAATTGAACTTTAATCTGAATTACCCCCTGAGGGAAATTTCATCATGACGTTTGTGCATTTATGGGCAAAATTACTTTGTTTGATATCTGTGCATCAGTTGGGCATATAAAGCAGGTGACCATAGCATAAATCAAGCAAAATTATAAGAGGGACAATCCCATAGATACCATATAACTATAGTATATTAAGCACAAATTAAACTCATTAAAGTGCATGTAAAGTATAAAATGGAATAAGGCTAGAAATGCTGTATTTTGTATACTAAATATAAACATGAACTTACTGCACCACAAGCCTAATCACACAAATAATTTATGCTTTCAAAGTTGGCTACGGGGGGTCACCATCTTGTAACTTTGTTAAACATCTTTGCAAGACCAAGACTGTGCACATGCTCAGTATGGTCTGAACTGCTTAGGGATCGTCATAAACAAAGCTGATTGAGTTCTGCATGGCTGGGAAGTAAGGTGGGGGCTCCCCCTGCTGTTTCTTTTTTCTTTAAAGAGGTTTCTTTTTCATTAAAGATTTGGGATTTAAATTTTTTGCCTTTACATGCCCTTTAAGATAACATTTTGGTATAACACATGGGAACTTTCTTACCCACCAAAGATACTCTAGCTAAGGACACCTAAACAAGTTTTAGGTTTATAGACAGGGTACATGATATTAGCAGTAAATTTTAGACATGCCGTGACTGGCCCAAGGTAGCTGCACTTTAATTCATGCTCATCAATAAATAGTATAGGGGATAGACTTAAACGTATTTTGTTTATTTTACACCAAATGACAAACACATGTATTTCAGGAGTTGATCTTGTTCATGATTAGTTTGGGATCATTTCCTGAAACATAAAAATACTTTTTCTCTTCTTACTATTCATGACTGCAGCTTGGTTTTTTTATATATTCATGGAACTTCTCAGCATTATCTTATCCTAACAGCCTTATATTTAATAGCAGGATGTGCATTTCCTCCTCTATAAGCTGATAATACACAGAAAGATATTTAGGACATCTATATGACATTAGGTTGGGTGGTTAAATTACACAGATTCACTTAACTTGTATTGAAAGCAAACAGATACAAAGAATGAACAAAAGTGAAATGTTTTGACACCCCACATATGATGGCATTTGCAGAGAGGAATGCCGACAGATGGCATCTGTCAAATTTGTCTCCTCATAGGACAATAGTAGTCATTTACATAACAGAATGCAGGTGGTGAGCTTTTTTGTTTTGTGGGGAAAAAAATTGTACATGAAAAAAAAGAAAATGAGTGAGTTAAAGAAATAATTTGCATTTTCTTACATTGATATGGCCAAATATGAGACTTGAAGGCAAATTAAATTAGCCCCATAGAGTCATCAATAAAGAATTTATATGAAATTGGTAGACTATACCATTCTCTACAGTTTAGGGTTGCTTTATCTTGCAAAAAGTGTAATTTCCTAGTTATTTGTGCAAAGTTGTATTTAACTTGAAACCAATTTTCTGATTATATACTTTGCTTTTAATAATATCCAGTATTTATGGTTTATCTACAGTTTGAAAAAGAGTATGAGTATTTCTATTTAACAAAATCCGCCCAAAGGACAGAATTCATAGTAATTACGGAAGTGGAAAAATCATTTACTGTAATTAGGAACAAGAATGAAAGAATGTTTTGAGTTAAATTTCCAGGTGGATGAAGATGAAAATTACATACACGTTTTAATATCAATTTTGAAAAAAAATCTCCCCTTAGAACAATGGTTTTTAAACTTGCCCTGAAGACTGACTGCCAGAAACTTTTTTTGTAGACCTTGGCACATGAAGTCAATTTGAGTAAACGACGTGCAACTGGAAAAAAGAATGACATGGACAATCGTTCGATCAATCGCTGAATTCCTTAGAATCGTTCCATTTTTATTCAATTGCAGGACTGCCAAATTTGCTGAAAAAACTTTGAATTCGATATTCAAATTCAACGTTTTTTAATTCGATGGTCGAATTTCAAAGTTTTTTGTACTTCGAAATTCGACCCTTGATAAATCTGCCCTTAGTGTAATAATACACTGTATTAGATATACTGTACACTGGTGTAGGGTAATCCATGTTAGATGACTACTAAACGAGACCAAGCTAGAAAGAAGAACTATACTAAACAGCTAAAAATTCCATATTTTATATTCTAAACTTAGTGCACTAGCCTAAAGGTTTAGCATATGAAAAGTAGCAATGATCCAGGCCTTCAAAGATGTCACAGGAGTTGGATTTTGTTAGAATATCTAGTAGAACTAAGTCAGGCAACTGGACATTTAAAGGGGGTTATTTATCAAAGGTCGAATTTTGGAGTTGTATATACTGTACCTCAAATGAACTCACAACTTGAATGGTTTCTTATCTAAGAAAAACTTGAATGTAAGAAACTCGATTCAGCAAGTTTGAGTTGCAAAACCCGAAAAAAAACTTGAATTGCTCAAATTGATTGAGTTTTCAGGTAAAACCATCTGAAAAAAACTCAAATATCATGAAGGCTATTAACATCTTCAAAATGTTCAAGGGACCTCTGCCATTGACTCCTACATGACAGGTTTTAGATGGTGTGTAGGATTCAAGCTATTTCCAGGGTCGGGGTATAATAAATCTCGAAAATTTTAGTTTTTTTTTAACCTCGAAAAAATGTTTGACCAAAAAAAAAAAGCCTTGAAAACTGAAATTTTCATGGAAGATTCAATCACAATGGTTCCATTGAATTTCAGTATAGCGCTTGCTTAAACTCACAGATGTGTGATCCAGTCACAATGGTACCATGATTTTCATTGAGGCAGGTGTTACTCTTTCCGTATACATGACTGGAAGTGTGAATTGTTGTAAATCCACATTGTATGTTGATGACAAGCCATGTTGCATGCCCACTCCTCTGTTCAGGGATGGTTTTTCCACTTTGGCATAAATGGCCTCTTTCACACCTCTTTCAGACCATTTGTCTTCTTTATCCAAAATGTGCACATTACTGTGCTCAAAGTAATGTCCCTTTTCCTTGAGATGTAGATAGACTGCTGAGTCTTGAAACATCACATCCCTGTGTATTTCAAACCCAGCAACACCCTAAAACAGAAGTTGGTGCACCCTAAAGACCCAACATCAAAGCACATGAAGAGTAATGTAATCTATGATGTACAGTGTCCAGAGTGCTCCATTCTATACATTGTGTAGACAAAACAACTACTGTAAGAGAATGGACTCCTTTATCTGCATCTCAAAGAAAACAGACTCTATCTGCATCTCAAAGAAAAGGGACACTGTTTCAGTTGAACTGAAGTGGCCACTCGGATGAGTGGTGAAACGTTTAAGAAAAACTCTAAATGTCCAGTTGCCTTTGACTTAATTCTACTAGATACTGTATATCATGCCTGAATAAATGAGAATCTTCATAGAGTGAGCTCTGAGCAGCTGTTGAGACACAGCTTAGGGGTTGTCAGAAATCATCAAGCAGAAAATAAGGTTTGCCTGTCATATAAGCTGATGCTACAAGGCTGATTATTACATTTGAATATTGCACTGATCACTAACGATCTTGTTCCTGTAAACCTTTGTCAAACTACATGATACATTCTACAGTGTATGGAAAACGGTTTCATATTTTTTGCTCAATAAAAACATTGTTAAAAAAACGACATGATACATAATTCAGTGACATTTTTAGAGTTCATTAAAAAAAATATACTTTTCTCAATGAATATAGGAGCTGGTTCAGTTCAGCAGACTGTAATGGATCTTCCTCCCATTTGGTTCCCCACTTTACCTGCTCCCTTGAGTGCTTATTAGAACATTTGCCATGGATGAAAAACAAAGCAAGTTTGTTTGAAAGGGGGCCTACCTTGGGATCAGTTACAGAAGAAAAACGTCCCTTTGTGACCACCTCAACACAGAAAAAGAGTTTGCATCCCTAAGATAGTTTCCTGTTGCTGCTCCATGTCTCAGCTAAAAGAAATGAATGGGTTCAGTGAAAGCTCGCAGGCTTTGCGCTGTATAATTTTGACCTCCGATATGCAACAATTTTTAAATACCCAAAGGATGTTATACTTTTCATGACTGGAACCTACAGCTTATATGCTTTGAATAATCTGTGTTCTACACACATACTGCATACAGTTTGCATGTCTTTTTTTGCTTGCTATGTGCCCTTTTTTTACCAATATTTTTATATGCATTCTGGTTTAATAACTTTTAATTGATAAGCGTTTACCTGCTTCTGAGAGCAAATGCTAAGTACTGTAGATGAATGCACTGGGTGGTACTATTACCATTCGACTACAAGAGACAAGTGTTTTGCAAATAAAATTCCCTAGCACTACATTATGCTACTCATTCATTTACTCAGTGGCATAACTATAGGGGTAGCAGACTTTAAATTCCCTAAATATAAATACAGAGATCAGGGGTCACACTACTACTACCTCAGACACTCAATTATCTCCCCATTTTTAGGACACAACTCCTATTCTCCTGCTAGGTTTTATACCGACATCTACCACTGGATGCATAGACAATTTCTAAGCTAATATTGACCTATAGAATGCTGAAACCTACTCAAGTCTTCAGTTAACATACTTTTTGGTAGCGTGAGGGGGTGTTTGGGGTGTATGACCTATTACCTCTTAGGGGGTTATTTATCAAAGGTCGGGTTTTAGAGGTTTTTCATAACTCAAATTAAATCACAAATTGAATGTTCTCTGATTTCTCAAATGGAAAAAAACTTGAATCGTATTCGGGGTGAAAAACCTGAAAACTCGAATTAATTGAGTTTTCGTGAAAAAAAAAAAAGAAATTGCTCGAATTAATCGGGTCTTTGAGAGAAACCCAATGAAAAAAAACCCAACATAACGAATGCTACAAATGATTGAAGGAACTTCAGCCAAGGACTTTTACATGACCTTGACGGTTTTAGCTTTTAGCTTTATTTTCAGATTCGAGCTATTTTCAGGTTCCAGGTATATTAAATCTAGAACAATGACCTCAAAATTTGAGTTTTGACTGAAAAATATCCTTGAAAATATCCTCGACCCTTGATAAATAACCCCCTTAATGTATATAATATATTTGATAATGTATTTAGGATTTTGAGATATTGTTCTCGGAATGTAGAGCAATGAAAGCACCCTAAGTAACCCACATAGTGAAAGGAGACCTCTTGGCAAAAATTCATGCTTTGGTGTTTTATCTACCACTGGGTTTCCTTGGATAGCACTGGCAGCAAAATGCAAGCAGACAAAAGCATACTGTATCATACACAGAGGCCTATTTATGATTGCTTGAGCATGCTCAAGAAATTATCAAGAAAACCCACCATAAGTTTTGGTACTCACTATGGGTTTCAGGCAGATAAAGCTTGGAAATTGCTGTAATTTTCCAATGTTTTCACTGTTACCAAAGTCTGTTCAGGGAAATTACAGAAATTGATAAGCTTTCTGACCCGAAATCAAGCATGAGTACCAAAACTTATGGCAGGTTTCCTTGATGATTGCTTTAGCTGAAAATCATAAATAGGCCCCATAGTGTACCGTTAGTCTGGACTGGGAGGCATGATGAGCAGATTTGCCTGCTTTTCCATGAGCACATGCAGAGCAGTGGCAAAAGCAGAAAAACACGAAACTCCTATCAGTTCAGGTACAATTTAGGAGACTTGAAAGAATCATGAAAAACCAATGTCTCGATTTTTAATTTAAATGTAAAAAAAATGATTTGCTCTATTAAATGTATTTCAGAAGAGGATTATATGGGAGAAGCATTATTAAATGCATTTTGCAAACAGAATGTTTCCCCTTGATTGTATATCTTTAACATCTGCCGTTTCACCACTTTAATTACACACAACTAAAGAGTATATAATTGTACAGAAAAATTCCCTTGTCCTCCCAATATATGCTGTGAAATGTTGTATTGGTTTAAAACAGGGGCAGCATACAATGGTACGAATTCTGACATTTCTCCAAATTTTTTGTACTTTGCCTTTGCTTACCAAATGATCCCTAAATTCTTTACAACTTACGCAGTGATGGAGATTTCCTGTATGCCTGTTGTCTTTCAGTATCTTGAGGAATTACATCATTCATTGTAAAATCTTTTTAAATATTTTTCTTTTACCTAGCGCAGCCTGGGAGAGGTGTGCATACAACTGTTGGGACTTGGCTGTCCATATTTCTTTTTTCCTAGCAGAAAGACTTCTTCTTTTGTTTTAGGAAACTGTTTTATTTAAGTTGTATCTTGATTCCTTTTTGGATGCAGTTCTTGGTTTAGGTGCCCTGTGTATGCTTTCAGCTGTTGTTTTGACCTGATGTTGATTTGGTAAAACTGCTTTCACTAGCTATACGGGTTACCCCTCTGGATCTTGAAATTGTACAGATTCCAGTATCCCCCTGAGCCTCAAACTGTTCTAGGAGACCTCTTTTCTACATCTATGTCTTCATCTGTTAGCATTTTATTTCTGTTTGTAACGTAGCATGGGCATCTGCCATGTTCTTATGGACCTCTGCCAATTCACCCGTTTTTATGCATGTATTCTCATTTATTCGCTCTCAGTTGCCATTTGCTTGATGTCCTCCTGGAGCATGGTTCTACAACATGTCATATCTTTCATCAGTGAGGCCATGACTGATGTTTCCCTCAAGTGCTCCAGCATAATGCTTGGCTGTGGTGACCAATTGATGCTCTGAAAATCCAGGAGGGTGCTGCTTACCGAATAAATAGTGAGTGAGAAGCTACCATAATGTTCTTGGGGTATACTATGCGCCAAATGAATGCTTTACAAATATCGCCTGTCCCCTTACACTGGTCTTGGTAGTCCTGGATTTAGCAGCATGAAACAATCTTTTACTGCTGGTAGGCTCTGTCGCATCTCTAAACTGTTTAATTATACCCCTACACACAAACACATAATTCTATTTCAAGTGTATAAGCATATGATTCTGGTATAGCAAATACATTTTATCATAGCGTCTATTAATGTATGAGGACTCTGTTTAAATGGTCAGAAAAATAGACAGAATAAGAGATAAATTGATCTTCTGCTATAGCTTGATTGTACTGCTTCTGTTCTCCCTGTTATCATAGTTGAAATGCCTTTCTCTGTAGGAAAGGCCATAAAAGCACATTTAATTCTGTCTCTTATATAAATCACTCAGCTTGCCTGGCACTAAAGGTATAAATAAAAAATATTTTCTCCTGATTGTGAATGGCCCACCTGGGACACATTTACTTTTGTTAATGCATGTGTTCAGTATTTGAAAGAGAAACAGCTGGTAAACCTGGAGACCCAATACCCTTTAACCTATCACTAAAGAACTGGAATTCAATTATAGACTTCAAACCTTGCACTATTTAGTGCCCCATGTGCTTATAAATAATAGTTCTGCTGGATAACAGTGGTTATCTATTAATTCAGTTTAATCATGTGGGGAAGAGGATAGCGGTAAAGGTTCTTTAAGCTACTAAAAATTAATCTAATTTATTTATATAGCCCTATATGCGCACACATAGTTGCATTACTAAGGTTGCAATACAGTTCAGAAAGAGGAAGATGAGCCTCACATAGGCCATCATGTACAAATAGATGCAATGATTCATGATTAAGTCATGAGATAAAGCTCTTTAGCCATTATTTGGGCAATGCTACAGTAGGGTAGCTTGCAGCAGATATTGTACAGAAGACAATTGGTTACCAAGTGTCACTTGAACTTTCTTTACTGAGAAAAATAAACACCAAACATATACTGTATGTCAATAAGGTTAACAACAGTTTTCATTCATACAGGCCATGCTACGTATATTGTATCTAGTAGCGACAGGGGTAAAGTAACTTGACTTGCTGAGTAAACTCGATACGTAAAGGAGCCAACCATCCCTAAACAGAGGAGGGGGCCCACAACACTGTTAGTTAATAAGAGTGGTTTCACAATTACTGAAGAGGAAGATTTGAAAATCACTGGGTAATGCCAAATGATAGGTACTATCCAGTGATTACAGTAGCTCACCTCATTCCACAGGCAGGTGGGCATGTTTGCTAAAAACTGCACCTATTTCTGTACCATGGAGCAATATTCTTCTTTCACTTCTATACCGTTCAACCCATAAGGGTTCAGAATGACAGTGATTTCGCTACCATACCTTAAGGTATGGTTAAGGTAGAGAATCCAGTCTGATAAGTGGTGAAATGTTTCAAGATTTGTCAGTGAGTGCAGTTGCTTTAGACTACCAGATACTGGGGGTAGGGATATGTTAAGGTGACCATACACTATGATATACACTGGTTTGACACTCCCAAATGAGCAGATATCTGTACGATTTGCCCACCCATGCCCTGGGCCAAATTAGGCTGATACCATCATTGTCTCGGGGGGGGGGGGGGTCCTCAAGAGAGGACTGCATCAATTAGCTGTGATATCATTTCCTATGACTGGTACTATATGCTCAAAAAAGGGTGTTAGTGTGATACTGCCTGTAATATAAACTTTGATGGGACCTGGAGCTTTCAACTGATTGTTCCGTAAGTACAATCTTCTGACGTACTCTACAAAAATATAAAACCTTTCTCTAGTTAGGTCAAGTATTTCTACTTGTCTGTACTGCTTGGGAGCATGCAATTTAATTTCAACTTCTATGAAAACAAAAAAAAAATCACAATGAAATTCTGTATCATTTATACAAATAAGGGGTCATTTATAAAAGGTCGAATTTTAGAGCTTTGTGAGCTTCTTAGACCATGAATGAACTCAAATGGCTTCTAATTTAAGAAAAAAACTGAAATGTGAAAAACTTAAATCAGTGTATTCAGGTTTTTCCAGGAAGCCCACTGAAAAAAACTCTTAACATCATGAAGGCTATTAACATCTTCAAATGGTTCAAGGGACCTCTGCCCAGGCCGGGGTCAAGCCAGCCAGGCACCCAAAGGCAACCTGGCAGGCTACTTCGCCCCCATTAGCTGCACAGGCCCTGCCTCTGACTTCAAAATGACCTCAACAGGTTTTAGATGGTATGTTCAGATTCAAGCCAATTTGTTTTTTGTAAAAAAAAAAAAAATTAACCTGAAAAATCAATTTTTGAGTGAAAAATACCCTCATTTTTTCATGGAAAAAACAAACTTTGGTCAAGTTGTTTTTTCCATGAAAAAGAAAAGACTTTCACTGGCACACATGATTTTTAGCTGCAGGACAAGCTCTTGCAATTTTTTATTGCAGTGCAGGTGCAACGTTTCGGGGTCACGCCCCATTGTCAAGCATTGGTAGTGTTGGTGTGCGGTTAACCAAAATTTCTTTTCCATGAAAAAGACACCGAAATCGGTCATCTTGTCGAATAGCCAAGATGGAAAATTTTGATGGGGCACCTTTGAAGGTACCCAAACATTAGCAGAGGGATACTGCTGAATCGTCAGATAGAGATCAAATTCTATTGTTTCTACCTGTATTTCTGACGATTCAGCTCTGACGATTTCAGGGAAGATCCAAATTGTAACAAGCAAGTTAGGGAGCAGTAGAGGCCGGAAACCATGGTAAGGCCCTTTCTTTACAGACAGCCCTATGACTGGCCTGCACCCCTGACACTGTAGTCTGCACCTTATGATGGTTTTTTTTTTTTACCAAAAAAGGCAGCCAGAATGTGGGAAGAAGTGCTTGCTGTATAAGGACTAAAAAGTGCCCTGTTGCTTCTTCCTTCTGTTGCAAAAAATTACCCTCAGTAAATGAATGCCTTCCTTGGGTTTTCTTTAGAGAGGGCTTATTGGAAATTTAAGAGAGTAATTAACACCTGAGCAGAGATTTGGCCCCACTAGAATCTAACTGAAGTGAGATGAAATTTTTGCAAACCTAGC
Source organism: Xenopus laevis (assembly GCF_017654675.1). NCBI lineage: Eukaryota > Metazoa > Chordata > Amphibia > Anura > Pipidae > Xenopus > Xenopus laevis. The sequence goes on from NC_054377.1 coordinate 106,283,683, forward strand.
TGGAAGCTACAGTACTAAGTAGTTATATCTCAGGCGTTAGAAGTCAGCAGTCCTGAGAAATTTCACAGCATGAAGTTACAGAGTGAGCTGTAGAGCTCACAATAAGCAGAAGTGTTTTACTTAAAATTCAAAGTAGTTTTGCCATCTGGATCATGGGAAAATTGAATACATGAAAGCAGAAAAATATAGAACCACCCTATTAGATGAATCATTGAAAAAGTTTGGCATTGTGAAGGCTCTAGTCACCTCTGTAGGATACCCAATGGACAATCTCAGCAACAGCCCAGCCATAGACTCTATGAAACAGCTTACAATGGTCTTTTTAACAGAAGCTCTTTAATTGATCACGTCTGTGTTTGGACAAACTCAAGAACATTTACATAAAAGTGACAGATTGCTTTGTACTTCATACATGCTAATGGCAATACAGTTTTCAACTGCTGCTCCCTGGGATTTTAGATGTATGCTAACTGTTTAGAAATATTTGGTCACAAATGTTATGCAAGCAAATGAAATTGCAATTAACCACCGTTCTGCCTGAAAGGACTACATTGCAATTCCCTTCAAATGCAAATCATGCACTAGGAAATGCAAGATGATGCAACAATGCTGTACAACTCCCTGCCTTTTTAGCAAGATCCTGAATAATAACAATAGGCAACTCTCTGTAGGTATCAGCATGCCCCTTTACAGCCATTGCTCTAGTTTATGTCCCAAATTTACTTACTTAAGTAAGTAAGAAAATATAGTCCCAAATTTATAAGTAAGAAAGGCAGCAAAACATTTAATGGTAAAATAATACTTGTTATTAAGTATATACTGTATTACTATTGATAACACTTTGTGCTGCTTCCTGTGACATTAGATATAAATATACCCATTTTAGCTTAATTTTACAGATATTGGATCTTTTATCCAGAATTCTTTAATTGATTTCTGTAATTTGGATCTCCATACCTTATGGGGTTTATTTACTAAACTGTGAATGCAAAAATCATGAAAATGTGTGATTTTTTTTATAAAAAAGTCAATGGGAGAAGTCCCAATGATTTTTTTGACGTGCGCTGGGTTTTGTGGAATACCCCGAAGTTTTCGGGCAAAATTTGGAGTTTTCGGCTGAAAAATCCGAAAAAAATTGTGAAAATCTGTTTTTTTTTCCCCCCAAAGCAAATTTTAGGGAAAATGTTATAATAAATAAGCATAAAAAAACAGATTTGATCGGCGTTTATAGCAGAAAATATTGAGATAAATTCGGACTTTGATAAATAACCACCTAAGTCTACTACTCTTTTAAACATTAATTAAACCCAATAGGGTTGTTTTTACTTCCAATAAGGATTAATTATATCTTAGCTAGCATCAAGTACAAGCTACTATTTTTTTAATGACTTTATTTGTTCAAAATGGAGTCTATGCGATAATGTAATTTGGAGCTCTCTAGATAACAAGTTTTCAGATAATGGATTCCATACCTGTGTATGCATTTACATTTCTGTAACATTCAAAGAAAGCTCAAAATCCTTTAGAAAGGAAATATAATTTGGGAAAATGTGTTATTTGTTTAAAGCGATTGAGGTGGAGGTGATTGCGGTATTTATTCTACAGAACACTAAAGGAAGTGATATTTAGAAGGAGAACTAGAACTGTAAGCTTCGATGTTGTAGCTTCCATCATTCCAATATCAGTAAGGTGATTCCTGTGTATACCAGTAAAAAGGGCAACCATTTGGGGGTTTGTTTGTAAGTTTTGAAAGCATGTTGTAGAAATGTCTAAAGATAATTTTAATGAATCAGATGAAAGTGTAGGATTGACCAAACTTTGACACAGTTGGTCACCTTGAGCATATTGCAATATGTGGACAAGCAATCCCTGTTTTGTTTTACGGGGAAGGTATTTTTTAATAACTTTATTGACAAAATGTCATAATATCCTTAATGTATTCATAAAAAGGGTATGTGCAGAGGATTTCTTGTCTTCGTCGGCAAGCTCCAAAACATGCTATGCTTGGCCCACCCTAATTCCAATATATTAACCAAGGCCACAGGAGCCCAAATACTGCTGATCCCTCCCAGACTTACTACATAACTGTGACATGATGCCAAATGTGCCAGTCTACTAAGAAATGCAATGATTCCCTTTTATCAAAGACATTTTGAAACCGGTTAGAAAATTTCTGTCTATGCAACAGTGACATCCAGTGGAGCTTTACACATTGAGCAAAAAGGCCATTTTGAATATTCTGTAGGTCTACTTGCTGATAATTTAGGAATTCTGCTCCTAGGCACTAGTGGCAGATATCTACAGATATACTATAAGTCACTGGCTAGTAGAGCACTCAAAAATTAATTCTGTCTCACAGAAACATTCACAACACAAGTGAATGGGTTAAAGTGAGACTGAAGGTGGTAAACCTGTTTCTGTAAATGTTTATACTGGCAAAGCAGTCAGCTATAAATGGTGTACATTATGTTTCGGGTTTCTGTACCAGCCGAAGGCAACCACAGCCCTTTAGCAGGGAAGATCTTTGTCTCCAAAGATGACCTAGTAGCTCCCCATCTTCTTTTCTGCTGACTCACTGCACATGCTCTGTGCTGCTGTCACTTACTGAGCTTAGGGATCCCCTCACAATATACAGTACACATATGTTACAATATAAGGCTGATTAGTAATTAATACAGATATTTACTACACGGTAGTAATCCTGTAGCATCAGCTATATGACAGGCCAACCTCATTTTCCTCTTGATAATTTGCAACGTCCCCTAAGCTTAGCTTCTCAACAGATGCTCAGAGCCCACTGAGCATATGAGTGTCACAGACACTTTTCAAGATGGTGACCCCCTGTGACAAGTCCTGAAGTCCTGGATCATTGCTGCTATTGACAAGCTGAAACTTTAGGCTGGTACAATAAGGGGCAAATTCATCAAGGGTCGAATATCGAGGTTTAATTAACCCTCGATATTCGACTAGGGAGTGAAAATCCTTCAACTTCGAATATCAAAGTCGAAGGATTTTGCGCAAAAACTTTGATCGAATGATCGAAGGAATAATCGTTCGATCGAACGATTAAATCCTTCGAATCAAACGGTTCAAAGGATTTTAGTCCAACGATCGAAGGATTATCCTTCGACCAAAAAAAGTTAGGCAAGCCTATGGGGACCTTCCCCATAAGCTTACATTGGGTTCGGTAGCTTTTAGGTGGCGAACTAGGGGGTCGAAGTTTTTTCTTAAAGAGACAGTACTTCGACTATCGAATGGTCGAATAGTCGAACGATTTTTAGTTTGAATCCTTCGATTCGAAGTCGAAGTCGTAGTCGAAGGTCGAAGTAGCCCATTCGATGGTCGAAGTAGCCAAAAAAAACACTTCGAAATTCAACTATTTTTTCTTCTATTCCTTCACTCGAAGGTAATGAATTGGCCCCTAAGTGTAGTATATGGCATTTTAGCCATTCATTTTTAGGATTTAGTTCTCCTTTAAAAATGAAGACTACTGATATCTGATCATCAGTATGGTTATTAGTTTCAGCCTCTGTTATTGGTATCCTATTGTGTCATCTCTCCAAAACAGAAGGAAGCTGAAGTTTTGAATAGTTCTAAACATAGGTTGTGGAATGCACTGCCAGGTGATGTTGTGATGGCTGATTCAGCTAATGCCTTTAAGAATGGCTTGGATGATTTTTTGGACAGACATAATATCAAAGGCTATTGTGATACTAAGCTCTATAGTTAGTATAGGTATGGGTATATAAAATTTAATTAAAAGTAGAGAGGGGGGGTGTGTATGGATGCTGGGTTTTCATTTGGAGGGGTTGAACTTGATGGACTTTGTCTTTTTTCAACCCAATTTAACTATGTAACTATATACAGGACCATTAATTACAGTAGTATAGTTTTGAAGCCCTCCTAAACCACTCCTTCATACCATACACAGCTTACCTTGGCTTACAGCTAGATGAATGGTTTACTTAGGCACCATATGAAGTGTATATCACTGGGGGGGGGGCAAAATGTTAGGCACCCATTTCACTGGGAGGTCCCACATGTATAGTAGGTCTAGTGTATAAACCCTCTGCTCTCTTCTAGCTACCCTAGTCTATATGTTATTCTACATAGTAACAGTATATGTAAGAGCTAGCCTACCAGCTATTAGAAGTTCCCGTTCACAGGGGACCTCTTCCATGCTGGTCTCTCATTACCACAGGATTTTCCTAGTACAGGTGTAGGATCATTATCCAGAAACCCTTTATCCAAAAAACCTCAGAATTATGGGAAGTCTGTCCACCATAGACTCCATTTTATAAAAATAATCCAAATGTTTAAAAACGATTTCCCTTTTCCTCTGTAATAATAGAGACATACCTTGTTCTTGATCCAAACTAAGGTATAAGTAATCCTTATTGGAAGCAAAACAATCCTATTGGGTTTATTTAAAAAGGTGTAATTATAAACCAGTTAATATTTACATATGGACATTTTATTTACTCTTAAAAGGTTCTTAATCAATCAAATCAGATAAAACCTGGCTGGCCAGGACCCAAAACTCCTTCAGTACAAATTCATATAAAGATAATTACTGATTTACAAATCACTTTATAACTTTGGTTCCCTTATGAACCTTCCTTTGGGACAATTCAATGCTTGGTCATACCCCCAAACTCCAAATAGAAGCTTAGTCACAACAATGTCACTGTGTGAGAGTTATAGTTCTCCAAGAAAAAGTCAGACTCTGCAACGTTTTTGGATTTCAGGAATGAGGCAAATATTGCTCCTCTTATGGCGTAATTAAGATCATTATTATGAACCATGGATTAAAGTGTTCTGAACACGATTTTGCATTGATACATTTATATATTTTAATACATATTTTGTTTACTTCATTTATAGTAAGCCAGGTTGAAAAAAGACACATGTCCATCAAGTTCAACCCTTTTTTCAACCTGCCTAACTGCCAGTTGATCCAGAGGAAGGCAAAAAAAAAAACCCATCTGAAGCCTCTCCAATTTGCCTCAGAGGGGGGAAAAATTCCTTCCTGACTCCAAAATGACAATCGGACTAGTCCCTGGACCAACTTGTACTATGAGCTATCTTCCATATCCCTGTATTCCCTCACTTGCTAAAAAGCCACCCAACCCTTTCTTAAAGCTATATAATGTTTTAGCCAGTACAACTCAATACTAAGGGGCAAATTCATCAAGAGTCGAATATCGAGGGTTAATTAACCCTCGATATTCGACTGGGAATGAAAATCCTTCGACTTCGAATATGGAAGTGGAAGGATTTTGCGCAAATACTGCGATCGAACGATCGATTAGGAATAATCGTTCGATCAAACGATTAAATCCTTCAAATCGAACGATTCAAAGGATTTTAATTCAGCGATCGAAGGATTATCCTTCGACCAAAAAAAGTTAGGCAAGCCTATAGGGACCTTCCCCATAGGCTAACATTGGGTTCGGTAGCTTTTAGGTGGAGAACTAGGAGGTGGAAGTTTTTTCTTATATTTCAATTCAAAATCGGGAGTCCATATAGTTAATCAGCCAGGCCCAAGGGACTCGCCCCAGTTCAGAAAGGCATTCAACTACAAAAAAGTTTATATCAAAAACGATATAAGTCCCAAGGCCTCTTCAAGTAAAAAATATTAATTTATTGTTATTCATATTAAAACAGTAGCTAGTACATACTACCCCACATACCCCACCTTACGCGTTTCGCACCCTCCGGCGCTTAGTCATAGGTGTATCTGTCAGTAAGGGGTCAGGTACAGAATTTAAACCAAAGTAATCCCGCCCCTTTTTTGTTTGGTTTTAAACAAAAAAGGGGCGGGATTACTGACCCCTTACTGACAGATACACCTATGACTAAGCGCCAGAGGGTGCGAAACGCGTAAGGTGGGGTATGTGGGGTAGTATGTACTAGCTACTGTTTTAATATGAATAACAATAAATTAATATTTTTTACTTGAAGAGGCCTTGGGACTTATATGTTTTTGATATAAACTTTTTTGAAGTTTTTTCTTAAATAGACAGCACTTTGACTATTCGATAGTCGAACGATTTTTAGTTCGAATCCTTCGATTCGAAGTCGAAGTCGTAGTCGAAGGTCGAAGTAGCCCATTCGATGGTCGAAGTAGCCAAAAAAACACTTTGAAATTCGAAGTTTTTTTTCTTCTATTCCTTCACTCGAAGTTAATGAATTGGCCCCTACGTCTAATATAACACTGGGCTGAAACTCAATGGATCCAGGTGTAAGCAAGGTAACAGGCCGATTCTTGCAAACCCCATGTAACCCCATGTGTGGAAATAATGCTAACTAAAGACATAAGCTCCCTGTATAAAATATAACTTTGCATTTGTTTTCCTTCATAATGCCCAAAACTCTCATGTGTCATCTTATATATTTTTTATTTGTAGCAGGGGTTTATTACAAAATATAAATGGATGCTACCACCCCTCATGTTAAGGACCAGGAAGGATTTCCTTGGCCTGGTAGTGACCCCTAGTGGGACACATGCACAAATGGAAAACATTGCAGAATGTTAAATTCATGTCCAGCAGAACTGATCCAGTGCAATCAAAAAGCCATTTTTGTGTTGTGTTTTTTATACTTATTATGCTGACGAGATAAATTAGTGCATTATTTATCAATGCATTTGTGTAAATTTATTTATGTATGGAAACCTATTTGTACCTAGATAATTTGCCAGTTCTAAATGATTTACTGTTGTATGCATTCATTTTTGTTTGAGGGTAAGCATAGCCATATGGTGCAAGCTTTTCCCCCTAATCATTGTAGTATATTTTTTTATTGTTCAGGCATGGTACCTGGGGTTTTCCGTATAACGGCTCTTTCTGTAATTTGGATCTTAATACCTTAAAGGAGAACTAAACCCCCCAACAAAAGTCCCCATCCACAGACATCAAATAAGCCCCCTCTCTGCTTCCTCCCCACAGAGTCTATTTCAATAAACTGTGTCTCTCATAGTAAAGCTTACCAATACAAGCCAAAATGCAACTAGCAGGCGGCATCTTCTGAATGTTCGTGTTCTTTTCTGCTAAGTTCAACGGCACAGAGCTTGGTAGTGCATGCGCAGTTGAAGATACTCCAGGATTACCTTCAACTGCACATGCGCCGGTAAGCCCCATGTAGCCTAACTGATCGGAAAAGAACACAAAGATTCAGAAGATGGCATATGCTACCTCCTCTGTGCTTTTCTGCTTGTAGAGGTCAGCTTTACTATGAGAGACACTGTATAATGAAATAGACTCTATGGAGAGGGGGCAGAGAGGGGGTTCATTTGATTGCAGTGGATGGGGACTTTTGTTGGGGGGGGTTAGTTCTCCTTCTTCAGGGGAATGTAATAAAAGTCGCAAAGAGCAAAACAATTCACACCAATAAGACTAAAAATCCACATCTCGCAATGTAATATTGTTCCTTAAACTGTTATTGCATTGCGAATTTTAATTGCGCATTGCGAATTTTAATTGCGCACTCATAAGAAGTGCTTGAAGGTGTCGTAATCTTTTAGAGCAAACATAACGACTTTTTCAGTAAGAAGTTTTATTACATTGAATGCGCATTGGCGCAAACTATAAAATTCGCAAACGGTCTTTCACTGTCGGAAGTGGTCGCTAAACAGTTTCCGGGCTCGCAAAAGCTATATTAAATTCGCACAAAGCAAAATTTGTTCGCGCAAAGGCATAACTTTTCGCATTGCGAATAGTTTTTCCGCTAGCGATTTTTATTACATTCCCCCGTTAGTGTACTAAAAAATCATGTAAACATTAAATAAACCTAACATGCTAATTTTGCTTCCTATTAGGAATAATCATATCTTAATATGGATCAAGTACAAGATACTGACTTATTATTACAGAGAAAAAGGAAATATTTTTCTAAAATGTGGCTTATTTGGATAAAATGGAGTCAATGGGAGATGGTCTTTCTGTAATTCGGAACTTTCTCGATATAGAGTTTCAAGAAACTAACCTCCCCTTGGCTAAACAGAAGGAAGGAGAACAGTCTTTCTACTGGTTTACACTGTCCAGCTTTTGCCATGTAATGGAACAATAAGTTGTCACACTACATGTCCTGGTCCAGATAATATCTGGACCAATGATCATAGTCATTGACCATGGCGTCATTGTATATGGAGTCCATTATAAGCTATGGAGCCCAAAAAAATACTTTCTGGCCCATGGGCTTCTAGTTGGACAAACCTGCTATACAGCAACATGTTGTTCATTTGAAAAAGCATGCATCTGGTATGGATTTTTTGTTCAACCAATATATTGCTTTCATTCAATAGAGAGGCTTTGTTAAGCTATTAAAAAACAACATTCAAACTAAATCTGAATTGTTAGATTTTATAATGCAGTGAAACACTTACATTTGCCAGAAAATTCCCTTCACAGTATGCCAAAGTAACAATTTTTTTAAAACAATTGCCAATTTGTAGTCTAAAAAAATATTACAAATGTGACAACCAGTTCCTCTGCCTCCAGCATCTATTCAATCAGTTCAGAGTAGAGCTTGAAATATTCCTACAGCTGGCTTTGTTTCTCCTACAGGGGGTTGGCTTGGTATTTTTTCAGAGAACAGTAATTTTATATTCTCCAGGAGAATACTCCAAGAGTTCTATTGATAATCAAATTGTGCCCTGATTTCCACATTTTATTGATGAAAAAGAATTCAAGCTGTGTGACCCGGAATAAACAAAGTCACTTTTTTTTTGTTATTATTTTCTTTTAAAACCCGAATGAGGAAGACGATTTACTCATTTTCGAATTTGGCTTTCTTCCAAAAAACTAAAATAAACTTGAGTTTTTTCTGCAATTTATTTTTTTTCCTCTTGGCTGTAGGCAGATTAAACCAAAAACTTGATCACAAAAAAAAATCACCAAGAAAAACAAGTTATCCCATTCGTTTTTTGATATAAATGACTCATATATTGGTTTGCCAGGTTTTCAATAGAATTTTGTAAAAAAAAAAAAAAAATTGAAAATTTGAGAAAAAAAAACTACAATGCAAAATTGATAGTTTTTATCATTCTAATTGTCTATGAATTGACATTTTAATAAAATGTGCACTTAGTTTGTGCCACTTAGAAATAATCATGGCTACAACTTCATTTTCCTCGTTTGTTCCTCATGAAAATAAGGCTTAAAAATGTTTCTTTACAGAAAAGAGTATAACATTTCTAATAAACAATGATTAAAATATAAAAACCTGAGCTTCACTCAGTGGACAATACAAAAGAAACTGTCACGGTCGGCACCCAACACCAGAACAAATGCCAAGCACCCTGGTCTTGGCGCGTGCTTCACCTGTAGTTTGACCGCCGTTGGCCCCCGGAGCTAGTAACTAGAAACTAGTATGATGGCCCTTTAAATATTTGAATTTCCTCGCCGTTGCGTGCTGTTGGCATTATGCCAGCGCGCGTGCGCCAACAAAACAGCAGGAGTGCGCTGCGCGTGCCCCTAGTTACTGGCACCTAGGAAAGGAGAAACACACGGCAGGCGTCCCTGCTGTCCCCCCACTAGACCACCAGGGTAAGCTCTTACAGAAACAGAGTGATATATTTAGAAAGTCTATTGATGTAGAATAAGACATTTTACACTTGCATTTGACAATACAAGCAAGCATTTTTTTTGGTGGTCCCTCACACATCCATGTGCTGTACCACTTCTGTATCTCTGATGCCACTTGGAAATCAGATTTTCACTACTTTCATTTAGACTGGTTTGGCTGCTGTTAACTTTCCTCCTCTTGTGGTTTTTGAAGTGTAGTATGCCACTTTAGATACAACACAAGCTCCAAAAAGTGCGCTACAGGATAAGATAAAGAGCCACTGCAGTCTATAGGTTATACAGTTTAGTTGGGCCTACATTTCAAATGTAACACTGTTTCATATAAATAAAGCATTGGTTTGAAAAAAAATACTTTTCCAGTATCATGTGCCATTGTGTAATACCATATAGAAAAACTGCCATCTTAAGAAAAAAAGTCCGGCTCTGGCGGGCACTAGGCAATGTGTTCACACACAAACCAAGGGCAGTTACATAGTTATATAACCCAGGAAATCAAATGGCCAGAATGTTTAAATGACTGAAAGGCCAAAAGATTTACTTTCCAATACCTATTAAAGAACATTACCAAATTGCCATGTAGATACCGGTAACAGCAAATATTGCCCTTTAACATCTCTTTCTTGAGCCACCATACTGTGATGTTCCATGGGTCACTCACTGATCACCTGACAGGAAATAATGCAGGCTTTGACTGAAACAGGAAGAAGTATGGGAGTAAAAGGTACAGCTCCTTCCATTTATTGGCTGAAGTAACCTAGCATGTATTCTGTGCCTGTAATAACTTCCGCTTACCCTGGTGGTCCAGTGGTGTGTCCTCTGGCATGCGGGGACGCCCGCCGCATGCGTCCTGTCTCTTCTGGTGCCGGCTCCCCTATGGTGCTCGTGCCGGTGCGCTTCCGGGTTTAAGTGATGACGTCATTGCGCATTGGCGCGGAATTCAAAAGTTTAAAAGGGGAATTCAGTTTTCAAAGCACTGCCCGTTGTTAGGTTCTATTAGCAAGTTCATGGGTGTTTATTTCTTGTGAATCCTGATTGATATTCCGTGTTTGACCTTGCCTGCCTTCTTGACTTCTCTGATCTCTCCAATCCTGACCCTTGCCTGCCTGGCTACTCTGATATCTTCATTCCTGACCATAGCCTGCTTGTTTAACTATGAACTCTCCAATCTGACCTTTGCTTGTCCACCACTATATAGGGATGCACCGAATCCACTATTTTGGATTCGGCCAAACCCCCGAATCCTTCGTGAAAGATTCGGCCAAATACCAAACCAAATCCGAACACGGTGGGAAGTGAAAAACATTTCTTACTTCCTTGATTTCTGACAAAAAGTCATGTGATTTCCCTCCCTGCCCCTAATTTGCATATGTAAATTAGGGTTCAGATTCTGTACGGCCGAATCCGAATCCTGCTGAAAAAGGCTGAATCCTGGTCGAATCCCGAACTGAATCCTGGATTTGGTGCAACCCTACTATTCTACGCTCTCCAATCCTGATTCTGGCCTGTCTGACTATTGTAATCTGCTTGTGCTGGCCCGGCCTACCTATTCCACGCTGTGTTGTCTGGCCTGAGTTGTTCTTCCATTCCAGTATCCTGATGAGACAATTGTGCCCCTTTGCTCGTCCAAAACCATTAGCTTTGCTCCTCTCTCAAATAAGACCTGGCGGCATCCAATTAGCCGAGGTCTCCTCCCGAGGTGAAAGGCAGTGGTTGTAGGCGGAAGTGAGAGCCGAGACCAGGGAACTTAGCTTGGGTTCTGGATTTAGGGTGCCGATTCATGACAGTGCCCTTGGTTTGTGTGTGAACACATTGGGGCAAATTCACTAAAGCGCGAAGCGCCGAACGCTAGCGTTTTTTCGCTAGCGTTGGCCATTTTCTCTACTGCGCAAATTCATTAACGAACGCTGGCGTAGTTTCGCTAGTGTTACTTCGCAACCTTATGCCAGGCGAATTTTCGCTAGTGACGAAACTACGCAAATTCACTAACTTGCGCAGTGTAGCGAACACTACCTTTTACGCTAGACTTCCTTTGCCACCTCAGACCTGGCGAAGCGCAATAGAGTAGATAGGGATTGTTTCAAAAAAAGTCAAAATTTTTTCTAAGTCCCAAAAAACGCTGGCGTGTTTTCTACATGATGGCTGATAGGCTGAAAAAGATCGAAAATTTTTTGGGGCTCCCCTTCCTCCCCCCTACTTTTCCTGACTCATGGCAACTTACCTAGACAGTGGGCACATGTGTAGGGCAAAATAAAATTTTTATTGGCAGATTTGAAGGTTTTGTAGGCATTTGTAGTGCAGATACGTGTTCCTCCATTGAAATTTGAATTTCGTGCCGTATGCAAATTAGCCTTCGCTAGCGCAACTTCGCTTTATATAGCAAAACAACGCTAGCGCAACTTCGCAAACTTACGCTACCCCTGTGCACAACTTCGCATTTTAGTGAATTTGCGGAGCGCTGGCGAAAATTCGCCTGGCGAAGTGCGGCGAAGTTGCGCCTGGCGCAACTTCGATTCTTAGTGAATTTGCCCCATTGACTCTGAGGGGGTTATTTACTAAACTTCAATTGGGCTTATTGGGGCAAAACTCAAATTTTTTGAGATTTAATAAAGCTTGATGCTGCAAAAAACCTGAATCCTGTCGAGGTTGTGTGTAAATCTGTAGCAGAGGACCCTATCCTATTTTGACATTTCTGTGGTCTGCGCTGGATCTTAAAAATTCTCGCTTTTCGTGGAAAAAAAGAGCAATTTGGAAAAAACTCTGAAAAAATCATACAATTTGGGTCTTTTGCTTGATTTTATTGAGGTTTGAGAAGAACGGATAAAACCGAGCTTTTTTTAATAATAAATAAGGTCACATCGTGAATTCTAGTTTGGTAGGACATTTTTTTATTTAAAAAATTAGACAAATTAGAATTTCAATAAATAACCCCCTAAACGTTGACAGATTGGAGCATGAATCTGCTAGTAAGAGCTTTTCAATGAGAACTATTTGAGCCAGTGGAAATTCCACCCACATGAAACCAATCTGAACAACAGAGAGGTAATATTTTGTTGGAAATCCAATGTTGCAATTTACTTTAGAAGTATCAATATCACTTTCATTTTCCCAGAGATTAATTTAGCTATAGCAATTACAGTACCTATTGAGTCCCCTCTAGAAACAGAACAAAGAGCAATTCACACCTTTGGCTTTGTAATCAAATGACTTTCTTTACAGAATGTTTATCCTGCCTTGTTTATTTATCTTTGTGTTGCTTTGTTTGCCAAAGTAAAATGAAATATTCTCCATAGGCTTAATGAAACTGTATTCTTAATGGTGAAACAATCAGAAAGTTGCAGAATGCTTGCTTTGTTTTACAAACTATACCTTTTTAACTAGGAATGAGCAATTTTTTCTCACTCCAAATACATTTCAAGTCAATGGGCGAATGATTTTACTTCGAATCGAATTCGAAGTCGTAGTATCCTATTCGATGGTCGAAGTATCCAAAAAAATTACTTTGAATTTCAAATTTTTTTACTTCGAAAATTCCCTCAAATTCACTTCGACCCTTGATAAATCTGCCCCTTAGTGTCATAATATGTAAAAACACTGTAAAAACAGCGATGTATTGCTAACCCAATATTTTTTTCCCTTTCTCATTATTAATAAGCAATTAAGCAGCTTATGCCATGGTTGAGTCACTCAGGGATACAGACAGGTGCACTTGGCTTTTCTGTATACAATATTTGGTTTATTGTTATACAATTATTCCTTGAGTCTGCGAATTGATAATTATAGCAAACAGGCAGGAGTCATTTTGTGTTATTAAAGGAAAGCTATACTCCCCAAACTACGTAGGTCTCTATAAAAAGATATTGCATAAAACAGCTCATATGTAAAACCCTGCTTCATGTAAATAAACCATTTTGATAATAATATACTGTTTTAGTAGTATGTGCCATAGGGTAATCATAAATAGAAAATTGCCATTTTAAAAAATAAGGGCCGTCCCCTGGGATCCTACGATTCATTGTGCACACAAACATACCAAACATGTTAGGTCACATGAGCCAAAAAACACTTTTGCTTCCACACTTCTTCCTGTTGCAGTTAGAGCTGCAGTATTTCTGGTCAGGTGATCTTTGAGGCAGCACACAGACCATCACAAAATGGGGGTTCAAGGCAAGAGATGTAAAAGGACAATATTAACTAATAATAAATTATAAACTATATCTATCTATCTATCTATATATATATAGATATATATATATATATATATATATATATATACATGTATATATCAACAATTTGGTAAGATTCTTTAATATGCCACTTATATATATGATATAAACTATATGTTGCTTAAGTATTAATTTTGGGGGTATAGTTTTCCTTTAAGGCAAGCTTTGCATCAACTCAGACTCTTGTTTGTGCACCAGAATGGGGGACCTGATGTCCATCCCCATGCCCAATTAAACGGTGACGAGAACGGGGGATATGTGTGGAGAGCAGTGACATCTAGGAAGTGCTGAATGGAAAGTGAAAGTAATTGTCTGCCCCGCCTCTATGCCTAAGGCACAGAGGGGCAGGAAATATTTGATTGACAATCAAATATTTGAAATATTTGATTGACAGCTGAGATGTTTAAATGAGCTTACAACAGCTATGAATGCTTTAATAAAAAATAAAATTATATTTCATGTTTAATTTGAAAAGGACCTTTGTTAAACAGATTTGTATGTCTGGGTGAGAGGTCCACTTTACACTTTACTCCTTATCAAATTAACGAACATGCAAAATTACATATGATACATAAACTTTATGCAAATGTTGGACAGACAAAGTGAAAGTTCATAACCTCTGAGGTTGCAGTAAAGCAAAATAGTTCCAGCCTTGCTGGTGAAGGAAAATGTCCTTTCAAAAGCACAGCCCCACTTGGGCAAGTTAAATCCAATAAGCAAATAAAAGTTTCATTTGCAGTCCTTTTGGAGTTTCCCTGTGCTTTCACTCTGAAGCAGGTGCAGCTCACTCCCAAGCACTTTAGGGCAGCAGCTTGTAGCCAGCCATTGCTACCAGGGAACTTGCCTCCTTGTGAAAAAAAACCTTAAGGGGCCGATTCACTAACTTTGAGTGAAGGATTCGAAGTAAAAAAACTTCGAATTTCGAAGTTTTTTTTGGGCTACTTCGACCATCGAATGGGCTACTTCGACCTTCGACTACGACTTCGAATCGAACGAAGTAAAAATCGTTCGACTATTCGACCATTCGATAGTCGAAGTACTGTCTCTTTAAAAAATCTAAAAGCTACCGAAGTCAATGTTAGCCTATGGGGAAGGCTTGCCTAACTTTTTTTGATCGAAGGATATTCCTTCGATTGTTGGATTTAAATCCTTCGAATCGTTCGATTCGAAGGATTTAATCATTCGATCGAAGGAATAATCCTTCGATTGTACGATCGCACTATTTGCGCTAAATCCTTCGACTTCGATATTCGAAGTCGAAGGATTTCAATTCCCAGTCAAATATCGAGGGTTAATTAACCCTCGATATTCGACCCTTAGTGAATCAGCCCCTAAGTGTCCAGCGATAATCCTTATGCCAAATAAAACCTGGTTGCATGCAGTTTAACTGACATTTTCCAATACAGCCTTAGGGTAGGACTTCATGGTGCACGAGGAGCCGACACGTCGCAATGCGATAAAACGCATGCGACGTGTCTGATGTTTTACAGAAAAAGGAAGTGAAGGAGAAATCACAGGTAAGAACTACATTGACCCGACTGTCGGATGAAAACGCAGCGTCGCATTGAGAAGTGTTGGCTCCTCGCGCACCATGAAGTCCTACCCTAAGTGGCTTTCATTTCTCTCTCAGAACAGGGTAGAGAACAGTCTTATTTGAGCCACACCTAAAGGTGAGGCAAATCAACCCTCACTGCTGATCAAACCCTCATTTTCAAGGCCCTCTGTGCTGCTTCATAAAGGATTCTGGGAATATACTATCCATCTATGATTTTTCCAACCATATATATATACATTCCACATTAATGCTAGAACTCACGATAAAGTCATTAATATCATTAATATGCCTGGGTGCAGTATCATCACCAAATAATCTTAATATCAATAGAAAGATCCACACTCACAGGACTTACAATTCGGACATTACTTTATTATAGAGCAAGAAGCTGACATTTCGGCCAAACCCACGGCCTTTCTCAAAGTCTGTATATATATATATATATATATATATATATATATATATATATATATATATATATATATATATATATATATATATATGTATATATATATATATATATATATGTATATATATATATATATATGTATATATATATATATATATGTATATATATATATATATATATATATATATATATATATATGTATCTATATGTACACTTCGTGTATGTGTGTGTGCATAGCAGGTAAAAATAGTTTTAATCATTTTTATGTGCCTCAGTCTAGTGTGTGTTTTGCACTGGAAAATCAATAAAAAATAAAGATTTTAAGCTTGTACTAGGAATACATCCAAGGTTAGATCTGGATCCTATTAAGAATGGAAAACTTTGTTGGCTATATGCCCCAAGGCTTCTGTCATGAATTCAGGACTGATGACTGAATTCACTATTTTGTTTCCATTAGTGTGACCTAGCATAACCCTCTGATACTGTGTACAGGTGCCATATAACTTCTCTCCATACTGGATTTACTTTAATGCTGTCTGGTAGTAGATGAGTAAACAATAAACCAAGCATTGCAATAAATTCATTTTTTAAATTTTATTTCTGGAGTTTGTTCCTCTTAGCGCACTGTTACTGATCTTACTTTACACAATTGTTGCAAACTTTGGCCTTACTGTGCATTTACTTATAAACATCTATTGGTTTGAAGCTTAGTGCATAGTGGTGATATTTATATAAGCAAACAGCAATATATACCTTTTCCTCTCTGATATATATTCAGAGTGAGGAAAGTGCTCATTGGGATATATCAAAATTAATTAATGTCCAGACAAATCAAAGATAGCTGGCTTCATGAAGAAGGAACTTTCCAGTAGTATAAGCAGAGTGAACAGTAAGGGGCAAGGTGCGAATTTCGAAGTAATGCGAACTCCCATAACTTTGAAATTCGAATAAAAAAAGACCAATCGAAATGTATTTAAAAAATCAAAGTGGGACATTCACTAAGAATCGTAGTTGCGCCAGGCGTATTTTCGCCAGCGCTCCGCAAATTCACTAAAATCCGAAGTTGCGCTCAGGGGTAGCGTAAGGTTGCGAAGTTGCGCTAGCATTGATTCGCCAAGCAAAGCGAAGTTACGCTAGCGATGGTTAATTTGCATACAGCCAAATTCAGATTTCGATGGAAGTATTCGTAGCAGCACTACACAAGCCTGGGAAACCTTCAAAACATCAAATAAAATTTTTATTTTACCCTACACATGTGCCCACTGTATAGTTAAGGTGCCATGAGTTAGGAAATGTAGGGGGGAAGGATTGGAGCCCCAAAAAATTTTTCGATCTTTTTCAGCCTATTACCCATAATAAAGAAAAAACGCCAGAACATTTTTTAACTTTTTTTGAAGCAATCCCTATCTACTCTATTGAGCTTCGCCTGATCTGAGGTGGCGAAGGAAGTCTGGCGTAAAAGGTAGCGTTCAGAACAATGCGCGCGTTAGTGAATTTGCGTAGTTACGTCCGTTGCGCAAATTCGCCAGGCGTAAGGGTGCGAAGTTACGCCAGCGTCCGTTAGTGAATTTGAGAAGTAACGAAAATGCCCAACGCTAGTGAATTCACTCTAGCGTTAGGCGCTTAGTGAATTTGCCCCAAAGTTTTTTTCTGCGGGTGAATAGTCCATATTAGTTTGAATTCAAATCGTACGGATCGAAGTAATAGCCCATTCGATCAAATTCAAATTGAAGTTTTTTTTTTAAAAAAAAAAAGTCCACCAATTGACTCCAAATAGGTTCTAGAAGGTCCCCCATAGGCTAAAACAGTAAATCAGCAGGTTTTAGATTGTGAATGGTCGAACGCAAAGTTTTAAATAGACAGTACATGATAAATTTCTATATTCAAATTTTTTTCAAATTCGAATAGAATTTTAGACTATTCCCTAGTCGAAGTACACAAAAAAATAGCTTTAAAATTCGAGTTTTTTTTTCATTTGAAAATTTCATGGTGTCTGCATCCGACAGTTGTGTCGGATGAACACTTCGACAAGATCCGACATTTGTATTTCTTACCTTATTTTTTATTAATTAATTTTATTAAATGTTATTATATTTTTGTTTTGGCGCAGCGCGTCGTAGTTAGTCTACTAAAAGAACACTGAAACCTAATTTAAACCGACTAGGATTGTTTGCATCCAATAAGAACACATTATATCTTAGTATCAAGTACAAGTTACTTTTTTGCTGGCTTTTAGCTGCCAAATGTTTTTTAGTCACATTTACTTTGATCAATTTCAAAACCATGGGTTTGGAAAATAATCACAATCGGGTTTTTGCTGCAAAAAAAACTCTAATCGTAATAAAACTGTGGTTAGGGTTGGCACCTCACCCCTTTAAAACCAAACACATATGGAATCCAGAGCCTGCATGGCTAATTAACAATTCAATTAGATGCATGCTGCAGACTGTACTGATATATGTGCAGCCATGCATCATGCATCTAAATGAATTGCTAATTAGCCATGCAGGCTCTGGATTATGTGTTCGGTTTTAAAGGGGCGAGGTGACAACCCTAATATGGTCTTGAATTTTTATAAATCTGCCCTTCAATTGAGTATTCAGCCATCATGTTATGCAGATTGATAAATTTAAATGAACATTGTACTTGTAATCATCAAGTATCACCTTTAGGGGCAAATTCACTAACCTGCGGAGTTGCGCAGGCATCGCCACACTTCGCTGCACTTCGTCAGGGCGCCGCTAATTCACTAAAATCCGAAGTTGCGCTCGGGGAGGCGAAAGGTAGCGAAGTTGCGCTAGCGTTAATTAGTCAAGGAAAGTGCAGTTACGATAGCGATGCCTAGTTTGCATACGGCGCCAAGTTAAAATACAATGGACGTATATGTAGCAGCAAATACATTACACTACACAAGCCTGGGAAAGCTTCATAAAATAAAATAGAGTTGTTATTTTGCCCTACACATGTGCCTACTGTATAGTTTAGGTGCCATATGTTAGGAAATGTAGGGGGGAAGGAGGGTACCCCAAAAAAATGTACAATCTTTTTCAGCCTATCACCCTTAAAAAATGAAAAGACGCCAGCGTTATTTGGGACTTAGAAAAAAATTCAACTTTTTTTGAAGCAATCCCTATCTACTCTATTGCACTTCGCCTGGTCTGAGGTGGCGAAGGCAAGTCTGGCGCAAGAGGTAATGTTCAGTAAAATGCGCAAGTTAGTGAATTAACGTAGTTACGTCCCTTCGTCATAGTGCAACTTCGCCTGGCGTAAGGGTGCGAAGTAGCGCTTGAGTAGGTCCACTTCGCTAGCGAATTTACGCCAGCACCCGTTAGTAAATCGGTGAAGTAACAAAATGACGTCACGCTGGCGAATTTGTGCTAGTGTTAGGCGCTTCACACTTTAGTGATTTGGCCCCTTAGAATCTATTATATAAAGCAATGGGTCACAGTGCACAAGAGTGTTGAGAAATGGTTGCCTGGTTTCACTTGCCCAGCTGGTAGCCCAGTATGGTGGTTGGTGGTTATTATTGGTAAGCATTCCTTGGGGGTCATTTTCTGTATGTTTTAAGTTGTAAAAGATTTTGGATTGTAAGTTTATATGTTCTTATTATTGCATCTTTATGTTAAACTATTATTAAAAGATCTGGCCTTTTCAATCCCAAAAATCTGGATGCCGTTATGTCTTGGGGAGAGGCTGAAAGGATGGGGGGGGGGGTATGAGGTGAGTAAGGATCTGAGAGGAATAAGTTTTTCCTGTAGGGCTTGACTATACATATCAAAAAGTTCAAAAATATATTTCCAGTCAATACTTAAAGTTAAAAAAAATTACTCTTTATTTATCATAAATATTAAAAAGTAGGCATACAGACCAATTGATGCTCCGCCTTACGCGTTTCGCACCCACAGGCACTTATTCATAGGCATTACTGTTGTTACATTTGGTCACAAAATTTATACCCCAGGAGATCCCTCCCCAAACGTTAAAACCAATCACGTGTTGCCACCTCACGTTTCTTTTCTTAAAGCAACATACATATCAAATTGGTCCTATTAACATTGTTTTTCTGCCTATACTCTATTTTTTCCTCACATCCATTTTATTAGGATGTCCACATTTAAGCAAATATTTAGATGGCAATTACTGCCCCATTAACATTATATTTTCACTCCTAATGTTATTACCAGTATATATCACATTTTCTTGTCTGCCCCATATACTTCTATATATCCATCTCGTTATACGCATAACCAGTTACATTATAGTTTACGTAAAGCATGTTACATCAAACTCGTAGTTCAAACCAAGTGGTAACCGAGTATGCAAGTAAAAAATCCAAATAAAAACCACTTATCACCAAGTATGTACAGGGAAATGAATAAGGGAGACCAAAGGAATAGGAGCTTTCTGAAGATATAAATAAAGAGTAATTTTTTTTAACTTTAAGTATTGACTGGAAATATATTTTTGAACTTTTTGATCTGAGTGCCCTTTGGAGTTGGGGGCTATATTCCAGCACCTTGGCCCTTTTTTGACAGGCCTGTATAGACTGCAGCAGTTGAGTAGAAAAATTCTTGACTATACATAGCCTGTGCCTAGCAGCACACATAAAGTATTTTAACAACGTCCAGTGGCAACAATTACGATGGAATTCTAGGAGGAAACAATGCTTTGTTGAAAAACCATGGTAGATTGTTTTTTTTTTCTTCAAATAGTTAGGGGGGGGCAAGGTGCTCCAGATTTAAATGTAAAGTAACTCACCAAACAGAGATATTCAGTTAAAAAATAATTTTATTGGTAGAAAAGTTAAAAATATAGCTGCATCTCCATCCACCCTACGTGTTTTCGCACCCCTCAGGGTGCTTAGTCATTGTTTTTTTTTCTTTGCATGTTGAACCAAGAACCATGAATAAATAGGGACCCTTATGCAATGCTTTGCAAACCCAGAAACCTTGTAGGGAGATGTGTAGAAAACAGAAGAGGTATTTATGGTTATCAATATGCACTGCTTCTCTTTTATAAATACATACAAAGTGTGCAGTTTTCTACTGGTGTTTTTCCTTGTGAGTTTCTAATATGTAAATGAGTAAATAGTAACCTTATATATGGGCAGATTTATCAAAGGTTGAATTTCAAATTTATGTGAATTTTTTTACTCATAAATTCATCTATACTCACAACTTGAATGGGAGGTTATTTAAGAAAAAAATTGAACGTCTAATATTCGACTGAATCGCGACCCAAAAATTTGAATCAAATTCGAAACAAGTTTTTCATCAGAAAAAAACTTGAAATGTCAGTAAGGCAATTAACATATTCAAATGGTTCATGGACCTCTGCCATTGACTTGTAAATGAACTCGGCAGGTTTTAGGTGGCGAATATTTAAATTAGAACTGTTTGCATGGTTGAGGTGTGATAAATCTTACATTTGAATTTACATTCAAATTGGGGGATTAAAATTTGAATGTGCAAATTAAAAAAAATTAAAATTTTCATTCGAATTTACTATTCGACCCTTAATAAATCTGACCCATAGACTATATGGATATGTATGTATGGCAGGCAGAGAACTATGCTGTGATGCCCACATACAAGACAGTCCAGAGAAACACATGCTGTAAGGAGTGGAATATTTTATTTTATGTAAATATTATTTCTAGTTCAGTCACAAGGTGGCTGTTAAATAGAGAAAGTGCCCAAAAGATGCTATGTAAGAAAGAGAGGAGAACATAACTTCCTCTTTGGCCAATGAGAAAGGGTTAGTACATGATGCCAGGGAACCTGAGTGAGGCTACCTCAGAGAGGTATCAGGCAAAACTTGTTAGGGTAAATAATATTAGGTTAAATTTGCTGGCGCTTACTGCAGGTGGTGAGAGTTAATGGCTGGTTAGCGAGACAAGCAGCTGAGGCTCCAACAAGGAGAGAGGATGGGACCAGTGTCCTAACGGTACCCAGTGGAAGAGGGATGAGGTTAAGTAGTGCCTAGTGTCTCTAATGCAAAGCTGGTCCCTCTGCTAATGGCCTGTAAGATACAGCGTCCTTGAAGAAAGGAAGGAATGAATGAATGAATGAAGGAGCAGGGACGAAGTAGCAGACTGGGTCACAGTGACCTGTGAGTATTGCAAGCTCCCTGAACGTTGACTATGGTGTGCTCTTCGGCCAAGTATCCCTGGTGGGCATGGGGCACCACCTTACAATGCTTAACATCTAATTGAGTGACCTGTCTGAAGGCATGGTACTCAAGCGTTGGTACTCACTGCTGTACCTTTCTGGTTAGTACTAGGTTGGTTATAGAAAAAAAAAAGTTGATCTACTTCCATCTGCTCTGTGGTGTAACTGCACTGACACATAGGGTTGCCACCCGGACGGTATTTTACAGACTTAGCCGGGGCCGTTATTACAAATTTGTAATACCCTTAAAAAGACCCCCTCGGCCCGCCCCCAATCCACTGTAAAAATTTAGCTTTTGTCTTATGTCTTCACAGCTCCGCAGCCCGCCCCTTTTTACTTCATATCCCGCCCATTTTAAACGCCACGCAGCTCCGCACCGTGGCTCGCCTCTTTTTACGCCATAACCCCACCCCTTTTGACATCACACCCGCCCCTTATTGTTCCCGCCCCCCACCAGCCGGTAACAAAATTAGGAAACGGTGCCAACCCTACTGACACAGCGGATAGTAACCCATGGCAACCAATCAAATTGCTGCATTCATTGTTCTACTTGCAGCTGGCTTTAAAAAGCTAATCACTGATTGGTTGCTATAGGTAACTGCCCATGGGCTTATTTGCCAAGTGTTGATAAATGAGCCCCAGTGTGTTGGAGCTGAAATGCTAGATCCCAGGCCCTACATGAGTGAGGTTGGGCACTAATTTGGGGATCAAGCTTTGCTCACAGTCAGAGTTCCAATTACTCCCACAGCTATTGGGTTAATGTCAGGACTCTTGGGTAAGCAATTCGTGGCGGGTCAGACAGCTATTATCAGGCCCAAATAGAGGAACCACCTTCCAAAATCCTAAACGCAAGCGATTACAGGAGGCCCCAAGATGGCGCTGTCGGGCCGAAGCAATTACCACCCGGCAAAGAACAAGCTCTCGCGGTGTGTGACGATGACGTACGACCATTGCGGCCTAGTTGGACAGGAGAAGCCTCGGGCTGGAATAATGCCTGGTTCGGAAGAGAGGAAGACGCTGCTGGTACGGCACCTCCCTTCTGAGCTAACTTCGGATGAACGGAGAGAACTGCTTGAGAAGAGCGGGGCGCAGAGTGTGCGCCTTTGTGGCGGGGAGAAAGGCAAGCTGGTGAGGAAACGCACGGGAGATCACGTGGGGAGGCCGGGAAGAGCCCACGAAAATGGCCCATTATTACAGTAGCGCTCATTTATTAACTGCGGACTTTTACCCACATCAAGGGATTCAATTTGAATTTCCATAGTCATCATGCATTTGTCTGAAAAAAAGCTGACGCTGAATGGTTGCTATGGCTGCCAAAGTGCGGATGCGATCATCGTTAGTAAATGAGTGCAAACATATCATATTATGGAGTGCAAACCTAAACCTGCTTTAGGCATGTGTTCCTACAAAGATGATTTAGAATCCTGAACTAGTCTATAAAGCCAGCCTGCTCACATGTTTTGCACTACAGTTCCCAGCATCCCTTGCAAACCGCAGCGGGTTGCACGTCCCTTAACAAGGGCCAGTGAGGCTCCATTTGGAACATATTGGTGAGACCCCTCGCTGGAACTGGGTGTGCAGATTGTAAATGCCTCTCTACACTGGCAGTGCAGTCTGTATCATGTCAGTCACTAAACTGTGATGAGCATTCTGGAAGTGGGGGCTGCTGGTGCTCAGAGCTATGGAACTGTAAGGGGCACAAGCCATTCATACTATTGTGCATATATTTAAAAGGCATGTAAAGGCAAAAAAATAAAAACCCATTTTTACTTTCTTTAATGAAAAAGAAACCTATCTCCAATATATTTTAATTAAAAAAAAAAAATGTGTACTGTTTTTATAAGAAACCTGACTAGGCAGAGAAATTCTCCCTTCATTTACTCCTGTGGATAGGAATTGTCAGATGGTCCCTAACTGCTGAGCAGGGAAACAATCATACTTATGAACAGCAGGGGGAGCCCCCGCCTTACTTCCCAGCCATGCAGAACTCAAGCAGCTTTGTTTATGAAGATCCCTAAGCAGCCCAGACCACACTGAGCATGTGCACAGTCTTAGTCTTGCAAAGATGTTTAACAAAGTTACAAGATGGTGACCCCCTGTAGCCAACTTTGAAAGCATAAATTATTTGTTTGATTAGGCTTGTGGTGCAGTAAGTTCATGTTTATATTTAGTATACAAAATACAGCATTTCTAGCCTTAGTCTATTTTAGACTTTACATGCCCTTTAAAGATACATTCATCAGTCCATGAATGGAAGGACGGAATCAGCAGCTATTATAGACCAGTCTATAGACACCATGCTGGTCCTGCCCTCTCCTTAGTGTATCTCTCTTACTAACGTTTTTTTATTTACTTTATGCTAGGGATGCACCAAATGCACTATTTTGGATTTGACCGAACCCCTGAATCATTCACCAAAGATTCGGCCAAATAAACCAAATCCTAATATGTAAATGTAAGGGGAAAACATTTTTTACTTCCTTGTTGTGTGACCTTTTGTCACAAAATTTCCCTCCCCTCCCTTAATTTGCATATGCGAATTAGGATTCAGTTCGGCCTGGCAGAAGGATTCGGCTGAATCCAAATCCTGCTGAAAAAGGCAGAATTCTGGATTCGGTGCATTCCTTTCTTTATATTCGCTGTGGAACTGAACTAATAATTTCGAATATGTTCTTTTTCAGAGAAATACTGCATTTGCTACTTATCCAAATGAATTTGCAGCAGCAAAGGTTTGTATGTATACCTTTATTTATAGTTCTATTTATATAGGTGTTGCTGTATATTAAACCAGTACATTTAGTGAACAAATGGACAATACAATATTAGATTACAGTATGTAAAAAAAGTACAATTACATTTGAGAGGAAGCCCTCCCTGTCCTGTAGATCTTACAGTGTAAAGCTGTAAGTGATGTGTGTTCTCACCAAGGTGGTAGGTTTGCTTTTTTTTGTGTGTTTTGCCCTTATCTGCAAACCACCTCTATTGACATTACATATTTGTAACACTTGTAACAGCATCTTGCTCACTAAATCGTAATTATGGATGTCTACTTAGTATACAGTATCATGGCATGGTTTCAGATATATATTGTATACAGTATTCTTATGGCTGCATGATAGCATAGGTCTGACAGCCATCTCATTATAATTGAGCTCAATAGACAGGATTTTAGTCACATATTGCTGCAGATGAAAATGTGTAATTTCAACTTTTAGGCAATAAGAATAATTGTGTTAGACACCCCCTAGTGAATATAATTGCTAACCTTGGACCCATGGCTATTGCTTCTCTGCTCTGAAAATGCACTGGCCTGGGGGCTAATGTAGGGACCTGACCAAATGTTAGATTTCAAAGAGCTGATAAACCAAAGGTTTGATAACCGCTGCATTCGTGTGAGGTATATTTACTGTCTGTTTTTCATTTCATTTGCAGGCGCTGTCTGTACTTCACCAGCTTTCTGTCTTGGGTCACACACTTGTGGTTGAATATGCAAAAGAAAATCATGTCCACTTATCAGATCAGCCTCCTTTCTCTGAAAAAAAGAAAAGGTGAGTATATTTTTAATTCCTTATTATATTTATTGTAATTATTATTTATTATTTATATTTATATATTTATCCTTATTCTAAAAGTAGATGTTTTTTTATGCAGAATGAAGGAAAATGCAATTCTATGCAACTTTCTAGTAAATATGCATTCACATTTTTTTTGAAGGATTTACATTTATTTGTAAATCGAAGTGCTATTGAAAGCCGTATCTGTCGTACTCATTATAATTTCTGCACTACTCGTTCTGACTTCTGAACAAAACTCTGTCCTTCAGGTCTGCTAATTAGCTGTTAAGCAAAAGGAGAGAGGAAAAGTTAACCCTTGAAACTGCACCACCCCATCCAGGAGCCTTTAAACCCACGGAGCAGGGTTAAAACTTAACTTTTACTGATAATTGATTAAAAAAGAGATTAGTCCAGAAGAGCATTTAAAACCAAGTTAGGCACAGGGAGACAATGAACCCTCGTTTGGTAAAGCGAAATTTGCCACCCCTTGGTCAAATGTAACGCTAGTTTATAGAGTCTGCAGTGAACCACTCCAGTCTATAGTAACTAACTGCAATGGCGTGGTGTAGAACACAGCTGCGATGCTCGAGTAAGGCAGAAGAAAACAAGGGTCTCATAGGCTGTGAACAATATGAGCAACCTCTCCGCTTTCCCCCTTGCTAATCCACCACCCAACAGTTCGTAGTCTGTATAGATCCGCCACCCATTCACCCTCAAACGTACCCCTCCGTCGCTTTGGAGGAATTACTGTGTCTAGGTGGCATCAACAATTGATCCACTAATTAATAATACAGAGTCAATGGTGGTACTTTAGCGGCGAAAGTCTAGACTACCCAGGCAGCGGTTCCGTAGTTCACCCACCCCTTCACCCACAGAGATTCCCTCCCATTCGTGGAGCAAAGCCGTGGCCTAAATAATTAGTGATTCAGTCACCCTGCCTAACCAAACTAAAATGCGCATTTTTAGTTTGGTTAGGATCAATTTTTGATGCCACCTAGACACAGTAATTCCTTCAAAGTGACGGAGGGGTACGTTTGAGGGTGAATGGGGGGGCGGATCTAAACAACTGGATTTCAGCATAGAAAATGCTGAATGAATAAATGCATTTATTAATACTTTTTTAAGAAAGGGTAACTGTGATGGGTATATTAGGGGTTTCTGTGTTATGTGGGCCTCTTCATCAAATTTTGGTTTGGAAGCCAGATTTCTTTTAAAGAAAATTTTCATAAATGTTTTGGAAAGCTGATTGGAATTGTATTTTCTTTATTTGGATGGAGATTTCCTTTAATTCTATCACTGCACAGGACTGTCCATTTGCTTCTGGTCTGACTTGCTTTTGCTTTATTTTGTTGTGCCCCAGACAACGCTTGAGCACTGTGTGAAACCAATGACTGCAGGCTTTAGGTTGCCTTTGAATATATTTTGCTATCTCTAGAATATGTTGTAATAATACAAATACACATATAAAGTTTCCGTAACATGACAGATCTTAATACAGGTATGGGATCCGTTATTCCGGAAACCCATTATCCAGAAAGTCTCCCATAGACTCCATTTTATCCAAATAATATTTCAAAAATAATTTCCTTTTTCTCTGCAATAATAAAACAGTAGCTTGTACTTGATCCAAACTAAGATATAATTAATCACTATTGGAAGCAAAACCAGCCTATTGGGTTTTTCATTTTCATGTTTACATGATTTTCTAGTATACTTAAGGCATAAAGATCCAAATTACAGAAAGATCCCTTATCTGGAAAAACCCCAGGTCCCAAGCATTCTGGATAACCGGTCCTATACCTGCACATTTAAAGGAACAGTAGCACCAAAATTTGTTAATAAAATGTATTCAAATTACTTTGATAATGCTCCCTTACAAAAATAGGGTGATTGGGCAGCATACTCCCGGTAGAACTTTGTATGCATGCTCCTGTCCTGTTCTAGCCTGATTTCTGTCTTAAAATGGCAATCCATTTCTGTGGCTATCTAGAGATGTTTATTGTTTGCCTAGAATGTAACTGGACGTGACATCACTTCCACTTACAGGGCACAAAGGACCAGAAGTGAAGGACTGAAATATGCTAGCTGGGATTAGTGGGGATTCAGGGTATAACTAAAGACACCTAAGGTTTCCACTGAAAAGTCTTTTTCACGGATGGAAATCACAATGCAGCATAATGTATTTGAAGATGCACGGGTAACAAATCAAAATTTTGTTTTTATTTTACAGCAAACTCAGATTGTTGTTTATATGATTGATGATTTTCTTGCAGCTCCTTTGGAAACTGATAACGTTATGACTATTAAATTGTATTTCGTTTAATGTATTATTTAGTGCAGAGAGCAAGGATGATGCAAAAGACAAGACACCTCCAAATCAGATATCCATCGAAAAAGGAATAGCTCCAAATCATGGGTTAGTATTTTATTTTTATTTTTTTTTATGTTATGCAACAATAAACTGTTAGATGAATATTTATTGTTAGTAAAAGCAAATAATAAAAGAGGTATGTTTGTAAAGACATGCTGGATAAAAATATATGTTGCATCAATTTGAAAGTGCCTTTGCATTTAAGCTGTATGATGTTGGTCTGTTTGGTTGTATCTGTAGTGTAGGACAATGTGTCATTGTAAAGCAAGTTGGCCTGTAACAAACCTGCACTCATGTAGGATTTGTTAGATATGACTGCTTTTTAGCATCAGGTGTATGAAAGATGCAGTGGTATTGAGTATGCTCCTCTAGATTATGTGAAAGGTGGGTTATCGGTTCCTTAGAAGTGGCTACTAAAGATTCATAATAAATTAAGCATTTTTAATATCATATTGGTGAAAGAGCATTAAGGAACACCTATAAAGATTATGTATATATTTGGTAGTGCAGATGTTAAACAATATTCTTGTTTAATCACAGTAGTCGTATGATATCAGATACCTGTGGGTTCAGGTCACATAATGGGGATGCTGGTGTGGGTGGTGGGTCCAGCTTTAAGTATTGCCAGACCTGCCACCTTGAGCCCCTGCAGTCATTTTCTGACAATCCCTCCCAGTTGGTGATGTCAGTGCAAGAGCCCTGCTTCCACAGTGACATCACCTTTAGGTTCATGTTAAGTTAAAATGAAAGGTTGGAGTGCAGGTTCCCTAGATGTGTATTCTAGTCATAGTTTTTGTGTTGCACACATCACTAGAGATGCACCAAATCCACTATTTTATTATTCAACCAAATCTTTTGTGAAAGATTAAAAATGATAAATATCAAACCCACTCGGAACCCTAATTTGCATATGTAAATTAAGGAAATGAGGGGGAAAGAGAACAGTGTGCATGGTTAAAAAAAATTTGACTTCCTTCTTTGCGTGACAAAATTCTTCAGCTGAATCCAGGATTCGGTGCAGCCCCACACTTCACCAGTATGCTGATCTGTACAGTGACAGTAAAGAAGTGTGCTGAAACCATTGTGTTAGTAGTCTGAGGGACTGGGAGTCTGAATCTTTCCTGCACATTTGTTTGTTGAGTTAGTGGTGGTTTTTATATAATCCCTTTATATTATACAAGGTCATTTCAGGCAACAGAGTTGGAGTTGGGAGTTAAGGAGTTCATATGTGCAACCAACGGTTATACAACTTTGCCTAGAAACTCAAGCTAAATGTACACCTGCAGGACGCAATGAACTTTTAGTTGAGAACAGTCCAGCTGTTGTTTGTATATGTTACATATTCTTTTCAGTAATACCATTTGTCCCTTGTGTATGTACCCTTGTGTATGTACATTTTTCTATTATCAGATTTTTGAGGCATAACATCACATTTTTTATTAATGAGAATTTTCCAGTAAATGAGAGTTTCAGTAAATATTGCGTGCTCTTATTGAGTTCCCAAATTCTGCACTGCACCTTGTGTACTGAAATATATATGCAGCTCTGCCACCTAAGATGCAAATTCAGTTATTTATAATCCGTTGTAGACACTGCAAGTTCTCTTGTAAAAACAATAGGGTACTGACACCTATAAATTGGTCCAAGGGCTAGATGATTGCCATGAAAATATCACAAAATATTGCTGGAAATCTGCTTTAATATAGTTTAGCTCACCACAGTAAAGCTGGCCATAGATGCAAAGATCCGATCGTACAAATCAAGGATTCATGTGATTTAACTTAATGTAAAGTGGTTTGGGGTGTAAGTAGTATCATTTTGATTTTTTTTGCCAGAAGTTGCTGAGAAAGAACTGTATGGCCTTTAAATTCCTGCTGCATGTACTGAGTGTTGTCCCTTTTTTTTTTTTGTTTCTTTTAGACTTCTCTTTCCAGTAAAGTCCAGTTTAAAGTATCTCTACCCTCCACCAACCAGCACTATTCTGGCAAATATTGCCAATGCTTTAGCAAGTGTTCCAAAGTTCTATGTTCAGGTAATGTTTTTTAATTCATTTATATTGATGCATAAAGGACCACTACTTTTCATTACTTCACGCAAGGGGTTATTTCGTTATTTACTAAAAAATTTTATTAAAAAAAACTACAACCAAACTCCCATTTTAGCTTATTTTTTAATAAAAAAAAAGATTTAATCAAATCACGGAAAAACTCGATAAAATCTAGCAAAACCTCTAATCGCTCGAGTATTTCCGTGTTTTTCCCTGAATTGCTTGAATTTTACAAGTTTTTGCCAGAAAACCCTGAAAAAGTTGGATTTTTTGGCTAACCCTGGCTCTGACCACGAAAACTTCAGATTGATATAGGTGCCTGTACCATTGACTTATACAGGACCTCAACAGGTCTGAGATGGCGGATTTACGGATTCAGGCTTTTGCCACATCGGAGTATAACAAATTTTGTTGTTTTTTCTCTAAATTTTTTTTTGAGATTTTAACATTTGGATCTCATTAAATAATCCCCATAGTACCACTCTCACCAGGTCATGCAAAAGGTTAGTTTATTGTAGAGAATGAGAATCCAACATTTCTTCAGGTAGGACAAAAGAAAACGTATCTTTGTTCTGCTTGCATATATTGGTAAAAAACATACTATTGGAAATTTGAAAAACTAAATGTAAATATATGCTACTAAAATATCTTATACTTTTTTCTAAGAGAGTCAAGCATCCCACAGTTTTTCATCAATCTAGGACCTGTGCTTGTTAAGATTAACATTTCTGTCAGAGCAAGCAGTGTGGAAGCTTCCACTGACATTTCAAAGTAGTGGGTTGTCCAAATCTTGTTGAGGTTGTAAGCAGCTGAGCTACAGTTTGGCGAGTTATTCTTACAAAATTACATTAGGGGTTGCTTCAGGCCATATAAAAGAACCACGTGTTCCTCTTTTACATATATTTTTAGTCATTTCATTAATTACACTTAAAGCGTTGCATGAAGAATACTAAATCAGGACTGTTGGCTTTATAGGTGCTGCATTTAATGAATAAAATGAATTTACCAGCTCCCTTTGGACCACTAACTGCTCAGCCTCCCATAGTAAGTATATCGTTCACTATTCATTTGACTGGTTCCATCTTTTTCTCTGCTAGTTACATATGGTTAGCGTCTGCAAGTTACTCATCAGATACTGGCTAGCAAATAACTTTAATATATTCTTTTATGTGTTGTAACAAAAGGGCTTAAAAGTTAACTAAATAAATTTATACCTAATGTTCTTTCTCAAGTGCCATATTCACAAAATAATACAATTTTCTTTTTACATAGTATGTTGACAGAAAACTTTAAGTTAAAGTCAACATTTTTGAACTTGAAGTTAAAAACTGAGAAACTGCCAATAGTTATTCTGGATAGCTGAATACTAATACAATGGAAAATTATACATGTTATTGACCAATTAGTCATTCAGCAGGTGTAATTTATATGTGTCAATTTCAACTAGCAGTTCTTATACAGGCGTTTTTACATATTTTTGTCCTGCGATGAATCTTTGCACATTCTACCAATCTCACTGATTAGGCCTCAGCTCATGGGATCATATTTATCCTTATGCATTTCTCTGGCACAAGGGAGCAGGCAGATAAAAAAAGATAAATAAGGTTTCTCTGGATACAGCTTTCAAATCAGAGATTCGTAATGTCTTCTGTACTTTTGGCCTTTGTATATTAAATCTAGTGTTTTCGTGTATAGATGTCAAATTTGTTTTTGAACTTTAGTTGCTTTTTAAGGTGGCCATAGACGTAACAATTACTATCTTTCTTGGAAAAGATCTTTCCAAGAAAGATCGTTCGTTTCAATACACATGTGTAGAGCTGAATCGTCGGATATAAAGGTAGATATACAGGTAGAAACAATAGAATCCTACCTGTATCTGACGATTCAGCACGAAGAATAGACGATGTTTGGGTGGTTCCTTCAAAGGCACCCGATCAAATTTTTCCATCCAGACTGATTGACGAGCCGACTTCTGCCGATTATAGGTTGTCTCTTTTCCCACCATACACTTTACTGAATATTGTACGAAAAAATTTTATTGGCTACCTTTAATCTTTTCCTAAAACCTAAACATTCATATTTTCACTGAAAAAAAAATTTGAGTTCTATTATAGTCTTGGTTCTGTAGTCATTTAGAACTATTGCCTCTAGCTTTCCAATACAGCTCCTGGTTGAAGGAGTTTTAGTTTCTTGTTTTTTATATAGTTCCTACCCATTTTAGGCTATTTCATCAAATTAATACATTCCACTTGAAATCTCTCATACTGTTGTGTAATTCAGTTTTCATCTGGCATTTCCCAAGGGCTCTATAGTGATTATATAATTACATGACGTGTAGGTTAGCTTTACAAAATACTGTACCATTTCTTAGTGTGTAAGACTTTGTTTTTTAATAAGTCTTGTGCCATGTAGAAACCAGTTGTATTTGAAACCTGCCCTTCTTAGTTCCAAATCTCTCCACTACATTGCATTGTATTGTAATTGCTAGACTCCCTAAAAGCAGTTAGGGAGTGGTTGACATATAAAAAAAAATCATCAGTAAACTTGACTTTATTTATGTCATTTTCATTGATCTTTTTGCAAAGTCAGTGCAGAAAGCTGAATCAGAGTTCAAAAAGGAAAAAAACTTTGGATGGAGAAAATGGATCATTATTGTGAAGCTTTTTCTTTTGCAGTATGCAGACTATTTAGCACTACCTATACTATACCCGCCTGTGCCACCAGACCTTCCTGAAAACCCACCTTTGCCAGAGCTTGATGATGATTATGACATGGAAGTGTCCAGCAGGGAAGAGTCCGAATATGAGAGTGAGGAAGAAGAAGATAAAGAGAGGTGACTTATTTTTCTTGTTCATATATTTAATTTTTTCAATTTTTTTGTTCCCGAGGTTTAATTAGCAAGTCGTTTATAAAGAGTTTGTCGTATAATGGTGAGTTTTGTCTTCCCTGATTAATATATCAAGCGGTGCATTCAAATTGTATATGTACCTATGGACTGAGATCACGGCATTAGTATATCATAGATATCATATTTAGGCCTAATTTTAAGCCAGTCTCAATTTCTGTTTTACCGTGATTCAGTAATATCCACAAAATCCAAATTCACTATTGCCATGATTGTAATGAGGGAAGGGCACTATAGTTAAAAATTACCATTATTATTTGTAGAAAAGGGTGGGCTCTAATTTAGTAAATTGGTTCAAGCACACGTTGGAGAAACCTGTAGCAATTTTAAAATCCGTTTTACCAGTTCTTTATTCAACAGATTTCCAGTTTGGAATATCAGCAGTTGTCTAGTTGCAAAGGTCCAAATAACCCTAGAAACCAGGCTGCAGTTTGAATAAGAAACTGAAATATGCATTGGAGGGGGACTGAGAAAAAGTAACCATAAAATTGTCACCTAAATAACTGCAGGGGCCAATATTTAAAAATTGTTAAAACTGAAGACCAATTGAAACATTGACATTCTACAACATACTAAAAGTTAAAGGTAAAGTATCCCTTTATAAGACACGCCCAGTGAATGAAGCTGCTAACCTTTGATCATGGGCCAGTTCTCTGCTTGAAAGATGAAAACGCAACAGCCCGGTTATATTTCTATCAATGCTGCTGCTTTATGTCACTTCCCAGTGGTCTCTTTTGGCTGTCCAAATGCAGGATATTAAAAATCTAAAAATTTTCCAATACTAAACATGAACAGGTCCTGGACAGCCTTAAAGGTGGCCATAGACGCACAGTTAATATCGTTCAAAAAAAATTTCGTACGATATTCGGTGCGTCTATGGTGGGAAAAGAGCCGACGAAGATATCAGCAGAAGACTTAGATATCGGTCGGCTCGTTGATCAGGCTGGACGGAAAATTTTGATTGGGTTCCTTTTGAAGGTACCCAAACATCGGCCATTATTAGTGCTTAATCGTCAGATACAGGTAGAATTCTATTGTTTCTACCTGTATATTTGACGATTCAGCTCTACACGTGTGTATTGAAACGAACAATCTTTCTTGGAAAGATCTTTTCCAAGAAAGATCGTAATTGTTACGTCTATGGCCACCTTTAGGGCCATTTGGTAGCTGAACATGGCTCTGATAGAAATTATACCCCTAATCTGCACAGGTTTTTTGGGCTTATTTATTAATACACTTTCCCGAAAATTTTGTTTGTGGAAAAAGATCGTGAAAAATCAGATTTTCGGATTTTTCACGTGAAAACTTGGAATTTTGCCAAAAACCCAGTGCACATCAAAAAATCATTGGGACTTCTCCCATTGACTTATATGCAACCACGACAGGTCTGAGATTTTCAGATTCTGACTTTTCCCATCCTCGGGGTTTAATAAATTTGATTTTTTTTTTTTTTTTTGATTTTTTTTTTTTTTAAAGACTGATTTTATAAAAAAAATTCACAAATTTTTCATGATTTTTGCATTTGACGTTTAGTAAATAACCCCCTAAGTGTTTTGACCAAATTGTGTTCTGTATTTAGTTTTCTATATGTCCAGAAGCTGTGTATTGATTATCCTTTTACGTATTATTTGAATTTGCTTGTCTAACCTTAGAATGGCTCGTCTGAAGGAAATAGCAACTTTGCTGCCTAAAAGACCAACCCAAAAGAAGCAAAGTCATCCACGTAAGAAGAAAAAGTTAAAAGATTATATTACTGTACCTGCTGTGCCTCACAGGTAAGTCCCATGTATTTAATTCTAAACTGTGTGCTAAAGTAATTATAAAATGTTGTTCTACGCTAACATCCTGCTTAAAGGGTCTTATAGCTTATATATTATTACAAATAGTAAAGTAAACATTGCAATAAATAATAGTATCTGCTGTCCCTTAATTTTAAAAACATAGTCAAACATGCCGCTAAGCACTTTAGGAAGGGAAGTGTGATAACCTCACCTATTATCTAAACCACAATGGATGGGAAATTCAACAATAGATCTAGACCTTTGCTTATAAAGGAACTGTTTTTGTTTTTTTTCCCCAGCAATGTTCACACACCTTTACAGCCTTCTGATGTATTTGAAGAACCATGTATTGTGGGCCCCAAAAAACTGGAACTGCATATTCCTACTGACATACAAACTGCTACTCAGGGTAAGGGTCTTTGCACTCCATTATTTTCACTGCTTGCTTAACTTGTGAACTAGGTAAGGACTTATTTGGCCTTTCAATGGCAGGATGTTGTGGTGTGTGTTGGGTGCAGGGTCCTTAACAGGGTCTATTTCAGATGAAACAGTTGATAGCTTATACATTTTTATACTGAAGGGCCTTTGCTGAGACAGACCTGATTGTTTGGATGTAGGCTAATATTTTCAAATTATTATTTATTTTGTAGCAATCTGTGTTAAACTTAAATCTTTTAAGTGCCCTTCACCAGACACTATATGGCAATGTCTCTAAAAAGTTGTAGATTTTACGTTTTTGTAATGACTTCTAAATCTGTGCTGTGGTCTACAGAAGCTTCAAACATAAAGCTTGGCTTTTGTAGCCTGATTTTCCTTTAATATTAATGTTATGTAGAGGAAACAAAGTTGTTGTAACAGCGTTGTGGTATAGTGTACTACCTACCTGTACCTGTTGACAGTGAATTATTTACTTGGACCAGGAAAAGCATATTAAGCTGGGATAGTAAGCAAACTGTCGTCCTCTTTTTAGAGCCTGAAAAAGAAGTTGAAGAAAATGAAGATTTATCTGGGTTTGGCAAGATTTACCCAGCCCAAGCTGCAAATATTGAAGAGGATGAGGAGGAAGATGATGATGATTTGCCTAAGGAATTTATTTCTAGGAGAGAGCTTGAAAAAAGAAGAATTACTAAAGAAGGTAACCATGTTAAAGTGACAGTTGGACAATATAAATTCTCATTTTAAATTTCATCAACTCTAAAAAAAAATAAAATTAAATTAAAAAAAAGTTCTAACTATAAACCTTTTTTATTTTTAATGCAATAGAAATGAGGAAAGTTTCTGTTTTCAAAAATTATGAACCAGGCGAACCAAACTGCAGACTGTATGTAAAAAACCTATCCAAGCAGGTTGAAGAAAAGGTTTGTACCACTTTCTTATTTCATAGATTTGTTTCAGTTATTTGTTATATTCATGTAATGTTTCTTTTCTTTTTTTTCCCCCCCAACTGTTTCAACAGGATCTTAAGTTTATCTTTGGAAGGTTCATCGACTTTTCATCTGAAACAGAAAAGAACATGTAAGTTACATCTGCAGTGCCATATTTGTCTCTTTGCTTCCAACCAGAATATTCTACAGGTTCTTACTGATGAATAATACTAAAAATAATCTGGTTGAATATTATTTTCTGCTTATGGTTATTTGCTTTTTTTGGTTACACACAGAAATTCATTCATGTCACGGTTTCCTGTTACAGAGAGTGGTATTTTGACATAGACAGACTTCTTAACAATGCCTTTTGTGTCTGTATGTAGGTTTGATATTCGACTGATGAAAGAAGGACGGATGAAGGGCCAAGCCTTCATAGGATTTCCCACTGAAAACGTAGCAGCACAGGCTTTAAAACATGTACATGGATATGTACTCCATGACAAGCCAATGGTGATTGTATCCTTTTACGTCTGCAGAATTTTACACCAGCTTCATTAATCTGTAGAAAAAAAAATGAAAGTTCAAAGAGTAGTTTTACCTAATATTAAATTAATGTTGATACAGATAATAATTGGTAGAGTTCAACCAGAATTGAAAAATTGATTCTTTATATCATTCTCATATAGTCTGGGATTAGGATGGCGTTGTATTACTGTGTGAAACAAAGTAGACATTTTTTTTATAATGAAGAACTGTATCCTGTCAACATTGTCTCTCAAAATTTAATAGATACTTCTTTCTTTCTACTCCAGCTCTGATTTCAGAGAGTGCATAAAGTCTTACTGCACAAAGAATAGGTCATACATCAGACCTGGGTCTTTATGCTTCTAGGCTGAGAGTGGAACACTAAATCAAATCACATTTATTGTCATCTCTTCTGCATATAAAATAAAGCTTATATAATGAGCAACACGCTGTGGCTCTCCAAATGTGAAATATCAGAATATGTTTTAAAAATTGAGACCTCTTATTATTTTCATGCGTTTTGCGCATTTTGTTTTTGCAGTTTTGTAAAGATTTTATTTAAAAATTACTTGCAGTGGGGTAACTACATATTACGCGGCTCCACAGCAAATTACTTTTCAGGCCCCCAAAATGTCTAGAGATTGACCAATGAATTAGGGCCTCATGGGGCCCCCTATACCTCTTGGGCCCCCCTGCTGCTGCAGGCTCTGCTTCCTCTGTAGTTATGCTCCTTATTACTTGGCCAAGTTATTCAGTATGACTATTAGTAAGAGTTAAAAAACACACTCATAGTAAAATCCTGTTTTTTTTTTTTTTTTTGTTTTTTTTTACATAGGTTTTTCATAATCTCCTATCTTGACAAACCAATACTTGCATGCTTAGTAAATGGGTATGAGTAAAGACAAAATAGACTTTGTGCCTTGTCACTTCATCCTACAAATATTACTTGGGTTACTAGGGTTTAAATAATCTGGTGTTAATAACCATTATTATTAGAATATGTGAGAACAGAGAATACATTTTAGATTACTAATATGTTCATAATTTTTTTTTTAAATTTAAAAAAAAAAATGGAAATGTTAATTTTCAGCAAATATCTGATGTGTTTCCAGAACCTAGAACAGATACACATGTATTACATCACACCATGATGCAAATGGAAGTGCCATTTCTTGCCTTATCCTAGGGTTTGGTACACCATTAGATATTTGCACTAATGTCGTTTGTCAGCTATTAAGTTTTTCCTTAAATCTATGCCAGCAATTTGCTCGATCTGCTCGTCCAAAGCCTGATGCCTCCAAACCATCAAAGAAGAAATAGAAAGAAAGGTATGTCATACATAATTTTTGTTGGGTTGTTTGAAACCTTGATAAATTACTAATTAAGCTACAGTATTTTAGGGATACATGTCATTTGGAATTCACATCAGAATTTAAGGGAATCCCAGTCCAGCTCTTTATCTATAGTTATGCCACAATTGAACCGCTGAGGGAGTACATTTTTTGTTAGAGGGTCAGGTAATATGAATATATGCATAATAGCATTCTGATGTGCTTAATTATTTGTTCAAACCTTATATAGAGGATTTGGAATAAGACGGAAAGCTTTCAGCTCTAACACTCAAACCACTGTGTGTCCCCTTAAGTTTTTTTTTAACCCGTGTTGGCAGACTCCTGCCATTGATTTCGCAAACAGGAGGGTTTTGCAGGATGGTGTCGGTGGAGGATGGCAGTTTGTCACTAAAGGGAACAGGCCCTGCTTATAAGTATTTTAAAGCTTTTAGTATCTTATAGAGTAGCCAATTGGTCTTCAATATTTATTTGTTTTTTTAGTATTTTACCTTTTTTCTTCTGACACTTTCCAGCTTTCAAAAAGGGGTCACAGACCCCATCTAAAATCAAATGTTCTGTACAGCTACAAATGTGTCATTATTGATAATTTTTATGACACCTCTTTCTATTCAGGCCTCTCCTATTCGCATTCCAGTGTTTTATTCAAATCAATGTACGGTTGCTAGGGTCATTTGCACCAACCAAATTGCTGAAATTGCAAACTGGAGAGCTGCTGAATAAAAAGCTAAATAACTCAAAAACTACAAATAAAAAAAAATACCAATTGCAAATAATCTCAGAATATCTCTCTCCACATAGTACTAAAAGTTAACCCAAAGGTAAACAACCCCTTTAAGTCTGGCCCATGACTCGCACAAACCTAATCCTGAGACTAATTTTATGAAACGGGTTTATTAAACATCCGCTGCCAATGTAAGTGTGTCATGATGCACACGGGACCGATTGTTAGCCAGCAATGAAATGCCCATGTCTGCTCAAAACTGCCATTCAGTTTCCTTCCACTAGTGGAAAAATGTGATTGAACAGCATCAGTGCTCAGCTCTGATTAATTAATCAGTAATGCAAATTGCAAGCAGGAATTAATGACATTTTTACCCTTTCTTTTTTTTTTTTTTCTTAACTGAATAGTAACTATAGGTACCCGGTCAGTAAAAAATAATGAACAATAGTAAATCTTCCTCTATGATTTGCTGGTTTATCGTTTTGTTTTTTACTTTTTTTGGTTTCTTCTCTTCAGCCAGAGGTCTTTTCTTCTGAGCACATTTATATTAGCTTGTAGCTGTCTGGTGCAGATTGCTTTCAGTGTTTGTTACTCCTGGGAAGCAAAGACATAAAAAGATAAAGGGAATTTTAGTCTTCCTCTACCAATTATGTTCTTGAACTGCCGTAGCAGAAAGGCAATGCTAACTGCTATAACAACTGGTAAAGACAATGCAATGAACACACTTATGCTATTCTTCTCCCTAAAGATGGCCGAGTAACTGCCGTTAAGCTTGAAAAGTGTATCCTTTATTGTTGTATCCTTTATGTATTTGTTGTTGTTGCCAAAATGGTACAAACAGTGGAGCAGGCAAAATGCCTATGCTGATCATGAAGTATGATAAAAAGTCATAGACAGTGCAGCAACTAACCACTGTTATATCCTATCAATGTATAGGGAACATTTTCATTAGTGTTAACTTTCTCATAACACTTACGTTTTTTTTTTTTGGCTGAACAGATTTTCTCTTGCAAAAAAAGATTTAAAGCAATAATACCTCAACAATATAATATTTCACCATGGCTGCTTTTTATTAGGGATGAACTGAATCCAGGATTCGGTTCGAGATTTGGCCTTTTTCACCTGGATTCGTTCTATTCCTTCTGCCCAGACGAACCAAATACTGAACCAAATCGGAATCCTCATTTGCATATGAAAATTAGAGTCGGGGAGTGAAATTGCATGACTTTTTGTCAAAAAACAAGGAAGAATGTTTTCCCCTTCCCACCTCTAATTTACATATGCAAATTAGGATTACGATTTGGTTCAGTATTTGGCCGAATCTTTTGTGAAGGATTTGGGGGTTCGGCCGAATTCAAAATAGTACATTTGGTGCATCTATACTTTTAATATAATAAATTCTTTTAAAAACCAATGCCCCAGCCACTTATCCGAACAGTGTGATCATGGTTTTATCACATACCCAGATAGTATGGTCAAAATGCCGTATGTTGGTGTGTATGGCCACTCAATCCCACATATACACATGCTGATGATCAACCCACTATATTATTATAAGATGTGTTATGTGTTCTGGCTTCTAAGGATTATATTGTTTTATGCCTCGGAGTGGCAAAAAAAGTCGAATGTCAGGAAGGCTGCAAACATCTCCAAATTGATCCCTGGACCTCTCCCA
The DNA here is from genome assembly GCF_017654675.1 of Xenopus laevis. Lineage (NCBI taxonomy): Eukaryota > Metazoa > Chordata > Amphibia > Anura > Pipidae > Xenopus > Xenopus laevis. The sequence continues at coordinate 106,323,925 of NC_054377.1, forward strand.
TTGACTTAAACAGTAATTCGGCAGGTTTTAAGTGGCGTATAGTCAAATTTGAATTCTTGAAGGGCCAGAGTATGATAAATCTCGAAAATCAAATAAAATTTTTTTAAAAAAAAACAACTTGAATCGAGTTTGGATAATCCCTAGTCGAATTTGACAGTTTTGACCTTAAAAAAATGTGATAATAAATCTGCACCTTGCTGTGTATAATTTCATAACAGCTGTAATATTCTACTAATGGTTGGATGCAACCGCTTGAGCTCTATATGGTAAGTCCGTCCGTCTAATACAGTACAAGAAGCGGTTGTTTAGGATGCTGCCTTTAAACTACTCTTTTTCCAAAACAGCAATTTCAATTCAGTGACGAGATTCAATTTGAGACGCAATTCAATTCAGAAAAACGTATCTCCCGGTTTATCAGGTGAAAATTCTATAGGGCAGATTTATTAAGGGTCGGATAACAAATTAGAATTTTCAAATTGTACTGTTGCTCAAAACTCACAAATTCGAACTGGGAATAATCCGAATTCGAATTTTGAGATTTATCAAACTTTGACCCTGGGAACAAATTCGAATTTGACTATTCACCACCTAAAACCTGCCGAGTTCATGTACAAGTCAATGGCAGAGGTCCAGTGACTCATTTACAGATGTGAATAGCCTTCCTGGCATTCAAGGGGTTTTGTTTTTGTTTTTAGAGAAAAATTGAATTCACACGAATTGAATACGATTAGATTTTTTGGGTCAGAACTTTTGGATAGAATATTAGACATTAAAAAATTTTCTTAAATAACTGCCCAGTCGAATTGTGAGTATATTCGAATAAAAAAATCACATGAATTTGAAATCCGACCCTTGATAAATCAACCCCTAAGTCTGGAACTGAATTTGGAGAAAAGTATTTTTTTTTTCTCCTTGATAAACCGTGAGATAAACATTTTCTCACTGAATTGAATCTAGCCCAATGTTAGCAATAACATTTACTTTCTTGTAGGACAAGGTTCATTAATGCGACTCAAAAGCTCCCAGTTAAATCTCATTTAGAAATACATAGTACAGTACCTGTTGGGATTTTAGATCATGTAGTGTACCCCATTACTTTTCTGGGGCAATAATTCATCTTTTCCAGGCTTATGTGCTGCTGCTTTGCACTAAAAACTGCAAAATGCTTGGAATACTGTCACTTTTGAATTAAACATGTCTAGGAAATGGCAGATCCCTTATTTTAATCATGTGCAAAAGAGCAACATTAAATATTAATATTTGTTATATTTTTATAGGATTTAAAGATTTATGTGCGTGACATTTTACACTAAAGTTTTTTTTTTTTCTCCATACTGTGATTTTTTCCCCCTAAATCCAAACTCTCTTCACTGCAAACAACAATGTTTTGCATATACTTCAATCGTTATGCTGAAATTTAACTTATTCATTTCCAGTTTGTATTTGTTTTTTTGTAAGAGCTTGGGGAACCTGGAAGCTATATACATAGTACTGAGCTACCAAATTGAATTCTGTCATTCAGATCCTTTTCATAAAGGCAGCACTAGGAAGGCAAATGTGTTAATCACTAGAGGTAGCTCTAAAGAACGCAGACCCTTTAACCTCTATTTATATTCCAGGTAAAGCTCATCAAGAGGAACAGCAATTTCACTACAGACGCGTAACAGTGAGAAATGGCAATCTGTAAAATGCATGTCTTTTGGAATGTACATATTTTGTGACATTTTTTACAGTGTAAATAAATTTTATTTTTCAAGTTAAGTGCTGGTGTTATATAAATATTATTTACCTTGCATATAGAACTTATTGCATTCTTTACACTAATACAAAGCTATTGTTGCAAGAAACAGAACTTTGCACACAAGCACTCTGCAATGACTGCTGTCAAAATTCATGCAATCTGCAACCATTTCTTCTCTATCTCTTTGTCCCTCTGCCACTTATCACACTTTAGTTTTTGTCATAGTGGCTGTGAACTCGTAGGCTGTCCAGATTTCAACTTTGAGTCTTTATTTATACCGCTGATGGCTTTTTCATTTTCTTTTAAGCTCTAGAAAACAATTTCATTTAGTGAGAAGGCCTCTTTATAGGTCACTGGTAAGGTCTCACCTGGAGTATGAAGTTCAGTTTTGACTCCAGGGATATAAATGAGCTGTAGAGAGTGCAGAGACGTGCAACTAAACTGGTAAAGGGGATGGAATATTTAAATTATGAGGGTAGACTGTCAAGGTTGGGGTTGCTCTCTCTAGGGGAAAAATAAGCCGCTTGCGAGGGGACATGATTACTCTTTATAAGTACATAAGAGGTCCTTATAGACAGGTAGTGGGGGATCCTTTTTTCCCATAAAGAGGGATCACAGCATCCCTTTAGACATAGAGGAAAATAACTTTTAATTTGAAGCAACGTAGGTGGTTCTCAGTGAGGTTGTGGAATGCCCTGGCGTACAGTTGTTAGCATAGGATCCCTTATCCGGAAACCCCATATCCATAAAGCTCTGAATTATGGAATTGTCGTCTCCCATAGTGTCCATTTTATCCAAATAATCCAAGTTTTTTCTCGGTACTAATAAAACAGTACCTTGTACTTGATCCAAACTAAGATATAATTAATCCTTATTGGGGGCCAAACCGGCCTATTGGAATTATTTCATGTTTACATGATTTTCTAAAGGTATGCAGATCCAAATTACGGAAAGATCCCTTATCCAGAAAATCCTGGGTCACGAGCATTCTGGATAACCGGTCCCATACCTGTATATATCGGTTTTGAGTTTCTAGATGCGTCTGTGTGAGTGTGTGTATGGCACCCTCATTTGGAGGGGGTTTAACTTTTTTCAACCCAACTTAACTATGTGCGGAATAGCTGCCAACCAGAATATAGAATCCTGCACCCCTAGACCTTAAAAACCCACTGCGCATATTATTTCTTTTAAAGGGGTTGTTCATCTTCACCAGAAATTGATACATATATCATGTTTGTCCCTGCTGAGCAGAACCCCTGAGTTGTTGTTGATACAATTGTTGCTAATATTCCACAGATGCTGCTGAGAAATGTATCAACTAATGTAGCAAATTATAATAGTTCAAAATCTGCACCTGAATTACTGAGCTGCCCGACCAGAGGCAGTACATTAAAAGGGAACTCTGGCTTCCAAACCAAAATTTGATAAGGATGCCCACATAACACAGAAACCCCTAATATACCCATTACAGTTACCTATTTCTTCAAAAAGAATGAATAAATGCCATTTTGTATGCTGAAATCCAGCTGTTAACAGTTTTCTTTCTGCATCATTTGAAATCCTGGCAGGGAAGGAGGAACTAAACACTGAAGTTACAAATTGTAACAACTTCTCCACAGCTTACAGACAGCATGCAGGAACTACATAACCCACAATGCATTGCACTGTAATGTTCCTTTCCTTATTGAAATCACACGTGCAGGGAATTGTGTGGTTTGGAGGATGCAGGCTGAGGACATGCTGATAAAAAGTAACAGTACATTAGTCAGCCAGCTCAGCAAAGTAGTCAGAGAGATCAGAAGAAGAGCAGGAGTCTGGGCTTACGCAACTGTTCCAAACCATTAAAAATCATGAAAAGTCTGCATATTTTTTTAACTGATGTATATTGCAAAGTTGCTTGAAATAATGTTTACTTTTCAAAAAAACTCAAGTTATGATTTTGTGTAGTTCCCCTTTAAACTTGTATTTGGAAAAGCAGTAAAAATTGAAAGCAATCCGAAAACAACTGAACTAGTTGCACTTCCTTTGCTGGTCGCCGGCAGGTTCGGGTTGAGCTCTTCTGCCTGGTCTCCCCACCCAGCACCTTACACTGAAGGCTTCCTTTTTATATTTTTATAAGTGTGTGTGCTCGCCCCGCCCCTTTTGTGACATCATGGACGGGAACGTCTGCTAGTAAATCTGTTTGGCAGTATTGTCCCTTTGACACCAGTCACTGCAAAGATCTCAGTCTGGTGTCCTGCTTTTGGCCCTGTTGGGAGTGAGCTTTTTTGAGAGTATTTGGGAGGAAAAAAAGAGAATCCTAAATATCACATCATAGAAAGAAGACGATCACTATTTACCAGCCAGAAGAAAATATATTGCTTGATTGCCAGTGCTTTTGCTTTTCAACCTGATAATGCTTCATATTAAAAGGCGATTATACACATGAGTTTTTGGCCAAAATTACCTCCAGCAGCAATTTTTGAATCAAACGTGAAACAGAATAAAAGCACCACACTGAAAAAGCAGAGAAGCATCTCACTTCCAACAGCCTGTGTGATACATGGCCCATTTCCTAGGATTATATATTTTTGTCTAATTTTTCTGAATTATTGTAAAATGGCCATCTTGTGGGTAAATTTGAGAATGCATAACATGATGGTTTTTATGGCTGCTTTGTTCTCACCCTGAAACTGCACAGTATTTTCAGAAGCAACTCTTCATTCAAGCCCTTGATCTTGTTCAACAGTAATCCACTCTTCTATCCGGAACACATGTTCTATAAAATGGTGAATAGTTAGGCATTTACTGGTCTGCGTCTGGTTTCTTTTGGCAATCTCAGCCATTAGCTCACATTCTTCTCCAGATTATTTACATTAAGAATATGCTAGCAATGACTGCTCTTCTGCTTGTACCATAACCATAATGCTTCACAGCAACAGCATCACACACACACATAAAAGTGGAAAAAGCAGTGTTTCCACTAAAATACTATCTGATTCATTAAGGATTCTACTCCATCATTAAACATTTTTCACAGAGACCACTTTTTACCTGCAAATTGCTTTCCAGCTATGGTCAGGAGATCTCAATGGTGGCCAATAATATGGGCAACCAGTTGCAGGCAAAGAAAATGTATAGTGAAGTGGTAGAATTCTTAAATGAGAAAGAAACTTTTTAACTTTGGGGGTGCCAATAGTTAAACAAGCAAGTGATTGTGTTTACTTCCCTGATACCTTGAGCTGGTGCTCCTGTCAGCAAGAAACTGCACCGGCCCAGGGTTTTCCCAGTGACCACCAAGGAGCAATCCTTTTCTTCCACTTCTCCTTTCTACAAATTTCCCATGCAGAAGAGTGAAATAGACACCCTTTTTTTGTTAAATTTCCGCTTTTCATTGTACTGTGCATGTGCAGCTGCAAAAATATACAGTCCCAGCTTTTTTTATTATAGGAACTGGGGAGAAGGCTGGGGGTTTATGGCCAGTAACAGAACCTTGGACAATTTGTGGACAATCAAAGTTTATGTGCTGGGGGATCATCTATAATTGCGTTTTTTGATTCTCTATAAGTAGAATATACATAGTATATAATATCCAATTTAACTTTGCATACCCAGAACCTACAGTCCTTTGTCAAGACAAGTGCCTTGCTGCCTACTATGTGCATGCATCTACACACAAAAGTACCAAAACCTTAATTGTATTACCTGATTTACTTCTAAGGGATGGGTTTTTAATATGCCTAGGTCTTCCATGCAGTCCATAGATGTTTCACACTATCCAATGAGTTATTAGTGTACTAAAAAGCTTGAAATCTTCTATAAGCAGAGGTTCTTTTGCTTGTTAGAAAGAAATTGACCACTACAGTATGAAGTTCAGTGGATGGCCACAAAGTACTCCATGAGAATTACCCTTCTTAACTATACCAGATAGATGTGCAGACTGATCACTCGATGCATTTTAACTGGTCAGACACATGAAGCAATCGGACCCTGAAGTTCATACAGATAAATAATTTAGATTAAAGATATTTTGTTGATGGAAAGGTAAGATGCTTGGTTACTGTAACCACAAATCATTTATTTATTTTATATAAAAATAATATATATTAATGAAACAGAAGCTCTAGTGGCACTGAGTTTACAATCCAAAGGAGGTGTTTTGACAAAAAATTATGTTTACTTTACTTTAAGGAGAAGTCACAAAGATTGTAAAGTGCTCATCAGTGGTGTATGGACTGTCTGCTCATCTAATTGATTTACAGAAATGTGTTTAAGTGCAAATGCAGCATTATATAGTGGACACAAAGGATGTTGTGGGTGGTATAAAAGTGTTAAAATAAATAAGATTTTATCTTTCTAGGATATAAATAATTGGATGGGGCCTCCTTTCAATCCTGATGAATCGACCCAAGCTGTAACTATTAAATCTGATACAACCTGCAGTAACATCTGGGTGTGTGAGCACAAAGTAAGTAAGGCCATACTTTCATTAAATTTGAGAAGCTGTCATCCTTTAAAACGTTACCTAAAATCTATTAACTTTTTAGGAACATGGTTATTTTCCAGAATGCAGTCGATGCTCAGGCTTTTACAAACTGGTGGGACAGTGGAAATAAATAACCATATTGCTTTTGGGTGTGGTGGTTTTATAGTCAATAACGACAACTGGTAAGTGGCTTGCGTGCACATGAATACATAAAGCAGATATCTGGCTTAGGTTTCAGTTTATGTCAGTAATTATGATTTTATCATAATTCTGATTTATCCATCATTCTGGGGAAGATAGAAGCAGCTAACCAGGGCCATATATATATATATATATATATATATATATATATATATATATATATATATATATATACATACATACATGCAAGAGTTTGTATCTTTTGCAGCAGCTTTAGGGGGCAGCCCTCGGTTGCTTACATAAAAAAAAATTTACCTTTTGTCTCACTGATATTGCAGTCAAATCTGGCAGCAGAAGGGGGCACTGTCCCTGGGCTATTGAGGCATGTGCAGTACTGCAAATCTACTGTGCACAATATGCCTTTACTTCATTCTATCCCCATGCACCATTGATGTGTTGCCACCTATTCTGGGAAAGCAATGGCCTTCCTAGCTATGTTATTTTTCATATTAATAACATTGGCATTCATACAGCCAGTGGACTGGAAAAATACAGCCCAGGTGTCAGGTGTGCCTTATTTTGTTGCCAGCAGCTCCACCTCCTGTCACTCACTAGAGTATAGTGAAAAATATCGCAGGTGGAAAGACATGCCAGGAAATGTTCAGGTCTCTAATAGATTTTTGCAAACATGTGACACAAGCATTAAATGGCTTCTCGGCATGTGGGTTTCAATTGACTGTGTTAGGGTGACATTTAAAAACATGGCCGGCAAAGTGGCTACACTTAAAAAAATATGTTATCTTGTTAAATTAGCTCAGTGCTTGATACCTCAGGATTTTTCGTTTTTCTTACTGTTTTTTCTAGGTATTTCTTTGTTTGTTTTCTCTACTGTAGAGATTCAGATATGCAATTTCAGGGCAGAAAAATAACATGATTTGCTCTGGTAAGTAGATCACTTTTAACAACAACGGCACTGCTCGTTTCCAGATCAGTTACACCTAGGGATGCACTGAATCCACTATTTTGGATTTGGCCGAATCCATCTTGGAAGATTCCTCCGAATACCGAACCGAATCCGAATTTGCATATGCAAATTAGGGGCGGGAAAGGAAAAAGTTTACTTCCTTGTTTTGTAACAAAAAGTCATGTGAAATCCCGCCCTCCCCATAAATTACATATGCAAATTAGGATTCGGTTCAGCCAGGCACAAGGATTCGGCCGAATCCGAACCCTGCTGAAAAAGCCGAATCTTGACCGAATCCCAAACAGAATCCTGAATTTGGTGCATCCATTTGTTGCCATCCATGTGAATGCCAAATTATGAGTAGTACATTATTCAAATGAATTTCAAAAATGCATTACAATCTTCAAATAAAGTGATTAAACATAAATGCTTAAATGTTATTTAGAAAGTTTGTATTTTTTCTTATGAACACAGACTGTACAAAAGGCATGACACTGTTGACATGACACATAATTCAACTCAGGGATTACCAGACCCTGATAGTTTGGCAATGCCAAGAGTGACAAGGATGTGAGACAAGGTGTAGGGATAGTCCATCGTTAACACACAAGAAAGTGGAAGTAGTGGAATCCTGTAAGGTGACATTCAGGGAAGCAAGAAGGAATGTTCCCCTCTGACAATTTACATGGTAGCTGTCTATCTCTATGATAGGAAACCCCTGTGATGTAAGTACGTGAACTACTACTACTGGGGAGGTTACTGGATAAACTCATCACCCTACCCTAACAATTATAAAAAATACTGTGCCATTCAACTGGAGCATTGGTTATTCTACAAGGGTAGAAAGCATTTCAGGAAGGATAGCAAGGTATTTATGGGTGGAATTTGAGTATTTGCTAACCATTATTATTCATTGACACCCTGATAAATTACACAAGCCCTTTTTATAAACTTGGTTTAATTTTTCTTTGATATTAAGTTTACGTTATAAATAATTTTTGTTTGATGTTGTTTTGTTTCCTCGTGGGGCCTCAAATGTTTACCCATTGGGCACCATTAATTAAAAGCAGTGCACAGTTGTATAGTAGGTTTTTCAATCTCTCTCAAATACTAATCTGGAGACTTCCTAGGTTTGCCTATCCATCAGCAGGTAAGGCCCTTTAAATTATTTGAAGGATATGTGATCTATGTGAGCATTTGTTCTTCCCTGTATTAAGCACAATTCAACAGGAAACATGCAGGATTATAATGACCCTCTAAGGCAGTTGTTATGAAATTATAATGGTGGCCAGTGACTGAATGCTTATTTACAGTCTTTCATATCACTGGAAGGAACTACAGGAAAATATGACCATGTTTTCTTACATCTGTTAAGTCGTCCAGAACCAGAAAGAGTGCAAAGACCTGGAAATGTGTTAAAGGCTACTCCATTTCCCATCTGGCACTACTAGGAATGAAAAAGGCCACATAAAAGGCCACAGTCAAAATAAAGATCTCTAAATGATAGGGATTTTTATGCAGGTTCAAAAAAAATGTAAATAATTTACAGCATAGGTATGTGTATGTGTATATATATATATATATATATATATATATATATATATATATATATATATATATATATATATATATATATATTCAGTTAAAAGAGCTACTTAAAAGAATACATTGACTAATTAAAATCAATAAAAAGACAAACAAAACATACTAAAAAAGAAACGTTAAAGGATCACTTGATGTATGCTGTAACACTATGTTCAATGCTTTAGTAATTCATAACAGTCTCTCCATTTAATAGAACTTCAAATCTTTAAACATAATCCTGGATAACTGTTTTTATATGTATAACCAAATATATAAACCCTAAAAAATGAAACAGTTAGGAGATTGTATATGTACACGGGTTGGCTGGGCCCCAATAAGATTTCACCACCCGTGTGATTTTTTTCTAATACCAGCATAGTGGACCTTTCCAGAAGACAGATTTTATTCATTTCAGTTTACTTTGTTAAAAAAAACAAACAGACTTATTTGTGTATGTCAATTCATTTTTAATGCCCATCTTAGATTTTTGAGGTACTGGAATGGGATTCGTTACCCGGAAAATCATTATCCAGAAAGCTCCGAATAAAGGGAAGGCCATCTCCCATAGACTCCATTTTAATGAATTAAGTCAAATATTTATCTTTTATCTCTGTAATAATAAAACAGTACATAATACTTGATCCCAACTAAGATATAATTAATCATTATTGGAGGCAAAACAATCCTATTGGATTTAATTAATGCTTAAATAATAGATTGATAGATTGATAGATCCCTTCTATTTCTCTCTCCACTACTTGGTGTACTTTCAGACCTACTGTTTCTTTTGAATATAGAAATAAATGGCGTGCTTAATCTTGTGACATATAAAAATGGTAAGGATTCTTCCAATGCCCTGAACAAGTATTGCTTGGGTGCATGAGTGGATGCCACAAAATGCATGCTGTGAAAATGGGATTCCTTTTCATATTGTAGCAATACCTGCGCCTTAGTTGAATTTTCTACACATGAAAGTGCAGCAGTCTGTATATTTTCCACTTTCAACATGACCTCTGGCTTCGCTGAATATCTGGCTGGTTAATGATTAAAGTTTAATCTAGCTGTGCTATGTTTTCAGAACAGAAATATATTACAAATATCCAATTCGTAATTGGTGTTTAATATAAAATATTTATGTAGAGTCAGCAACTTTTTCTTTGTGTGGTTCTAAAAATAAAATTTTCAGCTGAAACATAATTTAGCTTTTTATTCAGAGAGGAAAATTCTGGAGCAATACGATTCATACCTATATTAATATTATTATAATATTTCGGCACAAGCAAATTAATTTGCCAAACTGCTGTGGCAATTCGCCGGTGAAAAATCTACGGTGTTGAGAAAAAAAAAATTGACAAGCATCAAAATTGGGGCGTGCATAAAAATTGGCGCGTGTCAAAATTATTCGGACATCCATTGACTTTATTGCATTTAGACCAAATAGTCATGTCTATAAAAATTGACGCGTGGTGAAATTGACGCGTGCAAAATTATTTTGATGCCCATTGACTTCAATGCCTTAAATTTGCATTTTTTTCTGGGAAGCGAAATAGCACTAATGACTTAAGGGAAGGTATTGTAAGCAATGTATTAGTGTTTGCAGATGACACAAAACAATGCAGCCCAATTAATTCCAGGATGTGGCAGCAGGATCTTGACAATCTGGCAATCTGGGCATTTTAGTGGCATATGAGTTGAAATGTTAATAAATATAAGGTTACCTTCTGTATCATAAACTTAACTGTAGAAAGCAATGCAAGTCAGCAGCTTCAAAGGGCAAACAAGGTTTTGAGATGTAATAATTAAAAGTATATCAAAATTAGATTTGCAGGAGAAGAGGGTCATTCTTTCTCTTTACAGAGCACTGTTAGGGCCTCATCTAGAATTTGCTGTGCAGTTTTGGTCTCCAGTGAACAAATGAGATATAACTGAATTAGAGAGAGTCCAAAGAAGGGCAACTAAGCTGGTAAATGCTATGGAACATCTTAGCTACTGTATGAAGATAGCCAAGTTGGGGTTTATGCTGAAGAAGAGTGGGATATGATAACTAATATAACTATGTATGAATATATAAAAGGACATATAAAAGGACCATATAATAAACGTACTATTGTTTGATTAACCAGCAGGTCCTTCCAGCAGACACAAGGGCATCCATTGCAATTAGAAAAAAAAGGTTTCATCTTCATATTCAGAATGTTTTTTTTACAGTGTGAGTTGTGAAGATGTGGAATTCTCTCCCTGAATCAGTGGTACAGGCCGAATGCTTGTGAAGTTGCGCTAGCGATAATACGATAAGCAGTCTGAAGTTACGCTAGCGATGCCTAATTAGCATACGGTGTGCAGTTAAAGTACAATGGACATAAATGTTGCAGCAAATACATTACACTACACAAGGCCAGGGAAACTTAATAAAATTAAATAGAGGTCTTATATTGCCCTACACATGTGCCCACTGTATAGTTTAGGTGCCAAATGTAACGGGGAAGGAGGGTACCCCAAAAAAAAAATTCGATCTTTTTCAGCCTATCATCCAGTAAAAAGTAAAAAACGCCAGCGTTTTTTGGGACTTAGAAACATTTTCAACTTTTTTTTGACAAACTCCTATCTACTCTATTGCACTTCAGCTGGTCTGACCTGGTGAAGTAAAAAAAAAACGTAGTAAATTTGCGTAGTCACGTCCCTTCGCCAGAGTGCAACTTTGCCTGGCGTTAGGGAGCGAAGTAGCGCTAGATTCTATCTACTTCGCCAGAAAATTTTCATCAGGGACACTTAGTAAATTGGCGAAGTGCTGAAATGACGTCACGCTGGCGAATTTTCGCCATCGTTAGCCACTTCACCCTTTAGTAAATTTCCCCCTTGGATTCAGAAATGAATTTCCCCCCTCTGAAGGAAATTGAAGAGGCTTTCAGATGGGATTTTTTCTCTAACTAGCAGTTAGGCAGGTTATATATACAGTAGATACAGTATAAAAGGTTTAACTTGATGTGTTGAAAAAAGACACGAGATGTCCAAGTTAGTTATTATGTTACTATGCCCAACAAATCAAAAATCAGAAAAAATCAAAAAGGATTAATAGTATATCACAAAAACAAAGGCAAAAAAAATCTGTGTTTGTAAACCTTTTTAAGCTATGAGCCCATGAAATGCAGAAATATACAGGGCCACATACTGTGTATGTAGTAGGCAAAAGTAGGGCGAATGTTACACAAGTCTGAAGAGTGAAATCACAATCAGTAGTTATTCGCATAACATTGTTTAGCAGCCAGGATATAAGCCCTTATATTTAATATATGTGGCAGTCATGGATCCAGTTAAATTGCAAAAAAATTCTCCATATTCTTATACCTATATTGTGCTGCATTATACTTATATATTTATAAAAAGAAAAGTTCACGTCAGCTACTGACATGAACTTAAATCTTCTTTACATCTTTTTACTTGGTTTTCATGCTTTATTATTACACTTGGCTTATACAATACCTGTTCAACTTTTTACTTCCCATCCAAACCTCTACTTATCCTCATCCACTGTTTTTCCATAGGTAAGTACCTGTCTATGCAAAAAAAACTACAATAACCGTTTCTGTGCCTTATTTAATTTTATCTTTTTTTAACCTTATGCAACACCCGCTTACTTGTTAGGAAACACAGATTCAGTTCTTTCCTATAGGGTGTTCAGCAACAATCAGATGAACCGGCAGTTGTTGAAAGTATAGTGTATAATCAGGCATAGATTTATGACTAATAATCATTTGGAAAATGTAGATTTGTCCAGCCTTTAAAAGAAAGAGGAAAGAAAAAGAGGATACATAGAGTATGATGTGATGTTATCAATGTACATACAGATAAGAAATAATGCATCAAGAATTATTTATTACAAATAAACATTAATACTAATAAGAATTGGGCGTGGTCTGTACGCGCGAGATGTAGCACGCATCTTTGGTGAGCTCCGTGCACTCAGGATACAAACCCGGCTCACAGGGGCGATCCTTCTCTCTAAAAGCCAGCACGAGCTGTCTAAACCTCGTACGATACAGCGCTGATGGGGAAAACAAGGAAGAAGGGAAGCCCAGCAAAACTTACTGAGTTTTTCTCGGCGATTGAAAACAGGCAACGGCAGAACAAAGATGGCGTCGCGCCGATAACTGCGCATGAGGATATGCGTTCCAGAGAAACATCGTCACAGGAAAGTGCTCTTCCTTTGGATATCCTTGGCGCTTCTGGCACTTATAATAAAGAAACTCCTCTTACAGAGGCTACAATGGTTTCCCTGCTGCACTCGTTTAAAGGCACGATGATGGCGGAATTGAAACAGATGATGACTGAGTTCCAGAAAGAGCTACAACTCATAGGTGAGCGAACAAATCACATTGAAAATAAAATGGGGGAATACGCTAGATCCCATAACGATTTAATAGATGCCAATGATGCTCTGGAAGAGGAAGTAGTATCCTTAAAATTGAAAATGGCAGATTTGGAGGACAGGTCACGTCGAAATAACCTTAGACTGTGAGGTATTTCAGAAGAAATTGTGCCTGACCAACTGTGTGCTTTCTTTCAAACATTATTGAAAACCTGCCTTCCCACTCTAGGAGATAGTGACATTATTATTGACAGGATTCATAGGATCCCAAAGCCTAAGGGTATTCCCTCCTCCCTACCAAGGGATACTATAGTGCGGATCCATTTCTTTCATGTAAAAGAAGCACTTATACAACTCTCCAAAGCAAATTCTGGCCTTCCTGACCCATATAAGGATATCCTCGTATTTTCTGATTTATCTGCCGCCACTCTCGCTAAAAGAAGAGAATTTATGGGAATCACAAAAACTCTAAGAAATAATAATATCCAGTACAAATGGGGCTTTCCAGTTAAGCTCATTATTGTCAGAAACGGAGCCCAGCACATAGCAGCGTCTATTGAGGAAGCGTGCAATCTGCTGCAATCTTGGAACTTGTTAGACTCCACCGAATCTCCCTGTGCTACCCCTGCAAAGCGCAAACGACAAGTGACAAGTGACTGGATGATGACACCGCAGCGTACTAATCGCCATTCATCCCCTTAATGCTCTGGTTTCCCTTCTGGTGCTATCTTATTAACCCAGGAAGTGTTTTGCCCTACTCCTGACCTGAGAGCACGACTCTCGATCTCTGTATAATCTTAGCTCAAGCCCCTGAATCCGGCGTTTCGGATAAAGCAGCTAAGTCACTCCTATATCAGCTCGCTTTTAGTAGAGCTATTTGTTTCTGTTACTTGTTTTATTTTATTTTTTTTTTTTATTCTTATTATTATGTTTAACGTTTGGCTCTGGTTTTTTACCTCAATTTTATTTTTCTTAAGGTACACGATGCCTAATATGTCAAGTTTGAATATTTGGAATTTATTACTGTTTCTTATAACATTGTATTTCAAATGCAAAGTTGCTCACTTTATTTCCAGTTCTGTGAGAAGAAGTCTTGGAATGTTCTATTATATCATATGTAGACACACTACTTGCTTTGAATGGTACTCTAAGGTTTTAAGATGGCGCAGAAATTCTGCACTTCGGGTTGCTTTATATCTACCACTGCAGTCTCTAGAGTTACTTTACAAGAATCATGGTGTTTAAGATCTTTTCGTTAAATGTCAAGGGGCTAAATAGCCCTTTTAAACGGTCCATGATGTGGTCCGAGATTCTGAAGTCTCAAGCAGATATAGCCTGTCTCCAAGAGACTCATTTCCATAGGAATAAAACCCCGAAATGCTCTCACCCACAATTTTCTACCATATATTTTGCATCTATGCTGGCAAAAAAATGTGGAGTTATGTTAGCCGTTAGAAACACTGTCTCATTGAAACATGAAAAGATTATTTGTGATAAAGAGGGGAGGTATCTTATACTAGTGTGTCACATTAACAATGCTCCTTATACCATAATGAATATATATGCTCCAAATCAGGGTCAAATTAGTTTTATTGAGAATGCGATACAGCTAGCTAAGAAAGAACAAAAAGGATCCTTAATCATTCTAGGGGATTTTAATAAAACTGTGTGTCCATCTGTGGACAGCTCATCCAATAAGAAACAAGCCAAATCAAGACTCGCACAAATTTTTCATAGAGAGGAGCTTTATGACATATGGAGAATTCAACACCAAGGTGACAGAGATTTTACCTACTTTTCTCCTGTACATATGATGTACTCGAGAATTGATCTAATTATCACAGATAAATGGGTATTACAACAAGTTCACAAGACAACCATTGGACATATCACCTGGTCTGATCATGCCCCAATAACGGCAGATATTTCAGAGGCCTTTAACTTAAAAAACCCCCGTATTTGGAAATTACATGCCTTCCGGCTTAAGAATAGTCAATATGTACAAGATATTCAAAAACATCTAGATGAATACTTTCTATTTAATGACAATGGGGAGATATCTAATATGACTTTATGGTTAGCTCATAAAGCATTTCTGAGGGGGATAGTTCTTCAAGTGGAAGCACGTATGAAACGAATAAGCACTACTAAACAAATTGCCATTCTTAACAAACTTTACACACTAGAGCAAAACAATAAAGACTTTCCCACCAAAGAGACCAGTGAACAAATACGACTATTGCAAAAGGAATTAAATGAGATAGCATTTACTAAGCAAACTTATATTTATGAGAAGTTAAAACTAAATTACTACCACCAAGGTGATAAAGCCTCTGCACTATTGGCAAGAAGACTTAAACATAAGCAAGCTACCCAAAGAATTCCGTACTTATTGAATTCTAAGAATGGAAAAGAGATGAACCCTAAAGTAATTGCGGATTTATTTGCTGCATATTACTCAGAGTTATATAATCTAAAAGATAGTACTGAAACAATTCAACCAGTGCAGGAGAAAATTGACGCATTTTTAGCAGAGAGTAAGCTACCCAAGTTAACTTCTGCTCAACTTGAGCTCCTTAACAACCCCATACTCCAAAAGGAAGTAGAATTTGCGATTAGTTCATTGAAATCTAACAAATCTCCGGGTCCAGATGGATTAGTCAATGAATACTATAAAATGTTCTCTCGAACTTTAGCTCCTTTTTTAACTAAAGCGTTTAATCAGGCTGCATTGCAAACAAATTTCCCACCTGAATTTTTACATGCAACTATAGTTACTATCCCCAAAGTTGGAAAGGATCCTGATAGGCCAGGTAACTTTAGACCGATCTCGCTACTAAACTCTGATGCTAAAATATTTGCCAAAATATTGGCTTTTAGATTAATTGATATTATTCCTCAGTTAGTACAGAGTGATCAGGTTGGATTTACTAAAGGTAGACAAGCACCGGATGCCACAAGACGAATCATTAACCTAATTGAATTAGTTGAAAGACGTTCCGTGCCTTCGATTCTTCTTTCATTAGATGCTGAAAAAGCATTCGACCGGGTCCACTGGGGTTATTTATATAGTTTACTGCAGAAGCTGGGGTTCCATGGCCTTATACTAAATGCAATTATGGCACTTTATTCCTGTCCCTCAGCTAGAGTTTTGTCATCTGGTTTTTTATCAAACGAATTTAAAATAACTAATGGAACTCGGCAAGGATGCCCTCTTTCACCATTAATATTTGCTTTAGTCATGGAACCCTTAGCAGCTGCAATAAGAGAGCATAATGATATTGAGGGTATTCAAGTAGGTGCACTTTCCCATAAAATTAGTTTATTTGCAGAAGATGTTTTGTTAATTATTGCGAATCCTGTGAGGTCCTTACAAGCTGTACAAAATGTCCTGGATACCTTTTCTCAAATTTCCTATTACAAAATAAATGAAGGGAAATGTATGATTTTAAATATGGGGGTTACTGAGAGCATTGTTTTAACTATACGAAACATATGTCCTTACAAATGGAGCAAAAATTCAATCACTTATTTAGGTATACAATTGACCTTTCCAGTAGCACACATGATGGAGATAAACTATAATAAATTGTACAATAGCTTAAAAATTTAAGCTCAATTCTATAACAAAACTGAATTTTCTTGGATAGCACGGATAAATATAGTTAAAATGATGCTCCTCCCAAAAGTACTTTATTTAATGAGAACTATTCCCTTAAAAATTCCCACTGATATACTTAAAAAGCTACAAGAGTTATTCCAGGAGTTAATATGGAAAGGTAAAAGGCCTAGAATAAGTAAGGATCAGATGTTTAGACCTGTTTTTCAGGGAGGTATGGGTGTGCCTAATCTGGAAGCATATATGAAAGCAACAGCTCTAGAATTTAGTAAAGCGTGTTGGAAAAATGATACCCAAAAACTTTGGCTAGATATAGAAAATTCCACTGTAAAGGGTACCACAGTTACTAACGCTTTAAGAGCTATAGCTATAAGTCCTGACTGTACTTTCCAAGCATTGTCAACAACTACCTACCTGTGTCAATTATGGCGAGAAATAACGAAACAAAATCACTGGTGGAAACATAATTTTAGGGATATAACTATTGATTCCGTATTTGCACTTCTGCCGACGCTTGAACTACTAGAGTGGAAAGCTAAAGGCATCTTGACAATTGGTGATATTTCAGATGACAGAGGTCTGTGGCCTTTCCAACAAATTAGAGATACATTTTTGATCCAGAAACATAATTTTTTTCTATACCTCCAACTGAGACATATTATTTACCCATTTTTAACAAAAACTGAGGAGGCTCTGAGTGCCTTTCAGGTTTATTTAAATGCGGAACGTGGGAAATTTCGAGGAATATCTTTATGTTACAAATTACTGTCTACGACACACACTGACACCAAAGGAAGCTCTTTTTTGAAATGGGAAAAAGACTTGAATAGGGAATATTCGTCTGAACAATGGGAAGCCGCATTGAAATGGCCAGGTAGGGCTACCAAGTGTATTAATCATATTGAAATTAGCAGGAAAATCTTGTTGAGATGGTATTTAACCCCAATACAGCTGGCAAAAATTGATGATGTAAACTCTAGCCTGTGCTGGAGGAAGTGTGGCCAAAACGCTGATACCATGCATATGTGGTGGACGTGTACAAAAATAGAAGGCTTCTGGATTAAAGTATCGGATCTTATTCGATCAATATTTCCACAAATGGTTGAACTAAGTCCAGATATGGCACTGCTTAATTTAAATATGGAATCTCTGCCGTGTGGTAGTAGTGTGGTTGTTTCTCACATATTAACAGCTGCAAGATATACAATAGCCAAGAACTGGAAAGGTGTGCTAGACCCGCAGATACAGGAGGTTATAAATAGAGTTGATACTCAAGCGTGGATGGAAATTATGTATCAGAAAAATTTGGGAAATTATGCAAAAGTTTATGACCATTGGAAGTATTGGTTGAATAGGATACGTATTAACCCTGCTGTCATTGTTTAGATAGATGCTGCTTTGTATAGCAATTAGTGTCTTACAAATGATTCTGTGATTGTGTGGAACCTTGCAATTTCTTAAGCTTTTATATACAATTGTACCTTGTATCCAATGTTTATACATGTACCTTGTAATTTTTCTTTTTGCTTTTCTTAAAACCAATAAAAATTACTTTAAAAAAAAAAAAAAAAAAAATACTAATAAGAATTATATGTAGTAGGAAAAAATAAAGCGATCATAATAGTAAAGGGCAATTAAACCAAGTCCAAATATTGCTAATTGGCAGTTTTCTGTATATTAAAGCCAAAGACAGCCGTCAATGCCACTTGCTACAGGTTGGAGAGACACTGCATAAGTAAATGAACAAAAGTGTGGAATGACAGTACCCCTCAAACATGAATTAATGTGGGCAGTGGCATTAAAGAAGGCAAGATAAATAGATCAACCACTGCAATAGATACCAAAATAGCCACACATAGAGGCACAGGATAAGTCAAGAATCAGTAAATGACAAACACCCTCTAACCATGTTAAACCACAAGACTGGCATTGAGCTAAGGCTGGCAGGCATAAGCAATGGAAATGTAGCAATATGGTCAGATGGTTAAAAGTGATGAATATTAAAGGAATAGTTCAGTGTGAAAATAAAAACTGGGTAAATAGATAGGCTGTGCAAAATAAAAAAATGTTTCTAATATAGTTAGTTAGCCAAAAATGTAATATACAGTATAAAGGCTGGAGTGACTGGATGTCTAATATAATAGCCTGAACACTACTTCCTGCTTTTCAGCTCTCTAACTCTGAGTTAGTCAGCGACTTGAAGGGGGGCCACATGGGACATAACTGTTCATCGAGTTTGCAATTGATCCTCAGCATTCAGCTCAGATTCAAAAGCAACAGATATGACCCATGTGCCCCCCCCCTCAAGTCTCTGATTGGTTACTGCCTGGTAACCAGGGTAACCAGTCAGTGTAAACCAAGAGAGCTGAAAAGTAGAAAGTAGTGTTCTGGCTTTTATATTAGACATCCAGTCACTCCAGCCTTTATATATTACATTTTTGCCTAACTAACTATATTAGAAACATTTTTTTATTTTGCACAGCCTGTCTATTTACCCAGTTTTTATTTTTACACTTAACAATTCCTTTAAGGAAGTAAAAAATCCAATCAAAACCAAGCTGATACCAAATAACAATCACTACAAAACACTTTCTTGTAAATTACATTGCTTTGGCAGTCAAAGCCAGGTACAGACTGTGCATACACAATTTAATAGAAAGAACCTGGGCAAAATTCTGTAATGAAAAAGAAGTGTTGAGAAGTACAACACAAATATTACTAACTATTTTTGAAGGAGGGACAAATTGTACATTTAATTGACAAAAAAGGAATGGAAAGATTCATAGGAAATTCACTAAGTAGAGGAGCTTACAGCAAATTGCATTTTTTATAATAATGGTGCAAAGAATTCAGTACAAGAAAAACTTTGTTTCTTCTAAGAGTGAGTCTGAAGATACTTCATATGCTTCACCAAAACTATTGAAGGGAGTTCGAAGTGAGGAGTTCATGAACTGTTTTAAGTTAACTTTTAGTATGTTATAGAATGGCTAATTCTAAGCAACTTTTCAATTGGCCTTCATTTATTTTCTTATAGTTTTTGAATTGTTTGCCTTGTTTTTGGGAATCTTTCCAGCTTTCAAATTACGGTTACTGACCCCATCTAAAAACAAATGCTCTATAAGGCTACTAATTTATTGTTGTTACTATTTTTATTACTCATCTTTCCGATCTGAATCTCTCCTATTTATATTCCAGGCTCTCATTCCGACCAATTCATGGTTGCTATGGTAATTTGAAACCTAGCAACCGAACTGCTGAAATTGCAAATTGGAGAGCTGCTGAATAAAAAGCTAAATAATTCAAAAGCGACAGATAAAAAATGAAAACTAATTGCAAATTGTTATCATGATAAAGGTTAATTTAAAGGTGAACAATCCCTTTAAAACAATTGAATCAGTTCATATGGATTGACACAGTTGAAAAAGTTTGCTTTGATAAGTGTTCCAAATCATTAAAAACACTTTCATGAATGTCAGGATACATATCTAAGCGGTCAGTAAAACCCCTAGTAAAATGAAGGAGTTGTCTCCAAGAAGTAAAAATGTATATGATTTCTACATTAAGAATTAATTGATCATGATGGATTTATTCCCCTCTCTAGTAAGCAAAACAGCATGCATTGAGCTGAAATAAAGTGAGGAACAGAATTATTTAATGTAAAACTGTTGCTTTCCCTTTCTCTGAACCTTGAGTATAAAGAGCAATTGATAGTAGCAATACTTGAGTTATTAAGAGAAACACAGTTTACCAGTGGGAAACTCAAAATTTTTTCCACCTGGTCTGTTTTATCGCAATAAAGTGGCAGGTGTTTTTTTTTACATACGCTCAAGTTTGTTTAATTTCCAGTGTATATAAAGAGTTAGAAAGCGACACGCTTTGCATCTGTTGGCAGGATGAAGGTCCTTCTACTCTTGGTGGCTATTGGGCTTTGCTCAGCCCAATATAATCCTAACACTCAGTCTGGGCGAACATCTATTGTGCACCTGTTTGAATGGAGATGGGATGATATTGCTGCAGAATGTGAACGCTATTTGGGACCTAATGGCTTTGGGGGTGTCCAGGTCAGGATGTGGATGGAAAACACAATGGAAACACCCTGAAATTACATAATTTACTAAAAAAAAAATTAAAACCAAACCCTTATTGCAACATTTGAAAAATGTAACCAGTAGAGGAGAGCAATCCAAGGCAGAATATCTGCTACAAAGTAATTTCTCCTCATTCTACTGGTTACGTTGATATTGAAGACTTGCGGTGAAGTCTTAGAGGAAAGAAGCACCATTGCATTTCAAATTTGGCAGTGCACTGAAGTAACCTAGTACAACATTTGAAAAATAAAAATTTAGAAACAATAAGAAACTGATTAGAATGGGCAAAATTCAATGCAGTTTTTCTTCTGCACCATCATCTTACATCTTGTAGTTCTGTGCTACAACTGTACCCTACGCCCATAACTACTTACCATCAGTACAACATGGTTAACTCCACATTATGAACATTCTATACATACTAAATTAAACTGCACTTTTTACATCTTCCCCAGATTTCACCGCCAAATGAAAACATTATTGTGACAAACCCTTACAGACCCTGGTGGGAGAGATACCAGCCTATAAGTTACAAGCTCTGCACTCGTTCTGGGAATGAACAACAGTTTAGAGACATGGTGACACGATGTAACAATGTTGGGGTAAGTAAGAACAATCAGCACTTATTCTTGGCATTTTTCTGATAAATGTTCATTATTTTCCTGAAAGACCTCTATGCATGTGTGTATTACTTACCTACTACTACTTATTTCTGTCCTTCAGGTATATATTTATGTGGATGCCATAATTAACCATATGTGTGGCTCAGGTGGAGGTGCTGGCACTCACTCAACTTGTGGCAGTTACTTCAATGCAGGATCCAGGGAATTCCCAGTTCCCTATTCTGGATGGGATTTTAATGATGGAAAGTGCAGGACTGGCAGTGGCGAAATAGAAAACTATGGGGATGCTTACCAGGTTGGTACTTCAGTGACATAGCTATTGTACAAATGAGTCCCTTTACATGTTAAAGAAATTGTTTTCATTCATTTGGATTCAATCTAATTGCAATTGTTTATTACTGTATACATAATGATCTATGATAAATCAGTCTATATATGTCAATCAGTGATTGAATCAGTTTGTAATACCCAGTCATTTTAGAAAAAAATTATTTACTTAAATATGGAAATTACTTCCCAAAGTTGCCATCTTGTCATAATTAAGGAGCCTGTTTATTAAACCTTGATTTTTTCTGGTCGAGTTTTTAATGGGGAAAAATTCAAATTTGTAGAGGAAAAAAAAAACTAAAATCTTTAGCGATTTATTATATCCCAAAGCTGCTAAAAATCCAAATCTGAAAATACTCCAGCTAAAACCTGCTGAGGTCATGTAGAAGTCAATGGTAAATGTCACTTTTACAACTTGAAGATGTTTCTTGACATCGTGATCTGAGCTGGTTTTCGTATGATAACCCGAAAAAGTCAAGGTTTTTGGGCAACATCTCGAAAAAGTCATACGATTTGAGTTACAAATTGAAAAAAGTTGTACAATTAGAATCCTTACATGATTCTGTTGAGACTTTTTCCAAACACAGACTTTTTCAAGCTGATTTTTTGAAAAATTAGGTAAATTCGTGGATGGGAGTTAGGTCGACTTTTCGTTTTAATAAAAAAAATGTATGAATGACCTTTTAATTTGAGGACATATTTATATTTCTTTATTCATTAAATTCCAAAAACCTTTGCAACTGTGTGACAAAAAAAACCAGTGGCAAAAGGGATGATCCATAATAATTAAAATGTATGAATAAATCTATATTAAGGATCTGGTGACATTTGACAAATACCAATGTGTACAAATACCACATAAATCTCTAGGGAGGTAACTAAGCCCTTACAGGTGTATTTGGAAGTCTTTTTCCATACGGCTAGTGCCATATTTTTGTTTTCAAATAGTGAAATAATTTTATATCTTTAAACACCCTCTCCTTACCTGAGCAATTACTTGTCTAAACTTTAATACAGATATAAATGCCTTTAATACCAGGGTATAGTTAAGATGTTGTTCAAGTCATAAACTAATAAAGCAGAAAAATATTTTAGGTTAACTTAAATGAAAACATGTCCATAGGTCCGAGACTGTCGTCTTGTTAGTCTTCTGGATTTGGCACTGGAGAAAGACTATGTTCGTGGGAAGATTGCTGAATACATGAACAATCTAATTAACATTGGGGTTGCTGGATTCAGACTGGATGCTGCTAAACATATGTGGCCTGGAGACCTAAAGGCTATTATGGATAGACTCAATAATCTGAACACAAGATGGTTCCCTGCTGGAGCTCGACCTTTCATCTTCCAAGAGGTAACACACACATACAGTATTCCCCATAAAAACTAGTATCATCTTTAAAAACATCTTATAGGATAATATTTATTAGAAAGCCAGCTTTTACATAATGAAATAGCTGTAACTTAGACATTTAATAATCTTCCTTTTGCAGCGC
The DNA here is from genome assembly GCF_017654675.1 of Xenopus laevis. Classification (NCBI taxonomy): domain Eukaryota; kingdom Metazoa; phylum Chordata; class Amphibia; order Anura; family Pipidae; genus Xenopus; species Xenopus laevis. The sequence goes on from NC_054377.1 coordinate 106,347,339, forward strand.
AGTGAAAAGTTGCTATGGCTTTCATGCATCAATAGACTTGCTATTGTAACTGCACATCGAGATGGCAAATCCAACCTCTATATCTAATTTTCCGAAAAACCATTTCAGTTGGTTGAAATGCTACAGTCTGTACTTTACTTCCTAACAGACTGTAGCATTTCAGATAATACACTGTCTTCCTATAGTATATGTTTGCATTTATGTATAGCTTTATTTATATAGTGCTATATATATATATATATATATATATATATATATATATATATATATATATATATATATATATATATATATATATAAAACAGTAATGTTAAAAACAGGGAAATAAAGTGCAATTAAATAAGTTAAAATGAATGAGGGCCACGGGTTATAAAGAAACTTTATAATGGGAAGATAAACCCAAAAGGCCTCTGCTTTACAGCACAGTGGTTCAGCATTCTTTCCCTATTTTCATCAGCTTATCATTATTGCTTTTATTAATAAAACAAGAAATTATATTAAGTGGTTGTATGTATTTCTCTTTTTAGCTCTGTATAATGGTTGAGTTGTGAGTTCATTCGAGTTCATTTGAGTTATAAGAAAACTTTAACATTAGCTTCACATATGTATTTACTAATGTAAGATACTTTTGCAGGAGGTTTATTTATAGCAAAGTGTCTTTCATGATGTTTGGTTTATGTAAAGGGGAACAATTATGTTCCCTTTAAGAAGGACGAGATCTTTAAGATGGAAATGCCCACATTGATAGAGTTTGAACAACCTATTAATAATTAAACAACTATCCCATACTTAGTTAATGTTTTTTGAAAACGGCATTTGTCTCCCCAAATGGTTCATGCATAGCTCATCCACACATATTACAATATGAAGAAATGAAGCTGTAAAACATGTGACTTGCACATTGCATGTTCTAAAGCCATTTTTATACCCACCAGTACCATTTTACATTTATATATTCTGAATAGTATTTCTTATTGGTACATTAGTTTTGTGTTTGTTTTAAAACTTGTAGTCATATATATTCATACCATGTCACTGTATTTTTACAAGGTAATTGATCTTGGAGGTGAAGGCATTTCTGTGAATGAATACTTTGGAACTGGACGGGTTACGGAATTCAAATATGGTGCCAAGCTTGGGGCAGTCATCCGCAAATGGAATGGAGAAAAGTTGTCCTATCTAAGGTGCTTGTTGTGGAGAGGTGGCATCTACCATAACATCTGAGAAAATGGGATCATTCCTTTTGCTATCTCATAATATTTACTCCTAATATATGAAATTAATAATGGATTGCAAACTCTCCATTGTTTAAAACTAAAGTTTAAATACATGAATGGTGCTGTACTCTCTCTAGGAGCTGGGGAGAAGGCTGGGGATTCATGCCCAATGACCGAGCTTTGGTGTTTGTTGACAATCATGATAATCAGAGAGGACACGGTGCTGGAGGAGCTTCCATACTTACCTTCTGGGATTCACGGTATTATAGAGTCTTTCTAAACTGATATGGCTCAGAGAAATATGTTTTAGAAAATATAAACACTGTGAACAAGCTTAGTTTATTTGATTTTATTTAAACACTTTTACAGCTTGTTTTATAAGTGAAAAAGTTATGGATTATGTGTATGGGAATGTTCATTAAATGTAATGTACTCATTTTTCATTGCATTTCTCTGCAGTCTGTACAAAATGGGGGTTGGCTTCATGCTGGCACATCCTTATGGTTTCACTCGTGTCATGTCTAGCTTCAGATGGTCTAGGAACATAGTCAATGGAAAGGTAATGTCTTTGCTTTCAATTTAAAATAGGAATCCAGTTATACCATGCCTTCCATTTCTGTAATTACCAATTCAGACATCCAACAGGTATTACATTTACATCACTTTTTTTAAAATGTTTTGCTCTCCATACCAAAGTGCAGATTTTTGTATACAGGATCAGAATGACTGGATTGGCCCTCCTACTAATTCTGATGGATCTATCAAATCAGTTCCTATCAACCCTGATACAACATGTGGTGACAACTGGGTTTGTGAGCATAGATGGCGTCAGATTAAGTGAGTAAAGAACCACAGAAGATTCCTAATTTATAGATCTAAATATCGAACTCTGTATTAGTCTTGTTAAACTTTCCAAAAGTTTTCTTGACTGGTTGGTACAGAGGGTATCGTTTTCACAGGTCATATACAGTTTCTGCCTCTGATAGAAAAGGACATTCAAAACTGATCCAATGCCAAGCTGACAATACTAACAAAAAATGATAAAGGCTGGTATGAACCAGTGCCTGAAAGACACTAAAGAAAAAGGGCCGTGGCCTCCCACCCATATGCCTACATGTAAATACAAAAAGTAACAAATTCCCTGTGTGCACTATATCCTCACACAATAATCTTTATCTAACATAATTGGAAGATAAACATCCTCATACAGAATGGTGTAATTTTTACTATGAAACCAAAAGAAAATACCTTAAAACATATACATGAAAACAATACATGTTTAGTTGCAGAATTATTAAAACTTACATAAATGATTAAACATTGTAAAAATGGGAACAGTTGTGTGTAACCTTCAATAATACGTTTCAATAATAATGTCTCAACAATGCTTCTGACTCTCTTTTCAGGAACATGGTTATCTTCCGTAATGTGGTGAATGGTCAACCCTTCTCAAACTGGTGGGATAATGGGAGCAACCAAGTGGCATTTGGACGTGGCAATAAAGGATTCATAGTCTTTAATAACGATGATTGGTGAGCCCCACATATATATATATATATATATATATATATATATATATATATATATATATATATATAAATATATATACACAGTATTTATTTACAGTATATACTATATGGCCATAGAGAATTTAGGCATATCAGCCCCATCAAATATTAGCTCTTTGGTAAGTCCCAACCAGTTTCAACATGTCATGTAACGTTATGCTCCTATTTGCATGCATTTTCCTGTAACCTAGGGGCAACCTAAATATCCCAATTAATGAATTCATACAGACACAGACACAAACTCTTTGACCCTTTCTGCATCTCATTTTCCTATTGTACCCCATCCTCATTGTTGCATGTTAGGAGACTTCAATCTCTGTTTAATTTACAAGGCAGATTTATCAAAGGTCGAGGTGAAATTTCTATTTCAAAAAATTCAAATTTCAAGCTATTTTGGGTGTACTTCGACTAGGGAATAGTCCAAATTTGATTTGAATTTGAAAAAAATTTGAAAATACGAATATCAAAATTTATCATGGACTTCGACCATTCTCCATCTAAAACCAGTTTTAGCCTATGTGGGACCTCCTAGAACCTATTTGGAGTCAATTGGTTTTTTTGGGGAAAAACTTTGAATCGAATTCGATCGAATACACTATTACTTCGATTCGTATGATTCGAATTCGCCAGAATACGGACCTATTCTATAAAAAAACTGACCTATTCGCCAAAATTTGAAATTCAATCCTTGCTAAATATGCCCCTAAATGTTGAAAGACTAAGCAATAACTCATATCTGTTAATGGCAAATCTGTAATATTTCTTATGTTCATTATTTAGGAACATGGATGTCACTCTGAATACTGGCCTTCCAAGTGGAACCTACTGTGACGTAATCTCAGGACAGAAGGAGGGATCTCGCTGTACAGGCAGGCAGATCAGTGTGGACGGATATGGTTATGCTCGTTTCCAGATAAGCAACAATGATGAAGACCCATTTGCTGCTATTCATGTGAATGCCAAATTATAAATTCCAAAAACATAATGTCACATACTCCTGCACTATGTGAAGTGCAGTAACAAGCCCAAATAGATGATGTTCTGAACACGGCTTATGGAAATTAAAGAAAAAATCTATTTACGAATGTACTAAAATGTCCTTGTGTTTTTGCCATTGGATTATAATTGAAATACGATTACCACATAAACTGATGTGTGGAATTATATTTAAAGGAAAATGATACCCCCAAAATTAATACTTGAGCAACAGATAGTTTATATCAAATAAAGTGACATATTAACGAATCTTATCAAGTATTGTCCTATTACATCTCTTGCTTTGAGCCACCATTTCGTGATGGTCTGTGTGCTGCCTCAGAGATCACCTGACCAGAAATACTTCAACACTAACTGTAACAGGAAGAAGTGTGGAAGCACAAGACAGAACTCTGTCTGTTAATTGGCTTATGTGGTATGTTTGTGTGCACTGTAAATCATATGATCCCAGGGGGCAGCCCTTATTTTTTAAAATGGCAATTTTCTTTTTATGATTACCAATAACACATACTACTATACAAGTATATTATTATGAAACTGGTTTATTCACATGAAGCAGGGTTTTACACATGAGGGGGCAAATTCATCAAGGGTCGAATATCGAGGGTTAATTAACCCTCGATATTCGACTGGGAATTAAAATCCTTCGACTTCGAATATCGAAGTTGAAGGATTTTAGCGCAAATAGTTAGATCGAACGATCGAAGGAATAATCCTTCGATCGAACGATTAAATCCTTTGAATCGAACGATTCGAAGGATTTTAATCCAACGATCAAAGGATTATCCTTCGACCAAAAAAACTTAGGAAAGCCTATGGGGAAGGTCCCCATAGGCTAACATTGAGTTCGGTAGGTTTTAGATGGCAAACTAGGGGGTCAAAGTTTTTTCTTAAAGAGACAGTACTTCGACTATAGAATAGTCGAATGATTTTTAGTTCGAATCCTTCGATTCAAAGTCATAGTCGAAGTAGCCCATTCGATGGTTGAAGTAGCCCAAAAAAAACTTCGAAATTCAAAGTTTTTTTACTTCGAATCCTTCACTCGAGCTTGGTGAATTGGCCCCGAGCTGTTTTATGCAATTTATTTTTATAGAGACATACATTGTTTGATGGGTATAGTTTTCCTTTAAAATAGTTTTTTACTTGATTTGTGAAGACAATGTATCAACTGCATATGTCAGTAGGGTTGCATATGTATGTTATGGCAACACACATCATTTTTAAGATTCTACCCTACCCTTTAGGCAGGTTTATCACACTACTACTATCTTTTAAAGGAATTAAAAAAAATTTACATTCTTTCCCACCATTGTGACATTAATGGAATGACTATGTAAGGAGTTCACTGCTTCAGGGGGAGGTCATTTACTGACATACAAGTGGAAGAGCATAAAGGGTGCAGAAACCTGAAGCAATTATTCTACCTACAGGACATGGCAAAACATGCAAAAAACATGGCGGATTGCACCCCTTTTTAGCACTTTGCATTCTGTCATACAGGTAGTAAACGACCCATATGAAGTTTCCTTTGATTTGTATTGTGTTACTATTAATGCAATGATTGTTCTTTTTCAGTGATTTTAAGCAGATATAATTCCGCTCTAACTTGCAAGGTGACAGCATGTAGAGAACAATAGAACTTCCTTTGGATTGAAAACTTTTGAAAAAGATGAAATTTATCAATCCAGCCCTTAAGTGTTGAATTTTTTTAGTCTGATTTTTAGTCTGATTTTACAGGCCAAAATAACCTCACATTTCCTACACACTTCCGCATGTTTACTACGCAGAGATAATTTTATAGTATCACTATGTATAGATTATTTGTTTCCCTGCCATGCAGAATTCTATTCTTCTGACTATGTCCATGGTGAAATCAGATGAAACACTCATAGCTGCTATGCCTCATCATGCCGAGCCCCACAATAGAAAGTGTTTTGGTTTTTTATGTTGTTAAGCATCTCTTATGGACTGACGGAAATGTATTTGGCAAAAAGATTGTTGATGCTTTACACACAGCTTGCTGCTTACCTTTGTATAGCAATTGTGTAACACATTACACAGTGAGTGATCATAAAAGGCCATTGTTTATTTAAAGTTTTGTGTTGATATATATAAACAGGTAAGACTTCTGTTAACTAGCTTACAATGTTCCCCCTAGGGGATGACAAATACAAGAGTCCTCTGCACTCAACCCATTATTAATATATTGAAGACAGAGACATTTTGTGCATACTGCTACTGAAAAATGCCTTACCCCCCTAGGGGATGGCCCCTGATAAGAACCAGCCAGAAGCAACTTGTCAGTGGCCACCACACAACTTGACAAGCAACCCTGCCAACCTCTCTCTTTCATCCCTGCTTCACCTAAGATCGCCACCCAGGAGGGAAATGACAATTCCCTGTGGAATTTCCAAACTGTGAAAATCCTCCCCCATTATCACCATCTGTTCTTATGAGCCACCACCATCTCAGATGCTGTGACAACCGTAATCACCCAACTACTCTGTCCATAACTCTTTTCCCCCCTTGAACTTTCCCCCCCTCGATGGGCGAATTTGACCCATTTTGTTTTGCCAAAAATTCACCGTCGACGACACCCATTAAAGTCTATGTTGTCAAAAATTTTTTGACGCGCATCTTTTTATTTTGACACACAACGCCATACAAGTCTATGGGCATCATTTTCCCGGCAAAACAAGGCGAAAAAATTTGCCCATCCCTACTGCTCAGTGGCTCCTGTGAATTTTCCCTGTCCTCTCTAGCCAAGCCACCCCATGTAACCAAGGAAATTCCAACTACCTCCTAAACCAGTGGTTGAACTCACTTTGTTGCCATGTCTCCATCTGCTTATTCATCCCAGGGCCTCAACAGCATTTGCATGCCTTCAAATTACAGCCATAACCTAAAATGATTAGGATAGAGTTGCAAACACTACAGTGCCTCAATGTATCAAAGCACAAGGTATTCCTAAATTTCACTATGATAACCTAAAGCGCCTCCAAACATGCTACATAAGAGTTTCCAGTTCATCCAAAAATGCATCATGATTGTGACTTGGGTGTCTAAAGCCCACTAGGCCTGTCACCTGGGGGTGGCCATGTACCACACACCATGTACCGCATTTACTCCTTGTGGCATCAATCAAGGTGGTGGGAAGTGAAGGTGCTTGAATTTCCCAGTGGGGGGAATAGGGCTGGGTCAGCAGGGGGAGTGGAGCCCACAAGGACCTAAGCCCGCAGATTTTTTCCCCCCACTATGGCCCAGTCCGACTCTGTATTAAAAGAATGATAGATACAACACATTAACTCTTACTCAAAGCAGAATCCTGGTTGTCCTGTGAAAGGGTTAATTTGTAACCTTGGACATAATGGGTGTATTGAATATGTAGTATAATTTTAAATGTTGCTTAATCCTGATTGAAAGGAGCCAGGTTTTCATTATAAACTCAATATTCAGTTGTAGAGAAGTTTTGGTGGGAAATACAACATATTGCAATTATGCGTCCTTGGGTCTATCGCATTGTACAATTTATAGTTAATAAACCACAAGGTTAGAGTAAACTGTACATGATCTTATGTTTATTTTGAACCTAAAAGCAAAGTTCTGTTAATTTTCCTTTTAAACAATTGAGGTTGTTTGGGTACATCACCTTGGAAGAATTTTTTTTAAACAAGTGTTTTTAGGAAATGTGTTAGGCAAGCACAGTAACTGACAGGATAAGTCCAGATAAATGATTGAAAAGGTAATACATTAACTAACAAACTAAAAGTTCTCACGCACTCAAAATATGTAAGGGGATAGCTATCATATTTATGGAAAAGCATTTGATTGCAATGGATTGAATTGAAATGGATTAATTCCGAGCATAATGAGAACTACTGTGAATGTGTCACACATCTTATGTCGCCTTATTATTTTCTTTGTATACTCTCCTTTGGCCAACCAATTAACTCATATGATTTTGAATACCACTTATAGACTAATAACACACGTGTATCTCTCCTCTTCCAATGTAAACTCCAGATCTCTTAACTAGGGTCTCTTCTTTTATGTTGGTAATCTCTTCTTGGATGTCCCAGCACTACACTAACCAGTCTAAGACAGAAATGGTCCTGCTTTCTCCCACCAACAACCATACCATCCATAAAATCTCTAATACCACTACATACTCTAATATCAACCCCCCCCCACTCCACTTGCCTGATGACTTGTGGTCGTCTTTGATTCTGTCCACTCCATCACTGTTATTATGATTATGATAAATTGTATTTATCATAATCATGCTGCTTTTTAATTGTCTGCTTTTATTTAATAACGAAATGCTTTTCCTGTTTCCAGAGTGAGGTTGCCTTTATCAAGGACAATTGTTCTTGCATAAAATGTTCCATATATACAGTGTATTTATTTTTAGCAAGGAGCGTTAAATGCATAATAATAATCAAATGACTGTGTCTCACCTCGGATGCTAACAGTGGAATCAAAAGGCATTATAAATCTTATCCTCCTCCCGGTGAAACCATCATTTTTATTGAGTGAGATGGGATGAAGTGATACTTGTTTCATGACAGCTTTAAGACAGAGGTACTCTGTTTTGCTTGGGATTCCTAATATGCAATTGTCTCTTATCTCGTTCTACACCAGTTCTTGACCCATGAGCCCATTGCATCAATTAATCTCTGTTTTTGTGGCAGGTCTCTTTTGTGCCTCTGCAGCCTAAAAATTGAAATAGATAGCCATTACTGAGACTCCATTTGTATGCTCAGCCACTTGTCAGCGGAGTAGTAGCTTTTCTTGGTTTCTAACAACTTATAGACTTATAGACTTATAGACTTAAAGATAGATTTGCAGTTCTGCAGAGAATACATTTAATTATACTAAATATAACCTTTCAAATCACCTATTTGCAGAGGAGAGTGGCTTTGCTCTCATGCAGCTGGTTAATATATATATATATTTATATATACATTCATAAATCATAATAGCGTGTGTATAGAATATATAAAAGCTTTGTTTCTCTTGACCACTTCCCTAGAGCACTTAGTCCTTGTACAGATAAAGTGAATGCCATGTGCTCTTTATTAGCTGAGGTAAACTTTCCAAGCTGTACCCAAAGGAAATCCACCTCTACACTAGACACAGCAGACTTTATGTCAAATCAGTGCCTCCTTATAGGTTGCCTGCTGAATCTAAAGCTCCCCATAGACGCGACGATTCTTCTTGCCGAACGACCGATTTTAGGGAAGCCCGACCAATTATCGTGTGGTTAGTGGTATTCGAACGATCGTACATCTTACGATTTTTCGCCCGACATCTGTCGGGAAATTGATCGGCCAGGTCAAAAAATCTTTGTCAGTCCCAGTGCAATCTCTCTATGTTTCCAGGGCCAAGCAGGCAGCTCCCCTTTGTTTTCCTGGTAAATTGGTCTTTTTAGTTGATGGTAAATTCGTACGATCGTACGATCGTTCTGAGAAGATCGTGGTCTCACGATCAGGATCTGATCTTTTAAAAATCTCAACATCTATGGCCAGCTTAAGTAGTGCAGTAGTCGTGTGACTTGACACCTTTCCTTAAAGGTACTTAATGCAAAGGCGCTTCTTGAGCTATAGTTGCACTTGGTGCTGGTGCATCTGTCCCACCTAGTGTTTCATATAACACACAAGTGTGCCGATTGATGAAACCCTGGGACTACACCACCTTCAATCTGGTGGTAATTCCAGGGTCCCCTTTGCATTGTTAGAATCAGTGGAGAATGAAAAGAAGACCAGATGGTATGGTGTAGGACAGGCTAGAACAGGTAAGCAGAAAGTGCAGCAGGCACTAGGTTACATAGTTACATAGTTACATAGTTACATAGTTAAATCGGGTTGAAAAAAGACAAAGTCCATCAAGTTCAATCCCTCCAAATGAAAACCCAGCATCCATACACACACCCCTCCATACCCTCACATAAATTCTATATACCCGTATCTATACTAACTATAGAGTTTAGTATCACAATAGCCTTTGATAATGTCTGTCCAAGAAATAATCCAAGCCATTCTTAAAGGCATTAACAGAATCAGCCATTACAACATCACCCAGCAGGGAATTCCACAACCTCACTGTCCTCACTGTGAAGAACCACCTACGTTGCTTCAAATGAAAGTTCTTTTCTTCTAGTCTAAAGGGGTGACCTCTGGTACGGTGATCCACTTTATGGGTAAAAAGGTCCCCTGCTATTTGTCTATAATGTCCTCTAATGTACTTGTAAAGTGTAATCATGTCCCCTCGCAAGCACCGTTTGACAACCTTGACAGTCTACCCTCATAATTTAAATTTTTAATCACCCTAACCAGTTTAGTTGCACGTCTCTGCACTCTCTCCGGCTCATTTATATCCCTCTTAAGGACTGGAGTCCAAAACTGCACTGCATACTCCAGGTGAGGCCTCACCAGTGAGCACCACGGAGCAACTGGCTTCCTTCTTCTTCTTTCTTGAAATGTCCTGGTGCAGACGCATAGAAAAAGAAGTATAAACAATCTCTTGGGGGTGCCTAACATTTAGCACTCCCTGCTTTCCCAGCAGTTTGATCCTGTTTCTTTTTTGAAGGAATTGTAAACCCTCAAAAAAATTAATCTACAATTGTTTAGCGTGTTCTTATGAGAACCTTTGCAATTTACATACTTTTTTTCTAGTGTTCGAGATATTAGCAGTTTTTTACACAATGTCTATAATGAATAGGAAAACAACAGTTTTTCAGCTGATTGAAAATATTGTTAGTGGAAATTTTTGTGCTGTTGCTCTGCTGAGAAAATGAAATTAGTAACAGTAACAGGAGGGTTCTCTACTACACATGTTTTGGGGGTGCTGCAAACTAAAAAGATTTTGGGAGATGGTGATATTTAGAGAGGGTGATCATGGTAACAATAAAACTTGATCCACTGGTATTTATTTTAGGAGATAGAATTCCGAGATTAAAGAATCCATCTCAAAGAATGGCTAATGACATTTAGACAGCAGCAAAGGGCCTCATTACAAAACATTGGAAAACTACTGGACCTTCCACAGAAAAGGAATTTCTATATAGAATAAGAGTTATACATAGGATGGATTATCTGATGGTGCTAAAACATGACACAGTAGAGTATAACTGGGACGTAATTGAACTATAATTAGGGTACCACAGAATCTGAGGGGAATTAAGAGCAACCAATAGTCTGTGGATAATAAAGATGGTACTAGGCCAAGGAATGCATTGGGAAACAAGAGTTGAGGATGGAAATGTGGGAATTTGAATAAATGTGTTTGATTCCTAACAAAAGCATTTAAATGTCACACATATACATTTCATAGTGTACATGACATCTGTGTACATGACAAATAGGACTATATATCAATATTCTTTTGTACTTCACATTATCCCCGTATTGCTTTCTTTATTATGTTTTGTCCCCATGGGGGCAAGTTGAATGTTTGACAAAATAAAAAATAATAATTAAAATAAATATATAAAAAAAAAATTATTGAGCAGAGAAGAGTCATCTGACATTATTTGGTCAGTCATAAGCAGTACAACATCACACGACTTTCCTTTTTATTAATTCCTCTACCAACTGTATCCAGTTAGCCAAAATTTAGAGTGCGTGAAGCATCACTAATATTTAAAGAAAAAAAAGTAATTTGTGTAAAGAGCACTCTAAGCAATTTTACATTCATTTGCTTAGAGAGTTTAATTAAACACTCTCTTCACTGTATGGAAAGTGTTAACAAATTAAAAAATAGCAAATAGATATGCCAATATTATGTTAAAAACAAGAATGTACCAGTGCATTGTAACACTAATCTGGGCTATCTAGTCCACAGTTAATGTCCAGCTTAGATAGGAGCATGGGTTACATTTGGACTCTCTCTGCAGGATCCAGGCCTTCGCTAAGTGGAAGCTATCCCTCTAAGGTGTAGTGCAACTACAACACCCAGACTACTGTGCATACAAAAATGATTGGGCGCCAGGAGGTTCTTACAATGCAAACAAAGAACTCTTTATTAGTCATAGACAATGTCCCCAGGTTTACTCACATCCAGTGGTTAGAGGAAAAAGGCACAGGCACATCAAATGCAGCTTTACACATGCTGACACTCCCTTAGGACAGACTTGGCAGGTATCCCACTTCACCTCTGCAACATATTCCGGTAGTGGTCTCTGGATCAACCTCAGGGCAATAATTTCTCCTGATTCCCTCTCCGCTGGGATCCCGATACTACAGGCAATATGGCCTGGGAGAGATACTTCCAATCTATCACTCCTGCGTTGGAGCTCAGAACTGCTCTTTAGCTCAACCCTGGCTATCTTACACTCCTAGAGTGTACTAGTACTGGGAGCTCACCTGCCACTTTCTATTCCTCATTCACGGGGTTGCCTGGTCCCCGACTTGGACACATGATTTTCTGGGCCTTGCTGTACCCAGGCTCCCCTAGGCACACACAGCTGGATCAGCATCCAGCAGCCAAAGAGGAAGAGAACACTCCTTACACACACTATAGTGCAGTGTGGCAGGAAGTTGTCATATAACCTCTTAGCCAATAACACTGAGCAAAGGGTGGGGTCTTAAAGCCATAAGGACAGATTAACCCCCTATGGACCCCTACAGCATTATATTATTTTAAATATAGAAGAAATGTGCTGAAAAAAGTAGAGTTTTCACTGTTCTGTGCACTCAGCACACTTCACTGTAGGATGGGAACCAATCAGCAAACTGGCTGACCTGATAGGAAACTGAAGCTTGTCTTTGCTTGTGTGTCTGCAGGGCTGTGATTGGCTACCCTCCTCCAACTGTGCTTCTGGCAGGGTCCTTTAATACATGCCCACGCCTAATTTGAAACAGGGGCCATATCAGACATAGTATGGGGAGCTCCAATAAAGGGGCTGTTATTAAAGTTAATATTAATTTATAGTACAATGTGATACCAGCACCACACATTATTCATAATTGCCTACAAGATTGGGAATTTTTTTGCTATCTTATATGTCTCCAAGTCTTGAATCCAGAATAAAGGGTATTAGTTGAATAATATTGAGTTTTTATTGTACCCATTTTATGTACTGTATTACTTCTTTCAAAAAGCCTGTTCTTCTTGTGTTAGCGTGCCTAGCCTGACTAGCAAAACACCTATCTGCTTCACCCCCCTTAGTCCAAACCTGTTACCACCATTATAATCATCAAGAAGAGTTTTCTAAACAACCCGTAACATGGGAGCCAGAACCATACAAGCCTTTCAAAGAAATAAATGCTGTGCAGTAAAGATACTGACCTTTTTCCCTATTATAGAGTTGATAGCGGACTCAAACTCTCTTTGAAGGCTGAAAAAATTCCAGTATTACTCACAATATTTAGCTTCATGTAATCTCTATTTTTCTTGATTGTAGGTTTATTGTAGCACAGCCGGCAGTTTCTTATGTTGGCGTTTGTAATGAATGTAATCTGTCAGATACATGATTTCCCTCATTGAACAACTCTGTGTGATATATTGGTGATTATAAATAAGGGAGTATTATCAACATCATGACAAGAGCTTGGGCATATTCAAAGGAAGGACTCCAGAGGAAAGGGAAAAGTGAAAAAGATGAGCACATCAACTAGAATAGAGAGATCCTTGTACCTAAGGGCTAAGAGAGCAGCTAAGGTTCTTATCATCACTGAACTACTCATCCATGAAGGCGGTTTGCTGAGACCCTGCTATTGCAAGAGCCAATGTCTTATCAGCATATTGCTGTGCAGAAACACTGGCTCTCACTTATCCAAAGTCACAGCCATACAAGCTAAATATAATCATGCACATAATACTAACAGCAGAGTGCAGACTAGTTAAATATGTATGTAGGGACACGGAGCAAGAAATCAGGGCAGACATGCAAGGACGTACAGTAAATCCTAATGTTGGAAACACTGCACAGAATGTAAACATGGTCTGTGTGTCCTCATCTACCCCTTTTGACAATGCTAAGTCTATATTTAACCCTGCCCAATCCTTATAAAATGCAGAATTATAGATGGAGGATGCACACCACTGCCCATAATATGACCATACACCTTTACAGCTTTTTTTAAATATTAATTTGTTTCATATTATTGCTCAAGCAGTCTGGCACAACACTGCCAAGATGTTGCTGTGTCTGCAGAAGCATTGGCATGACTTTCTCTGGGACTAGTATGAAACCCAGGGGGAATCGTTACACAATGTTAGACTTACAGGGGAATGTAATAAAAGTCGCAAAGAGCAAAACAATTCGCACCAATAAGACTAAAAATCCACATCTCGCAATGTAATATTGTTCCTTAAACTGTTATTGCATTGCGAATTTTAATTGCGCATTGCGAATTTTAATTGCGCACTCATAAGAAGTGCCTGAAGGTGTCGTAATCATTTGGAGCAAACATAACGACTTTTTCAGTAAGAAGTTTTATTACATTGACTGCGCATTGGCGCAAACTATAAAATTCGCAAACGGTCTTTCACTGTCGGAAGTGGTCGCTAAACAGTTTCCGGGCTCGCAAAAGCTATATTAAATTCGCACAGAGCAAAATTTGTTCGCGCAAAGGCATAACTTTTCGCATTGCGAATAGTTTTTCCGTTAGCGATTTTTATTACATTCCCCCGTTAATGTCACACTCATTAGATACATGCACACATTTCCAGTGAAGGCAAACTTTTCATTAACACTGTCTGCAATTAGGTTATCAAGATTAATTCACTTTATTTGCAAAGATTGCCAGTTAGGCCCTTCGCATAAATTAAAGATTTTAAAGGAACAAATATTTTTAAAAAGGTGTCATTTTTTCAAAATTATCCCCCCACTGGAAGTCCCAACAATGCTGTTTCAATTACATAGGGGGTTATTTATCAAAGTCCGAATTTATCTCAATATTTTCTGCTAAAAACTCAGATCAAATCTGCAAATCCACACTTAATTTTCCAAATTTCACATTTTTTCAGGAATTTTCATTTCAGCATGGGAAAAACTTGCTATTGATATTGTGGGTCCTTTTACAGGTGCTCCTATAGACTGCAGATTTGCTATAACCTTGATAGACTATTACAGTAAATGGATCTGGTATTTAGGGGGGTGTTGCCATAAAATGGGTGTGACCAAAAAATTTCCACCACGCTACACATAATCTTTTACATAACCACACGCTAATCTTTTGTCCCTCTTTCTGTTTTTCAAATGTTGGAAAGTATGCTGTAGGGCCCAATTAGGGACTAAGGGAATTGTTCCATAAGAACCAGAAGGCTCATTAGTCAGGCCCCTCCTCTGAACAGAGTAGGTTGGAGCCAGTGGCATACCTAGACTGGACTGGGCCCCCCTGCAAATAAATCTTCAGAGGGGCCTGGAGAAACTTTAAAATACAACATACTCGTACTCCTAGCCACCTGAGCACCTGACTGGCCAGCCTCCTATGCTTGCTCCCTCCCTCTCAAGCTTCCTCCCTCTCACTCCCCACTGCTTCGCAATGCAGCAAGCGAGAAGAGATTTTCTTAAAGCTATAGAGGAAGCCAACCCTGAGCTGCGAGCCTCCCCTTTTTGCTAGGACCCCCACAACCATGGGGTCTGCTTTCTCTATAGTTATGCCAGTGGTTAGAGCCATAGGTTTCAGCGCCCATTAGGGCCAGTCACCCTGTCTTAGCTAGTGGCCCAGTTCTACCCAAAAGGAGAGCAGAGACTAACTACTGGACACTGCACTCCCCGGGAATACTGCATTGATAAACATTAATGGATTACAAACTCAATGTACCAGATTTCATAGATGCAACACTAGGGGGCATATTTATCAAGGGTCGAATTTGAATTTGAAAAACTTCGAAATTCAAAAAGACCAACCCGAAATTAAGTCAAAGGTTCTTTTTGGCCAGAATTTGAATCGTACGAATCTAAGTAATAGCGCATTTGATCGAATTTGAATCAAAGTTTTTCCCAAAAAAAGCTTTAATTATTCAAAGTCCACCAATTGACTCCAAATAGGTTAGCTGGGAAGTAAGGCGGGGGCTCCCCCTGCTGTTCATAAATATGATTGTTTCCCTGCTCAGCAGTTAGGGACCATCTGACAATTCCTATCCACAGCAGTAAATGAAGGAAGAATTTCACTGCATACAGTCAGGTTTCTTATAAAAACGGTAAACATTTCTTAATTAAAATATATTGGAAATAGGTTTCTTTTTCATCAAAGAAAGTAAAAATGGTATTTTATTTTTTTGCCTTTACACGCCCTTTAAACAGCTTCAGTTTGCTCTGTATAAGCCCCAGATTCCAGAGCAGAATTGTACTTGTACTTTCCATTTAATATATTTTTTCATCCTTTATTTGTCTCAATTTAATAAAACTGCTCTTCTCCGTTTGAAGTTTTTAATGATGTTATCTGCGCAGGAATGGTTGGTTGCAAAATAAACAGATATGATTTGGACCCAATTGCATTATGATTAAAGATACTGCTTACAAAGCATCCAAAGCAAGGTGATAAATGTTTAAAAATATTGCAATTTGTTCCATCTATTACAAAAACGATTGATTCTGTTGTCTATAACTTGGATGCAGATTAACTCTGACTATTTGTAGCTTACTTCTGAATTATGTAAATAAAGTATTGCAGTGTTGAGTTCCACTTGCACCCAATTGGAGTGAAAAAGGGCTTCTTAAAAACATTGTCAAATAATGTTGTAATTCTGGGAACTGAGTACTAGGTGGCAGTGTTGGTTAAGTTATTTTATGTGGTTGAACCGTCAATTCCTACGGTTATCAGTTTAGGTGCAAATATTCAAAATGTACTCTAAAAGAATGTAAAACATCTTTCTGTCAACCCCTTGAGTCAAAATACTAAGGAAGTGAAGAGTTAAAATATAAGATAATCATATTTTCTGTAGCAAGTTACAAGTTTCTTTCCCAGTTTCCTTTGGTGCACCTTTGGACTTGCTCCCAAAACATCTGCAACAACAGACAGAAATTGCTCAAACAGTTGTACATTTGTTTCTATTTCATTTGTTTGCTTGTGAAAATACATATTTAGCGACAGAAAGTCTGGAAGGAAATAGAGCTTTCCAAATAGAGGGGACAAGGTATTTTTAGGGTACCACAGGTGACTTTCTCTCTGCAAATCTACAAAGCAAAAGGCCAAACATGTTATTCTGTAATTTTAAGACTGCACACCAGTTAATCTTGTTATACTTTTGTGGCATTTTGTTTGCCACCTTTGTCATTCATTTGCGACATTTCAGACCTGGGCGCTTACTATGTTAACCCCCTTTTATCCAACCACAGTTGCTGCTGGTTGAATATTCTGGACGGATCATGGTGGCACATCTTATCCTGAAATAGTTACTGCAGGAATTTCACTCCATGATGTTAGATGGATATGCACTTATATATATAAAATATAAATATTTAAGGTCCTCCTTTGTTCACTTAGTACAATATTGAGATGGAAAGGCAGTAATGGTAATCATAACATACACTACATGGCCAAAAGCATTAATATGAAGTTAGTCTTCCCTTTGTTGCTGTATCAGCCTATACTATCTACAAGATGTTGGAACACTGTTGGTGGAATTTGCTTCCATTCAGTCAAGTATTAGTGATGTGATGTTGTAGATCAGGTCTGGCTCACAGTTGGTGTTCCAATTCATCCTACAGTTGTTAGGTTAGGGCTCTGTGCGAGCCAATCAGAGCTACTCCCTTCTCAACAAACCCATTCAGTATGTTCCTCGATTTGTGCATTGGGCATTATTGGGCTCAAAAGGGAAACAAAATAGTCTTTAAATGTTTGTCACAAAGTAGGATATGGAGTTGTAAAGCATATAATGGTATTAATTTTAGGGATGTACCATATCCAGGATTCGGTTTTGGATTCACCTGTCAGCAGGATTTGGATTTGGCTGAATCCTTGTGCCTGTCCGAACCGAATCCTAATTTGCATATGCAAATTAGCGGGGGATGGGTCATCACTTGACTTTTTATCACAAAACAAAGAAGTAAAAACATTTTTTCCTTTCCAGTTCGGTATTCGCCCTAATCTTTTATGAAGGATTCGGGATTGGCTGAATCCCAAAAAGTGGATTTGGTGCATCCCTAATTAATTTTATACTGTAGGTTTGCTTTCAATGAAACCAGGGGCCCTAGGCCAAACCAGCCTTAGATCATTATTCCTCCTCCAGCAAACTTTAGCATTGTGCACCCAGACAGGTAGTGTACCCCTAGCATTTCACTACCAGATGATAAAATACAATAAAACCCATTTCCATCAGTTTGCAGAGTGGTGACATTTTACACCACTCTAGCATTGTGATGGTGATGTTACAGGATATTTGTTTGCTTCTAGTCACCTATAAAAAAAAAACACACACTTCCTATGAATATTTCTTGTGCTGATATTGCTTCTGGAGACAATCTGGAACTCAGCAGTGAACTATGGATGCTTGGAGTTGTACAGCATGAGCTGTTAAATTGCAGGTTTGTTCTCTCTACTGCTGGTTGACAAGTAATGTGGAGGAGAATAACATCAAAGTCAACAAAACTCCAATTTCCTACAGCAACACCGGCAGCGTTTAAAAATCTGTAAGCATATGCACGTAGCTACAGGGATCAGGCTTGTATATTGCCTAAAATCAAATCATATATGAAAAAGACACTTTTAATTTAAAAGGAAAAAGATAAATATTTTACTGGAAGAATTTGTTAAACATGAGGTCAGAGGAGGATCTGCTCTGAATGAAGAACATTCAGCCTTACAGAGGAATATCTAAAGTTTAAAAGGGAATCTGTAGGTCTTGTTTTCATTTAGCTTGGGGTTTCTGAAGTTAAAAAGACTAAAATAAGATGCACATTAAATAAATACACACACACACAGTTAATATTGGTTAGTGCTAATTAACAGTATTATATTCTTGCACTATTTAACACATATACATTCTAGTGATGGACGAATAAATTTGGCAGACGTGAATTCGCAGCAAATTTGCGCGTTTCACCGCCGGTGAATAGATTTGTGAAACTGTGGCTAAAATTTTCCTGCGTCAAAAAAATTTGGACGCACATCAGAGAAGTCGCTCACGTCAAAACCATTGCGCGTCAACATTTTTCTGATGCCCATTGACTTTAACGCCGGTCTCAAAATTGAGGCGAGTGTCAAAATTGATGTAAATTGACGCGGGCGTCAAAATTGTCTTGCGTCAAAATTCACATTTCTTGGTCAAAATTCTCAGGTTTCAGTAAAACTCACCAGTTGTGTGAAGAGGTCCAGGTGCACCACCCTGAACCCTCAGCAAAGGGAGTGGACCACCTTCTAAAGAAAAAGAGCAGGCACTTCCAAAAGCTGTGATTAAGCCAAAGATTAAGTATCTGCGTGATATGAAATGCGTAAGGCTTGTGTACTGGAATAAAACTACTTGTGATTTGACAAACCTGCCTGGAAGATTGGCCTATGGAAGTGCCTGCTCTTTTTCTTTACCAGGTTTTGAGGGTTTTTAAAAAAAAACTTACCCTTGAAAATTCTATTTTTTTTGTGGAAAAAACAAATTGACCTTTTCCACAGAACACATTTTGAAAACCTTGATCTGTATCTCAGGATTTACGTTAAGTATGAGAATAAACGTATTACTTGGCTAATTCTAGGACTAACAGAGAATATGGTCTGGAAAATAAGTTGATTGGCTTGTATATTGTACAAGGCAATGCTTGTCTGCTTCAAAGGTGGACTCTCTTCTACAACATGGAGAATGCCTATTGTTATTTATATATTTATATTTGTATCTGGCAATTATGCATATTCTTCTGCATACTCCCTTTAATAAGTAGACCTACAGCATGACCAAATTGCATTGTGTATATCATGCCAACACCCCTGGTTTAAATATTGCAACATGTTTGGCCTACAATCTACCTGACAGATGCTTCTGATTTAACATGCATATCCCTTTCCTGATAAAGATCTAGGCTGAAATCACACTTAGGTGCATATTATTCTATAATGCTGCCTTAAAGGAGAAGGAAAGGCATATTTATTTGGGGGTGCCAAAGTTAGGCACCTTTAAGTGATTGTTTGTATATAATTACTTGACACCCTGGGCCGGTGCTCCTATCAGCAGAAAACAATACCAGTCCTGGGGTTCTTCCAGTGAGCACCATGGAGCGATCTGCTTTCTTCTAATTTCCCAGGGCAGGACAAGTAAATAGCCAACTTCTTTGTTAAAATTCGTCTTTTTGCAATACTGCGCATGTGCACCCGTGCAAGAAAGAAGACAGAAGGCGATCGGTCCGTAGTGCTCGCTGGAAGAACCCTGGGCCGGAGAAATTTTTGCTGATAGGACCAATGGGCCAAGGTTTCAGGTAAGTAAATACAATCACTTGGGGTGCTTTACTTTTTGGCACCCCAAGTAAATACTTTTCTTCTCCTTTAAAGCAGACCTGTCACCCAGACATAAAAAGCTGTATAATGAAAGCCCTTTGCAAGTAAAAAGGCATGTAAAGTCTAAAATTGAATAAAGCTAGAAATGCTGTATTTTGTATACTAAATATAAACATGAACTTACTGCACCACAAACCTAATCAAACAAATAATTTATGCTTTCAAAGTTGGCTACAGGGGGTCACCATCTTGTAACTTTGCTAAACATCTTTGCAAGACCAAGACTGTGCACTTGCTCAGTGTTGTCTGGGCTGCTTAGGGATCGTCATAAACAAAGCTGCTTGAGTTCTGCATGGCTGGGAAGTAAGGCGGGGGCTCCCCCTGCTGTTCATAAGTATGATTGTTTCCCTGCTCAGCAGTTAGGGACCATCTGACAATTCCTATCCACAGCAGTAAATGAAGGGAGAATTTCACTGCATATAGTCAGGTTTCTTATAAAAACGGTACACATTTTTTAATTAAAGTATATTGGAGATAGGTTTCTTTTTCATTAAAGAAAGTAAAAATGGGATTTTATTTTTTTTTGCCTTTACATGCCCTTTAAACATGAAATCCAGATTCTTTTTTTTTTTCATTTATACATCCATACCTGTTATAAATGTGTTTAAATATCTGAGTTGTTAATCATTTATTGTCTGCCCTGCCTCTAAGCCTGAGGCATAGAGGCGGGCAGTCAGTAACTTTCTATTCAGCACTTCCTATATGTCACCACATTCCTATCATTCTCCCCTCTATCCTCATGCTCTATAATTGTGTAGGTCACTCCACATGGGCATTAGGCCCCCGATTTTGGTGCATTCACAAGATTTTGTCTTACACACATCTTGCCTTTAAAATGGTGTCCACAATATGGCACCTGCATGCTACTGTGATTTTGTAATCCAAAGACTGAAGGAAACAACATTTCAATAATATATATAGTATAAGTAAAGTTTATTTATAAAAATTATTTGGAATTATTTCTTAGGGTGACAGGTCCCCCTTTTTTTATTTTTTATATATTCTTTATTTTTCTATTTTTCCTTTATAAAGTGTACAACACCATATTGCATTACGTACAGAATTTCAATGACATTACTGCATTAGTAACTTATTGGTGTAGAGAGGACAGGTCCCCTTTAAAAGAGAGCCTTAATATGGGGCTTCAGAGAATTCAGCACAGCACTGCACAATACATTATCTATTTAAAGTGGAATATATGGGTACCAAAGGTTCCGGCACAGCAGTGCATTATATATTTTTAATCAGACTGCCTATCTAAAAATAGAATAGAAGACAGAACAGACACAATGTTGAAATGTGTATGATTTGTTTTCTTAGGCACCACAATATTAGATATATTATTTGACTGCCCTGACCTTGGCCATAATCTCTATAGTTTGCCAGTTTATAATCTAAACTGATTATAAAGAAAAGATCCAGAAGAAGTATTAGTGTTTCTTGCCGGTATTCTACACTAAACTGTAATGTGGGTTAAAAACAGTATATACTAAAGCTTTACCCAGGGATCTTCCTTGCTTTGTCAAGTATTAGTTAAAGACATACTTTAATTCATCTTTTTGGGATTCTTCAGACATCAGTATCCAGTAAAAGAAAGAGCCGGTGTCACACTGCGCAGTGCCTCAGCGTGATCCGCCGTAATGACCTGCCAGGAAAGCAAGCAGCCATCTCTCACTCTGAAATGTCCTGGGGGAACCTCCTTCTGAATTCTCAAATAAGACCTCTGGCAAAGCGTCTTGCTCAATTTAAATATCTTTCAAGCCCTGAAAGATTCTGCTACTGACGAATCATCATTTGCAGTTTTGTTTCTGACCCCCTCACCTCGAAATAACTAGGTGTTTTGTTTCAGAAAAAAACTCCCACTGGATGACAGAATGAGACTGACACAGTATGGATGAGGCATTATAGGATCTTGCAGCAAAACATGTGTAATAAAAAAAAAATTAAAACGGGAGGAGAATTGGAGCAAGCTGCTCGTAGCGGTTTTTCTTGAATATAAGGCTTAAGTATAGAATAAGCCAAATATTAAATATCCTACATCCTATCCAAGCACTATACATTCTCTAGCTCCAGGTACTTAGTCTCATTTCTGATTGGTGCCCACAATAAAAAATTTAACATACCTCCCAACTGTCCCGTTTTTAGAGGGACAGTCCCTCTTTTGACAGCTCAGCCCACAGTCCCTCATTTGTACTGGAAAGTTCAGTTTTTCTCTACACTGAACAGCCAGAAAAAGAAACGTTTCTAACTTAATTGGCTTTTGGCAGACAGCCCAGAACAACCACAACAGAAGATAAGATACATTTGTAACAATTTCTAGATAAGCAAATAAGTAATTGTAACAATATTAGATAACAGGTCACTTGGGAAAAGTTAGACTCACGGCTTAAAGGGCAATTCACCTTCATTAGCAAAACTTTAATAACTGAAAAAAAAACACAGAAATATGTTCAAACTTTCTGAACCTGCCAAATTTTGTAAAATGAACATGGTAATTAGGGCGTGGTCAGCGAAAATTTGCCGCACTATATGCGCCAACTTTTTTGTCCCTCTTTTTATTTCCAAAATGTTGGGAGTTATGAAATTAGATCAATTAACTCCTGCCTTGCTGTGGATTTCTTTAAGAAATCTGCAAATTATGGGAGATGCTTGTAGCACTGTGAAAAAGCTGAAATCACAGAAATACAGTTCAGCGAAAGGCTAAATACATCCGTGTAGAGAGCATTTCAATGTTTAGCCAGTTCTAGTTATTTAGAGCAACCAGTCAGATGCTTGTGTCATTTTTTTCAATTTACAGGCCTAATTTAAGTCCGCAAGTGCAATTGCAGTCCCTGCTATTTCCTATCAGTCAGTTGTTCAAAAAAAAAAAACGCTTTCATCAAGGGACTAAATGTGCATCTTGCACTTCTGTACAATTGCGTTCGGCGTCGCTCAGTCCTTTGTGATTTTCATTCTCAAGCACTGCTATGGCTATTTCTGCAGGGAAACCGTTGAGCTACCATCACTAGGGGGTTAGCAAATTTATTCGCCAGCCATGGATTTGCAACGAAATTCTGAATTTCGCAATGTGCGAATGTTTTCTCGAAACTGCTGTGAAATTTGCCGCAGTAATATTCAGCAAGACAAAATACCCATTGACTTTAATGCATTAGGGAAAAAAAGTTTCCATAAGAAAAAACGCAAATTGACTTTAATGTCTCCATATTGACTGGGTCAATGGGCGTTTTTTCTTATGGAGACTCCATAAAAAAGTCTCCATAAGAAAAAACGCCCATTGACTTTAATGCATTAAGACAAAAAGTGGCCATAAGAAAAAACCCATTGACTTTAGTGCATATTGGCTAAGAAAAATTTTGCGTTTGTAAAAAAAAGTTGCTCGTAAAAACGCCCATTGACTTCAATTTCGTTTTGAGATTTTTTCGGGACATATTCACTCATCACTAACCACCACCTCCTGATCAGGCGATAGCTCCAGAATCAGGCATCACTTGCACGCCAAACACAGGAAATAAAGTCAATAAAGACAAACTTCCATGCAATTGTGTCAATTGACAAAATGCATTCGCAGTTGGGTTATTTTTGGTGAGTCAGATGCAGCTGAACCAGACACAGTGCAACTGCATAAAGCGTATCACCCCTACCCCCTTGCAAGTGAAATAATGCTGGAATTCTGGGAAATATACTGCATTATGGGGAAAAAACATGGCAATTAAGCTCGAAATTACGCTTTGCTCACTGCATCTGCGGCGTAGATGAATCCTTACTTGTCTATTAAATACTATTTGACCAGCTACTACACTACATCTTTCACATAAAGTTACCCACAGGTATGGACACATACTCTTGTACGCTTTCTGATTTAAAAATGAACAGATAAAATCAAAATGCGAGGTATCATCACTATATTTGTTTACTAAATACTTTATCATATACAGTATAGTATTAAGCTGACTAAGACCCATAGCTTAGTGTGGGCACAGACCACTTGTATAATCAGGATGGACCTGACAGTTTTTCTTGAATTTATATGGACATTTATATAAGTGTGAAAATTCCACATTAGTGCACAACCTTAATATAGAATATAGAATAGCCAATTCTAAGCAACTTTTCAATTGGTCTTCAGTATTTCTTTCTTATAGGTGTTTTAATTATTTGCCTTTTTCTTCTGACTCTTTCCAACTTCAAATGGGGTCACTGACTCCATCTAAAAAACAAATGCTCTGTAAATCTAGAATGTTATTGTTACTTTGTATTACTCATCTTTCTATTCAGGCCCTCTCCTATTCATACTCCAGTCTCTTATTCAAATCAGTTCATGGTTGCTAGAGTAATTTGGACCCTATCAACCAGATTGGCAAGATTGCAAACTGCAAGATGCTATATAAACTGCTAAATAACTAAAAAAACTCAGAATATCAAAGGCCAAGATGAAACCATTTTTAAATACAGATATAACAGAAATGTGTTTCCCTGTGCTGCAGTTTCCATAACTGAGAGATGCAAAGTAACAAGGGGTCCAAACAGAAGCATCTGGTCCAAAGATAATAATGTGTTTAGAAACAGTCCCTTATAAGATTCAGAACATTCCTTCCTAACGTTTGCATATCCCTGTATCATTCATCTTTGTGGCTGGCCCCATGAAACAGGGTTACACCTTTAGTGCCAACAAATAGAATGTGTGCAGACAAAAATACAAGAATGTTATTGTGTAAAATGTTCAGCTGTTTTGAAATCTTAAATGGCTAAAACAATTTGATTGCAAGTGCAGCATAAAGATATCATAACAAGGATCCAAATTGTGTAAGGGGTTGATATAAGAATAACACAGTTAATCAAAGGAGTTACAGGTATGGGATCCATTATCCAAAAAGCTCCAAATTCCAGGAAGGCTGTCTCTCATAGACTCTATTTTATTCAAATAATCCAGATTTTTAAAAACCGAATTTCCTTTTTCACTCTACTTGATCCAAACTAAGATATTATTAATCCTTACCAAAATAATTGGACTTCTTGGATAAACTTGAGTAATCACTGCTTCTAAATCCCTGGAAACAAATGATTAGGGATGGGCGAATTTTTTTGCCTTGTTTCGACATGGAAATGACGTCCATAGACTTGTATGGCATTGTGCTTAAAAAAAAAAAAGATGGGCGTCAAAAAAATTTTGCCGCACGCCCATAATTTTTTGACGCCCATAGATTTTAATGGGCGTCTGCGACATTTCACCAGCGGCAAATTTTTGGCGAAACTAAATGGGTCAAATTCGCCCATCCCTACAAATGATATATAAGTTTCACCCAAATCTAAATGATCAAAATCTAATTGATATAATAGGTCTCAAGAAATTGATCCCTTTTCTCTAAGCTAAATATAACTCTTAGGGGCAGATTTACATAGGGTCGACTATCGAGGGTTAATTAACCCTCGATATTCGACTGCCGAATGTAGATCCTTCGACTTCGAATATTGAAGTCGAAGGATTTACCACAAATAGTTCGATCGAACGAAAAATCGCTCGATCGAACGATTAAATCCTTCGAATCGTTCGATTCGAAGGATTTTAATCCATCGATCGAACGATTTTTCTTTGACCAAAAAATTGCTAGAAAGCCTATGGGGACCTTCCCCATAGGCTAACATGGCACCTTTGTAGGTTTTAGGTGGCAAAGTAGGGGGTCGAAGTTTTTTTTAAAGAGACAGTACTTCGACTATCGAATGGTCGAATAGTCGAACGATTTTTAGTTCGAATCATTCAATTTGAAGTCGTAGTCGAAGGTCGAATTAGACAATTCGATGGTCGAAGTAGCCAAAAAAAATCATTCGAAATTCGACGTTTTTTTTATTCTATTCCTTCACTTGAGCTAAGTAAATGGGCCCCTTACTGATTAGAGTATATGAACAGCATGTTCAAATAACAAAAAGTTTGTTATACAGGTATGGGTATGGGATCTGTTATCCGGAAACTTTGTTTCCGAATTACCGGAAGGCTGTCTCCCAATTTATCCAAATAATCCAAATTTTTAAAAATGATTTCCTTTTTCACTGTAATATTAAAACAGTACCTTGTACCGGATCCAAACTAAGAAATTACCGTATATACTCGAGTATAAGCCGAGTTTTTCAGCCCCCAAAATATGCTGAAAAACGCTACCTCGGCTTATACTCGGGTCAAGCGCAAAAATGGTCGCCGGCGTCTAAGAATAGTCGCCGGCGCCTAAGAATAGTCGCCAGCATCCAAGAATAGTAGCAGGCGTCCAAGAATAGTCTCCAGGAATATACGCCGGCGTCCAAGAATGGTCGCCGGCATCTCCAATGGGAGCAGAAACCCTCAATTTTTTGATTGAAACTTACCAGAAGCTGCTGCATTTCTCACCCTCGGCTTATACTCGAGTCAATAAGCTTTCCCAGTTTTTGGAGGTAAAATTAGGTACCTCGGCTTATACTCGGGACGGCTTATACTCGAGTATATACGGTATTAATCTTTATTGGAGGCAAAAAAGTATATTGGGTTTATTTAATTAAATGATTTTCTAGTAGACTTATGAAGATTCAAATTACGGAAAGACCCAGGTCTCGAGCATTCTGTCTAACAGGTCCAATACCTGTACTATGAAAATGTGTCTGTATTAATGTTCATTAATATGAATTCTCTGGAACAGACTACACTACTATTACACTCTCGTCTGATAAAATCAGTTCTGTATCTAAAATTAGACTGATTGAGTTGCTTTTATACCACCCCTATTCTATAGAACTTTGATACTGATGGAAATCAGGATTGCTTTTAAGAAAAACCAAATTGAGTAGTTTAACCATATGGTAAACTCCTCCCAAATAAGAGCTTTTAGCCATAAGAGAGTTATGTATTTAAAAAAATGACACGTGTGTTATTGTGGCCAGAAGAAAGCATCATATAGCCACCATGGTCTCAACCATCCACATGTTGCCCACCAGTAAGAGCTAGAAAATGCACACAAATGTGGTTTTTATCTTTGACAAGCAGTGACATATAGATTTTAGTCTGCCAACTGGATTTTGCGAGCAACACATTAAAACCTCAATTAAGAGATTTATTTTATTGACTTGCTGTGTTCTGGTTTTATTTAGTTCTTACTCAGTGCCTAGTGGTCAGATATACTCAATACCAGCTGGTTTCTACTGTCCTTACACTTAACCCCAGAAAAATAATTATACGTTTGATTTCCAATAAAGCTTTAACCACATAGACTCTAAGTGTTATATAGATGATTAATTTGTCCCTACAGCAGCTGACCCGTCAAAGCCCAGGACTGCATTAGCAGATAGGCAGATTGTTATTTCAACAGTTTATTTGAAGGGGTCGGACTTGAAAGCTTTCAGAAATATACTTTCATGAAATGCTTTGTCCCGCTTAAAAGAGAGATCAGAAAAGCAGAGAGACATGTGATGGGGCCATTAGAGAGAAAGACCGAGAGAGGATGAATGCCAGATTGTGAAGTGCTGTGTTATAGGAAACCCTGGAGACCAACTGCCAGGAAATCAGACATCTGTATGTGCATCTCATCCACGACGTTTGGTCTGAGGACAGAGATCTGTACCAAACAAGACAGCAAAGGTGAAAACAGCAGGACAACTCACTCTGTCTCTATGGCAACCCCCAGCCCTGATAGAAAAGCATATTATGGGGAAGAGGGACACGTAAATCAGAAAGGAGCATATAGCATTAGGAGGGGAATCAGTTCCCTGCTCTGGGAATCGAAAGTAAATGGACTCTTAGGAGGATGCTGACATCTGGACCACTTTTTGACTAGGGTAAAAAAAGGGGACCACTGAGAAGAGGGCTTTTTTCCCAAGATGCAATGTTAGGACATATTGTAACTGCTGAATTATGCATGGCATTCACTGCTTGATGTCTAGATTCAAAGTAAAAGCTGTAGCCGCAGATTAAGATCTGCAGTGTCAGAGTGAAGGGTCAGGAACATTGCAATTGCCTTTTTGCTTGATAACTTTTGACAAGATTGCACCCAGGGGTGCTTCTAGGTAATGGGATTTGTAGGAAGGGAGCTGAGGGATGGTGTACAGCAGGTCTGTAGCAGGGGCACCAAACACAGGTATTGTTTTCAAAATAAGTCAAATTTTTAAGTAGATTATTTTCTTTGTTTTCAGTTTCCATTCACTAATAAAAACCACAAGCAAAGGTTATTTTACAAAAAATATCTGCATATATTTCTCTGCATTTAACATGCTAGGGAGATGACATACTGCTACTTTGAACAAGCAAATAGTGCCATCAGCATAATCAAATAAAATTAGTAGTGGTTCTTGAAGTATACTTGTACTGTTAATAAGAAATGACCCAGAGCACAGCTTAGACAAGTGAGGGTGTGATAGAGGTAGTAGGTAGCATAAGCACTTATTTTTCCAAGTTCTGATTGGACACTTTTAATTGTCTATATCTCAGGAAGTGAATTTGGTAGGGAAAGATTTGTACAAGGTTGTTCAGTTACTGTATATTACTATGTTTGTGTTTGAATCTGCATTTCACATATCTCTGGTCAGTCTAGACTTAATTGGGGCCAAAATCCAGTACTTTGTTGATGATCTGGACCAAGGTAACATCCTTACATTTGAAGCCCAGCACCATGGTTTTTAGATAATTACAACTACAACACCATTTATGCGTCCAATTTGGACAATCCGAAACTGACACCACCCAGACTTGGGTGTTTTTACTCCTAATCTATCAAAACCTATATCACATTTTATTTACTAATAAATAAACCCCCTGATTCTACTCTAGAGAAACTATATATACGATGGTCAGTGAATATTCCCACCCTTACTCCTAAGATTTGAATAGATATCTTGGAGACATACTTAGATTCCTTGATATGCATTATAGATACAATTATACAAATCCTATGCTTTGATAGGACTTACCTAACATCACAGAGGCTTCACTTAAAACCCTGCAGTGCCACATGAGTGACCAAAATGTAAACACTTCCCCACCAACTGTATTCACCTGGCCTGGCACTGGCCACATATATCCTGCATCTGTTATCACATAGTGAATATTATCATCATCCCTATGGACCCACCCACTTGTACTCTACCCTACTAAATCAGGTTTCAGAGACAGCTCCCTGGAAGGCAGAGCAATCATTGTTGCCATTAATTGGAAGTCTTTCCTCCCTCCCTCTACTTCACAAATGTTCCACTATACAGACTCACATACTACCATAGGGAATGCTCCTTAAAGTTTGAGAAAATGTAGTACCTGTTGCTACAAGACCACTTCCCCAAAGTACTATTCCTGTAATCCTATGATGGTATACACACACACACACCACACACCACACACCACACACCACACACCACACACCACACACACCACACACACCACACACACCACACACACCACACACACCACACACACACACACACACACACACACACACACACACACACACACACACACACACACACACACACACACACACACACACACACACACACACACACACACACACACACACACACACACACACACACACACACACACACACACACACGCAGGTTCACTTCTTCTATGCTCCCTCTGGGACAAATCTGGGTAATTCTACTGGAAATTTTGTACTGATGTTTTATAATCCATATAATGTTGTGTTATGGCAGCATTTCTCTATTTAGTTCTAAAAAGGCTAAGTAGTAATAAAGGGTAGTCTACCACGAGGAGACATGGAGCAGGGTCCTCTGCTTCTATTTTTACACCATAGCCCTTGTTAGTTAAATTATTGTAATACTCTGTTTCTTATAAATTAATGTAAAGCTCTGTAACTTGCTGGCACTATATAAACAATTAAATGATGACAAAAGCATCACGTTATGTAATTTGTGTTGTAAGGAAATTGCAGTACAAAGGAATCAATGATATTTTTAGAAAACAAAGAGCCATGTAATCATCCTCTTCTCTTCATCCTTTTTAAAAAATATAAACATTTACCTCAGTTTGGTAAGTAATGGTAGCTGATCACTGAAAAATCAGAAAATGCAAATATATTTAGCAGAACTGAATGAAAATTTGTATCATTTAAATGCAATCAATTTGCAATCAGTGCATTTTTTGTGTACTTTTTGTGTACTTCAACCATCAGATGATCTGGTAAACCTATAATAATCAAGAATGACCTTTAATTTTGAAGATTGCTGTGCACCAGCATTCATTTCTTAAAGATTAGCAGTCAACTTAATAGTTTTTAGTCTGTACTGTTCTCACCCTTACCTTTTCCCTATATTTCAACCTCTCCTTATATATTATTGTCATTCAATCAATATTGAGACATATTTAGTAAACTGCAGGCAAAGTGCAAGGAACCGTAGGATTTACCATATGTTTTTAACAGAATTATGGAGATATGGTCAAAGCAATTTGCAAAAAAATTGCAACATTTGTGTTTTCTTGCACATCATGTTGTCAAGGCATGGGCATTCTCTTCAGGATTCACATCCAAGCACAAATCAGTTGGTTCCAAAAAAAATTAATGAGCGGCCACATTGAAAAAAAGAGGATTTTTAGCACCTGGACAGTTCTCTTGCACCTATAGCACTTTGCACTAATAGGCATAAAAGCATTACTGATGATAGACAGGGACTTTGACACGTGCAGATTAGCCTCCATTTTTGTGTACAGGAGTGGGAGCTTTCATGAATTAGAGGAATGGAATGGAAATTTTGTTGACATAGTGAAATGTAATTGGACCCCCCTAATTGGTGCCTTTTAATGGCACCAACATATTTTTAATTGGTATTAAAATATCTTATAGCACTGTGCCAAACAGAAATTCTTTCTCCTCCTGCAGGAAAATGGGATTTGCCAATGTCTGTAATTTCAGTGATATTTTGGTTGAGCAGAAGTTTATGGTGTTTATAAATAGCAGGGACATCAGATAACGGATGCAAGCCATTATATAGTTGTTGAAGATAGTCAATTCAGCTGTAATGTATTTGTTATAAATGGGTGCTTTATAAAATGCCCCTATGCAATCATTCCATAAAATGAAAGTTTTTACCCATGATACTGATGAATTATATAGCTGGTAGACTGCCACTGAAGTTCAAACCATTTGTTAATTTATATAAACATATTTATTAGCAATCAACTATCTCAATCTAAGGTGGGTTATACCAACTAGCTAGATTTAAGGGTCTTCCAAGGACCTGAAATGCTGACAGGCTCACTCAAACAGTTCAAGCCAATCAAACCTCGATCAAATTGTTCAAATTATGTATTAGTAACATGTACATACTTCTGTTCTCTCAACAGCGTCAGTCTGCATTAGGGCAATTTTAAATGTACGTTTTGATCTCCAATGACTTTTAATATATTGGATAAAAAGGGTGGCCAGGTTGCAAAGGGCTAACGTGTATTGAATTCCTAATTCCTCTTTACACACACAATCATACACATGTACAT
The DNA here is from genome assembly GCF_017654675.1 of Xenopus laevis. Taxonomy (NCBI): domain Eukaryota; kingdom Metazoa; phylum Chordata; class Amphibia; order Anura; family Pipidae; genus Xenopus; species Xenopus laevis. The sequence continues at coordinate 106,379,008 of NC_054377.1, forward strand.
AAAAACAATGGCAGACAGGTTATAGAAACATATTTCTTTTGGTAACATAAGCAGGCAGGTTTATCTCCAGTAAGGCTGGAAAAGAAAGACAAGTTAGCAAGAGAGTAACAGACCATGAAAAGAGAGCTAAGAGGCACACATTACAGATTAGAGGATTACTAGTCTTGCACAAAGATTGTAGAAATACCTCGCTGACTGCTCTTATCAGGAGCTGTGTTTAACTGTCTGTAATGGGTTCCATCTCTTTGTTATCCAGTACTGGATAAAGTGGTTATCTGAATCATGGTGTCTCTGTGGATTATAAATAATGAATTTGCCAGGATAAGGTTTAAGGTAATTCCTGCAGACAGCAAAGCACGGAATACCAGGCATATTGATTCCGTTCCTTGTTGCCTGTTTCTTTCCATTCATATCTACAGATTTAAGTCTAAAGAAATAATACACTACCCAGTGGAAGCAACCATCCATTCTCAAACCATGTCTAAAGCAATCTTAGGTAGAGACAGGTATTGTCTTCGTTTCATTCCCTGCTCTAAAGGCCATGCTATGCATTAGAAATCATGGAAATATAATTCAACTGGACAGATCAATTGCCCTTTAAAGTTCCAGTGAATCTTCGTGTATTTTCCCCTTTGCCCCTTCCCACATACTGTAGCTTCTATGAATATATTATTAACTCAGATTGCACATTTTGCCTAAGCTGCCATTGTGTTAGGCTGGCTGGCCTCAACCTTCTTCCTAAATTCAAGTCCTACAATTAATAACATTTTAACTATTATCTAACCACACGTGAACTCCAGGGGTGCAACTGACAGTACCAACATTATGACCAGCCAAACATGCCTTTAAATGGAATATATAGACCAGAAACTGTTCCCTATGCCAGCATTAGTATTCCCTTTTACAATCTTGTTGGGTAAATGAGCCTCATACATTATGGTTACATATTGAAAATAAAATGTTACCATGCAAAACAATCAGCACTGCAATATAGACATTATTGATGCATTCAGAATTGAAAAAAGAAACCATGAAAAAAAAGAGACGGCCTAGTATCAAAGACTTTGCTATTACAGAAATTGAACCCATCATGACTCATATGGGCAGTCGTTGGTATAGTAAAACAAGATGGTATTCTGAAGGAAGGTAAACTCATGCCCTTGGAGCAAATAAGACAGAATTTGGTATCCCTAAATAAGATGTATATCTTTATTTACAATTAAGATGTGCCATTTAACCAATAATGAGAAGCCCTGAGCTGTCTAACCCCTTTTAATAACCTTCTTAATAACCCAGACCAATATACTAAGGATATTTCCCCTCTGTTACCAGTTACTAAATGATAAGGCAAATGTCTGGAAATCAAGTATCGTGATTAAGTGGAAAACAGATCTAAAAATGCAATTTCATCCATTATCTAGAAAGCTCAAAATTATGGGAATGCCATCTCCCATGGACTCCATTTTAATTAAATTCAAAGTGTTAAAACATATTTCATAAATAATAAAGCAATAACTTGTATTTGATCCCAACTAAGATATAATTAATCCTTATTGGAAGCAAAACAATAATATTGGGTTTATTTAACGGTTTAATGATTTTTTAGTAGACAAAGTATGAGGATCCAAATTATGGAGAGACCACTTATCTGGAAGACACTAGGTCCCAAACATTCTGTCCCATACCGTTATGTAATGCCATTAAAACTGGTAAAAATAAAACAAAAAATTGTTCATGTGTTGGAGAGGGAGACAAAATGGCAATGATCCCAAATATGAGGACAAAGTAAAATAGTTTTGACCCAATAATAAAAAGGGGAATGCTATTCAATAGCCCAGTAATAGCCCTTATTTCTGTCAGGAGTCGAGGCGAGTCCGAAGGTATGAGCCTCCCCCACGCTTCCCACTGGGTTGCGCCCTGAGGGTTGATACAGGACGCCCCCAGATAAGGAATAGCAGGAGTGCTAGGTGAGCCCGCAGAAATAACAGTTCGTAATAAGGGCCAGCACTTATCTGCAGGTGACGAAGCGAAGTCAGGAACAGGCCGGGTCATACACAGAAAACGAACAAGAACCAGGTACCAGTTGAGGGAAATCCAGAGGAGTAGTCAGGAAAGCCAAGGTCGAGATCAGACAAGCAAATGCAGGAATCCAGGGATAATCAGAAGAGTAGTCAGGAACAAGCCGTAGTCGAAATCAAAACAGACATCAGTAGAATACGCTTAGTGTCAGTAAGACGATCACCTCGCACTGGGCCTAGGTCGGAGTGACCTTTTAACCCCAGGACGCATGTTGGCGTCAGAACGCGCGCCTGCGTCAGAACGCGCGCGCACGCAAATGCGCGCCCGCGTCAGAGCGCGCGCGCGCACGTAAATGCGCTCCCGCGTCTAAACGCACGCGCGCATCAGGACACGCCCTCGACCCAGCAACAGGCGCCGGAGTGGGAACACAGGCCTGAGGAGACGTCGGCTCAGCTTGAGCCAGATCTGCTGGATCCCGACAATTTCAGTCTAACAGTCTAAAACTGAGGTGGGCAAAAATTGGCATTACTGTAAAAGATATAAAGGATCATTATTATTATTATCAAGTATTTTTAGAGCGCCAACAGCACTTTGTACAAAGGAGAGTTTTCAGATTCAATGCCATATTTTTTTCCCCACAATTCAGTATTTTTTAACAGAATTCCAGAGACATTGTGGGTTTTCTTAAGATTTTTCTGACTTTGTTTAAAGAAAATAATCAATATGTAGTAGTTCTGCACAAATCTTAGCCAAATGTTAACAAATTACACCATCAGTCTGAAACTTTTCTCTTGAAGGTCACTAAAAGCAACGTAAGAGACTCTCATTGTCATTATGAGATTCCCCTTTTCATCCCCAGATCAAGTGTCTGTTCCTAATAAAAAGTGGCAATGAGGAAAAACGTAATGGCAGAAAATAAAGGTAATACAAATCTCTCCATTTATTGTAAATAAAAAAAACAACACTGTCCATGTTCCAGTAAAACAACCATGTGAGTCAGCATATGCTTCTCTAAGGCATTAGACAAGAGAGATGTGTTTAGGTTTGTCAATGAAATCAATATGTGAGAAGTGTGAAAAATCAAAAGAAACATGAAGAAACATGGATTCCTGCTTGGGTTAAAGGTAAGTAAATAAGTAGAGCTGTTAAGATATAGCTCATAGTAATGTTCAGAAACATATTTCAAAAGAATCTATTCAAAGCTTAAATATAATCCTTGCAAAGAAAACCTATGATTAACTGCGAGAGATGGGGCCACATATACAATAAGCTCTGGTAGGAAATAGGGGTTAAATAGCAATTCCTTCTTTCTGGGCTTAAGCAATGTTTTCTTTCTCTCCTGGCTGTATTTTAACCCCTTCAATGTACAATATTATAACATCCTCCATTATTTACCCTTAATTGTATGTAACGTGGCCTCACCCCAGGTTCCCACCTCACACTGCTCTTTTATTCCATAATGTGTGTACTGTATTTTCTTTACTTTTCCCTTCTTCTTAAAGGGTATCACACAGACCTGTACTTGCCATAAACGGCTTCTCTGTGGATAATCATACTTATGCTGAGACTAGGAACAAGGCAGTCTCCAGTTCCCATCTAGAGATATGAACACACAATGCTAAATGTCTAAATGTCTAAAGTGATGCTGATGACTTATTTTATATTCTAATGCTACACTGTGAAAAGTGTTAGAACCATCAAACAATTGGTTAGTAGTGAACATAAATCAAAAATTAAAAAAAAACAATTTATTATGACAAAAAAAGGAAACAGCCTGACGTTTTTCATGTCTAACAGTGTACTTATTAAAACCCTGTTAGGCACGAAACGCATTAGGCTGTTTCCTTTTTCTTATTGGATATTGCTGCTACCCCATAGATTGGGGTTTATTCTTCATTCATTATCCAGCCATTATGGCCTAATTATTATTATTTTTTGCATTGTAATCAATTACAAGATTTTTATTCAGCTACAGCAGAACTCATACACAGTGTTCACACTTATTTCTGTTCTAATCCTACAGCCAAATAAGTTTGCACTATACTAGCTTTTATATTTCTATTTGTTTGAAGACATTGTTTTCTACCCCTTCCTATTGTTTTTCTATTCTATGGATTTTTGTGGCCATCCAGTCATCAAAAGATGTCAAGTGGAAATCAGTAGAAACCTGTATTAGAATGATTGGACTATGATGACAAGACACATTGCTAAAAACCATCACCACCTTCTCCCTAAGTCTGTTCTTAGCTTAAAGGAATTGTTCAGTGTAAAAATAAAAACTGGGTAAATAGACAAGCTGTGCAAAATAAAAAATGTTTCTAATATAGTTGGTTAGCCAAAAATGTAATGTATAAAGGCTGGAGTGATTTGATGTACAACAAGTCAGTCAGATCACTACTTCCTGCTTTTCAGCTCTCTTGGTTTACACGGACTGGTTACCCTGGCTACCAGGCAGTAACCAATCAGAGACTTGAGGGGGGGCCACATGGGTCATATCTGTTGCTTTTGAATCTGAGCTGAATGCTGAGGATCAATTACAAACTCACTGAACAGAAATGTACCATGTGGCCCCCCTTCAAGTTGCTGACTAACTCAGAGTTAGAGAGCTGAAAAGCAGGAAGTTGGATTCTGGCTATTTTATTAGACATCTGTTCACTCCAGCCTTTATACATTACATTTTTGCCTAACTAACTATATCAGAAACAGTTTTTATTTTGCACATTCTATTTACACAGTTTTTATTTTCACACTGAACTATTCCTTTAACCTAAAGGCTGCATGTAGAGAAGAGTGAATCTGTTTTGTAAATGTTTTTGTCAGGAATGACAATTCTACTTGAAATGATGCAATTTCAGGGAATTTTGTAACAGATTTAAACTGAGTTACAGAATTGCCTTCATTGAAATAGTTGACTTTCCTCAAATCAGCAGTCGATCTCTAGTTGTATGTGATGCCCATATGCTCTAGTGAGGTTGGGGCAAGTGAAGTAGGTTTATCTGATATCCCCAGGGCTGGAAAATGTATCTACAACCAGTGCAACATTAAAGGGCATATTTATTACATGTTGATTGTTGGGATCTAGAAATCTGATATTAGAAGTTAAAGGACTCACATAGCTGCCAACAGTGTCTTTGCCACTCAGGAGTTTTTATCATTGCATAAACAGCAGTCATATACAATTCAGAATAAAACAATCCAACACAAAGCCTGCATGCAGATACAGACTGCTCAGAGAGGGAAATAGGTTACAGCAAATTGATTATTTCAGGAACAATATATAAATTTTAAGACTATGAAGATTTTCATTCATCCAGGTCAATGGTATATCTAGTATAGGTAAATCTAAAAACAACTGGACTTGCTGAGTAATCAATGAAGACGTTTCACTACTCATCCGAGCAGCTTCTTCAGTTCAACTTACTGGTGTGGGACTCTATAAACTCTTCAACACCTGTTTCTAGGAGTTGCATGACACATTGGATAATCCTATCACAATAACTACACAGAATCAACACCTCTGTGAATTTCTTCAGATGTCACCTCTCTGAAGAGTTACAATGTGCCATTGTGATTGGATTAGTGGAAGAGTTTATATGCCGAGAACTTCCCACACCAGTCAGTTGAACTGATGAAGCTGCTCGGATGAGTAGTCTTCATTGATTACTCAGCAAGTCCAGTTGTTTTTAGATTTACCTATACTAGATATATCATTTTTAAGTAAAACCTTGTACAGATTACATTTTCAATTCCATGATAGTTGCCCTTTAAGAAAATGTACAGAAGTCATTGTATATATAATTTTATCAGATATAGTGAGCAGCACAGATTTTTATTTACTATAGTACAGCACAATGCTATAAGTATATGTATCCCACTTTTCTTTCTTCTTTCCCTTCCTTTATCTCTACCCTTTTCAATTACACGAGCTGGGCAATATGTTATTAACAAACTACTGACATTTAATGCAGCCACAAACAAAAAAAGAATGGTGCAGTGCGTCAAAGCCAACATTCTCTTCGCCTTGATATACAGCCCCTATGGAGTTAGACTTTCCAATTAAGAAGCAAGAAAGTTTCTTGGAGGCACAGGGCAGTTGGCTCAGACATATTTCATAAACCAGAGGTGGATAAAGTCAGACTGCAGAAATCTTCTTCCAGCTTTCTAGGATTTGTTAGTTCAGTGGGCTAGAAAACGGCACGATTCATTGTAAGGTTAAAAGCACTCAGCTTGCTCGCGGCTTCTAAAGTCCCGAATGGAACATTTTCGATCACTTTGCAATATTTATTCATTTACATGCATAACAGCCGTCCCGTTGTAAAACCCAAACATGAGGATTGCTATAGTTCTAAAAGGTATACTGGCATAAGTGTTCTGTACAGCAGGGAATATTGTTTTGCTGAAGGAAAGTTGGGCTCAAAAAGGGACATGTAAAACTTTTCTACTTGATAATCATGACCCTGACCAGGGGTTGCAGGGGAACAATCACTCCTAAATGATTACCAGCCTATTGAATTTACTACCTTAACTGTAAATTCAATTATCTTTTTACTCCTGTGACAAAATTAACAAACAGATTAAAACTTTTTAAGACAATTTAGTGAACCCAAAGTGTTAATTCCCCTTTAACAACTCCCACTTCTCTAATCTATGCCCCATGGGAGGTTTCCCTAATTGGCCTATGCATATAGAGATTAATTCCTGCACATAAAAAGAGACAGCACATGGTTCCGCCTCTTTGGTTTCTACCTTGTGCTGGACCCTAAGGAGACCAGCAATTTTAGGGAAGTCAGAAAGCAGGGATCATGGGAACTAGGTGTAGTCCTTTACAATATTTGACTCCTACACTAATGGTACATTATCCTCTGTACTTGCTTAGCCTTTGCTATACTACTCTCTCATATTGCCTCACTGTTTGCTGTTCTGAGGAAGTATCTCTGCTACTGTTCAGCAAATAACCTTATATAAAAAGAATTATACAGGTATGAGACCTGTTATCCAGAATGCTTGGCACCTGGGGCTTGCCAGATATAAGATCTTTCCATAATTTGGATTTTTATACCTTAAGCTACTATAAAATCATGTAAATATTAAATAAACCCAATAGCTTCCATTAAGGATTAATAATATATTAGCTGGAATCAAGTACAAGCTACTGTTTTATTATTACAGAGAAAAAGGAAATAGTTTTTTTTTTAAATTTGGATTATTTGGATAAAATGGAGTCTATGGCCTTTCCGTAATTTATGCATAATGGGTTTCAAGTTAACAGATCCTATACCTGTATAAGGCAAGGGTCACCAAATTTATTTTATCCATGAGCCAATTTCAATTATAAAAAAGAGATGGGGAAGAACACAAGCATGGAAAATTCTGGTTAGCCATATAAGGGCTGTGATTGGCTCTGAGCCCCAATGTGGATAGGCAGTCTAAAGGATGATTTGGTAGTTTTGCTATTTGGTAGTACATCTGGTTATATGCAACCACAACTTGCCTCCAAGCCTGGAGTTCAAAATTAAGCACATCGGAGACCACTGGGAGCAACAGCCAAGGGATTGGTGAGCAACATGTTGCTCATGAGCCACTGGTTGGAGATCACTGATATAAGGTACATGTTGAGTTCAGCACCTTCCTTTTCTCCACCACCTTACAAGAACCCAGCTGAGAAAGAGGATCACAACAAAACAGAGTTTTACCAGTCAGTGACTGTTGTGAAAGAAAGGAAATCATTCAACCTGCCTTCTACCAATGGCACAATTATTCTGAACCGTGTAACTTTAGAGGATCAACCCTCTTTATTATGCAGGGAAAGCCATGACATGTCCAGTTATAATCCAACATTGTCCATGATAAATGATCCCAAAAGATTTCTAGAAGGTCTAAAGTTCAAAGATCTGCCCTTAATGCTTAGCTTCAGTCCTACAAATGTTTAGTGAAGGATAAACATCCTGTTTTCAGACTGCATTAATGCCAAAAATTAAAGTTTAACTCTCACATAAGACAAGTAAATACCTTCTATTTTCAGAAGGCTTTATGCTGCATGTCTTGCACGTGAAGGCCTTTTTTTACTCCTTTTAGCCCATCTCACCCTAACCAGGCTAGGTTCTTAGCTTGTCTCCAGACTGTAACTAGTTTGTACCTGACAATTAATGCTTCAGTAGATGTTAATTTCCTCATTCATTCATCACCATAATTGGACATGCGCTAATCAATTCAATCAAGTGTGTGTAAGCGACAAGCTTTAATTACACTGTATCTGTTCAATAAATGACATGCTTTGCTAAATATTTACAAAACTGTACAGCTTGCAAATCATAGCACTACAGCATATCTATCTATTGGGTCCTTTCCTGGAAGCAATTAGAATGCAGAGAAAATGGAGTGCCAATAGTCCTAATATGTCTGTGCCTGGGCATCTCCTCTGCAAGCAAATAAGTGCGGAATCTGCTTTTCAATTTATAGAGGATTTTAGACTCAGACTAAGAAGGAGCCTTTTGGGTAGGAGACACTTTCCAGTTCTTATTACTTTAATTGTTGCATCCACTTGTAGAGCTTAAAAACTTGTAGAGCAGAAATATGCCTGTTGGCATATTTCTGTTGATTTATATACATAGGAGTTAACCAAATTAATGAAAGTAATAAATAGCTTATGATATACACAACTCTAACTAGACAAGTGGCATATGTTGCCACTGCTACCATGGAACCCTGTCTGTACCTACCTTATTGTGTCCGTTTTTAATAGGGATGCACCGAATCCACTATTTTGGATTCGGCCGAACCCCCGAAACCTTTGTAAAAGATTCGGCCGAATACCGAACCGAATCCGAACAAATTAGGGGTGGGAAGGGGAAACAAATTTTACTTCCTTGTTTTTTTTACAAAAAGTCACACAATTTCCTTCCCCTCCCCTAATTTGCATATGTAAATTAGGATTCGGTTCGGCTGGGCAGAAGGATTTGGCCGAATCCTGCTGAAAAAGGCCGAATCCTGGCCGAATCCCGAACCGAATCCTGGATTCGGTGCATCCTTAGTTTTTAACTACTTCCTGTGTCATTTCCTATACAGGTATGGGACTTGTTATCCAGAATGCTTGGGACCATTATAAAGATAGAGCAGCAGCAATCCCATTATCAACATCACTCTTTCTAATGCTAATTTCCTTTGGTAAAACACTGTTTGGAGGGTGATGCTAAATATTCATTGGTTAATTCATACTGGATGATTTTATATGAGAGATGCTGAATTTTACCTATTCATCTATCATTTTAATATATTTATTGTCTAGAAAAGCACTGTCAATTTAAGATGGGGTGGTGATCAGGCTGGTACATGGGACTTTTTAATGCCCAGGGATGCTGATGTAATTGCTTTGAGAAAGGTTGGGATTCCAACCAAAGTTTAATACTGTAGGTAAAATATATTTTTGAAGTGGAATAGTCCAGTTGGTGACTCTCTCTCTCTCTCTCTCTCTCTCTCTCTCTCTCTCTCTCTCTCTCTCTCTCTCTCTCTCTCTCTCCCTCTCTTGTAATTTTACCTTCAGTCTAAAAAGGATCATTACTGCATGGGCAGCCATTTGCATTGCAAATAAATACCCAAGAGGGGACTCAATCAACATGTACAAATACATGCAAGGTCAATATAAAGATTTTACTAATTAATGTTCCTTTACTAGGACAGAACAAGTGTGATGAATACATTAATTGACAATGGAGGAATGAACATTTTCTCTGCCATGAGATTAAAGTGGTAGCTACATTGCTGCAAGGGCTTATTTGGCAAGGTGAATGATTAAAGGCTAAACTTTACTCTGTTGACTATAAGAATTCTGCAATATGCAAAACTCTTATAGTAGCAACACACAAACACATATACTTACATACATACATGCACATATAAAACAAACACTACCAGAGCTTTAGATAGAATTGTTCAGTGTAAATATAAAAACTAGGTAAATAGATAGGCTGTGGAAAATAAAAATGTTTCTAATATAGATAGTTCGCCAAAAATGTAATGTATAAAGGCTGGATGTGAGTGGATGTGTAACATAATAGCCAGAACACTACTTCCTGCTTTGCAGTGCTCTTGGTTTCCACTGATTGGTTACCAGTCATTATCAATGACTTGAGGGGGGCCACATGGGTCATAACTGTTGCTTTTGAATCTGAGCTGAATGCTGAGGATCAATTGCAAAGTCACTGAACAGTTATGCCCCATGTGGCCCCTTTAAAGTCGCTGACTAACTCAGAGTTAGAGAGCTGAAAAGCAGGAAATTGTGTTCTGCTCTGTTAGACATCCACTCACTTCAGCCTTTATAGATCACATTTTTGGCTAACTATATTAGAAACATTTTTTATTTTGCACAGCCTATCTAGTTACCCAGTTTTCTATTTTTTTACACTGAACTGTTTCTTTAAGACTATGATGTTAATTCATTTAACCATAAAGGCTACTTCTTGCTGGAAAAGCCAAAAGAGAGCCGACACAAACTATAAGTTTAAACGTGAAATTAAACTTATTTTTATCTGTGGGGATGTCTTGATCCATTTTTTTGTTGCAATGAAAAGTCAGCATGGTAAAAAGACAAACTAATTTAAGGTGTACAGTATGTATGTGTTGGGTGGGGAAGTGTCAGCCATGTCTATCATGAAAACATGCAGTGAATGTATTCCTGCAGATGCAACAAGAGAATAAGGAAGAGCCTTGGTGACATGGAGAATAATCTACTTTCCCCAGCAAAGTATGTTTATCGGCTTTTATGCATATGAAAATATTTTTTGTTAGGAAACTGCTTGCATATCAGCAGGAGAAGCATCAACTTGCATATAGACGCAAATGCCCTCTTACTGATGTACAGATATATTTCCAAGCAAACTTGCAATTGAAAATGCTTGCTGACCTACAATTGAAAATGTCAGTTTTTTTTTTATTATAGTCACAAAATGCTTTAAGATTAGCTTCCGATCCAAAATCTATTTCTAGAAGACAGAAAGGAGCTTATCACTAAATATTCAAAGGAGAAGGTGTAATGTTCCGAAAGTAAGGGCAAGTAGATCAGAAGCAGAGAAGGAAATTACTACAATTGTTAATGTACCTGTAAATAAATAAAGTCTGACCCCATGGAAAGATAAGCTGAGCATTTTTCTACTGACCCATATTTTTTACAACACGTTTTATAAACCTATATTCCAACATGCAACATGAAGGTTTAGCAACTGATATTTCCTGTAATACTCCTGGAGCTTCAGATCCTTAAGTCTAAAGACATTTCACCATTTAACCATAAAGGCTACTTCTTGCTGTAAATACTGTAGGTTGAATGCAAGATGTAATGGGCCACCAAAGTATCCAACTCGTCAAACAGTACCTAAGTAATCCATCCAAAGTGGAACTCTACTTACGGTATATACTCGAGTATAAGCCGTCCCGAGTAAAAGCCGAGGTACCTAATTTTACCTCCAAAACCTGGGAAAGCTTATTGGCTCGAGTATAAGCCAAGTATAAGCCTCGGGTGAGAAATGCAGCAGCTTCTGGTAAGTTTCAATCAAAAAATTGAGGGTTTCTGCTCCCATTGGAGGTGCCGACGTCTCATTTTTGGATGCCGACGACCATTCTTGGATCCCAGCGACTATTCTTGGAGACTATTCTTGGACGCGATCGTTTTTGCGCTTGACCCGAGTATAAACCGAGGTAGAGTTTTTCAGCATAATTTGGGGGCTGAAAAACTCGGTTTATACTCGAGTATATACGGTAAGTTTTTGTTACGTATATACATAAATAGGTATGGGAATATATTAATGCCCTTAATATACATATATGCATGCCTTCCATTGACATACATAGGTGGAGACCATAAATAGAAGACTTTATCTTCAACATCTGGGGAAAGGGAAATGTTCAGTACAAGGTTCCCATGCGCTCTTAGCACTCCATGCTGCACATATAATAAGCACAAATGTGTATCTGTGCTAGGCATAATACAAGCACTCCAAGAACTAACGTTAATGCAGACACTGGACAAATTTTCACCTGGGCAGTAAACCATGGCAAACCAATCAAATTCATAGTTTGTTGTTCTACCCGTAGGTGGCTAAAAAATACTAATCACCAGTTGGTTGCTATGAGTTACTACCTAGGAGCAAACTTGCTTAGTGTTGCTCAATGAGCCCCACTGTCCCTGCTTTTATTAAAAAAATTGCCCAAGGATTCTAAATGTATTTATCTTCATGCTATATCTAATGCTTTAGAAAATAACAAACATGAAGTCCATGTAGTTCCTGGGACTGAACTTTTAATTACAAGCAGTTCTTTATAGTTTCACCAGACTACACAATTGCTCACACAACCTCAGTCATAATTCTAAGGACAATATAAGGCAGTGGCTTGGGAGCAGCATGTTGCTCACCAACCCATTTGATGTGGTTCTCAGTGACCTCAGAGCAGGTGCTTATGTTTGAATTCCAGGCTTGAAGACAAGTTTTGGTTGAATAAAAAACAGGTGCACTGTCAACATTTTTCATGCTTGTGTTGCTCCCCAACTCTGTTTACAATTGAATGTGGCCAACGGGTTAGAAAGGTTGGGGATCCCTTTATAAGGTTTCACAACACATGATTCCATTCTGTAGCTCACATTCCTGGTACTTCACTTTCCCTTTCTGGCCTAGCAGGTGTCTGGCCCAAGTTGGCAAACACAATACGTTCTGCTGGCCACAGTTTATAGGACCTTCTCAACCCTGATCCTATGATGGTGGTGACCCTGTTATCAGTGAAGTAATTTATCAAAAATGTATCAAACATACTGTTATTATTAATATTTTAAAGTATTTGTAAAGTGTCAACCTATTCTGTTAAACCCTCTTACAAACAACAATAATAATTAAATTAAGGTGCGTGAATAAACTAACATCTTTCCTTGGAGCATCAAGTGCCAAATTTAAATAAATTAAAAGAGTAAAACCTGCATTAACAGAAAAAGTTGCAAAAAGTCATGAGGGGATGAAAAACATTCTGGAAAATGATGGGAATGATGGGAAATGTTTGGTCCTAGATATTCATCCTGGATTGATACTAAAGGATTCAATTATAAATGCAGGTGCAATGTGCAAGTGAAATTTCAGGTGCAAATGAACATTTTCTTACTCGTAATACAGTGGTTTTTCTCCCATAAATCCAGGGAAATTGAGGCCACACTCCAAGTTGCATCTGCCACAAGCATGATACATCAAATCGCTAGTGGGGGTGGTGTCACTTCTGAAGGGTGTGTTCAAAACGGTGTTTACATTTAATTTATTGGGCAGAAGTGTCATAGAGGCAGCTCCAAGGATCCATAGTTGCAATATCAGAAATACACAATTTATTTGAAGAGGCAGGTTGGACACTTGGCAGCCATTTTGAAGTTCAAGAATATGTTTGAGCGCTAGTACCTTCATCCATTGTATGTGTTGTCAATTATGTCCATTTCGGAGAACCCATACTTGTGGGGGGTGTTGTAAAGAAACCTCTATTACCCTCACCTCCGATGGGGGAAACAATTTTCCTATGGTAGGTGCCCTTTAAAATGGTAACAAAATGGCACATTTTGGGAGCCTCGTTTATAAGACAATTGGCTTAAAATGGAATTGCAAAATTATGCCAGCTACTGTGCAGTTTCTAAGTTTGTACACAGCATATTGATATATCTATACAATTTCTGTTCAGTGTTGCTATATCAAACTGCACATTCATTATAAAGGGATATAAGTGTACAGATAAGCTAATTATCATCAAACAGCAGCACAATCATTTTTATAGTGAGAAATTTCCCCACCTCAGCAGGAAACAGTGATTGAAATGCACTGCCTAGCCACATAGATATATAGACAGATATAAATGGCATATGTTTCCCATTTCTCTTCCATGCAACCCTTAGGATAATGTATTCTGAAAGTGATTATATTGTGATGATGAGCTAATTAGCAGCCTCTGTTATGGGTTTCTGTGGCTTTTTGTAAAGTATTATCGTGGAGTGATTTAATAAAGGATTAAAATCAACACAATAGAAAAGTATGACATAAACAGAACATAAAGCACAAAATATAGTATCACAAATTCATGGTTTTATAGATTTTCTTTCTATTGAATCTGTAAATCATGCCAAAGCACTAAAAGGTTCAGTCTGATCAGAAAAACAAGTGCAAAACAGAATTGTGTACAATATGAAGACATTATGCTAAGTTGATGTTGTCTAGTGTTGATGGCAATTACCCACTTTAGGAAATATATGAGATTCCACTGATGGAGGACTAGAGAAGGACTAGGCCCAAGCATACCTGCTAAAAAGGTAAGAATCAAGAGCCTCTTAATGGGGAGGGCAGCAATTCATGATAGTGATAAATAGTTGAGTGTCAATACAGTGACATTTTTGTTATCTCCATTCAATATTGTAATGCAGGGTATCCTAAACCCAGAACTAACCCCATGGTTCCAGTCTCAGCTAGCCGGTAAAACACCTGCCAAGGCTGGTATTACAAATTTACTGACAATGTAGTTGCCGGTAAATTTGTAATACCTTTAACAAAACCCTTTGGCCCGCCCCCAATCCGCTGGAAATTTAACTTTTCTCCTCCTTCTGGCCATCACTGTGATGTGGCCCCACCCCGTTTTCCATCATGACCCGCCCCTTTTGTTCCAGCCCTTTTTGTTCCCGCCCCCACCACCACCCAGTAAAAACTTTATGAAAAGGTGGCAACTCTAGACTTGGCCCACTCTTCTGCCTTTGGCTTCGGTGGAGCCCTCCACTACTCAGACGCCACCAGGTCTTATCGTGTGAGAACCAAAAAGAAAGTTCTTAGCAAACAGTGGAACCAAACGTGGTGTTGTAGAACGGGAAACAAGGAATGTAGTCAAAAGCCAGACTGTGTCATAAACAGTCAGACAAAGCGGTACAAAGGATCAGTGATGGATCAGTAATACAGCAAAACACACCCAGGAACTATAGAATAGACCTAACGTTGGCCAATGAGTAAAAGGCGCCTGTGCCTTTAAATATTTAAACTCGCGCCAACCACGATGACTTCATACGCACCACTCGATTCAAACCCGGAAGCAAACGGTGCGGATATTCCCTTTAGAACTTACATTGGGGAAGGAAGCGGTGGGCGTCCCCGTTTCACCACCACTATCCCACCAGGGTAAGTCCTCACAAATATTGCCTGTGCACTAGACTAGACTAAAGTCCTAAACTGTTATAAGTAGAATTGTGTTCTATTCTTATACCAGTTCCAGTTCTTCACATTTTAATTGAGGTTGTTGTGGTGAATTTCTTGTGGTCCCCAAGTCTTCCTTAATGAATTAGTTAGAATTACAGAGTATAATGTTTGTCATAGCACTATCTAATGCACTTTAAACCAAAGGTGAGCCCACATAGCTGAGATGTAGAGGTGTTACCATCTTGAAATGTTCTTTTCTTAGACTAGAAGAAAAGAACTTTCATTTGAAGCAACGTAGAGGGTTCTTCACAGTCAGGACAGTGAGGTTGTGGAATGCACTGCCGGGTGATGTTGTGATGGCTGATTCAGTTAATGCCTTTAAGAATGGCTTGGATGATTTTTTGGACAGACATAATATTAAAGGCTATTGTGATACTAAGCTCTATAGTTAGTATAGGTATGGGTATATAGAATTTTAATTAAAAGTAGGGAGGGGTGTGTGTATGGATGCTGGGTTTTCATTTGGAGGGGTTGAACTTGATGGACTTTGTCTTTTTTCAACCCAATTTAACTATGTAACTATGTAACTATCTTTTGTGGGAAACAATGTAATGTATCTGGTCACTTGAAAATGCAACTACGCATGTCAGTGCCTAATTCTACAGTGTATGGCAATAACGGGAACATTAAAAAAAGATAGTGCTACCTAGGTTTACTTCCATGCTCCAAGATTATAGATTTTTGTACATATTTACAAGAAATAACCCCCACATAGTTTGGGGTAAAAGGTAAATGATTTCATAATTAGTGATGGGAGAATTTGAGGCGTTTCGTTTTGCTGAAAAATTCGCAAATTTTTTCCATTTTTTTTTGACGGTGGCGAATTTTCAAGGCAGTTTTGCAAATTTATTTGCTGCCGGCTAATCACGGGAATTTGTCGCAAATTTGCACCTGGCAAATAAATTCACCCATCACTATTCATAATTTTTACCCAATTTGAGTTTAATACTCCAACATTATTTATTAGCATAAACCTATGTAATGAGTGGTTTAGCACTCATTTATGGATTTGTAATGATCCCCTAAAACCATTTTGAAATTGTATCCCCTCCTAACAAAACACACACATACATAAAGAATATGAGTTACAGTATTTAGTATAAGGCACAAACATTAGCCTAATAGCAAATCAGCAGTGATGGGTGAATTTGTCCTGTTTCACTACACCCAAAAAATTGCTAATTTCCCGTGAAATTCGCGAAATGGCTAAAAATTCACGAAACGCCACTGGCATCTCGTTTTGGGCGTGGGCACGCGTCCATTCTTTCGCGGCGGTTTCAGAAATTAATTTGTTGTTGACGGCAAACGCGGGAATTCACGCCTGCCGAATAAATTCGCCCATCACTACAAACCAGTTAGCTGTATCAGCTGATGAGATGACTAGTTGTTATGGGGTAATGGACTTGGGTCCTCTCATCCTCTACTGCTATTTATCTTTGCATAATTCAGCTTTTCAATTGAGAGCACCAAATCCACTATTTTGGATTCAGCCGAACCCCCTGAATCCTCCGCAAAAGATTCGGCCGAATACAGAACCGAATCGGAATCCTAATTTGCATATGCAAATTAGGGGTGAGAAGGGGAAAAACATTCTACTTCCTTGTTTTGTGACAAAAAGTCACGCGATTTCCCTCCCCACCGTAAATTGCAAATGCAAATTAGGATTCGGTTTGGCCGGGTAGAAGGATTCGGCCAAATCCGAATCCTGCTGATAAAGGCAGAATCCTGGCTGAATTCTGAAACAAATCCAGGATCGGTGCATTCCTAATTGAGAGTGAGGAAACACTTGCAAAGAAAGAAGTAGCAGCATGATGGAGTTGCCTTACAGTGCAGGGCTCTCGGATTTATGTCTGACCATCTCTTTGGAGGAAAGCCTTTTTTTGGGTTTTTTTGTAACAGCAGATGATTTTCCTGATATCCTATCAACTGGATATCATGTGGCAACTCTAACCTAGCAAAATAACTGTATCTGCTGCAATACATAACAAAAGCAAACTAAAGTCTCATAGCCTTTTGCTGTTTTTCTGCAAAAAACCCAGAAATTCATGGTGCTTGGGGAACCCTTTTTAAGACCTTCATTTACCTCTAGTTTATAAAACTATTGAGAAAGAGACATATCTGCCCTTAACTAGTATTCGGAATCATAGACCAGTAGTTTGGAAGGATGTGCATCTACAGTACAAACTGATATTGCTGTATATAGTTGGGGTAAGTTTCCATGTAAGACACACCTCAGTGCACATGCAGATTTATTTTAATGCATGCTATTGCTGTGGTGGATTTATTTGCATTTCTTTACCCTTTCACATCTATTTGCATGGCACAGGTAGAGATAGGAACGAAAACTCAATTAAAGACTTGTTCCTAATGTCTGAAAAACAGATGTTAGAAAAGCAAGCCAATTGTAAATTTGTAAATTTAATCAATGCGAGGACAATGTAATATTAACAGCCACTCATAAAATTGGGCTAAAATAAAATTAGATTAATTCCCCTAATACAAAATGAAAAATGGTTCCCTGGAACTCATAATATTCTCAATATCCAGGCAGAATATTCAATGCAAGCATGTATAATGAGGAGCCAGAATAGTAGTGTACAGTATGGTGACATCTGCCATCCAATATAAAAGAAATTAAAAATGCATAACCTACAGCACACAGAGAAGCTTTACACGTCTTTGATCCTAAAAATGTATTACCAGGAACTTAACAGGAATTATATGTGAAAAACATGGTCTAATATTACAGCAGTTATTTCCTAGGCATGATAAACCTGTTTCAGATGAGTGGGAACCACACCCAAACTGAATACAAAAATAAGCCACTTGATTACCTTGATTAACTGAGGATTTTTCTAGTTTATAAGTTTGTGTTGGTAGTTTCAGGCAGGGCTGGAATTAGGAGTAGGTATATGCACTTGCACAATAGGAGATGTAGATGTGTGGCAGGGGCAAACAAGAGGACCTGGAGGGTGATAATGGCATGAATGGCAGGGATAATGTATGGAAGATGAATGAGCGACTTAGTATTGCCTTAGGTAACAATATTACTTGGACTGGCTCTGATTTCAGGTAGTCACACAAATCAGACATCTACTAGACAGGGTGACTAGTACACCATCTTGTTCTGCTCTATGGCATGTCATAGATTATACTCATGTCGTGGCAGTGAAAAAAATCATCTTTTCTTTCTAAAACTTTAAAAGAGCATTCGCAGGGACCCTTTCAATGTCTTATGCACCCCTTCCCAGTATTGTTGGGATTCAGTTTCAGTTCAAGTTTTTAGACATTTTAACATTAATAAATGAACTGACAGGACTAATATTAAACACTCATTATTAGATACCTATCTGCACTGATGCAGAATAATAGCATTAACATAGAAGAACATTTTAATATCTTGTGCACCCCATCCCATTTCTGTTGGGATTCCGCTTCAGTTAAAGTTTTTGGAAATTAATAGAATTTTTTTAAATTAACAAATGAACTGACTGATCAAATATTAATCACGCATTATTAGATACCTATTGGCATTGATGCAGAATTATAATTTTGGATTATTTCTGATGCCGCTACAGAACATTGTACTCCCCATTATGCATGGGTCAAGCCATTCACTCAAGTGTCTGGAGGTAGAAAAACCTGGCACAGAAAGACTTAATAATGCAGAGAGGAAATAGCACAGTCAACGTTACTGCAGCTTCTTCACTGAATATATGGGAGGAATGCAGTGGCCACAATAAAAAAAATGTAAATGTCTGTTTACTATGGGTAATTGCACATTTGCCTTTTTTGCACAGTATGTAAACAAATAACCCCCTTAAAATCTAGCAAAATCTGGAAACTATGGGTGAAACCACAGAGTCCTTGCCTGCTGTGCTTGATAATTTAACTGAATTAACTGAATGTAACCGAATTTTAGTAATCAAGGCTAGTCTACATATCTAGCCCTCTATATGATTTTTTTTATACATGTATGAGATCCCTTATCCAAAAAACATGTTATCCAGAAAGATTCAAGAAGACCATCTCCCATAGGGGTATATTTATCAAAGAGTAAGTTTAGAGGTCGCCACAGTCCTCTAAAGTGAAATCCCGCCACTCTCCATTCATTTCTAGAGGATTTTTAAAAAAGAGTATATCAATGGGTGAAAGTTCATCCTTTGATAAAAAACGCCTTTCAAAATCCCATAGAAATGAATGGAGAGTGGCAGAATTTCACTCTAGAGGACTGTGACGACCACTTACTTCACTCTTTGATAAATATACCCTATAGAGTCCATTTTAAGAAAATTATTTTTAAAAATGATTTCCCTTTTCTCAGTAATAATAAAACAGTATATTATAGTTGATGGTAACTAATCTGTATTAATCCATATTGGTGGCAAAACAATCCTATTGGGTTTATTTAATGTGTTATTCACTTTTAGTCTTAGGGGCTGATTCACTATGGGTCGAATATCGAGGGTTAATTAACCCTCGATATTCGACTAGGAATATAAATCCTTCGACTTCGAATATCGAAGTCGAAGGATTTAGTGCAGAAAATTAGATCGAACGATCAAAGGATTATTCCTTCGATTGAACGATTAAATCCTTCGAATCGAACGATTCGAAGGATTTTAATCCAACGATCGAAGGAATATCATTCGATCAAAAAAAACTTAGGCAAGCCTATGGGGACCTTCCCCATAGGCTAACATTGATTTCGGTAGCTTTTATCTGCCGAACTAGGGGGTTGAAGTTTTTTTTAAAGAGACAGTACTTCGACTATCGAATGGTCGAATAGTCGAACGATTTTTACTTCGAATCCTTCGATTCGAAGTCGTAGTCGAAGTAGCCCATTTGATGGTTCGAAGTAGCCCAAAAAAACCTTCGAAATTCAAAGTTTTTTTACTTCGAATCCTTCACTCGAATTTAGTGAATCAGCCCCTAAATATATGGTGATCCAGATTACAGAAAGATTACTTATCTAGTAAAGGTCCCAAGCATTCTAGATAATAGATCCTATACCACAATTCCTACACACCAGAACTGTTTATCATAATAAATACAAACTGGTGGCGATAGCTACTTTCTTCCACAGTTGCAACAGAGTTAATCCTTTTGCTCATTCCTTTTAATTGAGGAATTTATTTAAACATAGTACACAATTAATATTTTACACCTTTTGTGGCTCTTGGCCCCTTGCTAAAGATTTTTGTTCCAAAGTAATTATGCCTTGCAATACATTTGGGTCATGGCTGATCAGCAAGGTCAGTTTAGCAGATTAGTGGACGTCAGAATCATTTCGCAAAACCCCTGGACTTCCACCCTCGACACAGAGAGGAAGAAATGTGCTGGGAGTGGGTACTTAATGCAGAATTTTAATAAGAAGAAATTTATCTTTGTTTTTTTTTTCTTTTCTCTCTTGATGTAAATGAAACAGAAATGGATCAACTTTTAACAGCTTTTGATTTTGTCTTTTAACTATTTTACGCACTTGTGTGTCATGATGTCAGTATTTTGAATCCTGTACATACAACTGACCTTCCAAAGTTTCTCTTGCTCCAAGTCAAAGGAGAATGTCAGAGATGATTTTAATAATAGATGAAAAGTGCTTGTCCAACCAAGTTTTCTTCTGTATAAACACAGGCCCTAATTTTATTGAGACACTGGAACATTTAATATGATCCGTTACATAACCATGTTTTTTTTCAGTAACTGAGGAATAATACAGTAATAGGCTTATGTGTAATGTTTAGTGATGGACGAATTTGGGGCGTTTCACTTTTCGAAAAATTTGCGAATTTCCCACGAAATTTGCGAAACGGGAAATTGGGCAAAATTCCGCCGGTGTCCATTTTTTTTTATGCCAGTGAGTCTTTGCGGCGGTTTCCTGAATTTATTAGCGGCAAATCGCAGGAATTCGCCCAAATTTGCACCTGCCAAATAAATTCGCCCATCGCTAGTAATGTTTGAATAAACTCTAATTCAAAAAATTTAAATTCAAATTCAAAAAATTTAAATTCAAAAAATTTAAAGCAAAAGCTTTGTGTCCTGTTAGTATGTTCCTGCTACAATGCCCATCTGCAGCCAGTGCAATTCTGTGTGTCTCCCATATGTGAAAACATTTTTGAATTTGATTGTGGTGGCCATGATTACACTTGAATTCTGAGAAAGGATGTTGCATTGTGACTATAAAACCATGGTGAAAGTTTCTTTTTTTGCAGTTTGCCCTTATTAAATAATAGCTTTTAGTAAATAAATCATTTATTTGAAAGCAATAAACAAGTATTTTACTTGGTGTGTTAACAATAGTTGGCTGATAATGGCTATACAGTATAAGTCCCTTTAATTAGTGAAATGATCACTAATAAAGTATAGGTATGCAGTAGAAGCTATGTTATGTGGTGTAAAAAATGTCTGAATAGTTATCCAGGCATTGCCTTGTAATTTAGTATTTTTTATGTGCTTTTTCTTTGAACAACTTCTGCTGCAACTTACTTAAAAAGGTCTAAAGCATGGTAAAATAATGGCAGCAAACCAAAATATATGGTGTAAAAAAAATACACCTTGATAAACTCGCCATTTATTTTACACAGCTTTTTACACTGCTTTTTCTACTAATTTTAGTTTTATACAGCATAATAAATAGGACCCTAAGGGGGTTATTTTCTAAATTCTGAATGCAAAAATCCTGAAAAATCCATGCTTTTTTTTTATAAAATCAGACTTTTAAAAAAATTAAATCATTTTCGGAATTTATTAAACCCGAGGATGAAAAAGTCAGAATTAGAAAATCTGGCATCTAAGACCTGTCAAGGTTGCATAAAAGTCAATGGGAGAATTCTCATTCAAGTTTTCTGAGCTTTCGGCGCAAAAAAGCATAAGAAATCTCAGTTTTCGGTTGAAAAATCGGAAAAAATGGTGAAAATCTAATTTTTTTTCCCTCAAAGCAAATTTTCGGGAAAATGTAATAATAAATAAGCGTAAAGAACCTGATCGGATTTGATCAGAGTTTGTAGCAGAAAATGTAGAGATAAAACTGAACTTTGATAAATAACCTCCTATGTGTTAGAGAATAATGTGCTAAAACAAGGTTGCAAGTTAATCTACAAAAGTTTGTAGACAATTGACGGACTGGGCAGGCAGTAAAAAAATATAGGATCTAAGCTCCTGGTTTTTAGGGTGGGAAAGGGCTTCATTAAAATATGGGGGCAAATTCCTAAGCAGCGAAAATTTGCCAGCGACGGCTTTGCAGCCATCACAACCCTTCGCCAGGCGTAAATTCGATAGGATGACGCAAATTTACTAAAATGCAAAGTTGCGTCCAGTGCGCCGAACGCTGGTGAATTTTCGCTAGCATACATTACATTATACAAGCCCAGGGATACTTAAAAGAAAATAGAGTTGTTATAATGCCCTAGACATGTGCCCAGTGTATAGTTTATGTGCGATATGTTATGTTTAAATGTATGGGGGAGCCCAGGTACCCAAGTAAATATTTATGGAGTTTTGCAGCCTATCACCCTGAAAAAGAGAAAAGACGCCAGCGTTTTTTGGGACTTAGAAAAATTTTCAATAAAAAATTGAGGAAGTTCAATATATTCCATTGCACTTCGTCTGGTCTGAGCTGGCAAAGGCAAGTCTGTAGGAACAGCTAACGTTCAGTAAAATGCGCAAAATGTGAATTAGCGGACTTACGTCCATTTGCCAGAGCGAAAATTCACCTGGCAATAGAGTGCGAATGAGTGCTAGTGTATGTCTCTTTCGCTAGCAAATTTTCGCCTGCGCTCGTCGGCAAAGTTCAGAAATGACATCACGCTGTCAAATTTTCGCCATCATTGTCACTTCTTCCTTTAGTAAATTTGCCCCATGATGTGCTAATCTGCATTCTTGTGTATAAAGAGTATATCTGTGATAATTTCTATGCAATGAGAAACAATATCAAAATAAGCCTTTCCACACTCCCAATATTAGAATGTACAGTATGTAAAAGTTTTATTTGTACCATACACAGCAATATTACCTGCTGTTTTTCTGGAGGAATTAGGCTGAAATGTCTCAAGGTCTGGCAGAAGAAATTTTAAGATATGTGTTCGGTCTAATGCTGCACGCAGCACAATTTTATCTGAGACAAAAAAAGTGCCAAGGGCATGGGACAATTAAAAAGTCATGTTTAATGGGAAACTGGACAGAAATTGAATTAATAAAACATGAGCTAGTCTGAAAGGAATATTTCAGTCTACCCCAGTGGAATATTCGTATTTGGAGCAATGTCTTTTAATATATACATTACCTTGTCCCATGTGAATTATTTACTGCAGGTGACGATATTCTTTAACACCTTAACTGCTGAGTGAAAGGAAATTATTCCTTGGGTCACTCAGTAGAAATAAAGCAAGATTTGGAGCCTGGGGTGACTATTTTTAAAGTAGGAGCAGAGGATAGCACTAGTGATGGGCGAATTTGCGCCGTTTCGCTTCGCCGATAAATTCGTGAATTTCGCGTGAAATTCGCGAAACGGCGAAAAATTCGCGAAACGGCGCCGGCGTCTAGTTTTTGACGCCGGCGCCCGTTTTTGACGCCAGCGCCCGTTTTTCCGACGCCGGCGCCCGTTTTTCGAAAAAAAAAAATTTGACGCCGGCGAATTTTTTCCGCAAATTTTCGCGGGAGTTTTGCGAATTTATTCGCTGGCGGCGAATCTCGCAAATTCGCCGCAAATTCGCGCCTGGCGAATAAATTCGCCCATCACTAGATAGCACAACAACTGGCACATTTAGACAGTGACCCATTTGATTATCAGCAGTTGCAGCAAACTCTGGCAACACTGGCAACTAATTTTTAACAGTTATGTGAAAGCATTGTGGAAATGTAGAATCTAAGTTATTAAAAAAATGTTTGAGTAGGGTCGGAGAATGGAGGGAGGGGAAGCATAGCTTAGGTAAGCTTAGGTAAACAATGCAACCAGGCAGTAAGATTTCCAGTGTGGTAGGGTTGAAGCAACATCCTTCCGTCCATTCCAATAACAAATATCTTATGGGGTTGGAGCTGTTGACGGGATGTTTGGTTTTTCAGATGGTGAATCATTGTTATAGTCATAGTCTGGTGGTGGAATGCTTGATAGAGTGGCAAGGGACAAGAATGTGCTTAACTCAGTTCAGCCGTTCAGTCTCCTTGTGTAATGGTCCTGGGAGGTAAGGGTAAGGAGTGAGGAGGCTTACCCTTCTATTACTTACCCACCTGAGGTCAGTAAACTGAGTGGCTAGCATGGCAGATGTCTGGATTACTCCTGTGATGCCAGTTATTACGATTATTGTATTATTGTTTAGTCTGTCATTTTCCAGTATATTTTCCAGATAATAAACTGTTTTTATAAAGCTGTGACCTTTCACATCCATCCTGGACTCTCAGAGGCTGATTTATGATCCTTTGAGGATCGTCTTAAGACGTTATACTTTGTTGACTTTATTTCTTTGTGTCAATGTCATAAAAGACAGTATAATCATCACCCGAGGTTCTCATGGGAAGAAGAAATGTGTTTAAAACTAACAAAAAACACCTCTCATTTCATGAGTCATTGAATGTAAGGTCTCTACTAAATTCAAGGAAGGTTTGTGTATGCCCTATACACTGTAATGGATTATGCTAGTGGATTCTTATCACAGAGAAAAATAACCTTATACTTATTTGTATAGCTATGGGATTTGTTATCCAGAATCCCGTCATCTAGAAAGCTCTGAATTATGGGAAGACAGTATCCTATAGACTCCATTAAAATCAAATAATTAATTTTTTTAAAGAAATGAATGTCTTTTCTCTGTAATTATTAAACAGTACATTGCACATTATCCAAACTAAGATATAGTTAATCCTTATTGGACAAAACAATCCTATCAGGTTTAATTAACGTTTAAATAATTTTTTTAGTAGAATTAAGATATGTCGATCCAAATTACCCCCATGTCCCATGCCTACAATACAATTGGGGTGTTCATGGCTTCTATTTCCCAGTTTGTACAGATATGTAAAAACTATTGACTGAGATTGCAATAACTATATCCCTTAATTGTGTAGTGCTATAATTAATTGAGTGGCACCGTCTCTATAATGAGCTTACTTTCTAATATATTTGTGCCACGGATGAGATCTTTTTCTCCGATGCAAGCCCTCGCAACGGTATGGAGGCAGGGTGTAGTGCAACTGTAAGAAAGTTCTTATGCACAAGAACTGGGCGCCAGTGGTTCTTTTATGCTTAATTACACAACAATCCACGATGGAGTACAGAGGACATATAGCATAAAGGATAGCACATATACTCACAGCACCAAAGAACAACTGGATCCCTGCAGGCAAGGGAACAGTTACAGTAGTAGTTAAGCAGCAATTGAGAAGGTACCCCAGATTTCAGCCTGTGCCCTAAGTGGAAACTAGGGGAAATTCTACCATCGCTAAGTCTATGCACTTAGTCCCAACTTCTGGGTTATTAGTACTCAGGATCTTAATTCCTCTGACTCGCCTTGTCGTAGCCTTGAGCTGCTCAACTATATAACCTATCTATCACTCCTAGAGTGATCTATGAAAGAGTATAGCTATCCACTTTACTAGGGCCTAAGCGCCTAGGTTCCACTACCCATTACCTTCCTGCCTGCTTGGTAAGGGCTAAAGCAATGGACCCAGACTGCATGGTTACCTAGACCTTTATACTATAGTACAGTGCCATCTACAGTACACTGTGAGAACAACAGGGGCTTACATAAGCAGAGCAATGACACAAGTCCCCATTAGGACCCATTTAGGCATCTACAATACTGAGGATTTGCCTGCCAATATTATGTGAGGGTGTCTAAATTATCACATCCCTACAATAGTAAAACAGAAGTGCAAAGTCAGTACTGTTCTTGAAATGTCTAACTATTAAAATGAATAAACACTATGTTTGTGTATTCTAACAGAGATCTTGCAAATTACCCATGCAAACCCAACAATATTGGTAGTGAAGATAGATCACAGCTTATTCTAAAGAATATGTTTCTTTTTCATGCCTCATTAACCCTAAGAACATCAATCAATAAAGAAAACGGGTCTATAAAGACAAATAATTTTGCATTCTGATGGCTATCAACATTAAAATGTTATCCCGGCGATAATCAATCTTAAATCAATTACTGGGTAATTGCTGAGTCAATGGGAGAGAGAGTTAAATATTGATAAGTGTCTGGAGGGTCCATCAGCATTATTGACGAGTGACAGAGAGATGGATGGTGGCTCCTGAGTACAGAGCAGTGATGGAAACCATACAAGTGTAGGTTAACGGTCCTATTACTGCAGGCACATGAGGCTATCAATACCAAGCAGCAATGCCTTGTCAGCATCGGAGCACTGCCAGATGAGGTCTGCAGCCCCCTCTTTGAAAATATAAAAAAAAGAAAAACACCCAAGAGTATGATACTTGAAGAAAAAGTCTTTTAAAAAGTCTTTTAAAAATTCATTGCAACTAATGAAAATGTTTAACTAGTGCAGAAACAAGTCAGAGGGGCAGCAAAAGACAAACATTGCATGTATTGGGGAAACCAGGCAAGTAGTTAAGCTATTGGTCTTATGCTTTCCCTGTATTGTTATAACAAAGGTTTGTTTAATTCATCAACATAAATATGCAACCCAAAATTTGCTTGCTAAAAAGACTAATTAAAGACAGGGTCAGAGAAAAAAAAACTTTTCAAGCTATTTAAGTTTTTACCTGGCCAAAGTGTCCAGCAGGGTACGATATTCTGTGCAGAAAGAGCACTAGAGCAACTGCTTACAAAACACAAAGGTGCTCATGGCTGTTTCTGATAAATGCCTAATGAGGCATTCACAAGAGGTCCTCTGCACTCAACCCATTATCAATATATTTATGACATTGAGACATTTTGTGTCTTAAGCTATTGAAAAATGCCTTACCCTTTAAACAAAACAGGGATTGTTTGTCCATATAATGCAATATATTTAAGCTGACCAGACCAACTATGTCAAAGTCATCCCTGCTCTGGCCAGTCCTACAGTCAACTTTCCTCTGATTCATTAAGAATTCTATTGCTTCTTTATTTATTATGAATATATACTGTACAGTAGATAATGGGTTTAGTGTAGAGGATCTGTTGTATTTGTCTGTATGAATTCTGTAGTTACAGCCCTGTTTGTTATAATGAGGCTAGCAGGTAGTTAGCAACCTCGTAGCAACCAAACATCAATTATCTTTGATATGCCGAATGTAGCAGGAATACTTTAAGCAAGTAACTGGTTGGTTAAGGTGCCAGTAATTATTTGCCCTTTTTTTAGCAAACAGGAGAAATTCCAACTGTATTTTGAAATATGTATTTTCAATAAAGTGCTGTGTACGTTGAGGGGGTTATTTACTAAAATCCGATTTATCTCATATTTTATTAAAAAAAAAAACCACAACCAAACTCCCATGCCCGAGTTTAAATTATTCATTAATTAAAAAACTTGATTGAATAGGATCATGAAAAAGCTTGATAAAATCGTGCAAAAACCCGAAATGTACTAATATATCTCTATTTTTTTTAAATTTTTGCAAGAAAATCCTGAAAAGGTTGGATTTTCGGGCTAAACCCAGCACAGACCACGAAAACTTCAAATTGAGATAGGTGCCTCTCCCCTTGACTTTTACAGGACCTCAACAGGTCTCAGATGGCGGATTTCCAGATTCAGACTTTTTGCAGCATCGAGGTATAAAATTGAAAAATTTGAGGGTTTTTTCCATAAAATTTTCACGTTTTTGGCAACAACTTGTTTGTCTTACAAGGACTAGATATTGAAATACACCTATTTTCAAGCCAACTATATTTTAACTGACTGTAACCTCCTGAGCTTCTATATTATCCATGTTAATTCTGGTTCTGCACCACTTATTTATTCTTCTGTATCTAATAAGCCTATGGCTTGTAGTGATGGGTATTATACGCCTATGTCTTATAGTGATGGGTGACTCTGTCATGTTTTGCTTTGCCCCAAAACTCTTAAAACAGTGAAAATTTGAAAAACGCATTGCAGTCAAAGGGCATTTACAATACATTGGAGTCTATGGACATTTTTTCATGCCAAAACCTGGAAAAAATGTTTCCGATTTGCTATTGACGTGACATAGGGGAAGATTCACTAACCGGCGAAAAGTCGACAGCGACTGATTCGCACCCATCGCTACACTTCGCAAGGAAAACATTTGTTCAGGCAACGTTAATTCATTAAAATGCAGAGTTTCATTGTGGGCAATGAACATTGGCAACTTTTCACCTGCGTTACTTCGGCAATGCAAGCAATTCAAAGCAAAGATGCACTAGCGTTCATTTCTGCCTATCGCAAATTCGCTAGAGGTCTTACACTCAGGTTAATTTGCATACGGTGGGAAATTTAAAGGTGAATGGACGTCTTTATGTTCTATGTTGCAGCAAATACATTACATTTCCACTGTTAATTACACAAGTCCAGGGAACCTTAATAAAGACAATAGAGTTGTTATAATGCCCTACACATGAGCCCACTGTATAGTTTATGTGGCATATGTTAGAAAATGTATGGGGGAAACCGGTTACCCAAAAATAATTTTAATGACTTGTGCAGGCTATCACTCTGAAAAAAGGGAAAGACGCCACAGTTTTTTGAGCTTTGATGCCTTTTCCACTCACAGAATATGATGTAAGTAACAGAAGATTGAGGAAGATCTATGTACTCCATTGCACTTCGCCTGGTCTGAGCTGGTGAAGGCTAGTCTGGCAAAAGAGGTAATGTTCAGTAAAATCCACATTTTAGTGAATTTGGGGAGTAACGTGCATTCACCAGAGCGAAATGTTGCCTGTCAAGTGCGAAGGAGCGCTAGTGCCTATCTCTTTCGCTAGCGAAGTGGTGCCTGCGCCCTTTAGTAAATTGCTGATGTCCTTGCGGGTGGTAATGCTGTTGAAATGTCGCCAGTGTTTGCCAATTTGCCCTTTAGTAAATCTGTCTCATAGAGTTTAGGCCAGCTGATAAGTCTGCCTACCTAGGCCTGTTTATGCAGAAGCTAGCAGAATGCTTGTGTGTTGTACATTCACATACATCAGTCACAGAGTCCTGACATATGAATCTTATGGTATATTCACTTATTGAATCTGTGCTAGGGAGAACAAAGCCATAGTGCATGCTCTATATTCCTGAAAGATCAATATGTTTTAACAAACTGCCTTGGCTATTATAAAAGGTAATCTACTGAACAACAACATAATGTACAAGCATCCACTCCATGGCATCCGTACACAACAGATTTCTGTTCCAAAACTAAAAAAAAACTACAAAAAAACTAAATAGGGTGGTTGTTAATGGTACATTCTGTACTTGGAGTACGGTTCTTAGTGAGGTCCCTCAGGGCTCGGTATTGGGTACACTTTTATTTTTCTTGTTCATTAATGACTTAGGGGAGGGTGTTGTAAGTAATGTATCAGTGTTTGCAGATGACACAAAACCATCCAGCCCAATTAATTCCATCCAGAATGTGGCATCCTTGTAACAGGATCTTGACAAACTGGCATTCTGGGCAGCTAAGTGGCAAATGAGATTCAATGTTGATAAATGTAAAGTTATGCACCTGGGATGTAAAAATATCCAAGCCACTCATACCCTTAACAAATCCTTTATGTAAAAGGACCTTGCAGTCCTTGTAGATGATAAACTTGGCTGTAGCAAGCACTGCCAGTCAGCAGCATCAAGGGCAAATAAGGTCTTGAGCTGTATTAAAAGGGGCATAGAGTCACGGGAGGAGGGGGTCATTCTTCCACTGTATAGAGCACTTGTAATGCCCCATCTAGAATATGCCGTACAGTTTTGGTCTCCATCACTCAAACAGGACATTATTGTATTAGAGAGGGTACAGAGAAGGGCAACTAAGCTGGTAAAAGGTATGGAAAATCTTAGCTATGAGGAAAGACTGGCCAAATTGGGGATGTTCACGCTGGAGAAGAGGCGCTTAAGGGGAGATATGATGACTATGTATAAATATATAAGGGGATCATATAACAATCTCTCTAATGCTTTATTTACCAGTAGGTCTTTCCAGCTGACACGAGGTCACCCATTCCGATTAGAAGAAAAGAGGTTCCGCCTAAATATTCGGAAGGGGTTTTTTACAGTGAGAGCTGTGAAGATGTGAAATTCTCTCCCTGAATCAGTTGTACAGGCTGATACATTAGATAGCTTTAAGAAGGGGTTGGATGGCTTTTTAGCAAGTGAGGGAATACAGGGTTATGGGAGATAGCTCATAGTACAAGTTGATCCAGGGACTAGTCCGATTGCCATTTTGGAGTCAGAAAGGAATTTTTCCCCCTCTGAGGCAAATTGGAGAGGCTTCAGATGGGATTTTTTGCCTTCCTCTGGATCAACTGGCAGTTAGGCAGGTTAAAAAAGTAAAAAGCTTGGACTTGATGGACGTATGTCTTTTTCAATCTAACTTACTATGATACTCTGTTACTATGTAAAGAGAAGTCAGAGTATATATTACTGTATATATATAAACCTCACCAGCTGCACCCATCCACCATAGATTACGTATCACACTTTTATATATAGCATATATTTGGCGTGGGACTTATCTTTTTGTTAAAAAGATGAACATCTTCCCTTGCCTAAATCTTAAAATGACAGTTCCCCTGTGAGGTGAGTCTTTGCGTGCAGTACATATTGTACCTGTGGCTAGAACACTGGACTTCAGGTAGGGAGGGGGTGATATCACTTCAACTTGCACCTCAGCATTAAAGAGTGACTGAAGTTTTTCAGAGCACATGACCGAAGACACCTGGAAAATGGACATCTTGTCTAGCCCCATGCCAAATTAAAAAAAATTAAAAATAAAAAAATCTGTTTGCTCTTTTAAAAATCAGATTTCAGTGCAGAATTCTGCTGGAGCAGCACTATTCACTCGTGTGTTTTGAAACAAACATGTTTTGCTGTGACAGTATCCCTTTAAAAAGCATATTATTATGAAAATTGTTTATTTACATGAAGCAGGGTTGTACATATGAGCTGTTTTATGTGATATATTTTTATAGAGACCCACAGTACATAGTTTGGGGGTATAGTTTTCCTTTAATGTGTACCTGTCCCAACCATTCTGGATAGCAGAACTTCAGTAAGTAACTTCAGTAAGGTGTTTTCTGAAACTTACAGATGTGTAAAAGTGTAATTCAGTTACAATGGTACCATGATTCTCATTGAAGCAACTGAAGTCAATGGAACCATTATGATTGGATTTCTGTGACTTTACAACCTTTAAGGCTTTAAATGCTGGGAAATTCCCTACCACTTCAGTTGAACTGAAGACGTCACTTGAATGAGTGGTGAAACACTTCAAGAAAACTCTTATTTACTAAAACTCTGGTTGGGCTTTTTGGGATAAAAACTTTTTTGAGATTTATTTATACCCCAATGCTGCAAAAAGCCTGAATCTCAAAATCTGCCATCTCAAACCTGTCGAGTTCATATAAAAGTCATGAGGAGAGGCACCTATCTCAATTTGACGTTTTCGTGGTCTGCACTGGGTTTAGCCCAATTTTTAGAAAAATCCAGGGTTTTTGAAATTCATGAAAAAAGTCTAAACAAATTGTATGATTCGGGGTTTTGCTTGATTTTATGGAGTTTTTCCCTAATCCAATTTGTTCAAGTTATTTTAATGATAAATAAGGCAAAATTGTGGATGGGAGTTTGATGGAGCTTTTTTATTAAAATAATTAGAAAAAAACTGATTTTAGTTAATAACCCCCCTAATGTCCAGACTTAATTCTACTAGATACTGTATCAAAAGGAAATGAAAACAAAAATCAAATGGGCTGAATACAGAGAATGCTACACATACCTAGGTGGGCTTTCAGGCAATAACCTGTAAATTAATGAATATTCCCTTACAAATTTGCAGTCATTATGCAACATCCAAAACTTCTGCACCCCCATATATGTTAATACATAACATTTAGGCATCATCACCAACATCATTTAATTTTTATTTTATTCGTAGTCCCCCATCTTCCATTACCAATTGCCTTGTGTTTGTGGGGTTAATATATTTATTATATTTATATATTTATATATATTTATTATATAATGTATTTATTTATTATACCCCCAAAATCCGCCATCTTAAACCTGCAGAGGTCATGTAGAAGTCAATGGCAGATGTCCCTTTTACAATTTGAAGATGTTGTGGTCTGCGCTGGGTTTTGTCCGATAATACTATAAATTCAGGGTTTTCCGGCAATAACCTGAAAAAGTTGATTGATTCGGGCGTTAAATTCAACACATTCGCACAATTCGTGTTTTCGCTCAATTTAATCGATTTTTTTGCCAGCCAAACTTTTTTGAGTTATTTAATTGATAAATAAGATAAAATCGTGGGTGGGAGTTTGGTCGAGCTTGGTTTAATAAAAATATGAGATCAATTAGAATTTTAATAAATAACCTCCTTTAAGTATTTAGGTGTTAAGCTAGCAAAATTTGTAATTGTGCAAGGTCATTTAAGACTAAGCTCTTTTATTTTAGAGTAGAATTGCATATTGTGATTTTGCTTGTACTGTATGTAATTTGTTACATTTTTGCATTATAGTTGATAGCTGTTATTAACTCTAATTGTAATGTTGTTATGGATTTTCCAGTATGATGCTGTCAGTGCCTTTCTCACCATGAGAAAATAGACCATTAGGAGCCTATGAGACATTGTAGGATGGCTCAGTTTTACATTTAATAGGCCATTACTAGGGTCAAAGGTGACATTTATTTCTAGTAGTGTTTCTCAGCATGGTGGCAGCTAGATTCCATTATGGTAGTAGAAATGAATATGCCCACCCTCTATTTATGACTTATGAAGCTATTTCTTTGTACCCTCTCCAAGCCTCAAACAGTCAGATCACATTTCTGGAGACTGTATTTAAAGGGATTCTGTCATTCTTTTTATGGTATAGTTTTTAATACTAAATTACACTGTGTACATTGCAAGTAATTCATTCTACCATTTAAAATTTTATTAAGGGGCAAATTTACTTATGGTCGAATATCGAGGGTTAATTAACCCTCGATATTCGACTGCCGAATGGAAATCCTTTGACTTTGAATATCGAAGTCGAAAGGATTTACCGCAATTCGTTTGATTCGAAGGATTTTAATCCATCGATCGAACGATATTTCTTCGACCAAAAAAAGATAGCAAAGCCTATGAGGACCTTCCCCATAGGCTAACATTGACTTCGGTAGGTTTTAGGTGGCGAACTAGGGGGTCAAAGTTTTTTTTTTAAAGAGACAGTACTTCGACTATCGAATGGTCGAATAGTCGAAAGATTTTTAGTTCGAATCTTTCGATTCGAAGTCGTAGTCGAAGGTCGAAGTAGTCCATTCGATGGTCGAAGTAGCCAAAAAAACATTCGAAATTCGAAGTTTTTTTTATTCTATTCCTTCACTCGAGCTAAGTAAATGGGCCCCTAAATGTATTTTTTTTGTAATATTGGTATGTAGGCAGCCATCTCAGGTCATTGTGCCTGGTCATGTGTCATATTGTTTCTCCTACTCAATGTAACTGAAGGAGTCGCAACTTGGGTTAGCCGGGCTTGAATTTCTGCTATTGAGTGTTGTTCTCATATTTACCACTAGGTTGGGCATGAGAGCATTTTTAGCATTGCAGATGTCTGAGAGCGGTCATCTGGTTACTTTCCCATTGTTCTACTGAAGGGCTGCTAGGGGGAAAGGGAGAGGGTGATATAACCAGGTCCGAATTTACATAGCAGGTGCCCCTAGGCCCCTGTCATTCGTTGCCCCGTCCCCTCCCTTTTATTCAATCAAATTTTCATCATCGGGACCAGAGCAATGAGGATTGGGTACAGGAAATTTTAAAAACTATTGTTTCTCCTGGGTATCCCCAATGTTTCTGAACTAATGGGGGTGTGGTTGGGCAGCATGCCGCCCCCTAAAATCCTGCCACCCTGGGGCCTTGGTGACCTCTCCACAAATCTGGGCCTGGATATAACTCTATAATTTGCATCTCAGCAGTAAAGAGTGACTGAAGTTTATCAGAGCACAAAGTCACATGACTGAGGGCATCTGGAAAACTGACAACATGTCTAGCCCCATGTCAGATTTCAAACTTAAATAGAAAAAAATGTTTGCTGTTTTGAAAAATGGATTTCAATGCACGATTTTTCTGGAGGGTGCTATTAACTGATGCATTTTGTAATAAACATGTTTTCCCATGACAGAATACCTTTAAGGGGCACAGAATGTCTTGCTGGAATCCTTGTGTAAAGTGGATTTATTTATTGTCTCTCTTTCCATCTTCTGTATTTGACAGCTTTAATAAAAATCTTTGAGAAATTCTGATCTTGTTGTTGATATCTTGTTTATTGAACGGCATGAAGCAATTAAAAACTGGGGCTGATCCACATAAATGTCTGACATTTGAAAATGAGTATATCATCTGCTTAATATGGTTCATAAAGTAATAGACACAATATAAAAATGTGACTTATGTTTACATGACACATGCTGAGTTGCTTATTTTTAAACATTTTGCAAAATACATTGGATTAAAAAAATACCATCAAGTCCAACCTTTCCAAAACAATTTAAAAATTCCCACAAATTGCCAAATGTCCCAGTGAACTTTTTCTTTGTATCAATTACAACTGATTATTATTAATTATGCTCTTTCTTGATAAAGACTTCCAACCCATCAATATAACTCAGTGAATCACTCCTAAACCCCTTTCGATAGGAAATTCCATAACTAGTGATGGGCGAATTTGGGGCGTTTCGCTTTGTCGAAAAAATTGCTGGCGAAAATGCGCCGGCGTCCAAAAAAACGGACGCCGGCATCCGTTTTTTTGATGCCGGCAAATTTTCGCACAGGTTTCAAGAATTTATTCGCCGGCAACGAATTGCGTGAATTCAAGCCTGGCGAATAAATTCGCCCATCACTATCCATAGCCTTAATACCATCAAAATTGTAAGTTCTCCCTGTATTGTACTGTTCTGCAGAATATGTTGGCATTTTTTCACCTTATTTACCCTTGGGTGGTCTGTACATACAATATTTGTTATTTTAAAATACTTCAAATAAAAAGTTTTGGAACTACATCAGGAGTATATATTATTATTATATTATTTAAAGTCCCATTGAAAGCAATGAACCTCAGAGTAGAAAGGGGTTAGTGGTTAGTTCAACAGATGTCTTCAGATAATTTGTTGTTGTTTAGTGCAAACACTTGGAAGATTATTTCTAATACCCTATTTTGTGTTTGGCCTTGTGTTCTAATAATATGATGTATTAAATAGATAATCCGGATTCATTTTCATGGTTTTCCATGTGTTTGTCTATATTCAGTATTTTCTAGAAATTTAGGGTAAAGTATATTGCACAAGGTTTTTACAAGTTTGTGGATATATTGATTATGAAATAATTAATACAGTCATAGAATGCTTGGACCAGCATTTTTATTAAGAGAAAGGGCTTTTACATGGTTAGGATGTCGGCTGATTTTCATCTATAACCTCCCTATTGACAATTTTTGTGCAATATCCCTATCTAACCTCATTAAAAGTAATTTGCTATTTAAATCAGGATTATAGCATTTGGTTTCTGCATTAAATCTAGCCTCTATAGGTACAAGTTATGCTGATTTAAAGCCTATTAATATTAAACAGACTTCCTGGTCTGCTTTTAAAGTAGCATTAAACTTTCAGCAACCTCTAAAAATGGAATAGACTGAGGAAAACACAGAAGCTCAGCCATGCAACGATCACTTCCACTACACTGTGTGCAATAATGTTCCTTTAGAAGAACAAAATAAATACATCTTTCAGAGGCATACAAAGACAGTATACATTGCAGTATACATTTACTTCACTAATGATTGAAAATCAATAAAACTAAAGGTTTCAAAAAAGTTTTGTACCTTTATAATAGACAGTCATCGTGCAATATGGTCAAGTAAGAAGAGAACACAAACAATAGTAAAGAGTGTGAATATGTCTAAAAATTTGAATTTTGTGCAAA
The DNA here is from genome assembly GCF_017654675.1 of Xenopus laevis. Lineage (NCBI taxonomy): Eukaryota > Metazoa > Chordata > Amphibia > Anura > Pipidae > Xenopus > Xenopus laevis. The sequence goes on from NC_054377.1 coordinate 106,415,314, forward strand.
AGTTTCAAAATGTTATTATACTATATAAGAACAGTTAAAGGGGGCCTTTGTCCAAATACAAACATTTATATAATAATAGATATTTATTATCAAAATCACTTTCTATTATTTTTTATCACATTAAAAATTCTAAAAAGTACCTTAGTCAGTGTTTTAATATTGTCCTTTTTGACTTTGACTCCTTTGGACTGTGCAGCATTGTAACAAGAACTGACACTCTTCTGTTCAGCTTGCTGACTTCAATTCTCACAATTCCTTGTCCCAGACAGACATTAAACTCACTGCTCCATGGGCATAATGTGTCTCCTTCCCTCCTGCCTGCTTCAAGCACTAATGGGCTAATTTATCAAAGGTCGAGATTTATGTGAATTTTTGTGAATTTTTGTGAATTCTACTACCTACCTTCACTAGAGGTCACATTTCTTTAGAGTATGTCTACTGAGAAGCCACAAAGAGGGGTTTAAGAGGGAGTAGTTTCTTGTCTGTAGAGGAGGGACCTCCCAAGGTAGGGCCATAGCAGCACAGAGGGAATCTAAGTTTAAGAGAACATTTAATACTCTTCTATAATGCAACTATTGGGAGAATGTCTAAATTATTTGTGACATTTGCATGAACACTAATTGATTAGAACATATATCATATATCATCATGACTGTCTATTATAAATTTACAAAACTTTTTAGTTTAAACTTGTGTTCCAATTTAATGGGCACTGCACATCTGTCTGCAACTGGCTACAATAAAATAAGTGACCATCACTAGTCCTAAGTAAAATTCATTATACCTCCAATGAATACTCAGGTGGTGGCACACTCAGTGATACTCTCTAATGAGCAGGATCCTCTTTACCTCCTGTATTAATCAGTATTTGCATGTAATCTATATATTTGTACTGTACACTGCTGTACAATATGTTGTTGCTTTATAAAGACTTGTTAACTACTACTACTAACACTACTACTCCTAAACTGTTTTACAGCCTATGTGCAGTCAAACTCACTTTAAATAATAGTCAAATATCCAACTCACAGTTAGATTTCAATGAAAACTCACATTTGAACCATAGAGCTTATATTCCAAAAAAGAAGTAAAATAGAACACTAGCTGACACATACCAAGCTACAGTAGAACTATAATCATCCCTAACTATCTTAGCAATAGAACAGGTTATAGCCACAATCCTAAGCAATAAACATTGACTCCCCATGTGCTAATTACCTGACATTATGTAGACTGCAAACTGCTGGACTGTGGATGAAATAAGGAGAGAGATCAGACATAAACACTGTATTTATGTAGGGCTGCATTTAGTAGCACTTACACAAAAAAGCACTTTACACAGTTATTCTCTTTTTAAAATTTGATTTATTATAGTGTGTAAAAGTAGGGAGATAATGATGATCATATCCTGGTTACTGCTCAGTGCATTTTTTGGATGTAAATATAATAAAAAAAGATGACACACTTGAAAATGATCTGTATAACAAACCCACTGAATGCAATAACACGTTACATATGGAAAGTTATCACACACCAAGTACAATAATGAGAATACCCAAAGGGCAATTCTTGAGGATAAGACGTATTGCTTCTACAGATCAAAAATATCTGGCTAGTGCTAATGGCCTTCTTGAAAAAATTTGTGGCAAGGGGCTATAGAAGGGACTCATTGGTGAAAATACGAGATAAGGTATTTCAGATTGAAAGGGATACCCTGCTGAATAAAACTTTAAAAGAAAAAAGAGCTTAGCAAATACCTTTTGCATCTAAATTTGGCCCCAATATTAAGACCATACAGATCAAGCAATCACCATTGGTCCATATTACAAAGAGATCATGTACTTGGGGAATACTGTAGAGAATCTCCACTATTTTCCTATAAAATTTAGCTGGTAAATTGGTTAAATCTGATGTATATAAAAAAACAAAATACCTCTAGATTACACCCAAAATGGGTACGTTTCCATGCCTCAATTGTGGTTGCTGCAATTCAATTATAAAAGGGGATTTTGTCACCCATCTACTATAGGGCACAAAAATATCAGTAAAACAATACTGAACATGTAACACCGACTATGTAATAATATATGGCCTGAAATGCCCTTGTGGTAAAATGTATGTGGGCCAAACCTCCAGAAAGGTGAGAATAAGGATTAATGAGCATAAGATATCGATAACCAATTTTAATCCTAACAAATTAAAAACTCACACACCTGTGGGAAAACACTTTTTTGAAAATAAACATTCTAGTGCTAGTCTAAGGTGGCTTGTTCTTGAAGAGGTTAAATTACCCAATAGAGGAGGTGACCGAAAAAAACCTCTTATTGCAATGTGAGGCAAAATGGATAGACATGCTCAATACACTTGAACCATTTGGTTAAATGATACACACAGTCTGAAATGCTTTATATAATGAAACACAGGAAAATGGACTTGGCTACATTGAATATACTGTTATAATAAAGCAGGTAGGAAACCCTTGCAACAATGTTTATACAGAAACCATTGTAACTACTGCCTGGAGTCATGGGGGCACATTTACTAAGCTCGAGTGAAGGATTCAAAGTAAAAAAACTTTGAATTTAGAAGGTTTTTTTTGGGGTACTTCGACCATCGAATAGGCTACTTCAACCTTCGACTACGACTTCGATTTGAATGATTCGAACTAAAAATCGCTCGACTATTCGACCATTCGATGGTCGAAGTACTGTCTCTTTAAAAAAAACTTCGACTTCATACTTCGCCACTTTAAACCTACCGAGCTACAATGTTAGCCTATGGGGACCTTCCCCTTACGTTTTCTAAGCTTTTTCTGATCAAAGCAAAGTAGTTCGATCAATCGATTAAAATCCTTCGAATTGTTCGATTCAAAGGAATTAATCATTCGATTGAACGATTTTTACTTCGATCGATCAATCAAAGTATTTGCGGGAAATCCTTCGACTTCAATTTTCGAAGTCGAAGGATTTTACTTTGAGGGTCGAATTCGAGGGTTAATTAACCCTCGATATTCGACCCTTAGTAAATTTGCCCCATGGTGTATTATTGGAGTAGGCCCCTGGAGGGCAGTACTGCTTGAAGATTTGTTTAATGTAACATAGAAAGTCTGGCCACATTGTGGTAGGCTAATTGTGTTTAAATTGGAATATTGGGTTATGCATATTGTGAACACAGACACCTGAGGAAGGATCGGTTAGACCCGAAAACATGTAGTGCAATTGAATAAAGAATCACTTGTTTGATGGCTATGGTTCTCCAGAGTGATGTATCTCAATCTGTGAAGACAAGGAATTGGCGGCTCCTAACTCTGTGTGATGAACCTAATACTGTAAGAACAGAAAGAAAGCCTTTTACCAAAACCTTCCCATATATTTGGTTACTGAAAGACTTGTGCCATGTGTTGCCAATAGCTCCTGTTAAAATACTACCCATTCAACCCGTCGAATCCAATGATAATGAAAAGTTTTCACACCGATAAACCTGTAGGCCTTCTATTCACAGGGAAGCAATTGTAAATGACGTGATGGTTACAGTGGATAAAGCAATTCATAGTATCCTTTACAGTAGGGGTTTCATGCAAAGCATTCATGGTTAGATTTACAACTATTGTGATTAATTAGGAGATTTTATAAATCTATAAATTGTATTATTTGGTTTCCCGAATGCTTTTGCATAGTACAGGTATGGGAAACCAGAAATACATAATGCTGTCAATTATGAGACATTCTTCTCCATAGAGTCCATTTTAGGCAAATCATTCTATGTTTTAAAAATGATTTCCTTTTTCTGTAATAATTAAACATTAGCTGTTAAGGTATTAAACTAAATAGTAGGCCGAAGTTAGGTCAAGTTAACAAAGCTGACTGTTAAGACGTTAAGCTTTGGAATTCTTGTTGGAGAAAGCACAATTGCTTGCTAGTGTACAAAATATTAGGAACTGAAACTGCTTGGAAACATACATGGAAAATGTTTAATAAACCAACTAATTATATATTAAAAAAAAGGGAAATTGGATACTGTACAGCTGGTATTTGGATATTTGCTTCATGATAAATGTATATTAAAACCCAATGAAATGTAATCATCAAATATTCATGTGATTAATTAACCTATTAAAATTATTTTAAGTATGGTACGTAATCAAAAATGTTAATGATGTTCTGATCAAGGTATAAAATTGTATGTCATAATGGGATAGAACTGGAACTAGATACAGCTGAGCACACTCCTTTTTCAAGTAGCCTGGTGCACAAGCGTAAGAGGGTACGGCAACCCCCAAAATCAGACCAAACTGTAGAAATACGCAGGCACACAGGGCGATTTAAGTGCAGGGTTACCCCTTGCTTTTTATTTCTGTGCGAACGTGCAACGTTTCGTTTCGGGGCAAGCCCCTTTGTCAAGCATGCTTGTAACCCTGCACTTAAATCGCCCTGTGTGCCTGCGTATTTCTACATAATGGGATAGAAAACATATTTTTGTCCAGAGCTGTTGATTGCTGTGCGCTAATCTGCGGTGTTGGTGCTCCAGGTTGGAAAATTACCGAACTTCTCATAGCTTGTACTTGATCCTAACTTAACTGCGTGAATCCATATTGGTGGCAAAACAATCCTATTGAGTTTATTTAATGTTTAAATGATTTTTAGCAGATCTAATGTATGGTAATCCAAATTAAAGAAATGTCCCATATCCAGAAAAACCCAGGTCCAGAGCATTGTGGATAATTTATCAAATACCTGTATTGTACTTGAACTTAAAGGGATACTGTCATGGGAAAAAAATTTTTTTTCAAAACGCATCAGTTAATAGTGCTACTCCAGCAGAATTCTGCACTGAAATCCATTTCTCAAAAGAGCAAACAGATTTTTTTATATTCAATTTTGAAATCTGACATGGGGCTAGACATTTTGTCAATTTCCCAGCTGCCTCTGGTCATGTGACTTGTGCCTGCACTTTAGGAGAGAAATGCTTTCTAGCAGGCTGCTGTTTTTCCTTCTCAATGAAACTGAATGTGTCTCAGTGAGACATGGGTTTTTACTATTGAGTGTTGTTCTTAGATCTACCAGGCAGCTGTTATCTTGTGTTAGGGAGCTGTTATCTGGTTACCTTCCCATTGTTCTTTTGTTTGGCTGCTGGGGGGAAAGGGGAGGGGGTGATATCACTCCAACTTGCAGTACAGCAGTAAAGACTGATTGAAGTTTATCAGAGCACAAGTCACATGACTTGGGGCAGCTGGGAAATTGACAATATGTCTAGCCCCAGGTCAGATTTCAAAATTGAATATAAAAAAATCTGTTTGCTCTTTTGAGAAATGGATTTCAGTGCAGAATTCTGCTGGAGCAGCACTATTAACTGATTCATTTTGAAAAAATTTTTTTTTCCCATGACAGTATCCCTTTAATGGAAAAAGGTAAGCCCTAACTTTTCTATACACATTTTTATAGTGGATTATTTTCTAATTATAATTTGAGTCGGAAATTACTAAAATGCAATTTTCAGTGCCAAGCTCTAGCTAATTTTTGGCTTTTAACAGACTTGGAAGAAGGATCACAGAAGTATGCAAGATGCTATGGGAATTGCATACAAATAAATGTAAAATACAATAAAAATCACAGATCATTTTAAATTAAACTCCAGTATAAAGTTACATAATATATTTTCTTATTAGGAAAACATGTATTTTTATTATTATATTATTATAGTTATATTTGTTATTCATAAGAATTCTTATTAATCAAATACATTTTTATATAGAGGGATTTTGAAATCATTATAGACAGGGGTACATTATGCAGTGACAGTCTGTGCCTGCAATATCTACTAATAAATTACCATGTATCAGAAACAGAACAGAGTGAAGATCCTGTCATGTAAATTCAAGAACTGGAGATCACTTGAGGTAAAAGACAAAGTTTATTTGACACCAGCTCAGTGGATTCTGAACTCACAAAGAGTTAGAACCTTGAACAAAAGGAATCACAGATTTTTATAGACTTAGGAACATGTGATATAAGAGTGTAGGGGAATAAAGGGGAGTTACCGGTAGAAGAGCATATAAATATATCTCTTCACATCACAGAAAAACTGCTTGTATAGCCAAAAATGTGGTTCTGCCTGAAGATGTTAATAGTCGTGATCAACAACATTTTTGCTAAGTTTCGCCGCCAAAATGACACCCATAGACTGCAATGGGAGAGAAATGTTTGAAAAAATGTACACACAATATTCAAGGTGTTTTTGGAGTTCGAATTTTCGGGTCGGGACTATTCGATCAAATTTACAACATTTTTGATAAATAATATACCTTTCCAATTGTGAATAAAATCAAGTTTATTAGAGTTTTAAAAAATTCACATTATTCTAAAATTCGACCCCTAAGCAATGGAATTTGCGCAGTTGGGATTTGAGCACCTAGATATTAACAATAGTGATGGGCGAATTTGCGCCGTTTCGCTTCGCCGGAAAATTCACGAATTTCCTGCGAAATTTGCAAAATGGCGTTTTTGACGCCCTTGCCCATTTTTTTTCGACGCCGGCTTCAAATTTTTTCAGGCGAATTTTCGCTGGCGTTTTGCGAATTTATTTACTGCCGTTTTGCGAATTTATTCGCTGGCTGTGAATCAAGAAAATTCGTCGCAAATTCGCGCCTGGCGAATAAATTCGCCCATCACTAATTAACAACTGATTTATTAGTTGTGCCTGTATTTATAAGTAAGTAATATACAGGTATGGGACCTTTTATCCAGAATACTTGGGATCTGGGGTTTTCAGGATAAAGGATCTTTCTGTAATTTGGATCTTCATACCTTAAAGGAGAAATCATCCTGTGGGGAAAAAAAACCCTACCCCCCCACCCCAGGTAGCCCTCCCTCCCTCCTCCCCCCAGGCTAACTACCCCCCCGGCGCAGATTCTTCCAGCCAAGTTCCACGCCTCCATCTTCTGGCTCCTCTGTAAGCTGACTGAGAGATCGGTATTTCTGCGCATGCGCAGTTGGAGCAGTTTGCGACAACTGCGCATGCAGGGAATTACACAGAAATTTACGATCTCTCATTTTTCAAAGTCCACCAATTGACTCCAAATGGGTTGTAGGAAATCCCCCATAGGCTAAAACAGCAATTCGTCAGGTTTTAGATGGTGAATGGTCGAAGTCAAAGTTTAAAAGAGACATTACATGATAAATTTCGATATTCAAAGTTTCTAGTTTTTTTCTAATTGAATATGGACAATTCCCTAGTCGAAGTACACAAAAAATAGCTTGAAATTCAAATTGTTTTACTTCGATTTTCACTTCGACCATTGATAAATCTGCCCCTAAGTCTACTAGAAAATCATGTAAACATGAAATAAACCCAATAGGCTGGTTTTGTTTCCAATAAGGATTAATTATATCTTAGTTTGGATTAAGTACAAGGTACTGTTTTATTATTACAGAGAAATAATTTTTAAAAATGTGGATTCATTTATTATAATGGATTCTATGGGAGACGTCTTTCCGTAATTCTGAACTTTCTGGATCATGGGTTTCTAGATAATGGTTCCCATACCTGTACTGTATAAGCTGTATATGGTACACAGCAAAAGGATTAAAAAATAGTTTAAAAGAGTTAACCAGCAAAAGTGTTACTAAGGGGCCCTATTTATCAAGGGTCGAATTTCGAATTGAAAAAACGTAGAATTTCGAATTCAAAAAGATGAACCGAAATTATGTTGAAGTTTTTTTTGGGTCCAATAGGTGTGTTTTCAATTGAATAGGTCCGTATTCGGCTGAATTTGAATCGTACGAATCAAAGTAATAGCGCAGTCGATCAAATTCGATTCAAAGTTCTTCCCAAAAAAACTAAGATTTTTCAAAGTCCACCAATTGGCTCCAAATAGGTTCTAGGAGGTCCCCCATAGACTAAAACAGCAATTCGGCAGGTTTTATTTGGCGAATGGTCGAAGTTGAATTTTTAAAGATACAGTACATGATAAATTTTCGATATTCAAATCGAATTTGGACTATTCCCTAGTCGAAGTACAATTCCCTAGTCGAAGTACACCAAAAATAGCTTGAAATTCAAATTGTTTTACTTCGAATTTTCACTTCGAATTTGGACTATTCCCTAGTTAAAGTACAATTCCGTAGTCGAAGTACACAAAAAATAGCTTGAAATTCAAATTTCGATATTCGAAATAGCTTGAAATTCAAATTTTTTTCATTGGAAAATTCACCTTGACCTTTGATAAATCTGCCTCTAAGTGTTGTAGTAGATACCATTACCAATCAAAAAGGTAATGTCAAAAATCACAGATGTTTTTAAGAAATTGGCAACGTGGAAGCCTTATTTTTTCTATTTAAAAACGAGATGTGGCAGAGTGGATAGGAGGTGCTCTAACAATGTAGGGCATGTGTGTATCAGTGGATACTGAGCAAAAAATGCATGCGATTTTGCCTTCCAATTGACTCCAATGCAATTCTGCAAATTTTGACAACGGTTTGCGAAAAAATGTGCATTGACTTTAATATATAATGACAAAAAAGTCGCCAATTTTGCAAATTTTTCTGTATTTTCACAAACTTTTAGGTGACGTGAAACAGGACAGATACGCTCATCACTATTCCTTAGTTTATTATCAAGGGTAAGTTTATTAAATTATATTATTCATAAACTGTTTGGTGCCTCTCATGGGAAGTATATTGAACAGCTTTGACATTTAGTTGCTTGTGCGACTTTAAGGTGCCGCAACTTTCTTTTTTTTGTTGCAGTAAATTTTTAGCTGGCACATTTTCAATGCAGTTTTGCATAAACATTTGCGGGCTGCGAAACTTGAAAATTTACAGCGAATCCATGACTGGTGAATTTATTCGCCCATCACTAGAAGCATATGATTATTAAACTCACGTGGGCTTTCCAGTTTGTCTAGATTGGAACATTCCTTCCCACAACATTTAGGGGCCGATTCACTATGGGTCGAATATCGAGGGTTAATTAACCCTCGATATTCGACTAGGAATTAAAATCGTTTGACTTCGAATATCGAAGTCGAAGGATTTAGCGCAGATAGTTCGATGGAACGATCGAAGGATAATTCCTTCGATCGAACGATAAAATCCTTCAAATCGAACGATTCGAAGGATTTTAATCCAACGATTGAAGGAATATCCTTCGATCAAAAAAAGTTAGCCAAGCCTATGGGGACCTTCCCCATAGGCTAACATTGACTTCGGTAGCTTTTAGATGGCGAACTAGGGGGTCGAAGTTTTTTTTAAAGAGACAGTACTTCGACTATCGAATGGTCAAATAGTCGAACGATTTTTCGATTCGAAGTCGTAGTCGTAGTTGAAGGTCGAAGTAGCCCATTCGATGGTCGAAGTAGCCCAAAAAAACTTCGAAATTCGAAGTTTTTTACCTTCGAATCCTTCACTCGAAGATAGTGAATCGGCCCCCAAGCCATAGACTCATGAAATTTTGTATTTCCCATTTAGAGAAAAAAGTAACTGAGATCATTCAATAGTGCAGATAAATGTAAAACCACCTTTATTTACATTTGCTCCAAAATAGAAAAAAAGAGACCTAGCACAACAAAAAATGAAGCTTTGTCTTTTTGCACAAGGATTCTGAATTGAGTTGTTCATGTTTAGTAATCTCTGCAGTTGTACAGACATCTCATAAAATTCATTCTAACAATTTTCATTTAACTCTGCCTGAAGCAACAAACTCTCCAGGAAAAGTCATTGCTTAACTGATGATTAATGAAGGGAAGCTCATCCTGTAGTAGTATAACAGTTACAAAAAGGTTATTGGTTATATTGGCAAGTTTACATATTATACGAAGACATGATTTGGGAGAAGAATTCATATTACTAAGGAAAAATCTGCAGAATGTGATAATAGGGCACATGTAACTGATATGTACAGGTATGAATCTCATTTCCAGAATGTCATTTCCGGACAAGGGATCACTATTCCTAAAGTCTGCCAAAAATCATGTAAACATTAACAAGTACAAAGGACAAGAACTAAGTACTGTTTTATTATTATAACCCTAATTTGGTTACTGTCTCTTTAAATAGCAACTTACCCTTGGCAATCCAGGGGCAAAATTTGCAAAATGCATTGAAGTCAATGGCTGTCAACATTATTTCATAACCAATTCATAACCTGCTTATCTTAATTGTTACAATTGTATCTTTGCTTATCTTAAATTGTTACAAATGTATCTAAGTGTAGGTGCTGAGTATTTTGGTCTCTCTGCCAAAAGCCTTTTATTTAAAGGGGAACGCCGGAGGGTACGAAACGTGTAAGGTAGACCATGTAGGGTCAGTATGTATCTATCTTTTAACATGAACATTAATAAACAATTTGTTTTTACTGGATTTAAGCCTTGGGATATATATCTTTTGATATAAATATTTTGTGTTGACTGCCTTCTGAACCAGGGCATGTCCCTTTGGCTGTGGTAGAAGATACACGGCAAGCAGCTGTATGGACTCCCAATCACATAATGATTCATGAACTCCACATGTTGATATGCAACGGTTTTGATGAGAGAGACTTTTCCGACACGCGTCCACATTTTTTTGGCAGTCCGAATTTTTGCAGCAGTTTTGTGAATTTATTCGCCGGCGGTGAAACACGGAAATTTGCCGAAAATTCGTACCTGCCAAATTTATTCGACCATCACTATTTATCACTAAAGAGAAAGCTTAGTTATAGTTATAGAATGTGGCTCCAAGAAGCAAATAGCAAGAGTTAAGGGCATCAAATGCACAGTGGAAAGCTTATAACAAGATTACTTGTGTCATAAAAGACATTTAAAAGCTGGTGTCAAACCAAAGATTTATCTACTGAGTCATGTCCATTAATCCTTAAAAAGCAGCTTTTTAAAACTAAAATGCCAGCAGACTTAACCTTTAGTTAGTTTAAAAGAGTAGTTTGATGAATTTAATATCTGATTAACCAAATGTCTCCAGGATGTCTGTCTATTACAGAGCCAGGGCAAATGTTATCTTTGCAGGGAGAAAAATAAGAAATGCAACTGTACATTGCTTTCTTAACCTGATTTATAAAGTATATTTCCTTGTGCTTATTATACAAGATTTCTGTTGGTGCATATAAACTTTATATTTGAATATTTGAAGTGACTGATGAAACGATTTGGTAAAATCAGTCCCTAAGTGGAGGGGAAAAATAGCTTTCAGTGGTGTAAGAGAGGTGGGGGAAATTTTGCACATGATGGAAAGCGATCTTTTTTGTTTTTTATAGTTGATCCTGGGAAAAAACAGTTTATTTCTTCCTAATTTAGTCAAGGGGAAGCATTTGGAAGTACATGGAAGTCCACATGTTCACTAAAAACTTTTCTACATGAGCCATAAACCAAGCACTTGTCATTCAAAGTGAAAGTGAAAAGATCAGTAGAAGTTTTACCCCAGTGGAATAGGTACCATAGGTTTAAGGGAACACTGAGATCTGTGGGTGGTGAAATTATAGAATAGTGAAGGTAATCTTTGGTTCAGTTTTAAACAGGACAGTATCTGGGGAGTTTACATGGTGTCCCAGTATTTGTATCTAGGTCCTCTGGTTTGCTCCCACATGCTGGTACAGGTATGGGATTCATTATTCAGAAACCCATTATCCAGAAGGTTCTGAATTACGGAAAGGCTGTCTCTCATAGACTCCATTTTATCCAAATATTCAAAATCTTTGAAAATTATTTCCTTTTTCTCTGTAATAATATATAATACCTTTTACTTGATCCGAGTTAACATATAATAATTCCTTTCCAGCCTATTGGGTTTATTTAATGTTTACATGATTTTTCTAGTAGATTTAAGGTATGAAGATCCAAATTCCATTAAGATCTGACCCGAGAACTTTGAATAACAGGTCCAATACCTCTATTGAAATTCCCTGTTAGCAGATTAGACTGAGGACTTTACTTTGAATATAGACTGTTTCAGTACAGTATCCTTGACCTGCCAAACTAGGTTTCTTTACTCTTAAAGGAACAGTAACACCCAAAAAATTAGTTTTTTAAAGTAATGAAAATATCATGTACCGTTGCCCTGCACTGGTAAAACTGATCTGTTTGCTTCAGAAACACTACTATAGTTCATATAAATAAGCTGCTGTGTAGCAATGGTGGAAATTGAAAAAAGTCTATATGGCACAGGTTAGATAGTGGATAACATTATGTTCTACAGAGCTTATCTGTGATCTGCTGTGTAACCTGAGCCTTTTCTCCTTTGAATGACTGTCCCCATTGCTACACAGCATCTTATTTATATAAACAATAATAGTGTTTCTGAAGCAAACACTCCAGTTTTACTTTAAAACACTTCAATTTGTTGATGTTACTGTTCCTTTAAAGAAAAAAACTGCATTTGAGAAAATATGATAAGACATCCAGCTAATTGCACAGAAGAATGTTACAAAAAATGTCAGTTATCAGCAAATTAAGCTTCTTTACATCACTATAATGGAATTCTTCACCATTAGGGGTGGCAATAAAGATATGGGACCCCTTCTCTGGAAATTCTTTATCCAGAAAGCTCCAAACTATGGAAAGGCCATCTCCCATAGACTCCATTTTCCCTTTTTTCCTTGTAATAAGAAGACATTGCCTTTTACATGATCCCAGGTAAGATATAATTAATCATAATTAAAGGCAAAACAATGATATTGGGTTTAATTATTGTTTAAATGATTATTTAGTAGCCTTTGATTATGCAGATCCAAATTATGGAAAGACGCTTTATCTGGAAAACCCCAGGTCTCGAGCATTCTGGATAACAGGTCCCATACCTGTAATTGATTTCTTTATAACTGTAAAAATACAACTAAGCATTTAGCTGCTAAAGGTGTGCAAGGTACTGGTTTGATCATTAAACAAGATACATTTTGTATTGGGAAGGAATTATTTTTTTTGCCTTTGTGGCAAAGAGGCTTTTTTTCTTTTTATTTCTGTCTTCCTCTTAGCCTCTATGACTTGTGTCTTTATAAGGTTGAATGTAATGGACTTTTATCTTTATTCAACATCACTTACAGTGCAAATGATTATGTATTGGGTGGACCAGGTTTGATGAATATTTTCCTTTGACCTCCTTTAGGTATAAAGATAGTAGTACCGTATAGTAGTAACTGTCATGTATTTGAATACGACTCTTTACAGGGGAGGCTTGCAGTATTATTAAAGGAAACTAGATTGTCTAGACCAGCTTAAATAGATAATGATAAGTGGGTTTAAACTATCATCATATCTAAAATGAAATATTTGATTCCTTTTATTAAAATGAGCAACTTCCTAAATATAAAGTAGACTTCATTTCTTTCTCTTATATAATTGACAATGACCTATTAATTCTGTACGTATCTAGCTAAATTCATCACTAGTAATGTTATGATATATGTTGCAAATGTATCTGTCTCAGTAACTTAATATCTTTTATAAATAACAATCTTTTTGTTTTTAGTCTTCCACAGAAATAGAACTAGAAAGGAAAACACTTTTTTTTATAATACTGTTATTTATAAAGACAGTGCATTTCTGAGACAGATATGCATTTAGAACATCGATTCTTGTACAAATGTCTCTTGAATACATAATTCATAACAGTTCCCCTTTAAACAGCAGCTGGCAAACCACTGATCCCTGGTCCCTTAGCTGCCACTTTGCGTGTGAACAGATCTTGCAGAGAGGCTAACGGAGGTTTCCATATAACTGAAAGTGTCCAGCTTTAAATTAATTTGGGATAAATAGCTCATATGAATCAACTTAGATTTTTTTTTAATTTTAATAATGGGATGCATCTGAAGCAGTCTGACTGCTTAATCTCCATTTAAACACAATTTACTTTGGACACAGTGCTTAATGGGTTCTCCCGGGATCATAGATATCTGAAAAGTTGTACATTGATAAAATTACAAAATCTCAGTAGGTGCTCAGAAAAAGATCCATCCCACTGGAACCCATTAAATATTTAGCGCTCTAATCTGCCTCTTTCCCAATTAGTTTTCTAACAAAGAGTGATTAGCAATTGTGTGTTAATTATGAAGCGTGACTAAGCAATTTGCTGTAGTTTCATTGTGCGCAACCGATTGTTCTCCTCTCTATCGACCAAAACTCCGATAGAAGCCGGTCCAAAGCTTATATTATGCCCAAGCCAGTGGTATATCTATTTATTTATCCAAGCTGTGTTTGAGTAAATAACATAACTGTATTTTTTGCCCTACGTTGACCTTCAAATGTATTTATTTTACCAAATCAATTTTAGCTTGTATTGGAATGAAACCTTTAGATTTGTCAACATAGATTTTACTCTGTGGACACAAGTAAAAAAAAAAAATATTCTGCAACTGTCTGTGAATCAGTTTGTCTTTTTAAATTCTAAAATTACCATTAGGAGCAGCATCGGTGTCTGTTATCATTTTTTTCCCTTATTTCCGATGAAATGGCCTGCAACGGTGTCTAAGAGAATATCATATTGCTTACTGAGCTCCTTGCTTAAAGGAAAATTCTGCAAGAGAAGATAAATGAAATTCAATTTCAAAACCTTGATTAGTGTAACCCTACATGCAGTTGGCCACTTGAGCAATCCTTCAATTCAATTCAATTTCAGTTTTTTTTTCAAATGTTATTTTTCAGCATTTTGCTTTGTAGATACTGGTACTTAATACTTACAAAGCCAACTTAGGCAGGCTTTTGTTTAAGTGAGCATGTAATGACTGCTAATTTGACTTGGACAAGAGCGCAGACCAATGAGCTGTCAAAACACGCTTTTAAAGGAATTGTTCAGGGTAAAAATATAAACTGGGTAAATAGATAGGCTGTGCAAAATAAAAAATGTATCTAATATAGTTAGTTAGCCAAAAATGTAATGTATAAAGGCTGGAGTGACTGGATGTGTAACATAATAGCCAGAACACTACTTCCTGCTTTGCAGCTCTCTTGGTTTCCACTGATTGGTTACCAGGCAGTAACCAATCAGTTACTTGAAGGGGGGACCACATGGGTCATAACTGTTTTCTTTTGAGGATCAATTGCAAACTCACTGAACAGTTATGTCCCATGTGGGCCCCCTTATAGTCACTGACTAACTCAGAGTTAGAGAGCTGAAAAGCAGGAAGTTGTGCTCTGGCTATTATGTTAGACATCCAGTCACTCCAGCCTTTATACATTACATTTTTGGCTAACTAACTATATTAGAAACATTTTTTATTTTGCCCAGCCTATCTATTTACCCAGTGTTTATTTTTACACTGAACTGTTCCATTAAATATTTAAACCCCACTGAGCTTGCAGCCTGTGAGCAGGCTCACTGTATCTGTCCTGTGTGTACTTCCGTGGCCAGACTTTGACCTTATTCTTGACACTTCTTGAATGATGTATGTTATGACCTTTGCTAGACTTAGATCACAAGCTTGTAAACACCTTGGTACCTTGCTGGTGACATTTTGCCTGCACCTACCTCACTTGCCCGGTTTGTTCCAGTTATTATCTTTTTTGTCTAACCTGCCTGTGCCCAAATAAAGTGCTTTCCTGTGCCCATTTCTGATTCTGCCTTAGAACATTCATTTAGCAACATATCAGCAGTGTGAAGTTTGCCATTTTTTCATCATAATTTCATCTAGGGGTGACTGCTGCCCATTTTTGTGGCCAAACCCCTAATTACCATGTTCATTTTACAAAATTTGCCAGGTTATTAAAGTTTGAACACATATCTGTGGCTTTTATGTGTTATTACAGTTTTGCTAATGAATGTGAATTGCACTTTTAAGGAGAATTCAACCCTTTAACAAAAAATCCTGTACCTCCCACCCCACGTAGACCCCCTCCCTCCTCCCCCCAGCCTAACTGCCCCCCTCAGGGAAATGCCCCATACTTTATACTTACCCCTCTGTGCAGATTCTGGCATTGGAGTTCCATGCAGCCATCTTCCGATGCCAGAATCTGCGCCAAGTAATAATTATAAAGTATGGGGCATTTCCCCGGGGGGGGGGGCAGTTAGGCTTGGGGGAGGATGGAGGGGGGGGGGTCTAGGTATGGTGGGGGTATGGGGATTTTTGTTAAAGTGGACCTGTCACCCAGACACACAAAGTTGTATAATAAAAGTCATTTTCAAATTTTATTAAAGCATTCATAGCAGTTGTAAACTCATTGAAACATCTCCGCTGTCAATCAAATATTGTCTGCCCCTCCTCTATGCCCTGGGCATAGAGGCGGGGCAGAAAATTACTTTCTTTTCAGCACTTCCTAGAAATCGCTGCTCTCCCCACATTCCCCTTCTCTCTTCACCGTTTAATTGTGTAGCCAGGGCATGGGGATGGACATCAGGTCCCCCATTCTGGTGCACAAACAAGGTTCTGAGATTATACAAGGCTTATAAAATGATATTGGGAGCAGACTAAATATTAAGCCATTATTAGCATGCAGGTTAGCAACAAATTGAATTATTGAAAAAAAACGAAACAGCTACATTCAGTAGTGGAGAGTGAAACAGCCACCCATCCTATTACAATGTAGCAAGCCAACCAGTTCAGGCTATGGTTGCAACAATGTCATAAAATATAACTTTTAATTTAAATTAGTAAAAAGAGCTTGACTGGCAACACCAACAAATAGACTCACAGCGTGTGAGACTCTACACCGTGCGGGACAATGTCCCTAAAATCACACACAATTAAAAGCAATTGCGCAGGCTGAAACAGTGGTGGATATGCTATAAGCTTAGTAACGGATTTTAGTATCTACTGTTATTGCCAGCTCTATAAGGGATGCAAAGTTCCTTTTCCATCAGTGCCCTCCCTTCCACCCTTCCCCCAGCATGCCTCCTACCTAGCTACGTTGGGAAGAGTGGGAGCTATCCACACCACCTTCCACCTACGCCGCCCTACGCGTTTCGCTGCCAAAGAGCTTCGTCTGGGGCATAAGTGCTGGTTGTGCTCCTTTTTGCCGTTTAAATAGGCATCACAGCCAGTGTCCATGCTTCGCCATTGCGTCTGGCGGCATGACGTCACTTCCGGTTTTCTGCAGACGTTCCTGCCTTGTATTGGCGGAAGTGAGCGTCTTCTGCTACGCCCTTAGAAACATTTCTACAGATTGCCAGTACTGCGCCAAGCATTGAGATCTTTTATTTAGAAATTTTTTTAGACGCAAAACACTAATGGGGAATGGCTGTAAAGTCATATTTAGTATTATAGTTCCATTGATATCCAGTCATTATTTGTAATGAAATGTACAGTAACACATTTATGAAACCCAGATGCCTACACTTATAGAAAGGAGGAGCATATGTGCTAGTCAGCAGAAAAACGTATTTTTATATATAATTGATCGAAGTGTAATTTTCCAAAATAAATCAAATAGTTAATTAATTAATTAACTGTTACTTACATCTACATTTATTTTCTTCTAATAAGTATTCTGATTTATTTTGGAAAATTACAACTCAAGAGTGCATTTTGAGTCAATATGCAGAATTGGACATTATTGGGATCAGCTGAGAAAATGCCTATTGTGACATTAGTCTTTGATCAGCCCCTAAACTGTGTTCCCCAAAGAGAACCTGTGAATACTGCGGACCAGCCTGAGAACTATAGCAGAGTGACTGTTACAAAGATGCTTTGATATATCAGTAACCTTTATATTAGCTTATGGGGATTGAGAAATCTGAACTAATTGTAAACTGCAATTGTAGGCGCGAGTCCAAATAGTATCATCTATAAACCGCTAACAGTGCTGCAACCTTTTCCTCTCAACTGTATGTTCTAATATAATTAGCATTTAATATTTTGTCTGTGCCTTTTCTTCTCTATGTTAAAGTTCACTATATCACTCTGTTTAACAGTACAATACGTAAACTCTGCAGTATCATATTCCTGACCTTATTCATACCTACATACATAATGTAATTCATAACTGGAAAACAGTATATTCTTACATTTAACACAGACAAGCAAAGGATTAAATCCTTTAAAAATTAAATCCATGGAATATTTATTGCTTCTTTCTCTTTACCTGTACCGGACCAATGAAAATCACCCTCTTATTTCTTTGTAAGTTTATAGATATAAATCATAGACATATGATTTAACAAAGAACCAGCGCACAACTGAAACAAAGACATGACATCTTGTTATATGCTAACTAATTAAATACAGACACTTTTATTGAAGAAGTACATAAACTGGGCTAAATCAGACTCCACAATTATCTTTAAAGACAGATGCAAAAATGAAGAGGCATTACCAACAGACTGTCTTCCATATCATCCATAACTGAAGTATTTTATTTTTTAGTAAGAGTTTCTGCATGATTTAACTTCATTGACAGGCCATATTAATGACTGCATTTTCTATCTATCCTGTAGCAAGATTTTGCCAAACATTTCCTAGAGCCAGGGACAAGAACCCGCTGCTTTCCCCATGTTGTTGAACTACAACCCCGATACTCCCCAGACAACCATCAGCTGTACGTGGGATACTAGGATTGTTAGTTCATAAACATTTGAAGTATTCCTAAATATATTAATTATCAAAACAAATGTAGAAGAGGGCAGGTCAGGGCAAACATTTTCACCAATAACAGAGACAAAGTAATCCCTAAAGTGAAACACAGATGAAAAGTGTCTGAAGACCTGATTAGCAGAAACAGCATGAAGATCATACAGAAGCATAATCCATCATAAGGTGGGGCTGGCCTCATTTGTATGCACGAGAGATAGAGCTCTGTGCCAAGAGGACACAATGCAAAAGCAAAATTAATTCCATAGCTTCTATTCTTCTGAAACTAATTGTTACTGATGCCCTCCTTTGTTCACTTAAGTCCCTCTGTTCAGATATTCATGCTGTAATTGGCTTTTTTTTTTTTCATTGTTCTCTTTCTAGTGTTGAAACGGATGCTGAATATCCAGTTAGGGGATATTCCTCAACTAAATTATTTATAAAAACAATTTTCAGCAAATTCTCCTGTGCAATCCCAGCCCCTTTTATTTAAAGCTACAATAATCTTTAAGAAAAAAAAAAAAACAACCATTCAGCTGGTTAAGATTCATAAATGTTCCATAGTGTTTTATTGTACCTTTATTTCAGGATTGTAGCTTATAAAGGCTCAAAATGAATTAACTTATAGTTTATGCTTATAAAGTGATCATTAATATGCCAGGCAACAAAATATTATTTCTATGCTAGTGTGTCATTGCGTGTCTGTTCTTGTCCCTGGGAAACTTTTAATATTATCACTATAACAGGTGATCTGGAGTCCACACTAGATTGCTTTTTCTTGAAGTATACCAATTATTATTCACAGATCCTAAAAGTGTCCCTCCAATTCCAACCTCATCCATCACACTACTTTGTAAGTTCACTCTTCATTTCCCCATGTGTGTAGCTAAGCTGTTGGTGAGTACATGACAGGCAGTTGAAATGTTCACCATAAAGTTATCACATTAGAGGTCACAGAGTGCTTATGAGCTCCTCTACAAGCAGAAATGTCAGCGACCCGCACAGGGGACTTTTAAATAATGAAAAATGTTTCCCAGCCAACCTCTCGATGCATGGAACCAAAGAGGATCAAAAGTGTATCACCTGCCTTGCTCTGCACACTTTGTTGGTCTGGTTTGCCAGTTTTCCAGTTGCACAGTTTTAATGTAAAAGTAGCCCAGTGTCACTTGCTCTCTGAACACTACTACTATTGTTGTATACACTGCAAAGGACATGCATCCTCCAAAAATCACTGTACTTTTTAGTTAAGCCCAAGGAACATATGTATATATATATATATATGTGCAAGAATTGTCTGCAATGAACAGATATGGCCGTGGATACTAACGTTAATCTAGTCTATGAATATTCACGCACACACACATATATATGTAGGTAATCTTGGGATTGGAATTAGGGATCTTCCAGATTTTGGCTACTTTTTCCTAAACACAGTGTCTAAAAGGCAGCTAAGAAATCATCTGTCTTTGCCAGCAGGTACAGGTTTGGGATATCCTTTTTCTCTGGAATAATACAACAGTACAATCTACTTAATACCAACTAAGACATAATTAATACTTAAAGATTTATACTGGACTTTATTAATGTTTACATGATTTGGAAGCCATGGAGATCCAAATTACGGAAAGATCTGGAAAATCCCAGGTCCCGAGCATTCTTGATAACAGGTCTCATGCCTATATATGAGAATAATTAAGGCAAGGGTCTTGCATTAATCTTTGACAACCTGATCTGGCCAACAATAACTTATGTTATTTTCTTCCAAATATAGCACTGAATGTCTCTACAGTTACTTAGCATTAATAAAGTTATGTAATTGCAAAGAAAAAGAGACACATTTACTAAAACAGTGAAAAGTGCAGAAAATGTATACATGTTTATATGCCATGTTTTTTGCCTACAGCATATATTCCCTCCCAGATATTCAGTGTAAACTTCATAAATGAAGTGCAAATTGGCCTTGTGAAGAGGCACCTTATACCCCTCCCTTTTACATACGTTTGGTTCCCTAATCTGCTTAGAACTCTGTTCTTGGTCTTCTCACATTTAGGGGCAGATTTATCAAGGGTCGAATTTCAAAGTAGAAAAAGCTTCGAAATTCGACCATCGAATTGGAATATTCGAAGTCAAAGTTTTTTTACATCAAATTTGGCCATTTGCGGTTGAAGTAAAATCGTTCTATCGAACGATGAAATCGTTCAAATCGAACGATTAGAAGTATTTCATCCATCGATCTAACGATTTTTCTTCAACTTCAAAAAACTTCGAAAAATGCTCTAGAAGGTCCCCATAGGCTAACATAGCACTTCAGAAAAATAGAAAAAATTGGGGAAGGTATTGGTACTGGCCTCTTCCACCGCCAGCAATAATATAATGCAAAAAATGAAATAACCAATACCTTGTTCAGATGCGGGGTGATCCCAAATTTATTGTAGTGCTCTTGACATGTGAGTCATGTTCAAACGTTTCGGGACAAACAAATGCCCTTCCTCACTTGAGGAAGGGCATTTGTTTGTCCCGAAACGTTTGAACATGACTAACATAGCACTTCGGCAGGTTTAATTTGGCGAAGTATTGAAGTCGAAGTTTTTTTAAAGAGACAGTACTTCGATTATCGAATGGTCGAATATTCGAATGATATAACTTCGAATCGAATTCGAAGTCGAAGTCGTAGTATCCTATTCGATGGTTGAAGTATCCAAAAAAATTACTTCACATTTCGAATTTTTTTACTTTGAAAATTCCCTCGAATTCACTTCGACCCTTGATAAATCTGCCCCTAAGTCCTGGCGGCATCTGAGTAGCAGAGGGCTTCTCCGAAGCCAAAGTGAGCCGTGATCGGGTGCTTGGAGTTAGTTCTGAATTTGGGAAACCTTATGTAACAGTTAATATTTATAAAGCCATACAAAAATGGTATCTTTAATGCACAAACCTAATCGCAAATATTGATTTGAAAAATCCAAGTTTTTTTTTAATGAAAACTTCTAATTGAATTTGATCAAATGTGCTATAACTTTGATTCGAATTCGGCCAAATACTAAATAATTTCGGTTGGTCTTTTTGAATTTGAATTTCGAAGTTTTTTAAATTTCAGATTCAACCCTTGATAATATGCCCTTTACTGTTGGATGATGAATAGAGATGCAAAGAAAGGTTGTTATGCTCTACTCCACCAGAGAATGTACAATTCCTGGAGTCAATTTACAACATACAAGAATCTCTGAGTAGAATCAGAATATTAAATTGAAGAAAGCAGCTCAGACCCTAGATAGGAAGCCAATACAAGATTTTTATGGAATTAAAAGGCTGAAAATGTTTCATCTCCAGCAGGAAGGCTAAGTAAACTAGGGAAATAATGACTTTATTCTTTAGGGACCATCTGACAATATACTGACCTCTTTCTATGTGTAATTATGGATATCACATCTTCCTAGTAATGATGAAATTCCTTTAATTTAATTTGGAGCATACTGGTTTATGTCCTTGACATAAAGCATTAATTCTTCAATTTATCTGTGTGTATTCGGGCAGTTAAAGTTCAATTAATACATTGGCTTTAAGTCTTTTACTGCTGGTGTAGAACAAAAGTATCTATTTTAAATATGATGATTAGATATTGAGAAGCTTAGTTTCCCCCAAATCAGTACAAAAATAACATTACAAAGAAAAAGCAAAAAAACTCCTGATGTATAATATACCAACTTTGTTTCCCAACAAAGAAATAAATTAGGGCAACAATTCATTTCCAAGATACTCCCTGCAACACAGAAGGGTTGCAACATAACAAAAGAATACCACCCATGTAAAGTCAATTAGTTCATTTTAAATGTGCCGGACAGTTACAGGATCTTACAAAACAGAATTAAAATGCAAGGCATAAAGGGTGGTGATCTTGCTCCTGTGAATTGGCAATGCCTTAAATATTAAATGCCTTGATATTAAATATATGTTTGCAGATGTCAATTGTAGCATTAGTTCAATGTGCAAGATGAGAAGTGAGTCTTTAAAACATGTGATGATTATATATTATCATAAACGATAAAACATTGTAAATGAACAAATCTATAAATTCATTGATGCCCATTTAGTAGAACATTTTTAACTACTTCATTTTAAAATTTCTAATGACCCCCCCATTAATCAGGGTCCCAAATGCAAGATATTAAATTCACATGCAAATAAATATCTTACAAAGAATGTTGTAACCTCTGAACACTAATTTTTAAAAACATTAGGCGGGGGTGCAATGAGACTGTGACTACAAAATACATATAGACAATTACAAGAGTCCTCTGCACTCAACCCATTATCAATATATTTAGGACATTGAGACAATTTGTGCCTTAAGCTACTAAAATGCCTTACCCATTAAACAAAACAGGGATTGTTTGTTCATATATCTGTCCATATATAGTTTATACAGTGACCAGCTCCATGTTGTAGCTCCCACCCTTCCCAACTGTAGTCAGGTGATCCCACTGGTGGCCAAGTTTTGGAATTTTACTTTAAAAACAGCAAGTAAGCTGCAAGTAAAACTTAGTCCCTGTCTAAAATGTATAATGAAGCAATTCTTAATAAATCAGATGCAAGTTGAGTGTAAGACTGGCCTTACCAGGAATGACTTTAGTTGGCCAGCTTAAATATATTGCAATACAGAGACAAACAATCCTTGTTTTGTTTAAAGGTTGAGGCCTTTTTCAGTATAATTATATATATATATATATATATAAATATGGGACTTGGTTGTTATGTTCATATGGAGGGGGGGCTCTCCATATGGGTAGTTCAATTGGGCAAGAGGAGCAGTGTATGATCAAGCAGTTCTTGAGTAGACAATCCAGAAGCAGAAGTTATGGTAGAGTGGTAGAGGCAGGCCAGCAGGAATGTTGGGTGGGAGGGTCTGTGTCTGTTCGGGTCCAGCACGTGGTGGGGAGGGGCAGCATAATTATTGATTCAAGCATTGTGGGGGGTGGGGCATCGTCGGAGGAGTCCGAAACATTAGTCTCGCATTTAAATAATAAACCGTTTATATTTTCATAAGACCTGAGAGTGCGGATCTGTCTTTGTGGATATATATATATATATATATATATATATATATATATATATATATATACATATATATATATATATACATATATATATATATATATATATATATATATATATATATATATATATATATATATATATATATATATATATATATATATATATATATATATATACTGTATATATATATATATATAGCCAAAATGTAGATTATACAGTATATATATATATATTCACATATAAAATGAGAACAGGAGTGTTTCATTGTCTTTTAGCCCCATCACACTTTTTATTACTAGCTAGCCTGTAAAATTGAAACTAATATGTTTTCAGATTACACCATAATATTACAGAAGCATGAAAGGAAATATTAGAAAAAGCTTTCTTATTAAACCCAGATGTTGGAAAAACATTAACCTTGGTTAATTAGGACCATGTCGTGCAGGCTTTTACACAATTTATGTTTCTGTAGGACTTTACAGAGGTAATTTGTGCAATTTATATGGTCTGAGCCACTCTGAATAGACCAGACATGCAAATAAAATTGGAAATAATTGGTTATAGTACACCATATAAATGTAGGCTCATTGGGGACTCTTCCATAAAAAAATATTCAGATGCAGGCAACTGAGAATATTAATATGTTTTAACACGGTGTTTTTTAATTTGGTGCCAGACTATACAAAGCGTTACTGCATATCCATTCTAAGTGGCATTAAGAGCCAGTGGTCTGATCCTGTATCAGTTGCCTCCCCTCATGAATACAGTGTTGCCAAAATCAGATATCACTGTATTCTTGAGGGAAGCTACAAGGCTTTGTGCTTTGCACTGTGCAGAAGGCATTGTTTAGTGAGTACCCCCATTTTTTGCACTTTATACATTGCCCCTAATAAATAAAAATAATAATAAAAAAATCCGGAGTGAGGTGCACAGAGCATCTTCAAGGGGTGTAGGCTAGTCCTGTGCCTACTGCCTTTCATGGCTATTGCTTTGAGCTCTGCTGTTTTCTACCACCTTGAGGTAATACCCGAACAAACCCAAAGATACTCTACTGTGTCTAATTGAGACTTTCCCACATGAAAAACTCGGCACAATGTAATTAATGATATTTTCAGTAATGGGAAATGTATTTAGGTGGTTATTAGCCCTTTAAAGAATACTCAGTTTTCTTTTTCATTTGAGAATTAGACTAGGTTATTTTACTGAAACATAAAATAGCAATGGAAGCTGCTTTGTACAGTGAGCAATCGCTTTATGCTGGACTGCGCCCTCTCTCCACAAATTAGCATTTTTGCATGTTTCATTTAGGGGAAATTCAACAACATAAATAAAACCATTGGCAATGTAGCTGAGCCCAGGGAATGAAATGTGTCAGGTGCTGATTACAGCCTGGTGTCTCTTACAGGGCATTTATTCTAATATAATGCTGACAGCCCTTATTATGATATTTCATCATGGCAATGTCTTCAATGACTTTGTTGTGTCATGTACTTGGAGCAGTGAATTGTTATTATCTACAGTCATGGTTATCTGTGCAACACATGGCTTCTGGAGAGGTTGTGCACTCAATGTCATACCCAACATCACACTGTGGGAAAGATAAAACGGACCTGTAACCTGTAGCCTGTCTGACGTTGCCCATTATTGTATGCCTGCCTCATTATAAAGGAGGATGAATACTATGATAAGCAATAGAAAATGTAACTATTAATTTCTCTCATTCACATTCCGGTAAAATTGCTTTTTAGCACAGTTAAACTTTTCCTTAATTAAAGTATATTTGTACTTGTTTAATAGTTTGCTTATTTAACTGGGGGCTAATAATAAAAGAAAGGCCAATATCAAGATGACATCTTTTCAACTAAAGGTAAAGAGAATGATATTTCCTAATTGCTATACAAGTTGTCATAATAATGAGATTTTATTCATGATTCTCATATTGGAAAACAAATGTTGTTTTTTTCGTTGGGGGGAGTAGGTTTCATTTATGTATTCAAATATTTCTCAAAGATAGTGGGTTTTTACTATTTTTTTTAAATGTTATTATTATTTTTATTCCTTATTCCTCTGGGAACTAGTTGTTTCTAGACAGCTGCTACACACATCTGTTACACACACACTAGCTTTGTCATGGGATATAAATGCCAAAAAGTCAGGTTACACTGGTTTCCAAGATTTTTCATTAAATTCTTCCCCCAAATAAATGTAAAATCTGTTTTGGGATTAGTGAGCTGGGGTGTATATGGGAGGAGGGGAATGATTGGTTGAATACAACTTAGGGTCTATGGAGAGATTCTGATTTCAGTTTGAATTGAGTATCAAAGCTTTGAATATTACAAAAGCACTCCCAATATGAATTCCCATGTTAAGATAGAAAGGACTCATTTTTCAAAGAAAAAGAAAATCTTCTATACAGGGAATGAGGCTTTCCTCAAATAAGAGAGACAGCTTTCTCTGGTGGTAAATTTAATGAAAGAGCTCATGTTAGTCACTATTTATTCTTTAGTGGCAAATATGGAAAAAGCAGGGAAGAAGTTTAAAAAAACTGTCTCTACTATAATTGCCCAATACTTATATAACACATTACCTAAAGTTGTGTTTTCCTGAAGTGAAATGTGATAAAGAAAAACTATTGTCCAGTTTGTATGTACAGAGATAATATAAATATACGATAACTAGTAAACCTTAGGGCAGAGACACACATGTAGATTCGGGGAGAATTAGTCACCTGGCGACAAATCGCCTCTTTTTCAGGCAACTAATCTCCCTGAACTGCCTTCCCGACGGCTAGAATCTAAATCGATGGTGGGATGGCACTCGGAGCTCTTCGTTTTCTGAAGTCGCCCAAAGTTTTATCATGAGGCAACTTCGGAAAACGAAGCAACCCGAGTGCCATTCTGCCGAGGATTTACATTCTAGCTGGTGGGAAGGCAGTTCTGGGAGATTAGTCGCCCAAAGAAGAGGTGATTTGTCACAGGGTCAATCAAGTAATAAACTGGTATAAATCACCCTTGTTAGTTTTTTCTTGAAGATATCTTAAGCCCCTGCTTCCATCCAAAGCTGAATCCAATAAAGCAAACGAGGTGGGGAAAGAATACCAAAAAGCGCTTATAGCTGCAAGGTGCCTTTATTCATCGTCACACAGCATGTTTCGAGCTAGGTAGCTCTTTTTCAAGTGTATAAATCACAACAGTGGAAACAATCAAGAAATAACCATTAACTCCTCCCCCCTCTGTTCCTTATGGTCCTGAGGTAATTGCAAGGAGGATTTTCATGCCTAACCTCCACAATGAACAGAGTTAACCCTTTGTGAGAAATCCAACAAGTCCCATGTGAAAAGTCCAATGTGTAAACGTTCATTAAAGTCATTTAGATCCTTGTGTGTTGTTGCTCAGGACCATTAGGAACAGAAGGGGGAGGAGTTGATGGTTATTTCTTGATTGTTTCCACTGTTGTGATTTATACACTTGAAAAAGAGCTACCTAGCTCGAAACAAGGCACCTTGCAGCTATAAGTGCTTTTTGGTATTCTTTCCCCACCTCGTTTGCTTTATTTGTCACAGGGTGACTAATCTCCCCGAATCTCCATGCATGTCTCTGCCCTTAGTTCATGAAAAAGACTGGGGACTTTAGGCCATTTTTCTTCTAGTTGATGATAATACTCAACACTATTAGTGTAGTTTCTGCAACTCATCTGTCAGGATCAGCCTGGGACTTGAACTCTGGAGGTGCTGTTCTGGTCATTTGCAGCACTTACCTCATGAGCCACTGGGGGCTCTCGGGACTGGTTCTGAACTCTTTTGTTTATTGTTTCTGTTATCTGCCTGTTCACAGTGTTTTCCACCCACCTCGTTTACCCTCATGTGTCTCCCATTTCCTAATCACCTTCCCTTTATAAACCCCGCCCTGAGCTTTGCCCAGGGCTGAGTCATTGAATGTATTCTGTTTGTTCCTGACCTGCCAACCTGAATCTGAATCTGAATCTGAACCTGAACCTTGTATGTCTTGTTCCTGAAAACCTTGTTTCCTGAGTGAGTACCTTTTGTTCCTGTGTTCCCCATTTTTCCCTCATCATCTGGATACCTTGATTAGCCTTTTTGCCTGTTCCTGCCTTTTGGTTTCTGTGTTCTGACAATAAAACTATTACTTTCATCATCAACATGTCTTTGCCTCCAATCACCTATGGCTACACCCCTGGGCTCCCACCATACCCACTCCCCTTGGAGTGGCTATCCTCAGTTACAGCGGTTCCCCGCTGTGAACGTTACATCATCCCTATTAGAACTCCTTTCTGCAACTCATTATGCTTTTTAAATGTTAAGCTAGAACTTCTAGCATTTCTAGTAGGGACGATGAACATTATATTTAGGATTTGAATCCAAGCTGAGATATGATAGTGGGATCTAAATCCATAGGTTATTGTGAATCTGTGCATCTTCATTGAAATAAGAAAAGGAAAAAAAATAAACATATAGATTGAGCTTTCTGACACATTCTGGAACACAGCATTATGATATCTCAGTCTTCAGAGAGGACAATGTCTCTATATGCTTCCGTTCTCTCGATGGGCTGACTGAGGGAGGAGGTTTTCCCCTACTGTAATGCAAATGGTAACACAAAGAGGCTTTTTTTTTTTATTATTCTTTATTTAAAACTATTATAGTGTGTGTGGATGAGGATGCTTTAGGGTAAGTAAAAACATTGCAATATTAAAATTCAAGTGGGATCACAAGTCACATTTGCAATTAGAAAAATAACCCTCTGCTGTAACTAACACAATAACATAACACATAGTCTGCATTTCCTTGGCATAAGAGGGATTATTTTACCATTTGACAGATATAGTGAACTTTGCCAATTAATTAAAGAAATGTCTTAATTCTTTAGGGGCACATTAAAAACATCAACCTAAGGCTTCTAAAATTGCCAGTAAGCGTTTTTCCCTTTAAATAGAGGTTACTTCCTATAATTGACCTATTTTTCTATTTCCAATATCCAGTCTTCTACTGGACATTCAATCTGGCTGCATTTCCTAGGGGCAAACAATTTTTAGCTGCTTGTAGAATAAATTTTAATGAGAAGGTTTTTAAAAACATGTTATTGTTTAGAATTGTAGTGCACTGTGATAGATGATGAGCTTATGGGAGCCCAGCAATGACAGATTCAACCCTGAACAGCCTTATCTTAATTTCAAAATGGTTGGTGCATCTCTTGGTGCAACACCAACACAGCATAGATCACATGTCATTCTTGTCAGGGCCCAATGGCTCTTACCAAGTCAGGACCAAGGAGGAAGCAGTTCTCAGGACAGGCAACATTTCAGTGTAGTCAAAATCAAGCAGAAGGGTCAGGAACTAGCAATCAGTCTTTGGCATCATTTTATTTGAAATTTTCATGCCAAACTGCAATGTGATAATGTCAAGTGGCAGCATTTAACTACGTGGAGTGCCAACGTGATGTTGTTACAGAGCACTATTGACAGTCCTATGCACCTCACCAGGGTGTGGGAGCATCTGGATAACAGGCTATAATTAATTTTTGGATTGTAATGGTAGACGAGTAAACTTTTATAGATTCCTTTTCAATTATGTTGAACAAACTAATTTTAAATATTCCTAAAATTCTAGGGCTGTTTAAATTAGTTTTATAAAAAGATAGATAGGAGTCTATGGGGGGGAGTCTAAGCGATCGCTTTGCACAGTTTGCACCACTTCGCCAGGTGCAAATTTGTTACCACTACGCTAATTCACTAAAATGCATAAAGTTACATCCTGGGCACCGAACGTTCGCTAGCAATACTTCTTCAGTGCGAGCATTTCATAGCAAACATTTGTATAACGGTCGGCAAACAACACCAGAACAAACACCAGGCACCCTGGTCTCGGCTCTTGCTTCACCAGTAGTGTGACCACCTTTGGGCCTCGGGAGGAGCCCTCGGCTTACTTGGATGCCACCTGGACTTAAACGAGAGGTGCAAGATGAGAGTTCTGGATAGGCAGAGGGGCACGACTGTAGAGCAAAGTCTTTAGACAGAAGGTCATAGTACAAAGCGTTAGGCAATAGAGTAGTCAGATCACGCCGGGGCGAGGCATGCAGAGAATAAACGTAGTCAGGCAGGCAAGGGTCAAACCAGGAAGTCAATCAGAGGGTTAAGCAGAAGAGTTAGTCGATATTCAGGCAAGGGTCAGGATCCAGAAGTCAGAATAGTCAAAAGCCAGGCAGGGGTCACAACAGGAGTCAAACACAGGTTCAGACAGATTAGCTTAAAGCTCAGAAGCACCAGGAACAAATCCTATCACGGGCAATGAGATATAGTAAAAATGTCCCTTTATACCTTTAAATTGCGCATCTCTGCGCACTGACATCATCACCCCAGCGAGCATGCGCGTACAAAACCCGGAAGTGCGCTCGCGGTGCGCACTAGGAAGGAGCCGGCACCAGGGAAGAGGAGCAGCGCGGCGGGCGTCCCCGCCGATGGCGCGGTGGGCATCCCCGCCGCACCACTGGACCACCAGGGTAAGAAGTATTCACTACAATTTGCTAGTGTTCGTTTATGCCCAGAAAAGAGTCGCTAGTGATATTACACTTCGGTCAATTTGAATAGGGTGGGTACATTAAAGCCGTATGGACGTCTTTATAAGAGATGTTGGTGCTAATTCTTGAAGTGGCCAGTTGGACACTTTTTATTACAAATGTCCAAGAAACCTGAATAAAAACAAAAGAGATCCTATAATGCTTTACACTCTAAAATGAATGTTCCATGCCCCTTAAATGTCTGGGCAAAAATTTTAACCCAAAAAATTTAATAGTTAGAACTTTTGCAGGCAATCCCGATTAAAAAAGGAAATGTCGCCAGTGCTTTTACAACTTTAATGCATATCCGGCAGACAGGATATGATGTAAGTGACAGGAGATTCATTTTAGCAGTTCCCCTGGTCTGAGGTGATGAAGTCAACTCTGGCAAAAGAGGTAACGTTCAGTAAAATTCACACTTTTCTGAATTTGTGGAGTAATGACCATTCGCAAGAGCGGAAAGAGTGCAAATGAACACTAGCAAATTGTCGCCTACACCTGTTAGTAAATTGGTGATGTCTTAGCGGATGGAATTCCTGGTGAAATGTCGCTAGTATTAGCCCCTTCGCCCTTTATTAAATCTGCCCCTATGGCTTTTTAATAAAAAATATATATATATATATATATATATATATATATATTTTTTTTTTAAATTTTATATATATATATATACAAATATATACCAATTGAGAAAATTAGGTGCACACTGGTGGGACACTGGGGTTGTATTAAGAGTTCATATTTTATTATAATTATCAATAAAAATTAACTGGCCGATGTTTCGGTCTCTGCCTAAGACCTTTCTCAAGACCCTGTTCACAGTACAAAAAGTATTGCTTAAATAGATAAAAAACATGAGACTCACCACTAAGGACACACCCACCAGATCATGTGACTGATAGAAACCTGCACCAAGGAAAACATACAGGTTGTAAAACAAAGTAAACACAGAGACATATGCAGAAACAAAGTCATAGAGGTTGCAACAATGTAATGGATTAGCAGCTTATTATCTTTGATTCAAAAAACAATTTAGAGGACAGTACTCGTTTAGACCCAAAGGTGCAATGGTATTTAATTTGTATATCCAAAAGGATTCCCTTTTAAGAAGCAATTTGGACCTGTTGCCACCTCTTCTCAGGGGTGTGGTCTATAGCCATATATTTAAATGTGGGCAACCTATGTCCCATTTCCAAATAATGCTTGGCCACTGGTTTATTGGTTCTACCATCCCTAAACGATGTGCTAATGGCAGAGCGATGTCCAACCATTCTTAAGCGCAGTGTCAGATCCATTTGTCCACATACGATAATCCACATGGGCATGTGATCAAATAGACCACATGGGTGGTGGTACAAGTAATATGTGGTGTATCAAATAGCATTTCCCTGTCTAAGGATGCTTAAACGATGTTCCCGGGTTCATGTACTTGCATGATCTACAGTTTGGGCATTGAAAGGACCCAGGTTTCACTCCTGTTAGCACAACCCCTTGGTTTCTTTTGGTAACAATCTACCGGGTCATTCTTGACCAGTAGGACCCTGAGATTGACACCCCTTTTATAACACACCATAGGGGGGCCCGATACTACTTGTTTCAATTCATATTCATATTCCACTGTTTTTAAATCTGTTTTTCAAGTTTACTCATATGCCCGTTATAAGGTCATGAAAGACAACCTCAACCCTTTTGTCTTAAATGTAAAATCTGTACCTGCACACTGAGTAGGGATGTAGCGAACTGTTCTGCGGCGAACTTGTTCGCGCGAACATCGGCTGTTCGCGTCCGCCGCAAGTTCGCGAATGTCGTTCGACCATTCGACCATTCGGTCGCTAAAATCGAACGATTTTCGTTCGATTCGAACGAAAATCGTTCTATCGAACGATTACAAATCCTTCGATCGTTCGAATCGAATGATTTTCAGATGTTCGAAGTTCGCGAACTGTTCGCGAACTGTTCGCATTTTTTGCCGGTGTTCGCGAACGGCGTTCGCGAACACATACTCGGCGGTTCGCTACATCCCTAACACTGAGTCCTACTAACTTCGAGGGCACTCTGGAGCATTGCATCAGGATATCCCCTTTCCTTAAACCACATATCATTTAGCTGTTGCTCAGCAGGCTGGTGCACAAAGTTATTATGCAGTACCCTGCAAAATTGGGATATGGGTATTGATTTTTTCACATGTCGAGGGTGGCAGCTCTTATGGTGCAAAAGTATGTTCTTATCCGTTGGTTTTCTAAATAAAGTATACTCCACCCAATCAAAGTTGACAAAAAGCTTGACATCTAAGAAATGAATCTTACAATGCTGTATATCAAATGTGAAATGGACCGGGCTGTCCAGATTGTTTAATTCATCCACCATATTGTTGAATTCATTCACAACACCCCGCCAGATTATGAACATATCGTCAATAAAGTGGCGAAAAAATGTCAATCTATCACAGCAACGAGGTATTATCTGGTGTTGCTCATACTGATGCATGTACAGATTTGCATAAACGGGCACCATGACTGTCTCCATAGCTGTGCCCGCCACCTGCAAATAGAAATTATCTCTGGGTCAAAACGAGTACTGTCCTCTAAATTGTTTTTTAAATCAAAGATAATAAGCTGCTAATTCATTACATTGTTGCAACCTCTATGACTTTGTTTCTGCATATGTCTCTGTGCTTACTTTGTTTTTAATTGTATATTACTTTTTGGTGTGAATCAATTTTAAGCTACATACTTGCCTATAAAAACCCATCGGGGGCCTTTATTGGGGCACAGTGATGTTAACATAAATATTCTTTGTATTCTTGAAGAAACCGGTGTGCTGGTCCCTTTTGAACATTCATATATATTGACTTGGCCAAGCACCTGGCTTACATCTAGTTAGATATTTGGAAATAAGGACTTGGTTGGTTATATGAACACATTAGATAAACGCTTTATTGCATGCACTGAAATTCACAAAATACGGGTTTATGAAGTCCATATCATTGACAAATAAATTATCATCCCTGGCTACACTGCTTCCAGGTAATATTTTTATCTTATCTTGGTTAAGGCATCAATTAGTGAATTGGTATGTGAATAAGATTAAAAGTGTGGAACATGCTAAGGTCTGCATTCTGATCACCAAAAGTGGTGCAATAGGAATGTGTATTGAGAAAAAAAAGAACAATTTAATAAAGTTATATTCATAAATACGACTTTGATTTCCCTCAAGAGATTTGCTTTTAAGAGATAAAGGAACAAGCCTTTAAGAGATAAAAATGTTGACCTCCTTTGATGCAGTTTCACTATATACATCAATACCGCATGAAGCTTGAGTGGATGAATGGGATCTTCATACAAATATGGAATACAATTCCTTGGAAAGTTATTTTATTCATCAACTTGTTGCTTATTGTGTTGGAAGAATATGTATTATATGTATTATGTTTAGAGCAGGGAAGCCAACATGGGGTTGTATGGCATTGCCCTTAAATAACATTACAAATATTTATTTCTCTATTTAATGTGCCATTGTACAAAAGATGATTTTTTGCATTTGAGGTGGTAAAGACTTAGCCCTGCCACCGTTTCCTAATTATTTGGGCAGGGCATAGGATATTGTATTTATGATAGTAGGTGAGTTATAGAATGGACACCACCTACTTAACTTTGAATGTGACTTATCAATTATATTGTAGCCAAAGTATATCGGTGCCTGCCTATGTCCCTGTTATTTGAGCTCATTTATGAATGCACAAAATGCTAAAATGCTAAAATTTTCATTTATTTGAGCAATATTTACAAATGGACTTATACCACAAGTGTGGAGCACCAATGCTCTAAGATGCATGCACTTGTCTGAAAGTGCAATGTGAAGGGTGAACAGATGCAAAAGAACCTTTGTACTCAGTCTACAGGGGATGACAAGAGGGATCTTGCTATACATTGTACCACCATGTTTTTATTCTGTTTTTCCTGCAGGTTTAGCTATACATAACTTCAGAGTATAAATGTTAGTGCGTTTATAGTGTTAACCCTATCACTCAGCCAAATTCCTATACATTGTATAGTGAATAATGTACCTCCTATTCTAAAATATAAGTATATTATAAGTTACCAAGGAGTTCTATGACCATATAAAAGCACATGGTCTTGGAACTCTGAGAAGACTTTCTCATATTTTGCAACAGGGGGTATTAATACACAAGTTTCAGTGAGTCATATGACAGAAATTTCATCACTAAGCTCCAATTATAACCGATGACATCTCTAAGCACCGTTTATAAGGATATAATTTACAGGATATTCATGGCTCTTTTGTATTATAAACACATACAGTAAACTCATCTGACTTTCATACACAGGACTTTTGAGCCACTTATGTCTTACCAAACAATACTTAGAAATGCTTTTCATAGCTGTGTGTAATGGCAGTGCCTAGTGATGGGCCAATTTATTCGGCAGGCGCAAATTCGCGGCGAATATGCGTGATTCGCCGCCAGCGAATAAATTCGCAAAACGCCCGCGAAAATTCGCGGCAAAGATTCGGCACCAAAAACGGGCGCCGGCGTCAAAAAAACGGCGCCGTTTCGCAAATTTTTCGACATTTCGCGAAATTTGCGAATTTTTCGGTGAAGCGAAATGGCGCAAATTTGCCCATCACTAGCAGTGCCCAGTAAACTGCCCAATGTTTAACTTGGCCCTTATTTAGGAGTTAGTGAGTCATTTACTACTTCAAGTCACATTCATTGTACTGAGGGGAAGCAGATTCATAAATGGTGCCACACGTCTCTTTAATGTTGTTTTAGATGTTATGATGCAAAGGCTACTTGTTTTGATACTAGTAACTGTTGCGTTTATACAAAAACATTTTTCATGTGACCGATATCCAACTTCTGTATCAAAAGATTTTAAGAGCTATACACTAGATTAATTCCAGCATGCATGTGGTTTATTTCATCATGTTACATTAACAGCCCCTAGGAATGTTTCAGATATATCCTCATTCCCAAAAAGATTCAGGCCGCCACATTTCCTGTGCATATTGGATTATTTCACATCAAACAGATTAAAATAGGTGTGTGCCAGAGATAAGGAGCTGCAGCTTATAAATGGAAATTACATTATGAACCAGAAATGGTTGAAGAGCTCTGAGAACTAGTAGTGTGAGCCAATGGCCGTTACTGTGTATGATATGAGTTATTTCTTATTTTACATATTACAACCCTGAGGGTAATTCATATTAAAGGAAAAGAAAATGCTGTGAAAGAAGGCCTGCTGTATAAGTTGCAGAATACACACTTCGATATATAGTACATTGCAGAGTCCTATTCCTTTTCTTACAGGCACACAATTACAGTACTATGTAACAACCTCACACAAGTATTCATGCAGAATTATATGTGTGTACAGAAGAAACATGCCCCATGTTTTAGCCTGCCATCAGATTAATAGCATTACCCTGAGAATGTCAGCTAAATTGTTACCAACATTCCACTGGGCAAAACACATGGGCAAGTTTCAGTCAAAGCAATCAATTACCAATATGGAGACTAGCAATTTCTAAGAGAGGATTCAAAGAGCTCCCATTGGCTTGGAAGTAAATTGAAGTGTTTGGGAAAGGGTGTTAGGGGTGAAAGAAGAGAACAGAGAATCAGGAGAGGCTAAAGAGAAAAGGGCACACAGAATGGTGAAGATATCAGTAAAGGTGGCTATATGCAAACAGATCGTACAAAACAAAGTTTAGTGGTAAAATTTTTATTGACTGCCTTTGAAGGTGCTCAAACATTGGCAGAAAGTTAGTGCTATAACGTCAGATAGAGGTAGAATTTTATTGTTTCGACCTACATAGCTGACAATTCAGCTCTAAACATTTGTAGAGAAAACAAATTATCTTTCCTGCGATCAATTATAATGTGTATGGCCACCTTAAGACTGCAGGAAGAGATAGAATGACCTTATGTATGAAAATGAGAGAGGATTAAAAACATAGTATTTGATAAATTGGATAGAGTAACTTAGTAAGAAGATAGATAATGGCAAGACTGGAACGCAGGCTGAACTAACAGTTAATTAGTAGAAACTAGAAAGAAGACAGAGGGAAAGATTGCCAAAAAAAACCATTTGTGAAGTTTAAAATGGTCAATGTACATAATGTAAAAATTAAAATGTGAAAGAAAGTAGAAGTGAAGTAAAAAAAGATTAGTAAAAAAGTGAGTTGTAAGAAGAAAGGGAGTTGTAAGAAGAAAGGGACACAAGACAGAGGCTGAAACAGAAAATCTTGTAGGATGGTAGCAAATAAAGATTGATGAAGGATGGGAGATGGGACAAACATATACAGAAAAGGATAAATAACATGAATAATGAGCGAGAGAAATTTGACGGTTGATGAAAAAGAATTTGTGGTATCAAGATGGGGGGAAGAGAAAGTGATTAGACAATGGAAAGAAGCCTTCTCCAGCACCATAAGGTTCACTTCCAGGATCCAGCATATCAGTTACAAATCTTACTGTGTGGCATGCCCAGTAGCCCAAACCCCACACTGGAATGACCAGCAGGGCCACTGGGTCAATATTTAAAGTATAAACTAGGAGGGTGTAGACTGGTAAGGAGACTAGAAGTTTGCTTGCAGTAAGAGAGTTTATTAAGCCAACATAAAGTAAATTAATTCCTAAGTACTGAAACAGACAGGTTAATGAAAAGAACAAACTTACTGGCCCAGGAGTTCAAAGTTAAACAAAAGTCCAGGAACAGGCATACATTAGCCAAAAAGGGAGACAAGAACCAGGAATACCAGCATGGGAGAGAGTCCTGGAACAGGGTCAGACTGGAACTAGGAAACTAGGAAAGTAGACCGGGAGTCCAGCAGGTAACAGGAACTATGAACTGGCAGGGAGGGAAGCTAGTTCATGGTTTAAATAAGGGCACTCTGCTGGGAGCTAATTAGGAATAGGCTGCACCTGTTGGTTAACGCAGAGCAGCTGAGTATAATTAACAGCACCAGGGCTAGCCATAGGAACAGGGTAAACTAACACAGCTAATCTGCATGAATAGTAAAGAGTTAAGGCAACAGGCTGCAATACAAAAGGTCCCAGGTTCAAACCCAGCAGAGGGATAATTCTTTACACTGTGCTTGTAAAAGTCATTCCCCAAACCCTTATCCAAATTACATTTATTGAACTAACAAAGAATTTTACAGAAGAAAGGTAATAGCTTTGTAAATAGGTTACAAAAATGAATATTTTGTTTAGTAACTGTGTATTTCAGATTGGAACTTACTTAGTCATAAATGCTTCTTGAATATTTGCTGTTAAACTATATTGTTAACAATGGAATATGCTCCCCTCTATCCCATCTACAGTTTGCTGATGGGTTGTTTCATCCTTTTTGGATAAGCAATAGTCTTTTTTCAGACTCACTCAGCAAAGTTTTTTGCAAACATTTTCCGAGACTAATGCCCTAGAGAGTTAAAAATAAAATATGAATCATCAATGAACCATCAATGTATTGTTCACACTTTCTGATCTTGATTGATGTCTCTTTTCTATTATTGCTCCTCATGCTGGAAAGTAAAGCGATTTTCTTTGTAAATCAATCCACAGACCCCTGGATGCAAAGTAGTATCACATTATGAAAGTAAGGACCACTCATGGAGAAGGGATGAACATCAGAAGAATGTGCATGTGTACAGCATGATGAGCATATCTATTTACTGGCACAGCAGGAGACTGCATTAAACCCACAGAGGCATGTCAGAATTGCAAACAAAATAGTATAATATCTGTATCCTTATTTTATTCAGTTCCATACCAGTATGAACACGACAGGAACTAAATAGTTTTTTTCTATATATAGAGGATAACCTAAAATGGTTTTGGGATTTATTTGGTGGGGCTTGAAGCAAACAGCATTAACACTGACTGATTTTAATTTATATTAGGAAGTGTGAATTTATAAACATAGTTACATAGTTACATAGTTAAAATGGGTTGAAAAAAGACAAAGTCCATCAAGTTCAACCCCTCCAAATGAAAACCCAGCATCCATACACACACCCTTCCCTACTTTAAATTAAATTCTATATACCCATACCTATACTAACTATAGAGCTTGGTATCACAATAGCCTTTGATATTATGTCTGTCCAAGAAATCATCCAAGTAACTCTTAAAGGCATTAACTGAATCAGCCATCACATCACCCGGCAGTGCGTTCCACAACCTCACTGTCCTGACTGTGAAGAACCACCTACGTTGCTTCAAATGAAAGTTCTTTTCTTCTAGTCTAAAGGGGTGGCCTCTGGTACGGTGATCCACTTTATGGGTAAAAAGGTCCCCTGCTATTTGTCTATAATGTCCTCTAATGTACTTGTAAAGTGTAATCATGTCCCCTTCAGAGCGCCTTTTTTCCAGAGAAAACAACCCCAACCTTGACAGTCTACCCTCATAATTTAAGTCTTCCATCCCTCTAACCAATTTAGTTGCACATCTCTGCACTCTCTCCAGCTCATTTATATCCCTCTTAAGGACTGGAGTCCAAAACTGAACTGCATACTCCAGATGAGGCCTTACCAGGGACCTATAAAGAGGCATAATTATGTTTTCGTCCCTTGAGTTAATGGCCTTATTTATGCAAGACAGAACTTTATTTGCGTTAGTAGCCACAGAATGACTTTGCCCAGAATTAGACAACCTGTTATCTACAAAGGTGCCAAGATCCTTCTCATTTAAGGAAACTCCCAACACATTGCCATTTAGTGTATAACTTGCATTTATATTATTTTTGCCAAAGTGCATAACCTTGCATTTATCAACATTGAACCTCATTTTCCAGTTTGCTGCCCAGTTTTCCAGTTTAGACAAATCACTCTGCAAAGTGGCAGCATCCTGCGTGGAACCTATAGTTCTGCACAATTTAGTATCATCTGTAAAAATAGAAACAGTACTTTCAATGCCCACCTCCAGGTCATTAATAAACAAGTTGAAAAGCAAGGGACCTAGTACAGAGCCCTGCGGTACTCCACTTACAACACTGGTCCGAACTGTCCTGAATATTTTTTATATGCTAGCATTTTCATTGATTTGAACCCCAGTGTCCACCAAGTCATTGTTGCATGCAAGGACTCTAGCACAGAGCATACATTTGTGTGATTCATTCAATGGGATGGATCTCGGCACACTGCAATGCTGCAAACACTACATGTCTTAAGTTGTTTTGGTGTACACAATGGAGGCTAGTTGAAGGGCTGGGGTTTGGATGGATTAAGTTCTCCTATCAATGGTCTATCAATGGTCTATCAGGGCTCCTGCTACCCTTTGGGAAACCCTTCCTCTTTCTCTTGTAATTGAAGGATGTTACTGTCTGAAGTCATAGTTAGAGAATCCTTGGAGAAAACAGGCCATACTGCAAAGTTTTCATCTGCCATTGGATTTTATAATACTGACATACACTATGGGACAAAAAATGTGACTTTAGAGCTCAAATACACAGCAAAAAGACAGGGCTACTCAGCACTCAGGAATCCACATGGCCAAAAGTATAAGTTAAAAGAATAATTTATTAATCATAGTTAAAAGTATAAATGCATCTCCATTGGCCTTTCACCCACTGATAAAATGTCACGAACGCCGCCCGTAGCTCTGGGCGGCACATCCTTCCCCGTCGGTGTCGCTCCCAAAATGGTGGTGCCCATGGCCCCCACGTGGGTAGCGGCGGCACAATGACGTCAGACATATAGTCAACTACAAGAGGTCCTCTGCACTCAACCCATTATCAATACATTTAAGACAGAGACATTTTGTGCATACTGCTACTGAAAAATGCCTTACCCTTTAAACAACACAGGGATTGTTTGTCCATATATTGCAATATATTTAAGCTGGCCAACTACGTCAAAGTCATCCCATATCTGGCCAGTCCTACGCTTAATTTTCATCTGATTCCTTAAGAATTCAATTGCTTAATTAAACATTTTACAAAGGGACTAAGTTTTACCTGCAACTTACTAGCTGCTTTCAAAGTAAAACTCCCAAACTTGGCTGCCCTTTTATTAGACACCAGTGGGATCACCTGGCTATAGCTGGTTTTCCTTCTGTATTCATTCTCTATTCTCTGATGTGTGAGTGGGCGTCAAATCTAAAACAGCAATGCACTTTTACAGTGCACACATACATGGGAAGACTTGAACAAACATGCCTTTGAATGTGTGTTAATCTTGCATCAAGTAGGTGAATACTGCCCCCATAAAATTACAGATCCTGAAAGTTACATTTACTCTTCACAGTTCTTCAGTGAATCTTACTGAGCTGGAAGCTGCTTTATTAGTGCACAGGGAAGTATTAATAAAGCACTGTCCTGCCCTGACAATATCTAGTAAGTTATTTGGAGCACCCAGGGATGAAAGTTGAGTATGAAACCCCTACGTAATACCTGCTGACAGCAAACATGGACTACAGGTCTGCCTTGTGATGCACACTGTGACTCATTTGGATATTCAAGTAGTCTAATGAACTGTTCATTGGATAGACAGTACATGTGTTAAATGAATGGAGCTGTAAGGGGCTCAGTTTTACACCCTTGTACAGGCCTATCCTTAAATGAGTGGTGGCCTAAAACAGTATCCTTCAACAAGTGCCAGAACATATTCGTTTAATGCTCACTTGCATCCTCTTCTCACATTTAACTAGCTGATAAATGAATGTGCTTCTGAACACATAAATGCAATCAATGTTTTACTTTTTGTGGGTTTCAAAAAAATGTATATATTTTTATATATCTGGAGTTTCCAGTCTTGGAATTTCAAATCTGGTTGCTAGATAAAAATTACCCGGGTTTATAAGTCAGAATGGACGATAAATAGGAGACAATCTAAAAAGAAAGATAAGTATGAAATCAGAATAACAATAGAAGTAAACCCTTACAATCCATGTGTTTGCTGGTCATTGATCCCGTCAACCAGAAGTTGCAACGTGGAAATGGTCTGAATAGGAACAAATACTGAAAGTCAAACAAAAGTTGCTTAGAACAGGTTGATCAATAACACTAGCCATCTCACCTGGCTTTCTGGTTTGTCCAATCAACTTGTACAGGTGTCACATTCCTAGATAAAGCATGTCAGTGTTGGTCCATTTGCCATAATTTAAAACACATTGAGCATATCACAGTTTGTTTCAGGCTTAAGAAGCAAAGAGTTAATCCAAAACACAATTTTTGGGAAAACCGATGTGTCACCTCATCAAATTACATTTATTTTTAACATGGACTGTCATAATTGTTACTGTCACGTATGGCTCCCTAAATTCAGAACAAGTGCTAGGTTCCCTGATCTCGGCTCAATCTTCTGCCTGTCGCAGACACCTTTGGCTTCGGGAGGAGCCCTCAGCTACTCAGATGCCACCAAGTTTTAAACTTGAGAGGAGCCAAGTAAATGTTCTGAACTGGCAAAGGTTGGACGGAAAGCAACAGTTCAAGGAGTAGACGAAAAGTGTGGTCAGACAGGCTGGACTCTGTACAGGTGGAGTTTAAGCAGGCAATACGAACCTGGCTCTCACACACCCTTATCAATAATTAGTACAGTGCTGTCTGGTGCACAATAGTGATGGGCAAATTTGGGGCGTTTTGTTTCGCCAAAAAAGTCACAAATTTCCTGCGAAATTCGCGAAACAATGAAAAATTTGCGAAATGGTGCCGGCGTCTCGTTTTTTATAAAAAAACGTCACCGGCGGGGAATTGCGGGAATTCGCCGCAATTTCGAGCCTGGTGAATAAATTGTCCCATCACTAGTCCACAATGGTACCCAAATCCAATATCTAGAAGCAAAATACCCAAAGTCACACAGAATTGGTGCAAGCAAGGAACACCTTGCACGTTTAATGCGAAAGTGCAGTGCAAGGTTTTGGAGTCACGCCCCTTTGTCAAGCAAGGTCAGACAGGCAGGGGTCGGTACAGGAAGCGTTCAAAGAGTAGTCAGGCAAGGGGCAATATCGGCAGAGTTCAGAATAGTCAGGCAGGCTGGGATCAAAACCAGAATCAAGACAAGTCAAAATTGCACCCAGATACTAAGAAGTTAGACCTAACAGCAGGCAAAGACTTCTATCCTGAATACCCTTCTTATAATTTCAATCTAGCACCAAAGCTCGATGACGCCACTACGCATGGCGCGTAAGATGCGGAAACCGGCATTACGAAGAAGCACCACACGGTGGGGCGGGGCATCCCTGCCAGCCCACTAGACCACCAGGGTATGTTACAGTTACTTATTATCTCTACATAGGCAACATGTATTATAATAATGATGATCCAAGGTACAATGCAAATGGTCATGCTGTGATTCCTTCTTCTGACTCACAATGCAAAAGTTGAGGAATCAACTCGATATTGTTTTTACATTACCCCCTCCCTGGGCAGTTTGTTTCCTTTATGCAATTAAAGAAGGAAAAAAGCAGAGAAAAATACAGCAAAAATGAGCAGAACCATTAAAAAATATCTATTTGTATAAATCCACACTTTCTCTTTGTGTGCTGAATACACCTTTCATGTTCCCTCACCTTAGGTTTTACACAAAGTACTTTCAATTAAGAGACGTCACACAGGTAATAATTGTGTAGGGCTCTTTATCTGGATTTCTTTTATAGGATTGTTAGTGGCAATGTATTGTCGAGCATCCTGCAGTTCCCACTAAACCCTTTTATATCTCTTCCCTGTCTGACTAACTCTTTTATTTTATTTTGCCCATGTCGCCTGCATTCGGAGGCATGAATCAGACCCTCTCTAAAGTGTTTCCAGAGCATTTAACAGATCAGAAGGGACTTGTCACAGAGCAG
This sequence comes from Xenopus laevis, assembly GCF_017654675.1. Classification (NCBI taxonomy): domain Eukaryota; kingdom Metazoa; phylum Chordata; class Amphibia; order Anura; family Pipidae; genus Xenopus; species Xenopus laevis. Next base: position 106,458,223 of record NC_054377.1, read on the forward strand.
ATACGCAGAGTGTCCCCACAGGTACGATTCTAAGGGCTCTTTTATTTTAATCTAAGGCTCCATTATTTTTTCCTTGGGGTGAATGAGAGGAAAAAGCTTCGTGAGAGAGTTTTAAAATCTGCAGTAGTGCTTCTAAAGTCAGTTAAATGAGGCAATAGAAAGTTCTTTAGAGAGAACTTTTATAAGTTAATTCTTTATAATGTGTGCATGGAATACAAATAGTTGTGTTGTCAGTTAACCAGAGCAGATTTAAAGGGCCTCTAAACCGCCAATGGTATCCAGTGTGTAGCTGCATTTTTAAAGCACTGACTAAATAGAAATTACTTGACACTCTTTGTACTTTTTTTGTCTACTTTTTTAAACTCAATCTCAGCCCTGCAGTAGATTAAATGGAAGAAAGACTTATGTTCATTTAGAAATATGTTTATCATGAACAAACTCTTACTGTATGTAGTTTTGATAAGTTCCAGAAAACTTCACTTATGACGACGTATTTATCAAGCACCACAACCCTCTCTACCTTCACAAGCCTAGACCCATAGCTTCATGAAAGTCAATATTAAGCTTATGCTCAAACCAGGTGCAGAGTTGAGTGCATTTTCTAAAAGCTATATGTATACCATGTATATATGTATATACCACCAATATATTCTCTTGCTTCCTCTCGTTTGCTACCGCCAAAAAATTACAGGAGTGTCAGGCTGTCTTATGTGCACAAACGCCTTTGCTTTTTAATTTGTTTATTAATAAGCTTGAAATGGCATTGTTCCATGCAGAATGCTGCCACTTTGCAGAACAATTTTACTGGTTAATGAGGTTCAATATTGATAAGTGCAAGGAATAACATAAATATAAGTTATACACTAAATGGTAGTGTGGTAATTGACTGAGAAGGATCTGAGTTTTGTGGATAACAAGCTGTGTAACTTTAGGCAATGTCATTAAGTGGCAAATAAATTACTGTCTTACATTAAAAATGGCCTTAACTTGAGGGTTAAAACATAATTTTGCCTCTTTATAGGTCACTGGTAAGGCCTCACCTGGAGTATGCAGTGCAGTTTTGGGCTCCAGTCCTTAAAGGAGAAGGAAAAGCTTGGTGCACTTGAGGGTGCCAAATGTTAGGCACCCCCAAGTGATTGTATTGACTTACCTGAAACACTGGGCCAGTGCTCCTATCAGCAGAAAACTGCACTGGTCTGGGGTTATACCAGTGAGCACCACAAAGCGTTTTCTTCTTTCTTCAAATTTAGTTCTACTGTGCATGCGCAGACACGGGAAGACAGAGGAAGATAGAAGAAGATTGTGGAAGGTGCTTACTGGTGTAACCCCGGGCCGGTGCAGTTTTCTGCTGATAGATGTACCGGCCTAGGGTTTCAGGTAAGTCAATACAATCACCTGGGGGTGTCTAATATTTGGCACCCCCAAGTGCACCAAGCCTTTCCTTCTCCTTTAAGAAAGATATCAAGTACCTTGAGAGAGTGCAGAGATGTGCTACTAAACTGGTTTTGTGGATGGAAGATTTAAATTAGGAGGGTAGACTGTCAAGGTTGGGGTTGTTTTCTCTGAAAAAAAAAACACTTGCGAGGGGACATGATTACACTTTACAAGTACTTTAGAGGCATTATAAGCAGCTAGCAGGGGACCTTTTTCACAGATTTTAAGAACTGATCTTTCACTTGAAGCAGGAATGCACTGCCTGGTAATGCTGAGATGGCAGATTTTATAAATGCCTTTAAAAGGGGCTTGGATGATTTCCAAGCATAATATCCAAGGCTATTTTGATCTTGAGACTTAAAGTTAACATATATGTATTGGTAAATATATACATATATATTTGTGAGTGTATAGATAGGTCTTGTTGAACTTAAAGCACTTTGGGTTTTCTTTCAATCCAAATTGACTATTTAACTATGTAACTCCAACAAATATTGCATTTATCCTGAATCTTTCCCAGTTTAATGAATATTCTAATCCAGGCAAAATCAGGGCAAAGTCAATGTAGACCTAATTATAATACCAATATCTATATTAATTGTAGATTTTAGAATCCAATAGCCCCTGATATTATGCTTGTCCAAGAAATCATCCAAGATCCTGTTAAAGGTTTTAGCTGAATCAGCCATCACAACATCACCCTGCAGTGCATTCCACGACCTCATTGTCCTCACTGTAAAGAAGCACCAACGTTGCTTCAAATGAAAGTTCTTTTCCTCTAGTCTAAAGGGGTGGCCTCTGGTGTGATGATCCACTTTATGGGAAAAAAATATCCCCCGCTACCTGTCTATAATGTCCTCTAATGTACCTGTAAAGTGTAATCATCTCCCCTCGCAAGCGCTTTTTTTCCAGAGAAAACAACCCCAACATTGACAGTCTAGCCATATAATGTAAGTCTTCCATTCCTCTAACCAGTTTAGTTGCACGTCTCTGCACTCTCTCCAGCTCATTTATATTCCTCTTAAGGACTGGAGCCTTAAACTGCACTACTTACTCCAGGTGAGGAGTTAATGCCCTTTTCATGCAAGACAGAGCTTTATTTAATTTAGTAGCCACTGAATGACACTGCCTGGAATTAGGCAAGTTGTTATCTACAAAAACACCTAGATCCTTTTCATTTTTCAGTTTGCTGCCCAGCTTTCTAATCTAGTCAAATCACTCTGCAAAGTGGCAGCATCCTGCATGGAACCTATAGATCTGCACAATTTAGTATCATCTGCAAAAGTAGAAATTGTACTTTCAATGCCCACCTCCAGGTCATTAAAAAGCAAAGGACCAAGTACAGAGCCCTGCGGTACTCCACTAACAACACTGGTCCAATTAGAAAATGTTCCATTTACCACCACTCTTTGTAGTCTATCTTTTAGCCAGTTCTCTATCCAAGTACAAATACTATGTTCCAGGCCAATATTCCTTAATTTAACCAGTAACCTTCTCTGTTAAATGGAGCAAATATAGCAGATTATTAAAAATTTTTACTGAACTGAAACAAGCCAGGTTTGTCTAGGATAATATACTTAAACCAACAATTACTTTCTAACTTTCCTCTTAATAAGAAAAACCCAGAATATGATTCAAGGAATCATTTATTTAAAAAAAAGATGAAAAAGAAACAGTATAATTGCTGCTTAGAATATTCAAAGGGAAACTGTAAATCCAAAGCCGACGATATAATAGTGGAAATATGAGCGCTCTAATGAAAGTTCTAATTGAGTTATACCCCCGTTAACACATTGCATATCTGCTTTCATTGCCCGGACTTTAATGCGTCTCTGGTTGCTCATCTGCAGCCATATATTTCAGATCCCTATTTTTCAACATTCCAACAAAAGAAAGCAGTTGTATCAAATTTTGTTACTGCACCTGCTCCCTGAGGTTATCTTTTTATTTCTGTGTAATGTCTTTAAACTGCACAATGTTCATGCACTTGGAAATATAACATTTTAACTCTTGCAATTTGGCAGGAGCTGTGCCAGGGACTTTGAATAAAAGCTAGTAGGGATGTAGCGAACTGGCGTTTTGGTGTTCGCGAACGCCGTTCGCGAACACCGGCAAAAATGCGAACAGTTCGCGAACTTCGAACACCCGCAAAATCGTGCGATTCGAACGATCGAAGGATTTTAATCGTTCGATCGAAGGATTTTCGTTCGAATCGAACGATCGAAGCCATTCGATCGAATGCTTTTCATTCGATCGAATGCTTACAATCGTTCGAACGAATGGAAATCGTTCGATTTTAGCGGTCGAAGGAATCGAATGGTCGAATGGTCGAACGATTTTTATTCGAATCGAACGCGAACTCAAATTGGCGAACGTCGCGCGACGTTCGCGAACATTCGGCGGACGCGAACAGTCGAAGTTCGCGCAAACTAGTTCGCCGGCGAACAGTTCGCTACATCCCTAAAAGCTAGATCCTCAGATTAAAAAAAAAAATGCAAATGTAGTTCTGTTGTGATCAATGTGTTTAAAATATGTATGTAAAATATTTATGTATATCAGGGCACTCTGGCAAGGAGAGGGTTTTAACCTAATTGAAGTCTTCCACCAATCAACTGCTTGGGGAGGCTTTTTAAAAACATTGTCTCATGGCTATACTCTTGTTTCACCCCTTTGTGCCACACTTCTCACTTGCCCTTCTAACCATTCCTCTACTCCCAGTCCCAGTTCTCTGTGACACTGCCTCCCTGGAACTGTTATGAGTTATAGTTCTGCATCCAGCTTTACTCATAAGCAAGGAACTGGCCTTGTGTATACAATTCCTGCCACTGCTGTTAGTTATAGTTCTGCATCCAGCTATACCTGCAAATGAATTCGCAAAACTGCGGTGAAAATTCGCCGGCATCTAAAAAATTTGGACGCGTGTCTGAATAGTCGCTCATGGCAAAATTGTTGCAAGTCAACATTATTCGGACGCCCATTGACTTTAATGTGCTAATTGACGTGGGCATTAAAATTGACGCGGGCATCAAAATTGTCGTTTGCTAATTTTTTGCTGTTTCGTGAAATTCGCAGGAAATTCTATCATTTTTCGGTGAAACAGGACAAATTCGCCCATCACTGCTCGCAAGCAAGGAGCTGGTCTCATATATACAATTCCTGGGAGTGTAGTAAGTTATAAACATCCTCGCAAGCAAGAAGCTTGTCTTGTGTATATAATTTCTGGCACTTTTGTAATTTATAGTTCTGCATCCAACTATACTCGCAAGCAAGTTGTTATAATAACCATCTTAAGCATGCTGTACTGGTACTACAGGCTCAGCCACTGGGATCCAGCTCTTATAGGCCTACTAACATTTTTTTCATAAATCATAAAAACCACAAAAAAAAAACTCTAATACAAAACGTTACCATGTAAAAGCTGTTGAGGTCCTATGCAAGTCAATGGGAGATGTGCCTATCCTATTGTCCATTTTTAATCAATTCGGACTTTTAGGGGATTTCAGATTTTATTTATCTGGATTGTAAAGATTTTTTTTGTTTGTGCTTTTTATATTTAGATCTTTTAATAAATTACATGGCATTTGTGATTTTAGAGAAAATGATATACAAAAAATGTGCCTCACATAAAAAACCTTCACTCCTTTAAAGAGGATTCTTCACCTTTAAATTAACTTTTAGTGTGATGTGGAGATTGATATTCTGAGACAATTTGCAATTGGTTTTCCTTTTTTATTATTTGTGGTTTTTGAGTTGTATAGCTTTTTATTCAGCAGTTCTCCAGTTTGCAATTTCAGCAGTCTGGTTGCCAGGGTCCAAATTACCCATTCTACTGCATTGATTTGAATAAGAGACTGGAATATGAATAAGAGAGGCCTGAATACAAAGATAAGTAATAAAAAATAGCAATAACAATAAATGCGTAGACTTACAGGAGTTTTAGAAGGGGTCAGTGACCCCCATTTGAAAGCAGGAAAGAGTCAGAAGAATAAGGCAAATAATTAAAAAAACTATAAAAAAATAAAAAATGAAGACCAATTGAAAGTGTCTTAAAACTGGCCGTTCGGTAACATACTAAAAGTTGTTGTGAAAGTGAACTTTCCCTTTAAGTCCCTTCTATTAATTGGTGGTCAGTGCAGTATAGTGGAAAGCTGGAAAGAATCAGAAGAAATAGGCAAATAATTTAAAAACTATATAAAAAGTTAAAATTCAGACCAACTGAAAAGTTGCTTAGAATTGGCCATTCTATGAAATACTAAAAGTTAACTTAAAGGTGAACCACTCCTTTAATAGAAGAGAGTTAACGTAGTGACTCTTTCAGAAGGTTTTATGTGAAGCGCATTATTCAGTATTTGATATATGGTCTGAATTTGACTATAGTGCTTTTTCAAACAGGAACCCACACATAGGGTTTCTATTCTATTTAGAGAAAATGAGTTTATTAGTGGTTTCAAAAACCTTTAAAACCATAAAAATCAGGATGTCGATAAATGGGCCTTGTGGAGGCCTATTTATTAAAAGTCGGATTTTAGTGGTTTTAGAGGTTTTAGAAACTACAACTAAACTCGCAAACTCCAAGGGGCACATTTACTTAAACTTGAATTAATCTCATTTCTCATCCGACCAAACTCCCTTCCATGATTTTAACTCATTTATCAATAATTTCTCAAAAAAAGTCAACAAAATCGAGTATCAATTCGAATCTTAAAATTTTGAGATTTTATTGAGAAAACTCAACTTTTTTGATTTTCAGCAGAAGACCCTGAAGTTTTCGGATTATCGATGTCATGAAACAACTTCAGAATCATCTGCCATTGACTTCTACACATACTCGAGAGGTTTGAGATGGAACATTTGTGGATTTGGAATTTTAGCAGCTTTGGGGTATGATAAATATCTAAAAATTCTAATTCTTTTTTACATGAAAAATAGGAGTTTTCCTCCTAAAAACCTTGACTAGAAAAGGTTTAATAAATGGGCCCCTAAAACTACAAATCTTTTGGAATTTATTAAAAGATCCGAATAAAAAAGTACAAATTAAATCTCTAAAACCTCAAAAAATTTGAATTTTAAGGACAATTCCTTCTGAAAAAAAAAAATCAGAAAACCTCTAAAAGTCTGAATTGATTTATAATGGTCCAATAGGATCAGCACAGTTCCTACTGACTTCTATAGGACCTTGACAACGTCTATCTGGTAAAGTTTTGTATTAGAGGTTTTAACGGTTTTTACAATTAAGAAATCAAAACATTTTAGAGCTTTTAAAAAAATAGGAAAACCATGAATTTTTTGAGTTTTGTGGAAAAAAACGAAATTCAATGGTCAGTAAATGGGCCCCTTAGTGTCTCAAACCCTAACAATGTACAGTTATTAGACCTATTATCCGGAATCATCGGGATCTGGGGCTTTCCGGATAATGGGTCTTTCTGTAATTTGGATCTTCACACCTTAGAACTACTAGAATATCATGTAAACATTAAATAAACCCAATAGGCTGGTTTTACTTCCAATAAGGATTCATTATATCTTAGTTGGGATCAAGTACAAGCAACTGTTTTCTTACTATAAAGGAAATCATTTTTAAAATTTTGGATTATTTGATTATAATAGAGTCTATGGGAGACGGCCTTTCCGTAATTCGGAACTTTCTGGATAATGGATCCCATACCTGTATATGGATTTACCTTGTATACAGACATACTTATATTATTAAAAATTGAAAACATAGTGAATAAAGTAGCCCCAGTTGTAAAATATAAGGATATTACAAGTCACCAAGGCTCTTCTGAGGCCGAATGGCTGTGTTATTCAATGGGCAGCATGATGACACTATGGTTATCTTACAGAAGTGAATATGGGACTTCACAAGAGATGCTTACAGGCTGTTTCACAGCAGTGTTCTGTATTTGATAGTACTTGTGGCAGCCAGAAAGACATTTTATTTTATTACAGTAGTAAATATAAACCTTTTCACTTAAGGTTTTTCAGAAGGAAAAATAAAACGGGAGTATAAACGTAATCTTGCCTTATAACATGAATCAAAAGAAAACTCCTCGCTCGTTTCTAATCTGTTTGGTGAGTTAATCCTGGTACTGTATGTTGCCTCATTGTGCCACATCACAAAACTCTTCTCCTCTTTTTAATTGCTTTGACTATTTGCCAATTCAATATTCATGTTTTCTGTTTAATTCTGTATATTTCATTGTGCTCAGACAAGCTGCCGTAAAGGTTTGCTTTTATAAGATAGTGGGTTACTGCACTATATGTGCAGATATTTTTAATAGTGCCTGCATGATCTCAACTATAATAAAACGACTAAAACACCCTCCTATCTTCTCTCTATTCATTTCCATTATGTAAATGGGAAAGACATTGTTAGGAGTTGGATCCATTCCTTCTCACAGCTTTCTTGTTTTACTAGTTCATAAAAGAAGATCTTTATGTTCTAAAGAAATTGGAAAAACAATGTACAATGATGAAACAGGGTTTGATGAAGCCACATAAAAAGGCAGATTCCTGGGCTGTTTCGGATATAAATCTTCAGATTGGGGTTAATAAACCGCCGATGCTTCTTTACATATACTGATATTAGACGCTTCACTGTACTTGTACTGACCATACAAGAAAAACAAAAAAGGGTCAGTTACAATTGCAGCCACATGAGCACATTATTCCTTAAAGGAAAAGGAAAGTAATTTTTACTTGGGGATGCCAAATGTTAGACACCCCCAAGTGATTGCATTTACTTACCTCATGGGGTTCTTCCAGCGAGCACCATAGAGCAATGAGCTTCCTGTTTTCTTTCTTCAAATTTCCTGGGGCAGATGCATGAGCAGTAGAATGAAATAGCTGGCTTTTTCGTTAAAGTTTGGCTTCTCACTCTACTGCGCATACATAGCCGCGTGAAGAAAGAAGAAGCCGAAAGCAATCACTCCATGGAAGAATCCCGGGCCGTTGCAGTTTTCTCCTGATAGTAACACTGGCCCAGGGTGTCAGGTAAGTAAATGTGATCACTTGGGGGTGTCTAACTTTTGGCAACCCCAAATATAAAAGAACTTTACTTCTCCTTTTAAGTTACTTATTTCCTAGTATGCTACTTGCACTTCCGTGTAACTGTGGGTCCATCCTGTCTCTTCCGTTGAATGTTGTGCCTCTATTGACACTGGAGGACCCTGGAGCTGCCACCGATTCTAGGGTCACCACAGCAGGTTGCATCAATAGAAGATTCATTCTTGCACCAAAATAATCATACACTAAGTCATATTAACTCTGTGCACCAGAAGTGACAAAATCCCCATTCTAAAAATGTTGCCTGCAACTTGCATCTGATTTGTGAACGCATTCTTGCATAATTGCTTCTATTTTAATCTATTGCAGGTGCAATTCTGGGGGGGGATGCATGATTATGGCTACAAAAATGGTAATTTGCATACTGCACTACATTTGCAAATTACCCTTAGGGCTCTTACTGACGAGTGGTTGAAGCTGCAATCCCCTCCGTTTTTCTGCGTTCAGCCGCAGGGAAGCACAGGAATAGATGCATTAAGCTTTTTTCAATGGGGCTGTACTCACACAGGCGCGTGTAGGCGCTGAACGCAGGTTGAGACGCAACATGCTGCATTTTTCCTGCGTTTGGCGCCTACACACACCTCTGTGAGTACAGCCCCATTGAAAAAAGCTTAATGCGTCTATTCCTGCGCTCCCCTGCGGCTGAACGCAGAAAAACGGGAGTGCAGCTTCAACCGCTCGTCAGTAAGAGCCCTTAAAGACTCTAGGGGTCATTTATGAGTGCAGGTGTATTTGTGCTCATTCTCTGCAGTCAGTATATAACCCCATTCATTAAAGGTACTTGTGTCAAAATGTGCTCTCTGCACTTCAGTATAGTTGCGCTCATAACTTTCTGCCTCCCATTGCGAATCAAGAGATTCTGCCCCTATTGACACAAGGGAAACCTGGAGCTACCACCAACTTTAGGCCAGGCAATAGCTCCAGGGTTCCCTTCATGCCCTGCATCAACAGGAGTAGCACACTTGTGTCTAAAGATTTGGGTGCACATGGCACTCTAACGCTGTACACCAGAAATGATGCCAAGTGGACTTGGAAAGTGCAATTGAGTCCAATATGCGTCAAAGTGCTTATGCAGTTGCATTAATTTTGATGCATCACCTGCAACTGTGTAAGATAGAAGATTCTCCTGTAACAGCAATAACACTGGAACTCTGAAGCGAAATGCTGCATTTTGGAAAAAAAGCATGCTGATTGCATTTCAAATACACTTTGCTCTAATATGTCTATACATCACCAATGACTATAACACAATCGCTCGCCTCTGCGTAGGAGAGCATTAGTATGCTACTTAAGAAAAAAATCTAAACTATTCTGTTTACCTGACACTGTGTACAGATATCTAATAAAAATATTAAAAGAAATGCACTTTGCTCCAAGAAGCAAAAGAAAGCATGAAAAAAAAAACATGAAAAAATAAAATGTTACAGCTGCTCACAGATTTGCATTCATCCAATCTCTCCTATGGAAAATAAATCTGTCCTTGTCGCTGCAATTCAATATCAGAAATATATGCTTTACTACTGTAGATATACAGGCTCAATGCCTTGTGTTGGGATTCTGGTTTGTTGATAGATGAAACCTTGGTTTTTCTCTCAGCACCTTAGTAGCATTTTAACCTTTGTGAGACTAATAGTAATCTTGTTTAATTTAAAAGTTCTCAGGTCATCAATTAATCTCTCCCTGCTACTGCAGTAAAAAGATTAATACAACTTGCCACAGTTTATGCTAGAACACTCGTAACCTTACAGTTGCTACAAAAATAACATTACCAGAACAGATTGGAAGCCAGAAAAACATTAAATTACATGTACATTTACAGAATTATACCTTTAGCTATGTAACCCAAAAGCAGGCAACATTAACCCCCTCCCGACGACTGATCACATGTTAAAGCAGCCCTTTGCTTTCCAATATTCATTTTCTGAATGGAGCATGTAAAGCAATAAAATAATTTTCTCTATAAAGTTCAAGGCTCAGATTTGATACTCTGTCTTTATAAAGATATCTGACCCTGTCTTACCCACTGTCTTTCTAAGATATTTAATCAAGTGGGTAAAGCAAAAGATTTCCTATCTATGAGATGCTTTTTTTTTTTTGCTAAAATATTGACTATCCAATGCAAAGTCTCTGTCTTAGATCAGCAGAGTTTATACAGCGATATCATGAAACCAAATGTATACACCTCTTTCATTAACCCTGATTCAGCAAGTTGCCTGTGGCTAATCTTTGACTCTTCTCTTTCTTTGACTAAATCTATTACCACTGTCAAACATTTTCACTTCTGCTTCTACTTTCCTATCTAGACTACTTCAACCTACTACTAACAAGTCTCCCAGACAAGACCCACCACACATATCTATGTTAATCTCTGTACCAAAAAGCATCCTTCTCTTTCCAACTAGAACCTTCTCTTCTTTTGTTTTTTGTTTTAGTCCCCTGTTAAACACAAAAAAACTTCAAATCCTTCTGCTAATTTCCAAAGTTCTTTACTCCTTTCAAACCCATCCCATAGGTAACAATGAAAGACATGTCAGTTTATGTCTCAGTTGGAACATGGCTTTATGTCTACACTTACTGCACTGCAGCATACAAAGTGCAAAGTTCTATCACAATCGTACCATTTTTTCTCACAATTGTAGGGTTGTTGTGTTGACTGTATACGCCATGCCTAATGCAATTGCAGCAATGCATCAAGATTATTGCAACTGAAACTGTACTTCATTGCACATCGGAAAATGGTTGCACTGAATATTTCCATTGTTTTAGGAATTTTGGCAAGTAAGTGACATATTAACCATATTCTTTGTTGTATTCTTTGTACTGTGGAGATTGATTCAGGCTGCTGTAGGAACCTTAGAACTTCTGCCATTTTGACAATACAAAAATGACATATTTTGAATTTGAAGATGGACCGTAAAATAGAAAGTGTTACCCATAATAACAAAATGGAATTTAGCTTTGATCAGTTTGGTGATGTTAAAAAAACAATGTTAGATGTGTGGCTATTGGTTGTTATACCAGAAAACACTTTTACCTATTTAACTACATGTAGGGGATGTGAAGGAGTTAATCATCCCTACTGTGAAAAGTGTAACATGTGCCCTAAGGAAGGATGTGGTTCTGTTTTTTGACTCCACACAAAGAGGGGCAAATGTAATTGGAGAGCCCTAATGCAACTCAAGCCTTAGTGAAGTCAGTGATAAGAGACCTCATGAATGATGTAAAGCTAGTGGCAGATAGCTCCTGCTATTAAACTCTATAGGAGTAAAGTAAGGACCTTTCTGTTATTTCTTAATGATTCTACTGTTTAAGAACCACTGGTGCCCACGTTTCTTTGTGAAATGGGTTATATTAATCAAAGGATTAAGTTAGAGATAACCACAGCCTACTAGTGTGAAATTCCTTCACTCTCCATTAATTTCTATAGTATTTTAAAAGGCATATTTATCAAAGGATAAACTACTCTTTTAAAACCCCCGTAGACATGAATGGAGAGCGGCGGAACTTAACACTAGTGGACAGTGTTGATCTCTAACTTCATTCTTTCATAAATATGCCCTAATGTCTTGAGAGTTATAGTTAAGTCTGTAGACCCTTTTTGAAAAAAATCTGTGAGGGCTCAGCTAAGAAGGGGAGTCACAGGTACAGTAGCAGTGCTTTACCCTTGAGAAAAGCTGTGAAGTTACCCCCAAGTGCCTATAGCACTACATAAATACTAAGGAACAAGTCTTACCTTATATATAATTGATTTGCCTCCAATCGTTTGGGTCAAATGGAAGGTGCTGTCTTGTTATTACAGGGAAAAGGAAATACTTTAAAAAAAAATTTAATTATTTGATTAAAATGGAGTATATGGAAGATATCCTTTCCATAATTCTGAGGTTTCTGGATAATGGGTTTCTGAATGACCATACCTGTCCCATACTTGTACTATTTGCACCCTGTGTTCCTCTCTGTGATATACTCTTTCTTATTGTAATCATTCTTAGATACTGTACATTTCTGTTTATCTTGCTGCCCGCTATTTTGACATTGACACTAAATAACTAGTCTATATATTACCTATTAACCTATATATAGTGATGGGCGAATATGTCCCATTTAGCTTCGGCACGAATTTCCCGCAACAGGCGAAAAATTCGCAAAACGGGGATTCAAAAAGCATCAAAGTTGCATTTAGATACCGGTGACAATAAACGGATGCCCATTTACTTTGATGGGCTTCTGTTTATTGTCGCTGGTGTCTAAATGGGCGCCGACGTCGGAACCGCTGCCGGCATCAGAAAAACTTTGATGCCGGTTGAATCTGTCGCTGGCATCAAAATTTGTTTGACGCCGGCAGATTTTCTCCAGCGAATTTTTGCAGCAAATTTGCAAATTTAGTCGCCAGCGGCGAAACGGGCAAATTTGTGCCTGGCGAATAAATTCACCCATCACTACCTATATAGAGTAAGGGGTCTATTTATCATGCTGTATAAAAAGTGGAGTGAAACATTACCAATGATGTTGCTCATAGCAACCATTCAAATCTTTGCTTTTGTTTTCTAACTGTTGAAATCTAATTGCTGATTGGTTGCTCTGGGTAACATCACTGGAATGCTTCACTCCACTTTTTACACAGCATGATAAATAGGCCCCAAGTGTAGATAATGGTTGTTATAAATTCCAAACAAAATTCCTTCTATTGAGTCAAACAATACAGCTCATAAACTCTCATATAAACCACCATTATCACCTTTTTGCAGCTTAAAGGACATGTAAACCCCCCATGCAAAAATGTAATCAGTGAACAGCCTTTTTGAAATCTCTAAATAACTGCCACTTCAAAGGTTCAAAGGTTAACAGTAAGGCTGCAGCATCCCCTTAATCCTTTTGGATTCTTTCTCCTCCTGTAATCCACTCTGCCCCATCCCTCAGGAATTTGCTTTGGCTGTTGGCTCATGAGCATGCTCAATTCTTCTCAACTCAGATTACTAAACACACCCTCCAGTCTAGCAGCCAATGAAGAGATGACATTGCTGGTTCCCATATAAACTCTGCTCTAGCTGTCAGCTCCTACTTTTAAATCCTAACCCATCTCCTGAGCTCAGATTAACCATTACAGTGCTCAAACCAAGCAGGATTTATCATCATAGTAAAGTCTGCCTGTGTAAGCCTGCATTTTTCAATTGCATGAACTTTACATTGCATATGTGTTGTTTGCAGATATAAATGCACTGACGATGTGTCTGAAGGAAAATGGCCCCCGGGTAAAAGCTTCTATTTGTTCAAGGGAAATGTAATGACGCTGGCAAATGGAGGGGGTATAAGCAGTACAAATAATGCCATTTGGGTGTGGAGATGTGCCCAAATTATATACGTGGTAGGAAAGTTATAGGCTTTACTTGTCCTTTAAAACACCCTCTATAACTTTCCATTCCACAGCAGCTAACTGATTTTGAGAAATGCTTCTCTCAGCATTATTTCACAGCAGAATGGGAATTAGTGTCCCCTGACATATAGGACCAAAATTGTTTTACTTTCAGCCAGTTTCTGCTATTGACAAATCAAAAGAGGTCACGCAGCAATTTCGAAGCAATTAAAAGGTAATGAGTACAGAGAGCTGGAATCTCTGCCTGGAGATCTTCCTCTGTGAAGGAATGAATAAGATAAATGAGTTTTGTCTCCTCTGCATCTCTGGCTGCGTTCAGTTCACTGACGGAGGCCAGGCAATTGGGGAGTTAAAGGCAGTCATCTTTAGGTATGAAATGTGTTTCTCCTGGATTTACTGTGCTGTTTTAATACTGATAACAACATGTTACTAAACTAATATTGTTAATGGCCTGAATCCTATTGTGCAGCTATGAGCACTTTATAAGCCACTGCTGACTGTTCATTGCATCATCCAATGTTTCAAACTCATCATTCTTCATTTTTCATACAACCCTTTCTACTCTATTGCTGTTGTTCCCAGTGTTATATCCCTGTACTTAATATACTAAACCTCTCACTCCTTTATAATGCCTTTTAGAATACTGGTAATTTCATTTAATTTTTATACTTAACTTTTACTTTCTTTATCTCTTACATATTTCTATTTCTATTTGCTTTTCCCATTCACAGATCTCTCCCTTATTGTTATCCCATTAACATTTCTTCACTGTTTTCTTCTTTGATCTAGTAAGTATAATAGTCTGCCTTTCTCCACCAACATCTAGACCTGTAAATCCAGAGGCATTTCAGCTGAGGCAGCAGCCTTGCTGCGACCCTAGGTTCTAAAGAGTTATCTATAATGCAGTGGAGTCAACCACAACAATTTCAATTGGTTAGATTAAAATAGTGGGAGAGTTGTAGCTTACAAACTCATTTCCTATTGGATATAAAGATGAAGCCATCGGGATTTAACATTTTGTCACACCGTGTCATTTTGTGGCAATTTTTTGAATACTAAATCTTGCCTGTAGATGGTGCTAGAGTAAAATTATTTCCGTACATTGCTTCTGATGGACTAAGACCATTGGACTAAGCACCATCTAGAGGCAAGACTTTGCACTAAAAAATAACACAAAATTACACGGTGCAACAAAATGTGAAATCACGATGGTTTCATCTGTAACTCCATTTACAAACACAGTTGCAATAAAATCAGTGTAATGGTTGTGAGTATTGACACTATTAATTAAATGTTTGTTAAAGTGTCCCAACACAATCCTGGTACTTCCTGTATTTGCATCAAGTGTCAGTGTGTCCTCTCAGTAAATAAATGTTACAAAAATGCACCTATTGAGGCAATTGCAGTTTGCGCTTGCAGTCATAACTAACCCCTTATGTCTTAACCTGTCATCCTGTAATTATCATAATAACCTCTGTTCTGTTCATCATTATGACATTGCATTATAATTCTGTTCTTTTTTCCATATCACTTATATATCTTACGTTCATTTTATTTACCCTTATATCTTCCTTCTACTTCTATTTTTGCCCCCCTCCCCTGTACTGAATTAATATCACTTCTAGCAGAAAAGGAATAATCCACTAGGCCTCATGCGGCTGATAAATGGGCAGTCCATCCATCTATTTTTTTCCCTGATGCAAAAAAGAAATGCATTAGGTTTTCTTCCAATCAACCGACCGAGAAGTGGATCAATTGAACACGAAAAGAGAAAAGGTTAAACAAAGCCTCCTGTTTGGCTTTTTTGTCAATAATATAAAAAGCTTTCAACAGTTCCCTTAAGAAGCTGGTAAAAAGCAAACTGAAATAGGAAAAAAAACACAAGATATTCTATGTCCCAGCATGCGTCATTTGTCGTGGTGAGAGGCTCTTATCCCTGTATGAGCTCAGAACATGAGAGAAACCAAGAAAAGAACCTTTGTTGTTAATTTCCTTTCACACAGAATGTCTCCCAAATAGTCAGGCTGGTTCCTTGTGTCACTACCTACCCGGCAGCACTAACTCATTTGTACTGCACTTCTGCAAACTGGGGCAGGGGGCACTAAACAGCTACTAAAAGCAAACTTTAAAAGCTGGAGACCAGTTAGAACTTGAGCTTACATAATAGAGAAAACTTTAAGAGACCACATATTTTCTGTAAAAAATTACTTTGTCAGTTATACTGTAAATCAGCTGCCAAAAAAAAAGTTTGTTGGATGCACTGAGCAAGAAAAAATTCCATATTCAGCCACTGATGCAACATTCACAAAATGAAAAGAAAAGTTTTAAAAATTACAGAATATCTTCTCATGACTATTATGTTTGGACAGTTATATAATGTAATTCCATGTATGGAAACACATGTTTAACTCTTGCAAAAGATGGAGCTTTTTAAACATCAAACGTAATTAAAGTTGCACTGAAAAACACAGACGATAAAGTCTGGTGGCCTAGGACTAATTGTAGCTCAGTATGCATGTTAAAGGCAATTTCCCTTGTGGGCGTGCATGCAAATTATGATACCAAAACTTATGGAACCTCCAGAAACACTTAATTTAGTACTTGCATAGTCCCACATTTAGTACTTATTTAAAAAGTACTTGCACTCAGGATATGACTGAGCTCTGCACCAAACAGTGGATCAAAATCTGGCACAAGGTCTGCCATAGGAGAGGACTGCCCTCACAGGTGCTTGAACATCTGAAAGACAAGCAAGTCAGGTGATGGGTAGGTGACGGGATGGAGGACCTATGTGCCGAATCCGATCTGTCCTCCCCCCACAAAAATCAAACCAGCACTGTTAAACATAGGAGTAGTGATATAAATTCGCGAAAATTCACCAGCGAATTCAGATTTTTCGTGAAAATATCAGTTTTTCACGATTTCTTGTGGAAAATGTCAGAATTTCACTATTTTTTCGTGAACTTTCTGATTTCAAGATTTTTCCGTGAATTTTTCAGGAGACGGGAGAAATTCGCCCATCACTACATAGGAGCTGTATTAATGGGCTGAATGAAGGTTGAATGCAGGTTGTTGTAGTAGTATCAGGGGCAATTCGTACTCCACTGCTGCCCTGAGGCGGCTTAACTGCTCACCTTTAGATTGCCAGGGGGTCCACATTGCTAGTACAGAGAGTGCAATTGTGCTCGCTGCACCAGAAAAGCCAAATTTCTTGTTTAGGAACTAGAAATTCCACCCTTAAAGTTACCAGGAGCAGCTTTTTACTGTCCCTGGTAACTTGTAGCTATTTGAGGCTATTTTTGACAACTGGCCTCATGGCAGAAGCACCCCTTCTTAGCATGTGGGTGAGTGTTGCAGTGTGGCGCACCTCAACTGTTCTCTATTGCCCACCAAGCTGCTTGGTCAGTTCCCTGGGTAGATCTCTTTGGACATTATCCCTGCCACTTCATTTATATGGAACAGAGGACTTCATATGAGGCGTTTGAAACTGAGTAAGAGGCAGAAAAATGTTGAGCTGCTCAACACAGTGCATCCAGTGCTAGTATGAAATACAAAGACAGCACATAGCAAGAGATTCAACTTTGAACATCCAATCAAATACACAACCCCTGCTTACTATTGCAGCCGTAATACTGAATAGAGAACAAATAAGTACAAGTACGAGCTAGAAACTTTCATTGGACAGTGGAACATTAAAATGTATATATGTAGGGTTATATTTATGTTATATTCATTTCAGTAAAGCTTTTGCCACATGACCTTAAATAACATGGAGCTGAATACTGGGTAAATGAAGTGGGTGACAGGAGCTCAAACCCAAGTTTTGTGTCTAATCTGGAAGAGTTACCATACATTTTAACTATTGAATGTCATAAGTTCGATTCCAGAGCCCAGGAAGAGCTCTCAAACACTGAGGTTAGGTAGTCATATACTTAATTTTAAAAGGAAACTAGGGTGTTGTAGTAGACTGCAAGCTGTATTGCCAAACCCCTAAGCAAATGGGCTCCTTTGGATATATGTAACATAACTGATTATGTATAACAGTGTATACATATAATAAAAGATAGCAGAGAAATGCAAGCATAGGTGGAACCCAATAAACAATGTATTTGTGTAACACACAGAGTAACAATGTGTATATGTTTTGCAGTGCAGGGTGACCCGATGATGCAAAAACGCGTGTCTGTAACACAGAGGAATATGCATAGAATACTGATCAAACTCTTTCCTTATGAAGCAATATTCACAGTAGTCCCTGGGAAGTTGTTCCGTTGCTGTACATGAGAGCAATTTCTCTGAAAAACTCATAAAATTTTCTACAACCATTAATCACCCCTAATATTTGTGTTCTATCATCTGTGCAACGATTTCAAACATATTGCAACTGTCGCAATAATAAAAATCTTACTTGGATAAAATTATTTCAGAAACATGACACAGGTTCCAGTTATTTGAGTTGCCTGAAGCGCTCAGAATGATCTAGTGAGAGCAAGGATTGGAATTTGATGGATGGCTTGAGAACACGCTGCTTATGCAACGCTCTTGTCTAAGCATTTTCCTATTAGACTAATGTCATTAGGAAGGCTAGGAGAATCTGTGCAATTTTGATGACGAACATCTTTCTAGAGAAGTTCAGGCAAAGATTTTGGAGGCCTCTTAGGCTCTCCCATTTGTTTCTGTTTTATGCAACATAATTATCAACTTTTGGAGTTCAAGAGGTTCAATTCTTTGTTGTTAACTATTGGCTATAGCAGTCACTATATATTTTACTTAGTATATTTAATATGTAATAAAATCATTGTGATTGATCCAGCACATGACAAGTGCATTGTCAGCACCCCTCATCCCACCTTGTGCACTCACGCAAAACTGGGCACCCAATGCCACAATTGGGAAGAGAAAGCGACAGCTGTTTATCAACCATGATAACACACTTATATATATATTTATATATATATATATATATATATATATATATATATATATATATATATATATATATATATATATATATATATATATATTATTGTAAAACAAACTCTTGTTCAGGTATGGGATCCATTATCCAGAAACATGTTCTTCAGAAAGCTCCAAACTATGGGAAGCTCACCTCCCTTAGACTCTGTTTTAATCAAATCTTTCAAAATTTTAAAAACATTTCCTTATTCGCTAAATACTAAAACAGTACATTGTACTTGATCCCAACTAAGATATAATCAATCCATATTGGTGGCAAAAAAATCCTATTGGGTTGATTTAGTGTTTAGATTTTTTTTAGTAGACTAGAGATCCAAATTATGAAAAATCTGGAAAACCCCAGGTTCCAAGCATTCTGGATTACTAGTCCCATACAAATATTAAACAGAATTAAAATATGCTACATGCCACAAGTTGCAGTTTTTATGCAACTCCTTTGTGGTCCAACATAGTAAAAAAACAAATATTGTAGTGCTGTGTTATATTTAAGCATAAATAATTCAATTCTAGTTTCAGAAACATCCATGTCAGCAAATTGCTCATTGCAAATGTCATCTTCATCAGTCATCTTCAGGTTGGGCTTAGTAGTAGAATCTAGGAGAGGAAATATATATTTGTTCTATATTTCACCCTAAATGGACTGCAGGTTGATCTTCCATTCTCAGGTTTGGAGGGCACAGATTAGGAACTAATGTTGCAAGTGGATAATAACACAACAGAGGGGTTATAGATGATGAGAAAATGCAACACACAATGCAGAGCACTAAAGTTTGTTTGGTGAAAGAAGTCAGTTGAGGACAAAGAGCAGACCCCAAAATCACCCATCAAGTTCCATTCTAGATTTTGAAGCATCAAGGTTATACATCCAGGTTCTCTAGCCAGACTGAAAAAGCCTCTATGTGTTCAGTTGTATAATTATTCTGCACCATACTTTTCATGTCTCTCTGGGCTCTGAATTACAAACATGAAAGATTGACTCAAACATACTTTGAGTTCCAAAAAAACCTTTGTACGGTATGAACTCAAGCTGAATAGTAATGAGTAGCCAACATTCCCCTTTTTCACTACAAATGACACTTCAATGATTTGAAGGATTTGAACCAGCAACTACATAAATGAACACTATCTAAGGTGTGTGTGGAAAATCGATTATCATTAAGTTCTTAGAAACTTACAGCCATATATACCTAGATTTATACATATACATTTCCCATTTGCATATTAACTGCTATATGGAACTTGTACTGTATATGTAAATTGTATATGTAACTGTCAACACAGTTATTTATATTGTTAAGGAGTATTTTCTTTGTCCACCTTCATATGGAGATGACTAGCGAGCAGCTTGCAAGTATTTATGTGAACAGAATGAACCTTCTATGCTGCTTTGTTTTTCCTTTTGAGCCCCATCAACCAGAGCTAAATTATTGGGCCATATCTTGCAATATGCCTCTGAAATAAATGTCATCTCAGTGTTAAGTTGCAAGCAATTTATTGCAGCATTAGGGCCAATAATACATATCTTTAGTACGACAGAGAGGAGGGGATATAAATCAGAGCGGCTAACCCAGCGGAGCAGCAAGGAAAATAGTTTTATGGTAATGTCAGAGCACTCGGAGTGATGAAAAGGGAAACTTACCTATACAAACAGGCCATAAATCCATCACATCACAACAGCCATCTACTAAATCCTAAATTTATTTATGTGGTTTGAAAAGAGCAACCCTTTTTTTCAATAAATGTAACTAAATTTGAAATCCTGGGGCTAGTTCTGAAGATGCTGTGGATTCTGCAGTCTCTCTCCCTAACAGGCAATGCTCCTGGCTGTAGTCTGGGCCACTCATTTGCTGTGGAGACCTGGTTATTAGTATATAAATTTATTGACTAGTAAAGAATTATAGAACTGGCTGTAATTATTATCTTATCATCACTTATATATGGTAATACAACAAATTTCCTTATATCATACATCTGCCCCTCCGATACTTCTATAATGCATTTTTCTATGTAGCTTACATAATAACTTGTCATTACATAGCTCTCAATAAAATTCATATTTTTATAAATTCATCTATAGTTAACAAGTATTTCAGGCAGAGTTGATATTGGAATATGAGGAGATGATCATTGAGTACTTCATAGCCATTATTCTAAAATAGCACTGCTACATTTCTCCTAATTAATTTCATATTATATTTCTATATTGGTCTATTTCTTATGCACATGAGAAATCTAGAGAAACCGGAATCTGTATCATTAAATACGGTGTTACATAATGCAACCATGGGTCATTGCTCACATTTAACAATGCATCTATTAGAGGATTTCATTCTACATTCTTATCGCTCTGTCTAATTGTTCACATTTTTCTCTTCAAAGAAGGATTCTGTTCTTGGACTCTCTGAGTAAGGTTATTGCAAACTGCTGCTGGCCAGTGCTCTATGTGATCATAAACTTCTGACTTCTGATGTAAAATATGCAGGCTTATTTGGTTTATTATTCAAGTTATTCAGTAGCCTAAAAAGCTTGACGTAAAAGAACACATATTTCAGCTTTAAGAGGTTCTTTTGCTATTGTTATACTTTCAAGGTATTGAATTATGATGCAAGATTTACAGGTGGCAATAAGGAAAAGAATAGGGACATTATGTTTCAAGGAGAAAAGAGGACAGACTTCCCAAAGCAGGTAAAATACTGCTTCCTTATATTGTATGGTGATTATAGTCAATGGATTATTATAAATATTTGAGACAAATGTTGGTGTTTATAGAAAGCCATTCTTTCCTTCTAGCATTTTCTGCATTGCTCTGTGGTCACCTGCCACCATTCAAAAAATGAAAATTTTAGATATTCTTTTTTTACCATGACCCTTATATGAACACTTTACATGGGGGAACAGCTGATGTATATGTTATTATTGCCTTTATATTAGTGTATTAAATAGGTGATATGTTTCTTGCAATGGAGAATCGCCCACATGCAGCCCTTTAAAGGGCATGTAAAGGCAAAAAAATAAAATCCCATTTTTACTTTCTTTGATGAAAAAGAAACCTGTCGCCAATATACTTTAATTAAAAAATGTGTACCGTTTTATAAGAAACCTGACTGTATGCAGTGCAATTCTCCCTTCATTTACTGCTGTGGATAGGAATTGTCAGACGGTCCCTAACTGCTGAGCAGGGAAACAATCATACTTATGAACAGCAGGGGGAGCCCCCGCCTTACTTCCCAGCCATGCAGAACTCAAGCAGCTTTGTTTATGACGATCCCTAAGCAGCCCAGACCACACTGAGCATGTGCACAGTCTTAGTCTTGCAAAAAAGGTTTAACAAAGTTACAAGATGGTGACTCCCTGTAGCCAACTTTGAAAGCATAAATGATTTGTTTGATTAGGCTTGTGGTGCAGTAAGTTTATGTTTATATTTAATTTACAAAATACAGCATTTCTAGCCTCATTCTATTTTAGACTTTACATGCCCTTCAAGGAGATCTGTGGAATGTGTTTTTCATGCATGTTAAGTACAATAAACAGTTTAATATGCCTTATTTTACACATAGACATGAATGCCTCTCTTTGTGCTTTGTTGACTGCAGGATTATAGGTGTCTTGCACATTTATCAATCATAGACCCATGATCAGGGCAGCCATCAGAAATCACGGGGGCCCTGTACAACTACGTTTTTTGGGCCTCCTGTGTAAGGTATATTTACCTCCGCCACTCCGGCGCTGCTACCGCCGCTTCTGCTGCTTCCTCCTGCCTTCCCAAGATGGTGGCGCCCAGGGAGTCCACGCTGCTTGATCGGACGCCAGCGTCAGAATAGACACATCGTTGTGACGCCAGCATCAGAATGGACGTAACATTGTGATGCCAGCGTCAGAATGGACACAGCGTCGTGATGCCAGTGTCATGACGTCATCACATTCGTTTGGCACCAAATGAGGCCTATTTAAGGCACCAGAACACCACAGACATTGCCCTGATATAGGTTATACCTTGTGTGTTCTTGTGTGCGCTTTACGGATTATTACTACTGATTCCTGTGTTTGACCTCGGCCTGTTTAATCATCTTTGAACCTTCTCTGCCTGCGTTGACCCATCTGCCTGGACTTGACTATTCTTCTGCCTCATCCTTGTCGGTTACCTTGAACTGTGTTGGACTGGTGTCTCCTCCTTGGTCCGCTATTCCTGGCTGAGCCTTCAGGCCCCTGCATGGCCCCAAGCCTCACCCCAGTTCACGCCCACCCCATACCATAGTAAAAAGGCCATCAGCACAACGAGTTTAGAAAATAAAAATAAACTATTGGTGTTCATTGGAATTTACCTTTAAAGGTCCTCTTCTTTGGCTCCATGAAGCAACTTCAGCTCCTACCAGTGGCTTCTCCTCTTCTTCAACTCCTTTTGGTGGCTTCAGCTCCATTCGGTGGCTTTTGGCTCCTTGCGGCGGCTTCAGCTCGTGCTTTTCGGCTCCTTGCGGCATCAGAATATTGTGGGCTCCCCAGTGCTCTGGCGCAAGCGCTTGTGTGCTCGCGCGTGTGTGGGGGTAGTGCTGGCAGGCACTAGGACTAGGGGCACCTGCCCAGGAAATCCGGTCCTGTCTGTAACTCAAAGGGGTCCCAGCTAATCTGGGAAGTGCAGCATGTGTGTACCCCCCTTAAAGCTTAAAAAACATGGGGCCCAGTACAACTGTTCCCCTTTGCTCCCCCCATGGAGGCTAGGCAATTATATAGATATAATATTTTCTAAATGCAGGCAAAGGGATAAAGATGAACATCATTTCTGTAGTCCTAGGTAGGATATCAGTGCTAACAATCCAGAAAGTCTCATTTTAATGGCATGCTTACAAACTGATCTGCAAGCACTCAACCACTCATCTAATCGTTGTGAATCAGAAAATTAACTATCTAGTGTCTTATCTGATATACCTTAAAAGTATTACCCTTCAAACAGTAGCCTATCAGGGCTTATTGTATAATAGCTATGAACAGTTACAGGCAATATTGAGACAAGAGTGAAAAAATTGTACAGGTGACTGGTGAAAATAGCAGTTCAGTTTATTGAATGTTAACTAAATTGCCTCTCCCATCATTATAACGTTCAAGCATAAATCATAGCACTTTATTGATGCCAAGGCAAAATTACTAGAAAATGTTATGCCATTACAATCCAGCACTAATCACACAGTGAGTGATATTTGAGTTTTTAATTGCAGCCAAGGAAATTAGTGATCTATAACAACATCCAGTAATACAATGGTTTTGTTAAGATTTTATTAAACTAAATGAGTTAGCCCTGTGTTTAGTGACATCTCTGTTGGGTTAAAGAGAAGTCACAATATCATCCGGGGTTAATTACAACCCATTCCTCTAGACATTTTACATAGAATTAGCAATTTACTTTTCTCTTTCTCTAAAGAGTTCAAGATTCCTGGGATTTTGCTTTGCATTTTAATGAGCAAATTATCACATAAATTAAAAGGCGTGTTTAGGGTGAATGATGATCATCATTTAGTTATCATAAAGACAATGAGAGACCTACAAACCATTTTACTATTGTATAGCACCACTGAGATTTTACTAGGAGTGGTAGTAATGGTCACAGATAAATACTGGGCAGTGTGCTTCATTACATATACAGCAGATCAGAAAAAAAGGTTTTATAACTGCAAAAGCTGTTAGGTTGTATGCCTTTTTAGCAAGCTAATATAAGGATACTGATACTACCATACTATGCTTATGTAGCCCAGTTAAATGGAAGAGCTGTGTTTTAGTTTAACACACAAATACACTAAGGCTCTTAATCTCTAGTATGGACCCTCACAGACTTAGTAGAGGAGGGGTGTTGCAGAACTTCAACCGTTGGGTGCCATTGGCTCTTAATACAAATGATAACTCTTTATTTACAGGAATATAGACAACCTCCAGGAGGACAGTCACAGTACAAATATTCAGCAATTACTCACGTACAAAAAACACAGCCAGTGCTTTACCCATTGAACAGTGGAGTTAATCAATTCAAAAGCGTCCAGTCCCAAGTATCAGACCCTTTAAGTAGAACATTGGTCTAAGTCTACCCTAAGTTTGTACACTTGAATCCCTATGGATGGTACACCCAGGACTCCTTCTAATCTCATCAGTGTTGTTTCAGGCTGCTCACTAGCTAACTTCAACCTATCTCTCTAGCTTCACTGGGCCTACCTCTGCCCAGGCTCTAACCTGCCTCCACTTTCCAGGAAGGAGGAATCCCAAAAATGAGGCAGAACATGTCGGCTTCCCCTTTTATGGAGCAGAGCAATGACATCTACTGGCCAGTTATACTGGTGGGAAAATACTCTAACCCAGGGTAAGGAAACAGTTTCCCCTCAGTAAATTATGGCACACTTAGATGGCTAGCACTTTAGGGGATGCCAGAATAGATGAATAGAACAGCATTAACTGCAGTTGAGATAACTTGTAAAAATAAACGTCTCCAGTGGGATAAGCACCTCCAGAAATGCTGCTCACCTAAACTTATTGCTGCAACCAGAAAAAAACATAATTAGCTGACGCTGGAACCCAAAACAATGAGCTCCAACATGGATGAACTTACCCAAATATTAAAACAAATTAAATTATTTCACTCTGCCGTTAGCAATAAGATTAGAATACTATGGTAAAATAACCTTACAAAATAAAGTAATTTGCAAGACCTATCCAGGCTACAATTAATTGTACCTTTTAACTGAAAGAATTGCTGGGACATTTTTATGGAAATGTGTGATATTTAGTTGAAATCCTTTCTATCAATCGTTATTAAACAGAAAAAATTGGATGAGGTCTGAAAGGTCAAGAAATGTCACTTTTACAAAGCCAAAGAACAATCACTGTTAAGGTACTGTAAGGGAGCTTGGTATATAGAAATAGAATGTACACACTGGACCAGTAGCAGGTTTCGGAGTTGTGAATTTGTTACTGTGCTGGTTATGGAGTCTCACACCTCCTAGGCAGCAATTTCTGGTGGTGTTCCGAGGGCAGTGGGTTTGGGGGTATTTTTAATGGCTTTTCTCTGACTTTTAATTAGAGTGAACCACACCATGTAGCAAGCAGCTGGCAGAATCTTCTATCTAGAACAAAAGTCAAACTAATTAAGATTCTAGCAGGAAAACATTTAAAGTCCGGCAGTCTTAATCAGCCAGGCTTATTAAAAGAATGCAGAGCTGGGTGCAATGTGTGGATAAGGGGGTAACCTTGAACATGTAAGGCTTCAAAATCACAGCTAGCTTATGTAGGGACCTATAGGATATTCTATCCCTATAGAGTTAATCCCCTACCTTTTGTATGTAGTTCTCTTTTCCCTTGTTATTGGGCCAAGCCCTTGTAACTGGTAAAGTGTAACACCCACACCTATTGGACAAAGAGTGTAATGACACTCCCCTGCCTCACTGCTATATAGTGTGTGCAGGGAGTGTCCTCTTCCTCTTTGGCTCCTGGTGCTGCTGCTAGGTGAATCTCCATTGAGCCTGGGATCACCATAGGCCCCAGTAAAGCCTTTACCCTAAAGGGACCTGACACCTTTAGTGCTAAGTCGGGGACCAGGTAAACCCCGTGAACGAGGACCAGCTAAATAGTAAGATACTGTTATAGTTCTCTCTAGGAGAGAAAGACAGAGAGGTGTAGCAGAAAGAGCAGCTGTCGCTCCAACGAGGATTTGTAGTAGGGAGTAGCTTCCCACAAGGCCTGTTTGCCTTTAGAGCAGGGAACTCAGTTGTTAGGGCAGTAGGTGAGCAAAGGACTACCTGACCCCTACCTGATTGATCCCGATCCCCTCACTGTGCAACGTCGGTTGAACTGGGATTTGATATACACCTATCTGCAATATCCTTTGGGAGTCGCATCTGTTTGACTGTGAACCTTTACTGTCCCAAGAGATTCCATCTGCTGTGTCCTCAGAACTGTTGTAAGTAAACCTGTGGTCATTTGCCTTTGGCATAATAAACCTGTGCTCCTGTTTAACCCTTCTAAAAGAACCTCCTGGCGTCCATTCTTCTATTTGCACTTATATGCCTGTGAGTTGTAGTTCAACTACAGTTTAAAAGGGAAGCTTCCATTTGGCGAAGGCTCTGCCCTGGGTGAAGATTCGCATTGTAACCCATGCTCACTATCTAGTTGGTCACCCTTAACTCCTAATTGGCAGATTAGGCCAGAAAAGCGTTACATTTTGGCGCCCAACGTGGGGCCCCGCCCCTAAATCCAGGCTATTTTTGTATTTTTGTGATTTAGTGTTTTTGTGCACTGTCGCTTTAAATTTTCGTGACAGGCGGCGGACCTGATTGGCAAAAGGCTGCCTGCACGTCTTTTTCTACTAAATTTGCTAGGTATTTTTCCCCTAGTATCTCAGGGCCGTGGGTTCGGGCTTGGAGGTTCTATTCCCGATACACGAGCCTGCGCCATAGCTCAAGTCTCGCGAGCGCGAGATTTCGCTGGCGCCAATCTTTTTCCCGCGCAGTAACTGTTGGCGCGCTTTGGGAGTAAGGCGGTCCTTGACGTCACGTCCCGCCGCCATTTTGTGAAGAGACTTTGCAGAGAGAGGACGTGTGTTTCACTACTCCACCTGTTTGTGCCTGTGGACTTCCGGCGGCTGCCTCGAAGTTTCCCCGCACTTCCACTCTTCACTCCAAGCGGTACCTGCTTGTTACCGTTTTCTCATTTCTGCAAACCGGAGGATTTCTACATCGCTCCTGTTCAAGGTGCTGCACCATCACGGACCACGGCTGTGGCCCATCCACGTGCGGACCTTCCGGCCTTCACTACTGATTACCCTGCGGCTGCGGGCATAGTGGAGGACTACTACATTCTTCATACCGGTAAAACCTTTTCCCCATTATTATGGCTGACCATTCTTGGGAAGGTTGGGCGGATGCGGAGGAAAACCTATCTGGGGCTCCGCTGTTCTCGGATGAGGACATAGAAGAAGTAGACTTTGGCCTTAGATATATTTGGGCCGGGACATATGGAGAAAAACTAAATGTCCACTATAACCGGATAGTTGTTCCCTATTGCGGGCACTGTACCCGTGAACTATCCACAGAGACCTGTAATTTCCACTCATCGTGCCCTCATTGTTTTCACGAGTGCTGGTTAGGTCCCTATGTACTTTATGCTGATCCTAAAAAGGGCATAAAGACAAAATCCATCGCTACAGACACAGATGGACTGTCTTCAGTGTCAGGAGACTCTGCTCCTGCACCTGTTCCCGCATATCCTCTTCATTTCTCCTCAGGGTGCCCACCCAGCAAGCAAAGCCTGATCGTTCCTATAAAAGCTTTGTCTATTTCACCTGGAGTAGGCGCTAGTGGGGATGCAGCCACAAAGCGTGAGGATACACGTGTTCCACCCAGAGGGAGGGGGAGTACTATGCGCAGGAACCCTGATATTGTACCTAGGCCTATCACTCCTAGGCCGGCTACACCCAAGCCTGCCATGCCTAGGCCTGCTACTCCAAAGCCAACCACTGCACCAAAGGATGAGGCTTCATCCACAGTGGTTCCATCAGAGCATTCCAGTTCTCAGCAGCCTGTTGCCTGCTTGTCAACACCCTTGCTTTCTCCAGAGGCACAAGGTTTCTGGGTCGCTCAGGGAAGGGCCGACCCCAAGAAGGCACGCACAGTTTCACGGGTGCAACGCATCATCAATGCCCGTGTGCGTGACCGTTGGGGATATCCCATGCCCTATGCACCTGAGTGGGTTTATGACGAAGTAGAGAAGAATTTGGAAGAATGGCTTTATGGAGAACTTCTAAGGAAAACAGATGTGGGACCCAAGGGATTGTTTCAAAGCGATCCACAGAAGCGGCAGCGTGACATGGTTTTCCTCTGTGACACCCTCAGCGAATGGTGGTATGGGCGTACCATCTTAAAGCACCATGTTAAAAGTTGTGGGAAGTTTCAAGAGGACCGCTTCTTCAGTTTGTCAACCACTCTGCCTAATGGAGGGAAGGTAGATAAGCCTCACCCTTCTTACTATCTATCCTATGAACATACCCTGGAAAAGTATGGGATGATTTCTTAAGCTGTCCACAGTGGATCCGGCTGGACCCTGTGTGTTGTAACTTTTCAGTATGCCTCTAAGAGTGAGAATTCCTCTTAGGGATGATTTGTTTACACTTGAGGACGTCGTTTGATTGCCCCAAGTTTTGGGCCTTCTTCATTTCCTGATGTTCTTCGAGATTGATGATACAAGTTTTGGGCCTTCTTCATTGTTTTGTTCACTCATTGTTCCATTTCTGGACTTCTGAACATTGTCTGGAACTTGTAAATAGTTGGGTTCATGAGACAAAGACTGCTGAGCCCCCACCAAAACTCTTCTACCTCTAACTACTCGCTGAGTAGCACCTTTATTCTTCACCTTACTACTCCCCAAGTGGCTCTCAGTGACTTTGTACACTTGGGTAGGGGGGGGGGGTGTGATATGAATAAAGCTTTTGGTTATGGTGGGGTCATGTAACTCAACTGCAATAAAAATGAGTGTTCATGTGTGAAAAGAAATCTATGCTAATTTTTCTTTTCAGCCAAGCCTGTGCCTGGACCTCCTGATACGCTATGGATGGTTCAAGTGTCGTAAGTTAAGTCCTGTTTAACCCTTCTAAAAGAACCTCCTGGCGTCCATTCTTCTATTTGCACTTATATGCCTGTGAGTTGTAGTTCAACTACAGTTTAAAAGGGAAGCTTCCATTTGGCGAAGGCTCTGCCCTGGGTGAAGATTCGCATTGTAACCCATGCTCACTATCTAGTTGGTCACCCTTAACTCCTAATTGGCAGATTAGGCCAGAAAAGCGTTACACTTATTTATAATAACAGTTGAATGATCCCTTTTAAACATGCTTACTTTAGCTGTGTTGCACATCACATGTGCCTAACCTTAAGAAAAATGTTTTCATAAATCATAATGCAGCACATGTCACCTGATAACGTGTATCCAGGTATACTACATGGTTTTCAGCACAAACAATACAAATAATGCATTGCAATTATCTATATATATATATTTCTGTGAGATCATTGATCAACAGAAAATAGTGTGTCTTAGATAATTGTGTATGGGAAATGCACATTTCCATGTTGTACTTCAGAAGAGGCAGTACACGTTACTGGACTCTCTAGCAAAACAACAACCTGCAAATAAAAGGGAAAGAAAAAGTACCTTTTTGCCAAATTGTCCAATATAACCTCCATGTCTTATGTGTGTAAAGACATTCCTCCACCACATGGCATAATAGCAGTCCTGCATGGGCTTGTACCATGACTCTGTTCCAATTTATTATACTTTACAAGGCTCTTATTATTCTAAGTATTCCCTGTCTAGTCTAGGTTGAAGGTATGTACTGAAGAATTACTAAATGCTTGCTCTCCCACCATGCTTCTAAGGAACAAATACATTTTGTTTCCTTCAAGCAAGAAAGGGCAAGCATAAAGGGTATCCACAGCACAAGAGGATACCAATAACATTACATTTCAAAGGCATTCCTAAGAAATAGTAGGTAGGGTTGGGGTCTAAAGATACTGTACTTTAAAAATCGACATAAGAGGATGTATCGGTCTGAATTGGATCTAGAATTTGAAATGGGTGGTTGGGGATCTTTAAAACTGAATCAAGGCAGCAGTGATGGCATTATACATTTGTCAAGAGACTGTTATTTGCTGATGGCTGAACCTAAGGACCATTCTTAAATGTGATGGCTGGCAGCCCATACTCTATATTTACAGAAATACCAATATCTCATGGTCCTGTAGGGTGCGCAGAGTAGGGCACACATAGGGACCATGGGGCAGGCAGAGTACAACACACACAAGGCGCATAGGGCAGACAGAGTATGGCACACACAGGGAGCATAGGGCAGGCAGAACAGAGCAGGAGACAGGGAAACCTATCAGATCCTGGCAGAGTAAAGCACAAACAGGGAGTATAGGGCAGGCAAAATATGGCACACACAGGGAGCATAGGCCAGGCAGAGTATGACACACACAGGGAACATAGGGCAGACAGAGTATGGCACACACAGGGAGCAGAGGGCAGGCAGAACAGAGCAGGAGACAGGGAAACCTATCAGATCCACTCTAAGATGTACTACATACAGTGACACAGTGCTGGTGCCCCATTAGCATTTTGTATGAGTCTAAATGTGTGAATACTGTAAACAGAAACAGAGGTAGTAGTCAAAAATGTTAACTGAATTAACAACCAGGAAGAGCGATTGCCTGTCAGCATTAGGTGCCTAGTTTTAGATTAGACAGCTACTGACACAAAAAGTAAAAATATAGGTTTAACTGAAAAACAATGGCAAATATTTTTAAATTAATGAAAAAATGCACTTGCACCTTCACCATGTGTCTTTTTTTTAACTTATTATAATGTAATTAAATCAACCAGGGTCTACCCATTCTGCATTGTGCCATACAATATTGGCATGCCTGCGTTTAGACCAACCTCCATTCATCAAATTATAAAATATGTAATAGATATATCCAACTTTATATCATGTGTAATGGGAATACAAAGAATATCCATGTATAGAGAGGGGTTAGCAAAATAATAAGAAAAAATAGCATAATAAAATTCAGAACCATGTACAACACTGAACCCATAGATTTACTGCAGATATAAAAAGACTATTCTATCCATTAGATTACAGTTAACTCTTATAATGATAGCAGCTAAATCATATTCATTTCAAGAGAGAACATGAACGAACTAGGAAATGTAGGAATTACGTATGTTTATCCATGTATCAAGGGTAAAAATCTGATATTGTGGTAGAAAGAAAAATTTAAATTGATATCTTCAGATGAGGATTTATATAGGGGGAATAAGAGAAGGAGTGCAGCTTTTCTCAAAATGCTCTTTAGAGGATGATTTAACACAGTTAGAGAAAATAATGAGAAGGGGATAAAGTGGCTAAAATACTGTAGGACTTTAAGTAGATGAACACAATATAGATTAAACACAGACTGAAAGACAGCAGACACAAGAACTGCAACAATACACGGGAACATAGGGAACAATGTGAGGAAATATTTAACAAAAGTGCCATACTTTGTAAAGGTATTTAATGAGCAAAGTTTGTGGGGATTACATCATGCTAGAAATAGGCAAATCTATGGAAGGATTCATTATCAGCATGTCAGTGTGCACTTCAAATCATCTCATATTGTCACTGCAAGTAACTGGAACCATTTACTATTACGATGGCCACACAGACCAAACAATTCGCCCACTGGTGTTATTTCGAACTGATTTGGCAGAACATTTATCCATGCATGTAGCCTGAAGAGCACCTAGGCTGATAATCTAATAATGAAGAAGATTATTAAAAATCTTATTGGTTATTGAAACCAAGAAAAATACATATACTGTAGCATTTAATGAGGCTGCTTTGATCCAATAAACCTGCCAGTGGTATAATGGGCCACATTACTGCTACTGCAGATCATTTAGCCTGGGGGGGGGTTTATTTTTGTACACCCAGAAAATAGTCATGCATATGGCTTTATTTAGTTCTGGGCAGTTTGTTCATGGTGGCTGTATCATTGACTGTGGGACCAAACATTTTTCTTCCAACCCTTACGAGGCGTTTTCTTTGTACTGTACATACAGGGGTATATTTATCAAAGAGTGAAGTTAATAGTGAAGTTCTACCACTAGAGTGAAATTCCGCCACTCTCCATTCATTTCTATGGGATTTTTATAGGCGTATTTATCAAAGGGTGAACTTTCACTTTCACCCATTGATAAATACGCCTTTCAAAATCCCATAGAAATGAATTAAGAGCTGCGGAATTCCACTCTAGTGGCGGAACTTCACTAGAAGTGTAGGGCATTGTAAATGGCTCCCATGACATTTTTTGGATCTGAGCAGATCTATTAAAAGGAAAATTGTATGACTGTCTCAGCAGAACAATGTAATGGACTTGCTGGGTTTCAAACCCTTGTCTGCTTATTGTACTGCACTTGCACTAATCTTCTGATACACTGGAGGCTTTCAAAGTTGGTGTAGGTCAGTTATCCTGATGGACTTATGCTACTGTTCTCTGCTGCTCTATTGCCCCACCTTCCTTGTTAAAGGGATACTGTCATGTTTTTTTTCCCCAAAACATATCAGTTAATAGTGCTGCACTGAAATCCATTTCTTAAAAGAGCAAACAGATTTTTTAATATTTAATTTTGAAATCTGACATGGGGCTAGACAGATTGTCAGTTTCCCAGCTGCCCCCAGTCATGTGGCTTGTGCTCTGATAAACTTCAGTCACTCTTTACTGCTGTACTGCAATTTTGAGTTATATCATCCCCCCTCCCTTTCCACCCCCCCAGCAGCCTAACAACAGAACAATGGGAAGGTAACCAGATAGCAGCTCCTTAACACAAGGTAACAGCTCCCTAGTAGACCTAAGAACAGCAATAGTAAAATCCAGGTCCCACTGTGACACATTCAGTTACATTGAGTAGGAGAAACAACAGCCTGCCAGAAAGCAGTTCCATTCTAAAGTGAATTATTTGCAGTGGTGTTAACAGTGCAATTTAGAAGTGATTATGAAAGCTTAGTCAGATAATACATTAATTATGTTATAGTGAAACATTGCCTAAAAGGTCAATTTGGGTCATCTGAACACTCAGTTTAAGGTAGGGAGACTTGACTAGGCTAGTAAGGCAGTAAAGGGAGGTTGAAATTATGGTTGAAAAAAGGGGTGCATACCTTGACTGAGGTGTTAATAGCCAGGCTTTCAACCAAGCAATGTAAGAATGGGATCCCACCCTCCTGTCCTCTTAATTTTATGGTGGAAGAAGATTCTTGTAGGAAAAGGAGCACATACTCTAACACAACAAAAATACAACATTCACACTACCATTGTAATACTTTGATGCATTACAATGAGGAGAACTATGATAAAAAAACTACAACAAGAAAATGTACAGGACCTATTACAAATGCAACAATTTACAACACAAATATATAAGATGTATGCAGAAAAATCACACAGCACAGTACTTTCAGTATTTTCCTCTATGCTTGGCTTCTCTAATTAAAGGTTAAACCATTTAGCATTCTCTGCTTTGTATTTTTTCTTGTCAGCTATTGTATGTTTTTTTCCAAATTCAGCAGGAAATTGTAGCCTGACGAAGACTCCCGCAAGACATGAATGAAAACAGATGCTAATTACTAAATCAATGCATTAACATGATCCAGAGAGAGTCGGGTTGGGTCACTTTCACAGCTTTTATATACAGAATAATGAATGAAAAGAGCAAATATGCAATACTGTGCCTTAAAAAAATTGTGTGGGTTTAGTGAAATTAAAGTATCTTAAAGAACTAGACTTTTGGATTTAAATTATTTCTATGCCACTTCCTGGATTACTGATCTTATCAGTTATTACAATATTTATACTAAGCAACATTTATAATCACTGAGAGTACAGAATTGGGTTTTACTTAGAGAAGGTTGAAGAAATCACATCAAGCTAGGAATTGTTCCAGTAACGGAATGTTGGTGGCTTCCAAACACACTCTGAACTAGAATAGAACAGAACTAGAATAGAACAGAACTAGAATAGAACAGAACACCAACATATTCAAGCAAAGGGAGTAGAGTAAAGAGTAAGCTTCTTGATCTTGTGTTCATGATTTCTCTAAAATCAGATGCAGTTGTCAAAAGATTTGTTTTACTTCCTGTAGGTGCTACATATTAACAGATGGCAACTCAGCATTGCATTGAACAGTTGTTGTAGCATAGATTATGGGACAGATTTATCAAGAGTCGAAGTGAATTCGAGGGGATTTTCAAAGTAAAAAAATTTGAAATTCAAAGTAATTTTTTGGATACTTCAACCATCGAATAGGATACTTTGACTTCAAATTTACTTCGGAATCGATTCGAAGTAAAATAGTTTGAATATTCGACCATTCGATAATCGAAGTACTGTCTCTTTAAAAAAACTTTGATTTCAATACTTTCAATACCAAATTAAACCTGCTGAAGTGCTATGTTAGCCTATGGGGACCTTCTACAGCATTTTTCTAAGTTTTATGAAGTCGAAGTAAAATCGTTCGATCGTACGTTAAAATTGTTCGAATACACAAATTCGATGAAAAAAGTCCGAATTCGATATTCGAAGTATTTTAATTTGATGGTCGAATTTCAAAGTATTTTTTACTTCGAATTTTGACCCGTGATAAATCTTTGGCTTTGATCAATGCATTTGTTTATATGTTTACAAATTTTTCTGCAACACAAGACAGTTTCGCTCATCACAATTATAGAGAACCCTCACAAGTTTAAGGTAGTGCAAAATTGCTACTAAAATTGCTGTTTTGGTTTTTTGAAATATAAACATACACTGCATCTCTCTTGTGTTGCTAGTAAGAACTCTGCATCAAAGTTTCATAGTTAAAACAAAAAGAATTTTAGAATACAATAAAAAACAAGAATTTCATTATAAATTAAAAGCCTTCTCTCTATATATCTATTATCCACCTATCATCTATCTACTCTATGTATCATTCATCTATCTATCTATCTATCTATCTATCTATCTATCTATCTATCTATCTATCTATCTATCTATCTATCATCTATGTATCTATGTATGTATGTATCAATTTATCTATCTATTCAAAATAAACCTTTTAGTTTAGAGTTATCTGTCCGTAAAACTGAATATAGTTTTCTGTGTATTTCACTGTAAAAAGTAGGACATATAATTTGTAATCTGTAAATGTCTCAACAACATGACCCGGTCATAACTATTACAACTGTAGACATAAATATTTAAATGTTTGCACTATTTATATAACAAAGAAACAACTGTAAAATAAATAGATCTACTGCAAAATTCCTTACTCACTTTTAAGAATACAAAACTTTGTTTTTACATCCAAAACTCCTGAACTCCTGAATCCTTTCAGATTTAAAAAAAAATATGTTTTTACACTCTAGATTTAAAATTTCATAGCAAGCCCTTTAGAAAAAATAACTGAAATGAAGTGCAGCCTATACTCATGAATATACTTCCTTCATGGACAGCTCGGACTGCTCTTCTTTTGTAATCTGCTCCAGATCTCTTGGATTTGAAGGACGTCTTCAAATCTAGGTTTTCAGATATTTCTATAAGGGTTCAATAGGATTTAGATCTTGACTAATTGCTGGCTGATTTAGAACAGCACAGACTTGTTCCACTTGTAACTGGCTGGGAAAAAGCAATTGCTGATTGGTTGCTATTAGGTTACTGCCCAAGTGCAAATTTGCCCATTTTTTTTTATAAATGAGCCCTGCTAGCACTAGCAATTTGCCTTTAACCATTCCTTGGTGACCAACCCTTGATTCTCTGACCTTGGATTTAATACTGGGCTCCACAATCTCCTGATTTTATGATGCTATTCATAGACTCAAGATACTAAGGGGCCCATTTAAGATTGCTTGTGCTTTTCACTTTAGCATGTGATTAGTAAACTCATGCATGTAAGATTGTTCTTTCTGAAAAGCACAAACAACATTAAATGGGCCCCCTTAGTTCCTTGGGTAATACAGCAACCCTAAAGCATCAGCATACTCCGTCCATGTTTAAATGGCAAATCTTTTCTTTACAGGCTTCATTTGTTTCATTTATTTCATCTATCCACAAGACATTCTGACAGAAGGTTTTTGGCTTGTTCTGTTGAACTTCAGTCATGCTGTCTTATGTTTTTTGTCAACGTTTGAGTCTTCCTGAATCACCTACACAGAGCTCCCTGTTGCTCACTCTGTGAGTTGGTATGGTGTAAATTGAACTGGATATACTGTACTTGGTATATGAAGGTCAGCTTGAATCTGTCTTGAAGGAGAATGGCCACAGTGAAATGGGCCTGAAGATTTTGCTAACATTGCAAAGATTGGACAGAGGAATTTCAAGGTCTCTGGAGATGGACTTTCAGATATGTCCATGCCTTCTTACAATTTTCTGTTCCACCTCCACATACTGTTCTGTGTGAAATAGGATTTAGCATTTTTTCACGTTTGTTCTGGCAGATATGGTTCATTATTTGAAAAACATGCAAAGGTTCAAATGTTGACCATGACTATACATATTGTGTTTATGTATATACCATCTCTTCCATTTAGTTCTTTTTTCCTTGCAGCAAAAGAGCTGTAACCATCTATTTTTCACAGCCAATTATCATGGAGGTGGAGATCCATTATATATCAACTTTTGCTATGGTTAAACTACCCATGTGCAATGTCCCGCCAGCTTGATCTAACACCTGCTACTTTCGACAAATCCATCCAAATTGCCCCAGTGGGATCTGATAAAATGACTTTCCTTTGCAAACGATATATGAACTCTCATAGCAAATAGTGAAACTTCATGGCTGCTGTCAGCTGTGCTGGGCATTGTAAAACACAGCTTTCCTTTTACACAAGATGAAGGGGAATGGTCCGTTAAGTAGCATTTTATATATGTGGCTAACCCTTCGCTAACGTCACACATTGAGGCCCTGACACTGCCATACAAATCTGTAAAGTGAGTGAGCCAGTTTCAAATAAATGAGCTTAATATTCACAGAGCTTACTGGCTATTTGGAAGAAGATCTGCAGCAAAGAAGCAGCCGTTCTCCATAAAATTTAGATTATTTGGCACTTTGCTAGGCCTTTGCTTTGTTCTACCATCTGTACTATTGGTACAGAGTGAAAATCACAGTCCATTGCTGTGTTTTAGGCTCTGGTAGCTTAAAGGAACAGTATTACTTTTCTAATTTAATTGCTGGAAGTTATATGCCCTATTTAAACTAGAGTTAGAGAATGTTGGGGTGTTGGGTATACATTGGAAGGACTGACATTACTATAAAACCACTAGAAAGCTCTTTGGTTCCATTCTCCAATCTCAATTGAATTACTCTTAATTATTTTTATTCTGTCATTCTTCTGAGGACCATGCCATATCATGCCAGCGTTAGACACAATGAGTATGCATGTGTGCATATACAAACATAATAATTAGTTTCTCATTTACTATCCTCCTGAATCTCTATGAAAAAACCTATATAAAGAACTGAGGTCAACCTTTTCTCCATATGACTTAGGTACCTTTAGGAAGGGCCTGGATCTGCAACTGAGCACCAAACAATGCTCAACTCTCCTAAAGATAGTAAGCAGTGTAGAACTTGAGGGTCCAAGGCCCACCTGGGATTAGGCCACAGGATCCCCACTCCTGGCCACCCACCCCAGGCGCAAACCCCTTTGGGTCCCCAGTCCCTCTCCAGGCCCTCCACCCCAGCTGCAACCCTACAGGGGCAGCATAGAGTCTCAGAAGGGTGTGGGTCTGGGTCGTAGTGGCCCACAAAGGGCCCTGATAGTAAGAGCAAGAAAATGGTTATGGTACCATTCAGCAAAAAGTGTGCACACCCTCATTCACTGGATATAGCAATCTTCAAGATATCCAGGCACATTTATCAAAAGGTGAAATCGAGTCAGCCACAGATTGCCAGGGGGTAATTCTGCCTCCTTTTTATCAATTGTATGGGAATATTAGGGGCATATTTATCGATGGGTAAATATATGAACATAAAAATTCCATGCAAGTGAATAGAGAGCAGCAAAATTTTGCTCTAGCTTTAGCAATCTCTATATATTGGGTAACTGGGTGTATAATGTAAAAACATACCAGGATTTGTATCACCTGTTGCACCTACATTTGGTGGCAGTTTGTCTAATGCTTAGTAAAAAGTGAATTTAAAAAATTTGAAATGATTCAGGAGCCTTTTGCAACAAGACACTATTTACACAGAAATGTATACAGTAAGTGGTGTTAATTGTCTGAATTTGAAATGAAGTCATTTCATACTAATTGTTAAAGTATTTCACATAATCTATAATTATTATTTTTAATTCAAAATAAGGATTACAAATTATTATGAATGGAGCATTAAATAAGAAACCATTATTTAATGGAATAAAATCATCAAAGCTTCTGATTAATAAGGGTCCTCGAGCTTGTTATAGAGTTTTATTGTGCAGGAGACCCACCTCAAAATATCCGATGTAGCAAAGATATTTAGAAAAAAGAAATCAAACCTGGATCCACAATAACATTTTAGGCAAGAGATTTCCGATCCTTATAAAGAGTATACGTTAATCGCATGTTTCTGGGCAGTCACGCGATAATTGAACCAGTCAAACAGTTTCAAGATTTTCCTATCAGGTAAACAATTTAAATACTTAAAGTCCTAAGTTTTAATCAGCATGTATCAGTTCAAATTGAAATACTTGATAAATGTCCATGGAGACATAATGAAGATTGTCATGCCTTCATCGGTTCTACATTTTCCTCTTGGATCATATTCCTATGCACAGTTTGTCAATAAACCCCTTAAGGAACCAAGTGGATATTGTATGTCTGGCCCCACTATGAAGTGATGGGCTATTTTACAGGAAAAAATAGAAAAGGATACTGAATAACTTACAACCAAAAGAAGCTATTTTTACAACACACATATTTTGGCTATATTTGCTACGAGAGAGAAAATGCAAAGTGAAAACAAATGGCACAATACACAGTTAAACAGGTTTTCAGCATAATTTCAACTGTATGAAATGATCACTGATGAGCAATATGTGCAGTTGCATCTTGTGATCATGTTGTGGGCAGTACATGGATGTATATTTATTTATATACATATATATAACTCCCCTTTAATTGCTCATGATTTTGAAGGCACGAAAAAAACTTGCTTTTGTGTAACCGAGGGGAGCTCTGTAACTTTATTAGGGCTCT
Source organism: Xenopus laevis (assembly GCF_017654675.1). Lineage (NCBI taxonomy): Eukaryota > Metazoa > Chordata > Amphibia > Anura > Pipidae > Xenopus > Xenopus laevis. The sequence goes on from NC_054377.1 coordinate 106,497,844, forward strand.
TACAGATCAGCGTTTGAAGCTGCACTCCTGCGTTCCGTTTTTATGCATTCAGTCGCAGGGGAGCGCAGGAGTAGACGCATTCAGTTTTTTTCAATGGGGCTGTACTCACATATGCGCATGTAGGCGCCGAACGCAGGTTGAGACGCAACATGTTACAAAATTGGAGTTTTCAGGTGGAAAATCTGAAAAAATTTTGAAATTAGGATTCTGTCCCACAAACCACATTTTTGGGAAAATCTAATAAATAAGCAGAAAAAAACTTGTGCGGATGTAATCAGAGTTTTTGGCAGAACATAAATAACCCCCTTCGTGTGTTAAAGGGGTTGTTAACTTTTGTGGCCAGATTTATTAAGGATCGAGTTGTGTTTTCCATGAAAATTCAAGTTTTTGAGGTTATTTTTTTGGTCAAAAATACATTTGGGGTACCCCGACCCTGGAAATAACCAGAATCTGAAAATACACCATCTAAATCCTGTCGAGATCTTGTAGAAGTCATTGGCAGAGGTCCCTTGAACCATCTGAAGATGTTAATAGCCTTCATGATGTTCAAGTTTTTTTTGGATGGTTTTGTCTGAAAACTCTAGCACTTAGAGTGATTTCCTGCCAAAAACACGATCAATTTGAGTTTTTGGTTGTTAGTTTTTACTTTGGTTTTCATTTTTTTATTATTTGTGTTTTTTAAGTGTTATTAAGCTTTTTATTCAGCAGCTCTCCAGTTTGCAATTTCAGCAATCTGGTTGTTAGGGTCCAAATTACCCTAGCAACCATACATTGATTTGAATGAGAGACTGGGAGACGGGAAGGAGAAGCCTGATTAGAAAGATAAAGAGTAATAAAACGTAGCAATAACAATATATTTGTAGCCTTATAGAGCATTTGTTTTTTAGATGGGGTCAGTGACCCAAATTTGAATGCTGAAAAGTGTCAGAAGAAAAATGCAAATAAGTAAAAAACTATAAAAAATGAAGGACAATTAAAACGTTGTTTAGAATTAGCCATTTTATAGCAAGTTAACTTACAGGTGAACAACCCCTTTAACTTACTTGCTTATATATATGTTGGAATTTGGGAATGTGCACCAGATCCATTAGTAATATTCAATGAAATTAGACTTTACTTTCAACATTATGTTAAAGCTCATGGTAGAAGTTTGATTTGATATTGCATGATATCATAGTAACATAGTAAGTAAGGTTGAAAAAAAACACGTCTTTTTTTTTTAGTTAGTTTTTTTTTTTTTTTATATGCCTAACTGCCAGTTGATCCAGAGGAAGGAAAAAAACCCATCTGAAGCCTCTCCAATTTGCCTCAGAGGGGTAAAAAATTCCTTAATTCCTAATCACTTGTTGTTTGAGCATGTTTTTATCAAATTTTTATCTCCATCCGAATATCGAAGTCAAAGGATTTACCACAAATACTTCGATCGAACGATTGAAGGAAAAATCGTGCAATTTAATCCTTTGAGTCGAACGATTCGAAGGATTTTAAGCCATCGATCGAAGGATTTTCCTTCGATCAAAAAAAGCTTAGAAAGCTTATGGGGAAGGTCCCCATATGCTAATATTGTAGCTCGGTAGGTTTAAAGTGCCGCAGTAGGTAGTCAAAGTTTTTTTTAAAGAGACAGTACTTTGACTAACGAATAGTCTAATGATTTAGTACGAATCGTTCGATTCAAAGTCGTAGTCGAAGGTTGAAGTAGCCTATTCGATGGTCGAAGTACCCAAAAAAAAGGTCGAAATTCAACGTTTTTTTACTTCAAATCCTTCACTCGAGCTTAGTAAATGTGCCCCATAGTGTAATTCAACTGAAAGCATTGAAAATGCTCATTTATACTGATTCAATTTGGACATTACTTTATCAGTAATCAAGCATTACATGTAATCTTTCATCTTTTATTCAAGACTCGTGGTATTTGCTTTGCACATGATTTCTCACAGGCTTCTTAGATTGGGAAACCTTTTTATTCCATGATGATCCAAGTCCAATTTACATGCAAATGCCATTGTCTGGCTCAATAACAGAAATGATGTAGAAGTAAAAATAGAAATGCTTCTCTATATGGCATGTTAATCTTCAGCTATGTTGAAGTGCTGGTGTGGTACAGCAGAAATCGTTAAGCTATTAATTTGCCATTCACAACATTTGGAGCTATGTCAGTTGTGCTTCTGTGTTAATGCAATGTGCCTTGGTATTTTGTTTGAAAGCCAATAGACTGTTCTTTTATATAATTTTGAAATGCAGGCATTAACTAGGCTGTTACTTATATTAAAAGTTGGTATATCAGTTGGTAGTAGATGCCACCCTGCACAGGGAGTAACCCTCCATAGCGATCACCAATCCTAGATAGTGCTTTTATCTTGTCTAAAGTTCTAAACCACATCAATAAGGGGTCTATTTACCAAAACTGAAATAGTTTAAGAACATTGCGTTTGCTTTACCACGCACCTCTTACTAATATTTTAATATGCATGGTTTCACAGGGTGGTTACCCCTATAAATGCATGTCTGTGTGGACATGACAATCTGCAATATATCTACCGTAAGTAGTATTGGTGAGAATTTAGTCTTGTATTATGGCCACTTTTTCTTGTATTTAAAAGGTCTATAGGCATCATTATACATACACACAAAATGATTGCCAGAACATTTAAAGACATTTATAAGGTGTGTAAAAAAAACAACACTGAAAAACACCAAATCCAGTGTGTAAACCCATTATTTATAAAGGTTGAAAAAAGACACACGTCCATCAAGTTCAAGCTTTTAAGTTTTAGTTTTTTTAATCTGCCTAACTGCCAGTTGATCCAGAGGAAGGCAAAAAAAACCCACCTGAAGCCTCTCCAATTTGCCTCAGAGGGGGAAAAAATTCCTTCCTGACTCCAAAATGGCAATCAGACTAATCCCTGGATCAACTTGTACTATGAACTATCTTCCATAACTGTGTATTCACTCACTTGCTAAAATGTCATCCAACCCCTTATTAAAGCTATCTAATGTATCAGCCTGTACAACTGATTCAGGGAGAGAATTCCATGTGAATGCCGGCCACAAGAACTTACTCTATCTTACATGGTATCAGCATATAAACCTATTGATATATAGAGTTACATTGAATAAATCTTAAAGTGCTGTAAGTATGGTAGGATTTTTGGCAGATCAGTGATTAACAGATTATTCCACAGGTGTAGCAAATATTGATTATGTTTCTTCACATCAAATATTCATGGGCTACTGGCAAAATATACATTATATACAGTTCAGTTTAAAAATAAAAACTGGGTAAATAGATAGGCCATGCAAAATAAAAAATGTTTCTAATATAGTTAGTTAGCCAAAAATGTAATGTATAAAGGCTGGAGTGACTGGATGTGTAACATAATAGCCAGAACACTACTTCCTGCTTTTCAGCTCTCTTGGTTTACACTGAGAGACTTGAGGGGGGGCCACATGGGTCATAACTGTTGCTTTTGAATCTGAGCTGAATGCTGAGGATCAATTGCAAACTCACTGAACAGATATGTCCTTTGTGGTCCCCCCTCAAGTCGCTGATTAGCTCAGAGTTAGAGAGCTAATGTATAAAGGCTGGAGTGACTGGATGTCTAACATAATAGCCAGAATACTACTCCCTGATTTTCAGCTGTATAACTCTGAGTTAGTCAGTGACTTCAAGGAGAGCCACATGGGACATAACTGTTCAGTGAGTTTGCAATTGATCCTCAGCACGCAGTTCAGATTAAAAAGCAACAGTTATGACCCATGTCGCACCCACTCTCTGAGTGGTAACAAATCAGTGGAAACCAAGAGAGCAGAAGAGCAGGAAGTAGTGTTCTGGCTATTATGTTAGACATCCAGTCACACCAGCCTTTATACATTACATTTTTGCCTAACTAACTATATTAGAAACATTTTTTATTTTGCACAGCCTATTTATTTACCCAGTTTTTATTTTTTACACTGAACAATTCCTTTAAAATTGATCTCTAATGAGATGAGGACATTGGCACCCACGGGTCATGGTATATTGACTTGTTTAGGATTTACAGGAGCTACTACAGGTTAAACATAAATAAGGCAAGAAATACTGTATTTTTTATAGGGACATATTTATTATGCTATGTAAAACTAAATTTGTAAATTTATCAAGGTGTGTATAATTTTACACCATGCGAACACCAGATTTGCTGCCATTATTTCCTATGATCTGTGGTGAGGGATATAGTTGCCATTAATGCCTGCTAGGGATAAGGCTCTTAGGCCCTAGTTTTGAAGGTGTGTGTTAAAGTTGGTTGATGTCCTCGGACAAGGAAGGATTTAAACATGCTGCCCTCCATTGGGGGTTTTTTATTGGCAAGCATTCCATGTAGGGATATATGATTTAACTTATGGTTTATAACTGTTTCTATTCATTTTATTTGATTTATTTTCTGCTGTTTATCAGCATTTAATAAAGCTTTGACCTGGGTGTCCTTATTGCCCCTTAGGTGGTGAGTGAGGTGGGTCAGATTTAGCTCCCTTTTTAAGGTTAGCCTGCTAGCTTTTATTGAACATAAAGATAACATACAAAAATACAACCAATAATTGATATTAGAAGTAAAGAGGACCAGTTGCATAATTAGATATTACTGGGCCCACCGCAAATTATTTTTCAGACCCCTAAAATGTTTAGAGGTTGACTTGTTTTACCAATATTTATTGAAACTGTATATGAATTAGATCCTCATGGGACTCTTAGACCTCCTGGGCCCCCCTGCAGCCACAGGGTCTGCTTCCTCTATAGTTACGCCTCTGAAGAGGACCCTGTTCAATTGAGTTTATAATCCAAAATAAATATCACTTAGCAATAAGCAATATGACAGCCCCACTAATATGTAACAATACATATCTTTAAAGAAAGAAATATGTGCCCACAGTAATGAATGCCCACATATTTGAATTCTAATTAACTAAAACTCAAAGGCAAAGCCTTATCCCTCAATGCCTGACTCTAAATTTATATCTACTATCTAGTGTTGAAGGTGGATTGAATTTACATCTATTTGGTTATACACCATTAGTTTTATTCAATAATTCTCCACTGAATCAACTGTCTGCACACACAGGTCTCATAAAACTTGCAAAACGTACTGACAAGAGCATTAAATGTCTCATAATGCTAGTCTCTACCAATAATTAAAACCTTTTCTTAATACAGTTACACAGCCATTAGGTACTTATCTCTCACGCAGGTTTATGGACCATTATATTTTTAATCAAGTTTTATATTATTTTAACCCCTTCATTTTAGTCAAGAGAGTAGTGGCTAAAAGACTGGCAATTATTTGCAGGTCAGCTGGAGCTATGGAAGGATTCATTTTATGTGTTGTTCAAAAGTCATTAAGTACTTTCAATGTTGTTCAGAAATAAATTAGGTCTTTAATGTCTTTGACGCTGATGTAGCCAAGAGAAGCAGTGCTTTGAATAACATGGACATCTGCTGGATCTGTCTGTAGGAGCTGACTTGGAAGCTTTTATTGGCCAGTGTATGGTCAACTTCAAAAAATGGCATCTAAGTGAAATCTGAACTTTATGGATATTTTCTGTGTGACGTCACGATAGCAAGAGTCAGTCTAGTGAGCGGACATGTGGTTATCAGTATTCATTTGCAAAAGCATACTAAATAGGATATTGAGAAGCCTACTGAAAATGAATACATGCAATGTACAAAGGTACAAGTTGTGTGGCTATGTTGAGAAGGTTTGTATTTAGCAATGAAGGGGTGTAACCTATGTTTTAATGGTCGGAGCTAATATAGCTTCCCCTAAATGGCAGCTGTTTTTTACAGTGAAGTCATCATTTTGCAGATTCCATTCAGGGCTTGGAGAAAGTCTCCTACAGGGTTAGAAGGAAGTAAGAAGAGGAAGGAAGAATATGCATGGCCAAATCAGACAGTGTCAAATATTATTCTCCCCACAGGCATTAGGCAATTGACATCAAAAGACTACAGCTACTTCACCTTCTCTTTTGATCCTTTTGACTAACTGAATATGAGGTTTCCTATCTTCTTCTGTTCTCTCCACTTACAGTACAAGTTGCTCCATTTGTCCTAAAGCTTAATTATGTCCGCTCATACACTTATATTCAACTCTATCTCTTGGAACTTCTCTCTCGTCTTTCAAACAGGCATGTGTCAATTTTTGTCTTAAAAAGACTACAGTAAACCCATCTTTTTTCTCTAGCTTATGCTTTGTTTTCCTTTTATTGTTAGTCTCTAAACGTCACCCCCTTTCCTCTCAAATTGCCAATATTCTTCAACCCCATCATTTGATGGACTGTAGGCACTTTGCCTTATGACCTGCACACTCAACTAATACAGCCTTATGCAGACTACAGGATACTTCTTCATTCCCTATGTTTCAAAGCTCTTCAATGCTCCTCATCTGACCACAACTCTGTACTTGTGTCTCCATATATTACTGGTTGTCTCCTCTGTTCCTCTCTGACCTACTGTCTTGTCACAACACCCACATCCTTCTCTAAATGCAGGTCCTACCTTCTGGACCACTAATGTTGTATCTGGTCTGATCTTAGCACTTATGTACAAGTGGCCCAGCAGTTGTGATCAGCAGTACTTTTTACTCTTAATTCAGCTTGTAAGGAACTCTCACACCTACAACAGATTGTAAGATCTATGATAGGGGGACATCCTTAACTTGTTCCTTTTTTCATGTACTTTACAAACTTGGATATTATGTATATTTTTATTACTGTGCGTATTTATTTTTAATTATTGTATTGTTTGTACACCAGATTTTGTTTGTACACTGGTACTATGTAAAATTAATATAATTTCATACTTAGTAGAGCTAAATAAATATAAACATGCATAAAACAATGTAAGTTACATGTACCATTACAGTGCAGTGGGTTAGGGCTGTGTTGTTCATGTCGCCAATGGTTGTACATATGCTTTTTATTTTAATTTTGTTGTGTGTGGAGTTTCTGGGTTTAACTGGAGATAAAATTAGAATAGGAAACAGAATTAAGCCCTTGGGCTAGGTTTATTGCTCTGCTGTGTCATATATTAAGTTAATATGTGGTGCCTTTATATATTTCAGCCTCTTTTCCTCTCTTGTTTCGACTGCCAGGCACATGCTAAAAGTGTAATGGCTTTATTTACCATTTACTTTAAATTACTCTGTTGACCTTGTGAATAAAGACCTTTTTACTTATTTAATACTAAATTTATTTAACCTCAGCGTGGGTGTCACAAATCTCTGCACTGCTTGCACTATAAATGTGAATTATTGGTGCTTTAAAGCCCATGGGTGATCTGTGAGTGCATATTATTCCTTATATTACAAAATGCAAATGACATACTTTTGCCTAAAAGATATTCTGAATTCTAACATTGTACAAGGTTTAAGTGACTTAATTATCCTGCTTATCATTGGAGAGATATTCACAATACCTTAATGTGTTTGCAAATTTCTTTTCAGACTTAACCATTTGCCGTTTCTAAAGCCTGCCGAATGGCACTGATGTTTGTATTGTTGAAGTACACTTATTTCTAGCACAGTCATGGCTTAGAATATCTTTTATGTAAGTGCCAAAAATGCCATTTATTTAGGGGATAGGCATAGAAGATATATGCTATGCTATAAAGGCATAGCATGACCCCAGCATTGAGGCTTCTTCTTCTGGAGCCCAAGTCAACCGTTGCCTACCATTTACCACACTACACAGGCATATAAGTGCAATAAAAATTAAAAGAAGAAAAGAAAATTGCATTTTCAAATGTAATAATGTTCACTAGATGACTGAATTGGAAATGTTCACTATAAAATGGCCTGACCTTGTTAATCTCTACACACATACCAAACTTGATCTGCATGACAATTATTTAATTTATGCCTTGTTGGTACTGCTCTTCTTGATCTAGTCCAAACAAACCTATGTTTTGAAACCTTGCTTGCCTTACAGTAGGAAACACATGCCATAAGACCTGGGAGCAGCTAACTATTTACAAGCTTCTCCTAATCAGAAAGGAAATGGTTATTGGCAGAATGGTGAGTTGAGCACAAGTTTCTTGAGCACCCCATGGCTTTCGACTGCCTCACATAGAATTATGATTATGTCTAGCTTTAAAATGAAGATGAGGAAAGCAATTGTTTCAGTGAATAAAGTTGTTGACAAACAGAAATCACGAGCTTGATCTGGCCTAGAGAAAACTGGCAGGTTGCAATGGAAAATATATTCACAGCAAACATAGAGATGGTTATTTATTTTATTGTACACATGGTTATCATGAGACTAAATTAAAAAGGACAAACATTACATAAAAATGTCAGAATAAATTAAAGCAGAGGTACCCAAAGCCCAGCAGACCAAGGGAATGCCAACATACACACACGTGTTTACTGTGAGACACACACATCTTTTGTGCAAAGATAAGGAGAACTGATGTATATGCATTGCTGTTTAAGATCTGCTATTTTTAGGTGTTGGATGCTGGTCAAAACTTTGAATGACTTTCTGGCACAGTACCAAGTGCCACAGTAACCTTATTACTGCCTGCAGCCAAAAGAGACAATGTCAACATAGTTTACAAGGAAATATGAAGATATACTGTATTTAAGATAACATACTCTGTATACATTACAACAGAAAACAAAGCATGTTATATAGCACCAACAAGAAAATACAACGTACATTCTGCAAGGTCCCCAGATATACAAATACCACCCTCATTCGACTATATAAAGTAACTTATGGTCCCACACCTTCTCATATAGGGTATGTCATGTTTCTGCGCTTAGGTCTTCTTGTCTAGTACATCCTCTATAATATATCCTATGCAGCTTATGGGTTTTCACCTATAACACAAATTCACCTTTGCCTTTTCCAGTTGTTAATATATAGGCCAGTTATGTGGATATTATACAATTTGATTACTTATGAAGGCCACATTATACACATTTGCTGTCCTGTGCAGTTATCTTGAGCTCTCCAGACACACACATAAGCAGTTAACAATGGAGCAATCACCCAACAGTTATTTGTTAGTTACAGTCACACATAGACAAATAATCATACTGTTAGAGTGGTAAGAAGAAGAAACATGGGTGGCACAGACCATGAACACAAAGAATGCTGGGGGGAAAAGGGACATGGTATCAAGCACAGTATAAATGTCTAAAAGTATAGGCCAAGACGCAACCTTGGGAGTTGGGAATCTGTTGATAAATTGGTTTGAGTTTTATGTACTTTACTTTGGGATATACAATTAGGGTCTGGATCAGCTTTATTTGGTACATTAGATTAAGGTCCAGACCAATCATCAGCCTATATCCTATGAAAGCTGACACTGCTCACACTAGTATCTAGCTTCTTATATGTATATATTTCAAAGGCAATTAAAAAAATAATGTCCTAAAATAATGTGCATAAATCCATTTTTATGAACTGAAAAATTGTATGCTGGGGGGTTATTTATCTCAATATTTTCTGCTACAAACTCCGATCAAATCTGCTTGGGTTTTTTACGCTTATTTATTATTACATTTTCCCGAAAATTTGCTTTGTGAGAAAAAAAATCATCCGATTTTCACAAATGTCACGATTTTTTCAGAATTTTCACCTGAAAAATCAGTAAACCCTGGGGGCATTGCACGAAACCCATAGCACATCAAAAAATCATTGGGACTTCTCCCATTGACTTATATGCAACCACGACAGATCTGAGATGCCGGATGTTCAGATTCTGACTTTTCCATTGTCAGGGTTTAATAAATTCCACAAAATTTGTGATTTTTGTATTTGGAGTTATGTAAATAACCCACTAGGAGTGCTAACCCCTACACCATAGGATACATTGTTATTCTCTAGCTATTAGAACATATATTTCTTAGTATATATATATATATATATATATATATATATATATATATATATATATATATATATATATATATATATATATATATATATATATATATATATCTCAGGAAATTCTCCATTTTGTAGAACCTACCTCCTAAAATTCGACGGGGTTGTATTTTAAAGGGCATGTAAAGTCTAAAATAGAATAAGGCTAGAAATGCTGTATTTTGTATACTAAATATAAACATGAACTTACTGCACCACAAGCCTAATCAAACAAATAATTAATGCTTTCAAAGTTGGCTACAGGGGGTCACCATCTTGTAACTTTGTTAAACATCTTTGCAAGACCAAGACTGTGCACATGCTCAGTGTGGTCTGGGCTGCTTAGGGATCGTCATAAACAAAGCTGCTTGAGTTCTGCATGGCTGGGAAGTAAGGCGGGGGCTCCCCCTGCTGTTCATAAGTATGATTGTTTCCCTGCTCAGCAGTTAGGGACCATCTGACAATTTCTATCCACTGCAGTAAATGAAGGGAGAATTTCACTGCATACAGTCAGGTTTCTTATAAAAACGGAACACATTTTTTAATTAAAGTATATTGGAGATAGGTTTCTTTTTCATTAAAGATTTTTTTTTTTGTCATTACATACCCTTTAAGCTTACGTTGAAGACTCAAGCAGCAGCTTGTTACACAATAAATTTAAGCTTGCATCTCATGGTTATATATATATATATATATATATATATATATATATATATATATATATAGAATAGACTGATAAAATACTATAATATTAAAGAGAAAAAAATACTAGTCAGACATTAGCTAAACCAACTAGTGTAAAAGGTGTGGGTCCCCTTTAATGGAACTTATAGTTTGATGTAGACAGTGATATTCCTTGCTGTGGTCTTCAATTTTTGTGTGTGTGTGTGTTTTTTTTTTTTTTTTGCATTATTTATCTTTTATTTAGCATCTCTCCAGTTTGGAGTTCATCAGCTATCTGGTTGCTGGGTTCAAATTTACCCTAGCAACCAGACAGTGGTTTGAATAAGAGATAAAAGATAAATAGGGAAGGGCCTAAATTGAAAGATAAGGCATAAAAAGCGCCTCAATGGTTTTTTAGCTGCTGGGGTCAATGACCCCCTTTTGAAATCTGAGGGTTGAAGAAGTCATAGATTATTTAAGATATATGAAAAAATTAATACCAACTGAATAACTGCTAAGTGCTAAGGGTAATACATTGTATAGCATGCTAAAAGTTATTGTTTATGTGACCATCCCATTAAAAGCTTTGTGTAGCATACATAGTATGTAGCTAGAATATACGCAATACACAATATACACAAATTATATGTTCCAGTAGGATGTAGTTTGCACTTACTGTAGGTTCTGAACTGTGAACTTGAAAAGCAGCCAATACCATGCAGAGCTGTATCTATTTTTAATATACAAAGAGATATGTTTATGGAATATAATACATAACACAGAGACTTTATAGAAAGGTAATGTTATTGAACACATGTCAATGTGCACAGAACCTAGCGGTATGAAAATATTTTATAATAATTTTAATAATACACAGAGTATAATCTTACATACAAAGCAGTAGAAATGTGCGGGTTTTACCTTCTGTAAATCAGGTGTTAAAGGAGGGAGCATTATGTTTACATTAACATATCCATCTCTGTAAGGAAAGAGTATTGGGAAATAGGTAATTCATAATCTGAACATTTTTATCCCAGGAAAAACCTGCAGGATGCATTTAAATGAACACGTGTCTCGAGGGAGGGTTGAGATATTTGCGATTGGACCCAGTCTGAAAGGAAGGTCAAATATTCATCAACCCTTTATTAAGGATGCTCCAAGAGCTCTCTGCTGAGCTATGTTCTGAACAGTCCATCACCAGGCAAATACACACCGGGCTTCATAATGTAGATTTAATGCTGCAATGCTGTGCAGTTCTGAGAGTGGGAATGTTGTGCTGGGATCCTTATTTAGTCTCGGTTAAACAACATGTTGCAGTGTAACTCCACACCTGCCAGACTATTTGATACATACTGAAGGCATACAGGCCACACTTTGCTTTATATATCACTTATCAATCATCATCAACAAAATGTATCCAAGAACAGCATTGACTAATAATTATCTGTATATCAGAGACAGACGACCTGTCACTCTCAATCTGTTACTGAAAACCAATGGCAGTATACTCCAAGGATTTACTAGGGTTCAGCAACAGCTGGACAACTACTAATCAGTGGCTACTGCTGCTATTCTGCACACACTGCTATTCATTTCAGATAATATGACATTTATCAAAAAGCTGAACTAGGTCTCCATCTCATAATATTCATTTCTATATAGTTAATGCAGGGCGCACATATTAAAGCACAGAATGACATGTTGTGGATAACCAAAGCCAAAAATATGTAATGTTACTTTGTAAGGTTCATCACGTACAAGTATAGGATCCCTTATCCGGAAACCCGATATCCAAATAATCCAAATTTTTAAAAATGATTTCCTTTTTCTCTGTAATAAAGCAGTAGCTTGTACTTGATCCCAACTAAGATATAATTAATCCTTATTGGAAGCAAAACCAGCCCATTGGGTTTCTTTAATGTTTAAATGAATTTCTAGTAGACTTAAGGCATGAAGACCCAAATTACGGAAAGATTCATTATACGGAAAACCCCAGGTCCTCAGCATTCTGGATAACAGGTCCCATACCTGTATTACTTTATAACCGTTGAGTTAACTTTTAGTATAATGTAGAGAGTGATATTCTGAGACAATTTGCAAGTGTTTGTTGTATATTTATTATTTGTGGATTTTGAGTTATTTATTTAGCTTTTCATTCAGCAGCTCTCCAGCTTTAAAGTTTAGCAATCTGGTTGCTAGGGTCCAAATTAATCTAGCAACCATGTACTGATTTGAATAAGAGACTAGAATATGAACAGGAGAGGCCCGGAATAGAAAGATGAGTAATAACAAGTAGCAATAACAATGAATGTGTAGCCTTACATGGCATTTTTAGGTGGGTTCAGTGACCCCCATTTGAATGCTTGAAAGAATCAGAAGAAAAAGGCAAATCATTATAAAAACTGTAAAAAATAAATTATGTAGCTATTCTATAACATACTTAAAGTTAACTTAAAGGTGAAACACCAAGTAGATATAGATAGTACCCGGAGAGCACACTTTGTTGTTAACATATCATATCTTTATTTGCAGAAAACTGTGCACTACATGTTTCGACTCATCAGCCTTCATCACAGTGAAACACCCCTTTAAAATTGTATTCTTTATACAGGTATAGGACCTGTTATTCAGAATACTCAGGGCCTGGGGTTTTCCAGATAATGGATCGTTCCATAATTTGGATCTCCATACCTTAAGGCTACTAGAAAGTCAAGTAAACATTATTAAATAAACCCAATAGGCTGGTTTTGCCTCCAATAAGGATTAATTATATCTTAGCTGGGATCAAGTACAAGCTACTGTTTTATTATTACAGAGAAAAAGGAAATCATTTTTAAAAACTTGGATTATTTGGATAAAATGGAGTCTATGGGAGATGATCTTTCAGTAATTTGGAGCTTTCTCGATAACAGGTTTCCGGATAATGAATCCCATACTTGTATATATAAATCTCTGTTACAGCAAAGCCTTTTCTAGAAAAAAATCCAGCATTCTTATGCTGGCCATACACGCCAAGGTAGACAAACAAGTTGATCTTCCCCCAAACGGCTAATCTTATTTTTACTATGACGGGCACACCAGCACCTAAAGGTAATGGCATTGATAAGGGGACTCGTGTTGAACAGCCCCCCGTTTTGTGACACCAGTTTTGAGCATGTTACACTGTGCTAAATTCATCAAATCATTTACTGGCATGCAGGAATCAGGTATATCTTGGATACTGAACCCAAATTTCCACCTGCAATTCCCTGTTTCATCCAGTTTCTACACAGGGCACTTGCATTTACTTACAGTATGTACTCAATACTTCCAAGATTGAAACAAGGGAAATCCATATCCAGGTTTACTGGTTTTCAGGGGCTAAATCTAAAAAGATAGACTGCTCTATAACTGCTCTATGTTCATCCTCTAATGCTAATGTCACCTTTATTTATGAAATAAAATAACCTATTGTCTCAAGCCTATCCAATGACATCCATCACAGCAAAATGAACAGACCATGCTCTGGGTTTATTTCAGGTTACTTGCCTTCTAATTTGCTTCCTCTTTTGAATGTTTATGCCTAAAAATGAATTCTCAGCTGATTCTGCCTTTTGCAGAGAGCTCAGAAATCTACCATTGGCAGGCAATACATCTAATTGCCTGTCTGGCTTCCAGTTTCAGATAATACAATGCTATCAGATAATCCAATTTATTTTAGGAAATATGTAGAGATCTGTAGTGTGCAATTGAAACACACAAATGCCTAAGTGTAAGGCATAGTTTAATGGATGATTAGTGATATGCGAATTTATTTGCCAGGTGCGAATTAGCGCGATTCACCGCCGGCGAATAAATTCGTGAAATGGCCACGAAAATTCGCTGGCGAATGTCAAAAATGAGACGCCGGTGCCGTTTTGCGATTTTTTTCACCATTTTGCGAATTTTGTGGGAAAAACGTCACAAATTCCCCATCACTATGGATGATATTTTAAAAGAGTAACAATTTGTGCATAGAAACTCAGAAGACAAAGTAATTACTTGCTTAATATTCTAAAAACCCTCTAATAATTGGTTGATCATGTAAGAGTAAAAGGCAAATCTGCACAAATACATGGGGGCTTATTTAGTCATTGGAGCTATTCATAAATTGAGAAAGTTTAAAATGGTGAAAGAATTACACAGATTATTTACTTACTTTGAACTTACTTGCAAACTAATAAGTACATTTTACCCAATGATATTGTTACCACTCTGTTCTTATCTTAAACAGATTTTTTGATATTAAATTTTGAAATCTGACATGGGGCTAGACATTTTGTCAATTTCCCAGCTGCCCCTGGTCATGTGACTTGTGCCTGCACTTTAGGAGAGAAATGTTTTTTGGCAGGCTGCTGTTTTTCCTTCTCAATGTAACTGAATGTGTCTCAGTGGGATATGGGTTTTTACTATTAAGTGCTATTCTTAGATCTACCAGGCAGCTGTTATCTTGTGTTAGGGAGCTGTTATCTGGTTACCTTCCCATTGTTTTTTTGTTTGGCTGCTGGGGGAGGAAAGGGAGGGGGTGATATCACTCCAACTTGCAGTACAGCAGTAAAGAGTGATTGCAGTTTATCAGAGCACAAGTCACATGACTTGAGGCAGCTGGGAAATTGACAATAAGTCTAGCCCCATGTCAAATTTCAAAATTGAATATAAAAAAAATCTGTTTGCTCTTTCGAGAAATGGATTTCAGTGCAGAATTCTGCTGGAGTAGCACTATTAACTGATTCATTTTGAAAAAAACTTTTTTCCCATGACAGTGTCCCTTTAAGGAGCTAACATGTGACACAAATTTTTAGAATATATAACTAAAGTGCTGTTGCCTCTTGATGGGGAGGAATGTTGGACCATACCACATTTAATTTCAGTTGTTACCAGCCAATTAAAGCCTAAGAAACGCATTTAACCTTTTAAGTACACAGAAGGCTCACCGGCAGAATAATGAGATAGATGACTGAGCTGATTTTTGAAGTTAGCGGCATAAAGTAAATGAGAATGTTATCACAGAGAATGCTTCTTAATACCCATCACATGTGTTTTACACAAACAGAACAGCGAGAAATTAAAAAAGCCCTGAGCAAAGAGAGATTTGTCAGAAGTGCAAATTTATTTTAAAAAGATTCAGAAGCAAATGAAATCATTTATAATGCACAGAGAAAAAGTTAAATGTTGAATAATTATTGTTTGGAGGGGTAAGCTGATATTCTTGGGTTTATCAGAGAAATTTGAAACGTGGAAAATTGTATTGGCGTCCATTTGTTCTTGTGTGGGTAAATATACACACAATAATGAGATTTCTGTCCTTCGCTTTGTTCTCAGCTATTTTGGCATCTTCCAAAATCACTCTGTGGTTTGGGCTTTGATTTTTAATAAGGCTAGCGCAGAATTTCATTTAAATTTGTTCTGTAAATCTGCATATCACAGATTATTTTTTAATGATTCCAGAATAGGGTTCCTATAATAAAAATGGAAATACTTTTTCATTTACTCGGGTTCCTTTAACTTCCAAACATCTATATTTTTCCAATTAACAATTTAGCTGCTTCTAAAGTCACATCCTAAGGGTTACAAAATGGGTTATAAAGATTACTTGTTCTTCATGTTAAGTATGTTGTCTGCAGACTCTTCTGCGTGTGATAAATATAAACACAGCCCTATCACACTGGACTTAATATTACTTCTCTTCAAACATAGATATGGTTTTATCTAAATAGCATCGCTTTTCATTGTATTCTTTTGTTCTTTGGTCCTACCATTAAGGCTCATAGGTCCTTCTTTTGCCTTATAATGCTGTATCTGATGAGGGTGATTACTTTACTTAATCTGGTAATCAAGAAGCCTCAACACAAACAGATTATCCCTACAACTGTTGGCAGTGGAAAAAGTACTTATTTTCTGCAAACTTTTTTTGGTAATAGATTTTTTGTTTTAGACTGCAGGAACTTCAATAAGTATCACAGATTCTATGGACAATTTTGGAGGGGTGGATTGCAACAGCAGCAGTGCTTCTTTTTGTGCTTCAGAAATTAAGACCACCTGATTCAAACCTACAGCATTGCATGGTTTTGATGAGCTACTGCACTTTATGGGACAGCATACCAAGCTGTATTCATTATTTAAACCTTCTGCCAAAAATGTTTTGGTCATATTGGTTTGTGTCTGGCCTCCTGCACAGCAGCACAACCTACACTCTTTTGGGGGGCATACATTATTTCTAGAAATCAATCACAATAATAGTTTGTGTATTTATGAGAGCGGGAGAGATAGTGGGGTTTGTCCTGTAAGAATCATCTAAGTTACCCAATTTCTAGTTCTACCACATTTATATACCCAGCCAGCACTATGTCAATCATTAGTTTGTTATCTCAGGGACTGAACAGACAGTAAACAAGAGACTTAGTAACATGCACAATAACGAAAGCATGAAGGGTCTTTGGTAAGCATAAATACAATTCCAAAAAACAATATGATAATGTTAACCAGACTGGGTCATAACTGTGTATCTCAAAAATGTTGTCCTTAAAAGGAACTATACCCCTAAACGATGTAGGTCTCTATAAAAATATGTTGCATACAACAGCTCATATGTAAAACACTGCTTTATGTAAATAAACCATGTTCATAATAATATATTTTTTTAGTAGTATGTGCCATTGGGTGATCTTAAATAGAAAACTACCATTTTAAGAACTAAGGCCCGCCACCTAGGATACAGTGATTTACATTGCACACAAACGAACCATACTTGTTAGGTCACATGAGCCAATTAACGGACAAAGTTCTGTCTTTTGCTTAAATACTTCTTCCTGTTAAAGTTAGAGATGTTTCTGGTCAGGTGATCTCTGAGGCAACATACAGACCATCACAAAATGGTGTCCCAAGGCATGAGATGTAAAAGGACAATATTTACTCATTATTTACTTTACAAGGCAGTGACCACGTGTCAGTCCTATCAAAGTGAAAAAAGAGAATATTATCTTTGGGGGGAGACAGACCATACCTGCTTTTCTCTTTATTTAACATGATCTCTTCCAAAGACACCATTAGGCGGGGGTTGGGAGAGCAAACATTGAGAAGAGAGCCACCTCCCCATAATACAGAAAACACACTAGAATGCAGCTCATCCCTTTTTAGTACGTACACACTTAAAAAAAGGTCCTAATGAGGACAGAAACAATGGACCTAATATTAAGTAAATAAAGAGGTGAAAATGTTTTTACATGGGTGTGCCGGTTTCTGATATTCGTGGATATATATATATAAATTATAACTGTGCACCCCGGTTATATATAGAAAAAGTTTACCTTGGAGAGCCGATACTCAGTGGATTGTTTCTTCAGATACTCAGTGGATTGTTTCTTCAGTTTGTGACAGCTCTCGAGTTTTGTGCCAACAGACTGCATGCTCTGTGCATCAATTCAGTGATTTGGAAACTGTGTTATTTACAATTATGCTAATCATGCAATGGTTATCTAGTGCAAGTCTCCATGCATTCAGAACTAGTGTATTAACCCAACCATATGCTATCCTCACTCATATAACAGTCTCTTAAAATGATCCAACTGTATTTTGCAATAGAATGGTGTATTTATCTTAATTTAATTAATACTGCAATTAACTAGCCTCTGAGAAGGCCAGCATTCTTCTTTGTATTTTATGTCTAGTAACTGGAGATAATGGTTCACCTGGTGTAACTCCTATTTAACTTTATTAGTTGATCCTGAATATTTTCGTGTTTTGTACCAGATCAATTGCTTCTACATGTCTCCTGCACTCTGCTGTACTTTTAAAGAGTTTACACCAGGAAAAAATACTCTTTTAGAGATGCTTAATTTCAGTGCATATTGCTATATTGTTTTAATTTTTCTCCATCATAGTCCATGTTTTGGATATTAAGACACCCTTCCAATGTGAGTTTATACCCTACGTATGTTGAATGTGGTAAGTGGTAACAGAACAATGTTTATTTAGGCTGTTATTATAAACTTTGCTAATGGGAATAGATAGACAGACAGACAATAGGTAGATGCCTGTGAGACATCACAAAATTGGGTATCATTCCATCAAATTGTTATATTCATCATTTAAGGTATCACCCAATATAAATGTGTATGTAACACTATTTACAGGATGGTGTGCTGTGTATTTCATTCAATTGAATAACCCCATACTTGGCTCCATGCAGTAGAGCATGCATTACATGGAACTCTCTCTCAGGTGAGCCTTTGCTGTACTGGTAGAGTTCAATAAATTAGGCACCAGTGATTCTTGCAACAAATAGTCAATACTTTATTTGCTGAATCACACACAATCTCTTTGGTGGAGCTGCACAAATGGTACAACAATTAAATAATATTTGTAACACCTAGAGGTAGTACTCAGAGGTGAACTAATTCCTACTGCTAGATGCTGATGGGTGACACCTGGGGGTGCTAGCTCTTCTGGTTTACTTGTTGAAGCCTCTAACTGATCTACTAATCTATCATGATGTCAGCAGAGCGAGCTACAGTATTACAGATATTTCCTCACACTAACTTTTACACTGAGGTCTACCTCTAGTTCATGCTCTCCAGCACACCACCTCTTCCAGCTAGTGGGGTCCAAAGAGAACAAGCACATGGTGACTTCCATTTTAAAGTGTATGGTCAACCATGGTCAACTACAGAACTGCCAGGGAACACTTTAACAATGTTCTCCGCAGGGCATTTTTACCGGGCACATCCTATTGGCTTATATAAAACCAGTTCCTCTTTGTGCATTGAGGAGGAAACAAATAGGTTAACTTCTTTTATTTTAAATCACGGCTGATTCCACAATTCCAGGGTATTTGACATTTACAAATTGTAGTTGTTTATTAGCATCTGTTTCACAGTTTGGCTGTAATGTTATTCACCTAACTAATTAATTTCAATTCTTTGGTTTTTAGAGCTTGGCTGGGGCTTTATGTTTCAGTGAAACCACTTCTGCTGCAAAATCAATTTTTATCTATTTTTATAAATTAGGGGTGTGACAACAGCTTGTCAGGAAATTTTAATCTATGGGAATCTCAAAGGAATGTAAGTTCCCATTGCTGTCAATGGCACTAGAAGCACAGTATAGCAGCAAGGTGGAGAAAAGAACATTTCATGTAAATTTATTTACATTTTTTCAACATTTCTGTGACAGCAGAGCTATCATTTTAATAGAAAAAAAGTAACAAGGAAAGAAGAAATGGACTTAGTATTGATAGCATAGAAATTATCTTCTGCTGTAAATGAAATGAAAAAAACAAAACCGGAGATTATGTGCTCAGTTATTTAATTGTTAGATGTTTGGTTACTCATCAGCTTGTAACATGCAATTTATTTCAGAATGCATGACAGAAGTACGTTATTGAATGAATTCCATTCATGTATATAAACAGATAAATGTAGGGACCGCATAATGTGATGCTAAATATCAAGATGTATAATGTCATGTTATCTCATCACCTTTATGTTAACTTAAATCAATGTGCACAGTTCGAACACTGTCATTAATTGTAAAAACCCCTGTATTATTTCAGAGGGGTGGACACTGATACAGGTATAGGATCCCTTATCCGGAAACCCGATTTACAGAAAGCTCCAAATTACGGAATGGCTGTCTCCCATAGATTCCATTTTATCCAAACAATCCAAAAACAGTAGCTTGTACTTGATCCCAACTAAGATATAATTAATCCTTATTGGAAGCAAAACTAGCCTATTGGGTTTATTTAATGTTTAAATTAATTTCTAGTAGACTTAAGGCATGAAGACCCAAATTATGGAAAGATCCATTATCCGGAAAACCCCAGGTCCCGAGCATTCTGAATAACAGGTCCCATACCTGTACTACATACCCATTCAACTTCTCAAATTCAACTTCTCAAATCAATAGACATCCAGTCTCCCTTTGGAAATGACCACATCTGTCCTACAAATGTATATTGAAACTGACAGGAGAAACACTGAAGCCCACCCCATGTATGATGACAGGTCTTTTTTTATTGAGATCTGTATCTATTAATATATATGCAGGCTTGAATGTAGAAAGGCAGGACCCGGGCAGCAGTTCTCCTGCAAATACTTTCAGTTGGCATTTTGTCATTGTTTAATGGGAAATGTAGCACTGTGCTAGACCATACACTAATTATTCTTCTATTACATGGTAAGTGCACTTCGATAAGGCTTATGGCACAGGGAGGTTTTTGCTTGTTGCTGCCAGAACGCTGGAGATACAATATGCCACTACCCATCATTCAATATTCCAAAGGTTATGAAATAGAAAACTTTGTTGTGTGTTTGTGTGATCTTTTATAAACCTCGTTATCTGCCCCCAAACCTTAGGCCAATGGCACATAGGGCATTTTGACCACCAATGGTCCACCTTCACTCTGCTTAACTACCAAATGCAACACCACATACAGTACCACATTTCTCACCCACTTAATTTAATCTTGCCCACTCCCACACCTTGTGTAATACTCCCTTCCCTTTAGACTCTATGCTCTTTTGCATTGGGCCTTCCTCACCTTTTGTACCGGTATTGATTGTGATGTATGTAACTCCATATGTTCTATGTACATAATTCATGTGATTTAATTGTATAATCACATTTACTTTACAGTGCTACGCAATATGTTGGCGCTATATTAATACATGTTAATAATAATAATGCCATCAGGCAGGAAACAGTGACAGTCAAAATGCTCCTGTCTGTCTGGCACTCAAGCCTATGTTCGGAAATGGAAAATGCCCTGCCCGATGCACATGCACATGCACCTGCACTGCTTGTGCATTTCATGCATTGGGATTCCCCTATCAGCTGGTCTCTTCTCCCCATATGTAATATAAGGCAGTACATTTGCCCAGGAGCAGTAACTAATAGCAACCAATAAGATGTTTGCTTTTAAACAGGTGACCAGTAAATGCTACCTGCTGATTGGTTGCTATAGGATACCGCGCCTGGGCAAATGTTGTGCCTTTTATTACATAACCCCATTAATATGGTCTACATACTGTATTCAATATATCTGACACATTAGCAAATAACAGATTTGTGTTGCTTTAAACTATTTCAAATAAAAATATACACCATTTATTTTACATGAGCTCATTCAGTTGGGCTTATGTAAAAAGGGGCATAAACATTATCTAAACTTCCATAAATAATATGAAACCACCTTTTTTATACAGACATACCTGATTCCACAGGTTGAAAGAAACCCATGAAGGTCTTTATCTGTGCTCTTTGGGAACAGTACCCCACCACCTTTAGGCTCACACATCCCCCTCCTTCTTTGTTTATTGTGAATTGATGAATTGCGGGTATTTGTCTATTTAATCTATGAAAGCCTCACTTACTATTGCTACTTTTGCCTTCAAATAACAATAAACAAATATTAAAAACCTTGCTGCTATTCTATGCTTCTAGTGACGGATGAGCTACTACTCTAAAAATCCACTGGCATAGGTTTTCTGTGGGGGGGATGTTGGCAGATTCACTTTAATAACACTTGAAAAGCAGCAGGATGTCACATATATGCTGAACTAGCCTCGTCTATGTGTTATACAGACAAACATACATTATTTTTAATAAGAAACTATAGACTTTTTATCTTTATGTCATAAATGTGTATAAATAGACAAGATACCTTCCAAGGAGAGTAAGCACTCAAAATAGAATTCAATTATATCTGAACAATATCTAAATAGGGGGCTTTAATGACGACATGGAGAGATTTTTGCACCGAGCTGCACAGTATGTTTCCCCTGAAATAATGGCAGATGTTGGAACAAGTACAATAAGTTCAGAGATTTAGCAAGAATCCGAAATCACTCCTGTTTAATGTGGAAGGTTGGAAATAATATGCCTTGTATTCACTAATACTGTAGATGTATTGATTAGCGAACAGCTAATTAAAGCTGAACAACAGTATTTAAAGTACATTAAATAAGTCAAATAATGGCGAACCCCATCTGGCAGGAACATACAAAATGTTTTTAAACAAGTAAAATATAAGAATTTTTTTTTTTTAATACAGCTGCATCCTTTTACAGCTAAACTCGGCTCTGCGGGAGATGCCGAATGCAGACTCTGTCAATGGAAAGAAATATTTGCTCAGTGAATAAAAGGCTCTTTATATGGGAGGTGAATACTTTGCTAATGGCTTATGTAGCAGAGGGGTTCCTAATTCAGCTCGGGAAAATGTAAACCACCATGCGCTGTCTATATCCTGTTATACCGGGCCTCTGCTTTGTGCTTCATTCCCTCTTAGGTTGCAATAATAATGGGAGATCGCTGAGAAAGGACAATGTAGAATAAGAAATAAATATATGTGTGCGTGCTGAATAACGCTTTTGCAAAGGAGAAACATTAGGAAAGGGAGAAAGTTTAAAATAGAATTCTAATCAGCATTCGGGAACAAAAACCAAGTAAAATGTTGCAGATAGTTGGAAAAATTAGGAAAATAAGTGAAGTCAGACAGGAGAGGGTCCTGTATAAGGTCTTCTATTTCCTGTAGCTCAGGAGTAACATTTTATAGTTTACATACCAACAAGACCATCAACTTAAACCCTTCATCTGAGATCTACTTGTACTTGTAGTGGTCTTATAGACATCATCGTATCAAAAATGGAGCAAGGTACAACAATGAGTACAAAGCACCGTGTTTTTTGTACCTTAAAGGGGTTCTTCGACCTTTAAGTTAATTTTTAGTATGTTATAGAATTGCCAAGTCTAAGCAACTTTCAATTAGTTTTCAATATTTTTTTTTTAATTATTTACCTCTTTCTTCTGACTCTTTCCAGCATTAAAATGGGAGTCCCCATCATAAAAACAGTACAGATTTATTGTTATTGCTACTTTCTATTACTCATCTTTCCATTCAGGCCCTTTCCTATTTATTTTCCAGTCTATTATTCAAACCAATGCATGGTCTCTAAGGTAAATTGGACCCTAGCAACCACATCTCTGAAATTGCAAACTGGAGAGCTGCTGAATAAAATGCTAAATAACTAAAAAAACACAAATAATAAAAATTGAAACCCAAATGCAAATTGTCTCAGAATATCACTCTCAACATCATACCAAAAGGTAATGTAAAGGTGAACAACCCCTTTAAATGTATTGGTTTCACTATGAGGTGCTACACTTTATGCTCCTGTAATGGGGTACAAATGTCAGTACTGAGTTCAGAAGCAATACATACAGAAAGGATAGGAGGAGTGTGTCACATGCATATCCTGTAGAATTCTCCCCAGTCATTAAGAACATACAAGCTGGGGCATATAGAGGGTTGCAATGCATTAGGGAGCCCTGTATTAAAATACATGGCTCTTGACACCTGACATTACTGTACTCTGCACTTGGCATATTCAGTACTGAAGTACGTGCACCCATACTATTGGTGAGTGTTTGTTTACTTGATATTCGTGCATATATCGACACAGTGCAATTTACAGTTATGCTCGATTCACAGCCTCTGGACACCCATCCATTATTTGCCATTTAGCACCTGTCTATACAGTGTCTACACTCAATATGTGTCAGCAGTAGAATTTCTGCTTAGACATACAGAGCACTGAAGGAAATATCATGGCAGACATCAAGAAGATAAGCATGTTTATTATAAAGATTTTTTAATTTCACATTTAACGTTCTTTGTTTTATACAACGATTGCTGACTCTTGACCAAGAAGCAGAGGTGCCTGCTAATATTCCTGTTCGTGGAATATTGTAAATGAGGACAGGGTATGAAATGATTATTTTATACTGTATATATGAATGAATGCCCTAAGGCCTTCCTTTCTTGGTCTTTCTGTATGTTCAGTTGGTATAACTATGCAGATATAGATAGATAGATAGATAGATAGATAGATAGATAGATAGATAGATGATAGATAGATGATAGATAGATAGATAGATAGATAGATAGATAGATAGATAGATAGATAGATAGATAGATAGATAGATAGATAGATGATAGATAGATGATAGATAGATAGATAGATAGATAGATAGATAGATAGATAGATAGATAGATAGATAGATAGATAGATAGATGACAGATAGATGACAGATAGATAGATTGTAAGATATGTGTGTCAAAAGTGCACAATATCATGTGTAATTCACCAGCATTAGGCTAGTGAAATAAGAAACTCCAGTGAAAATGTGTATTGCTGCAGCTAATTAAGTTGTTTAAGTGGTGAACCATCTTAGTAAAAGCTGGATTATGGGTCCCTGGAGTGGATGGAAGGGAGCAGGGTGAGCTTCCATCCCTTGCTCCATGTAAGGGTTTTGCAGCTGCCAAGCTAAAGGCAGTTAGAGGTAATTAACTACAGGTATGTGGTAGTTAAAAAGAGGTGTGGAGCAACACCTCAGTGCTGCTGTTGCTGCTTCCCCCTAGAGACCTCCTAGAGTGGAAGAGTGTGAGGGGCCACGGAAGGAGTGCTGGTGAGCACCAGGGAACCAGAGAGTGATTCCCCTGAGTTGGAGAGAGCTCCAAAGGTCTGGGAGAGTCTCAAGTGTGCCCAGAGAGAATTCTGGGACTTGTGGTCTGCTGAAAGCTAAACAAAGTGTGAGTGAAGAGAACACCAGTGAGGGTGTGAATTGGGACAGTGTTAACACTTATGTGAGTCCCCCATGTGAAGCCAATGGGCTGAAGTTTTGCTTGTGTTGTTGAAAATAAAAGCCAGCAAATCAGCAATTTAAACTCTTTAAGGTGGTCAGTCTCCATTTCTGTGCTGAAAACTGTGCCAGGGCCTTGGGTTTCGCTACCGGAAGCTCACACTATCCATACATATACTTAAATATATCCAAAGGGCTCCTCTGAGGCTGGCTACCAATGGTAAATGCCCTTTCTACACTGCCCTAAAAATGTCCTAATGAGCTGTAACAGGGAGTGCTATGTGTGCCTAATGAACCTAATTTTTGTTCAATAGATGCGATACAAACAGAGTGGAAATGAATTACACACTGCACAGACTAACACTTTATCACAGTCCTTTTCTGTACATTCTTCAGTCTGTCTTCAGGGATCCCAGGAGGAAAGCAATCTGTTCCCAAAGGTGACTTTTCTCACCTTTACTCCAACATGTCCATCTCAGGACACATGTGATTCTGCAAAGTGAATGCTAAATGTACCATCCTTGTTCTACTGGCTGCATATTCCAGTAAATAGCCTAGGCCTTCACACATCAACTCTATTGATTTCCTAATGATATGCACAGGAGGATGTTCCCTGGTGCTTACCTGTCACTTTGACTAATCATTGCCGCTCTCTCTCTGGCAGTATTCCACCTGCAAGAAGAGAAGCATCATGGATGTTTTGGAAGGTTCCATGCTGTAGACCTGCACATCTTTTTCAAATTCTGTAATATTTAATATTCATCATGCAATGCTTTGTCAATGTCTATTTACTTGCTTGATATTTCATATTGTGAGATGCCGCTTATGATAGCAATCCATTTCTGAAGCCAGTGATAATGATAGCTTGTTTCCAAGCATTTCACTGACCAGCTTTAGATGTTGTAGGGTACACAAGCTGAACTTGGGTTAGGTTTCTTGAGTTGAACTATTAAGGGGAATCAAGGGAGTATGGCAACAGGTCCTAGCTTTTTGCACATGTGGAAGCAGTTCTTCTTAGGGGAAGATTTATTATGACGGATCGAATGGTAAATTCCAATTTGAATTTTCGAGTTTTTTTGTCAAAACTCACAAATTCGAGCGAAATTTATGATACCTCGACCCTGTGAACAACTCGAATTTGATAATACGCCACCTAAAACCCACCGAGCTCATGTAGAAGTCAATGGTGGAGGTCCAGTGACCCAATTGAAGATGTTAACAGCCTTCCTGACATTCGAGTATTTTTCGGAGATTCAAGTTTCGTTGAATTCGATTGGAGTTTTCGGGGTCGGTAATAATCGTTCGAATTTTAGATGTTTTAGTTTTATCTGAGGTAATTCGAGGTAAAAAAAAACTCTATCACTCAACCTTTGATAAGTATGCCCCCAACAGTGACATTATACAAATTGTAGGGCATCATAATAAAGTTTGCTACTGCTTAAGTAACAGTTACCCGGTAGCATTCTCTGGTCAACTGTTTAAAGGCAATCATTTGATTTTGCCACCAATATGGATTCATGCAGCTTAGTTACAAACAAAGGTACTGTTTTATTATTAAATAAAACTACGCACACTTACATTCAAGGCCCTTATCAATGAAGCCCCTCCATATATTTCATCTCTGATCTCCAAATACACTCCTTCACGCAACCTTCACTCTGCTTCTGACCTTCGCCTCGCTTCTCCTCTCATCACTTCTGCCCATTCTTGTCTACAAGACTTCTCTCGGGCTTCTGCTTTTCTCTGGAACTCTCTGCCTCCAGCTGTCAGACTTTCTTCTTCTTTCCAAACTTTCAAATGCTTCCTAAAGACCCACCTGTTTAAAGAAGCTTATTCAATGTAGCTTAATTAATCAATCATTGCTGTATAATAAATCACAAAATTGTTTCTAAAATCCTAGGGTCAAATTTTGAATTCCAAAATTCAATTTTTCACTATGAACCTTGATAATTCTGCCCCCTTATGTCTCAATTGTACCCTAACCTTTAGTTTGTAAAACTCTCACGTGTAAGGCCCTCTAATCCTATTATGCTCTATAAACCCTTGTTTGTTATTCACCATTTATTCCCCGTTAGTTATAACTAAGGTAAAGCACTGCGTAACTTGTCGGCGCTATATAAATAAATGATGATGATGATAATGTGGTTCTTTTAGTAACAGTAAATACATTTATGTAACATAGTAACATAGTTACGTCTATCAAATTCAACCTTTTATTTTTTTTTATTTTTTTTTTTAATCTGCCTAACTGCCAGTTGATCCAGAGGAAGGCAAAAAAAAAACCCATCTGAAGCCTCACCAATTTGCCCCAGAGGAGGAAAAAATTCCTTCCTGACTCCAGACTAGTCCCTGGATCAACTTGTACTATGAGCTATTTCCCATAATCCTGTATTCCCTCACTTGCTAAAAAGCCATCCAACCCCTTCTTAAAGCTATCTAATATATCAGCCTGTACAACTGATTCAGGGAGAGAATTCCACAACCCCTTCCGAATATTTAGGCGGAACCTCTTTTCTTCTAATCAGAATGGGTGACCTTGTGTCAGCTGGAAATACCTACTGGTAAATAAAGCATTACAGAGATTATTATATGATCCCCTTATATACAGTACATAGTTATCATATCTCCCCTTAAGCTCCTCTTCTCCAGCATGAACATCCCCAATTTGGCCAGTCTTTCCTCATAGCTAAGATTTTACATATCTTTTACCAGCTTAGTTGCCCTTCTCTGTACCCTCTCTAACAAAATAATATCCTGTTTGAGTGATGGAGACAAACTGTACAGCATATTCTAGATGGGGCCTTACCAGTGCTCTATAAAGTGGAAGAACGACCCCCTCCTCCCGTGACTCTATGCCCCTTTTAATACAGCTCAAGACCTTATTTGCCCTTGATGCTGCTGACTGGCATTGCTTGCTATGAAAGTGGACCCACTAAGAACCTTACTCCAAGTAGAGAATGTTCCATTAACAACCACCCTCTGTACCCGATCCTGTAGCCAGTTTCCTATCCACGTGCAAATTACTTCATTAAGCCCAACAGACATTAGTTTAGAAAGCAGTCGTTTGTGGGGCACAGTATCAGATGCTTTAGCAAAATCCATATAGATCACATCTACAGGCAATACCCCACTGTCCAGCATCTTACTTACTTACCTCATCATAAAATGCAATCAAATTTGTCTGACATGATCTATCCTTCATAAAGTCATGCTGATTGCTGCTCATAATGCCATTCACTAGGACAACATTTTGAGTGGGATCCCTTAACAAGCCTTCAAATTATTTGCCCACCACAGATGTCAAACTTACTGGCCTATAATTGCCAGGCTGAGATCGTAATCCCTTTTTATAGGGAGCTTTTCTCCAATCCATAGGCACCATACCAGATGAAAGCGAATCGGAGAAAATCAGAAATAGTGGCTGGTCTGAAACTGAACTAAGCTCTCTTAGAACCCGGGGGTGTATCATTGCTGTTAGTCATACCAACCAGGCTAATGTGAGCTAAACAGAGTTTTCTTTGTGATTCACATTTTTGCAGTCTAAGATTTGTAAGATTAATGATAAAATGAATTTGAGACTTGAAATCAGTTTCTTCTCTATCCAGCTCTGATCTGCCAAGATATTATAGAAATCAATGGGATGTGGTTATACTTAATTTTGAAATGTGGATAATTCTGTTTTTTTCTTTTGTATTTGAAAATCTCCTGTCTCTTTAAAATAGGTTTAACAATGCAAATAATTATGCTTATTGTATAAATTATAGATATTATTTTCTTTGAACAAGAAGAAGAATAATTTTATGTACACTGTGGATTATATGGTATTGTCCCATACCTCCCAACTGTCCCATTTTTCATGGGAAAGTCCCAATTTTGACAGCTCAACCAGGAGTCCCCAATAGTTACTGAAATGTCAAGACTTTCTCTTTGATCTCCTGCACTGAACAGCCAGAAAAAGATACAACGTTTCTAACTTAATTGGCTTTTGGCAGAGAGCCCACAATACATGGCAGGTGCTCTTTTGTAACAGTTTAAGATAAGAAAAGAAACAATTGTAACAATTTAAGATCAAGCAAGTCTCTTGGGGAAACTGTGACTTGGGTTAGGAGGTGCATCTAGCATTAACAGACCCACTTGTGCACAATTCAGGAGAAGAGACAGAATGAACAGAATTGTGAATACTACAACTAAATGAAAGTACAAAGAGTGTGTTTGAATGCAAGTACCTTTTATGAATGGTGTCTATAAGTACATTTGTATCCATTATACAGCACGGCAATGGACTTAAATGATAAAGGGAGATCTTGGAATTTTCTTTTATTGACAACCCCGAGCAATTGAGCATATTTCTACCTACCCTCATCTAGCTTGTCAGCCTTGCACTAGATATACAGGCCTGGAATTGTGGCCAGGTGGGCAGACAGGCACTAGGACCATGTGGCCTAGGGGAGCCCTGTAGATATAGATAGATTGATAGATCGAAATATAGAAAGATAGATAGATTGATAGATAGATAGATGATAGATAGATAGATCAATATAGATCTATCTATGGATAAATAGATAGATAGATAGATAGATAGATAGATAGATAGATAGATAGATAGATAGATAGATAGATAGATCGATAGATAGATAGGAAGATAGATAGATAGATAGATAGATCGATATGTATCACAGTTATCAACCTTTCCTCTGTGTGTATGTGATTCCGGATCAGGAAAGTTCACAGGGAGGGGTATCACAGCCCAGTCTTTCCTGATCCTGAGTGGAGAAATGCCAAATCATAGTGTACCTGCACTCCCCCTGTAGCGCAGACACAGGACATCTGTAGCACCACAAGGAAGAAAATCAGTGCTAGATTACCTGCAGTAACAGAATAGGATTACACAAATTTAAGGTTATCCCATAGCACTTGAGTCAATTGACAGTATATTTATGGCTAAAAAAAATCAGGCACAGGCATTTCATTTCTATGCTAAATGCTGGAAATTTAGCACAATTATATTGATTTGTGTCGCATATCAAGCTGAATTGTACCCACTTTAATGCAACCACGCTATGTGAAACCCCCCCCTCCGGGTCACACTTAAATTATGGGGGTAAAACACATGGTATACAGTATATATATATATGTCTATATACACATATATATATATATGTTATATATATATATATATATATATACACATATATGTATATATATGTATATATATATATATATATATATACACATATATATATATATATATATATATATATATATATATATATATATATGTATATATATATATATATATATATATATGTATATATATGTATATATATGTATATATATATATATATATATATATATATATATATATATGTATATATATATATATATATATATATATGTATATATATATATATATATATATATATATATATATATACATATATATATATATATATATATATATATATATATATATATATATATATATATATATATATATATATATATATATATATATATATATATATATATAGAATCTCTCTCAGGACATAAAACAGTATCAATTACCTTTTATCTGAAATGCTCACTTCCTTTACTGCGTCGCTGCTTGAATGGAAAAGAAATCAGAGTTCTGCCTGAGACACAGCAAACAAACCACAGAAATGTAAACTCTAATGTGACCAAGAACAAAAGAGCAAAATTAGAGCTTTCCTACACAAATAAATGGAGCTATAAAAAAGGCCTAAATAGGTCATGTCAGTATCCCCTTTAAATCAAAGGTGTTATTGTAGGACAGATAATTAAAGGCTTCTTGGAAGGTCACCAATTTATGCTTAATTATCTCTTAATATAGACAATTGTGCTACATTGAGATATAGCTTGCAACAAGCTGGTGCTTCTGTTTGTGATAATTTACTGGTACACTGAAATGGTTGTTGTAATTGATAAGGACAACGAGGATAATTTGGGCAATACGGCTGTAGCATATTGGCTTGCTTTTCACCAGTGCACCTCTCTTTCTTTCTTTGCCACATTCATTAAAGGGGGGTGGTTCACCTTTAAGTTAACTTTTAGTATGCTATAGAATGGCCAATTCTACGCAACTTTTCAATCGGTCTTCATTATTTATTTTTTATGACTTTTTTTCCAGCTGTTAAATGGGGGTCAGTGACCCCAACTAAAAACAAATGCTCTGTAAGGCTACAAATGTATTTTTATTGCTACTTTTTATAACTCATCTTTCTATTCAGAGCCTCTTTTATTCATATCCCAGTCTCTTATTCATATTTGTGCATGGTTGCTAGGGTCATTTGAACCCTAGCAAACAGATCACTGAAATTGCAAATGAAAGAGCTGCTAAATAAAAAAAGCCATTTAGAAACCACAAATAATAAAAAAATGAAAACAATGTCATATTGTCTCACAATATCCCTCTCTACTTCATGCTAAAAGTTCACTCAAAGGTGAATGACCCCTTTAAAGGAGAAGGAAAGTAATTTGCCCCTTGGGGGTGCCAAATGTTAGGCACTCCCAAGTGATTGTATTTACTTACCTGACACCCCGGGCCAGTGCTCCTGTCATCAGAAAATTTTACCGGCCCAGAGTTCTGCCAGCAAGTACCACGGAGCGATCGGCTACCTGCTTCTTCAGTCTTTAAATTTCCCAGGGCAGACGCATGCGCAGTAGAACAAAATAACTGTCTTTTTCGTTAAAGTTCGGCCTATTCGCTCTACTGCACATGCGCAGCCGAGAAAAGAAAGAATAGGCAGGAAGAGGATTGCTCCGTGGTGCTTGCTGGCAGTGGCATAACTTGCTCAGACGGGGCCCGGGTGCAAGATATGCACAAGGGCCCCCCACTCTCCAAACCTGCGGCTGCTGTACACACCACTGAAAAATTCCCCAGCCCTTGGATATCCTTATAACAGCTCTGGCGAGCCCCAAGGGGTGTGGGCCCTGGTGTGATCTCTCCTAATGCACCCCTGGTAGTTACACCACTGTCACCCAAAGAAACATCCAATGGTGTAATTGGTGTTATTTAGTTATATGCCATAAGCCTTATATGGTACATTTATTTATATACAGTAGGTATTATTTTCCATGGCAGCAGCAATGTGGCATACCCTCATTAAAAATAGCCCCAAACTGGCACCTGAAAATAATCGAATGAAAATGAATAACGAAAATAGAAGCCAATGCTAGAAAAGGGAGCCACACGCAAGGTAGAAGCAGAATTCTGAGGTCAAAATGTGAGGCCAAACTATCTATCCAGATTGTGAAGGCTGAAAAAGAACTAAGATCTAGCAGAGTCAGTAAAAAGGGGGATAAAAATATTTTTACATATATGAGTGTGAGGATAAAATCAAGGGGAGGGTTAGCTAAATGTAATGGAGACGGAAAGAAACACTGCCGCATTTACTATTTCTGTTCTGTTTTTAGAACAGAAACTGTACTCTTTTAAAGGGAAACTGTACATCCTAGCCAATATTTATGGTTCATTTCTGAGGCCAATCATTTGTACCCAGGCACACGTCTGGAAAGAATAGCTCCTATATTGGAGCCAGCAAGATGCTAGATACAGAAAGTGACTTATTGCAGCAGAGGTGAAAGCACTGGAACACCATTGTTCAGAAGAGCCATGTTGGCATTTCAACATGGCTCTTTCTCCCTGGAAATCTGATCAACTAACTACTCTCCTGGGATGCGGGCCCCATCGGGGGTGCAGGGGCACGGTCCTAATACAGCTGCACTTCCTACACCCCTGGTAGTTCCGCTACTGCTTGCTGGCAGGACCCTGGACCAATGCAGTTTTCTGCACTGGCCCGGGGTGTCAGATAAGTAAATTAAGCACCCCCAAGTGGCACATGACTTTCCTTCTCCTTCAATAAGATCTGCAAAGCTGCAACTTCCTTTAAATGCACTGATTCCTTTATAACCCAGTTAAAGAATAAATCGCAAGCATATAACAGGTTAAATTTAAAAAACAAACTAATAAAATCATATTAATTTGTTTAATTGTGCAGTGTACTCTATTGAATAGATTACCTGAACATGAATTATTTTAAACTTCATATTTATGATCTGGGCTCATTCATTAGCATGTGGCATTTTTTGTTATTTGACCGATATAGTAACATACAGTTAGACTCCTGATAATTGCTTTTTCTCCCCGTGTAATGCCTGGATTTTCATTTCATTTTTTCCGTCTGAATCATATATATCAAGTGGCAGAAATGATCAAAGCACTTTCTAGACAGTCAAGAAAATGAGCGGAGAGCAAGAAGAGCATCCGTGAAAGGATGACATTGACAGAAAGGCTCCTTATGTTAGACATGCTGAAGCTCTCAGTGTCACAACATCTACTGCCCTGGCATTGCCCTAATAAATATCGTTATGTTCTGGGAACTTGAACTTAATGGCATATCAGTCATATTACCGCAGAGAGAGGCCAGTACCCTGGGAGTTAAAAATTATTATAGATTATTGCCCTGTGTTAAGTATCTGGAAACCGGTTTTCCAGAAAGCTCCAAATTACAGGAAGGCTATCCCCCCCCCATTGTCAATTTAAAGCAAATAACTAATTTTTAAAAAAATGATTACATTTTACTCTATAATAATACTAATACTACAGTACCTGCATAAATTCATACTGGTGCCAAAACAATCCTATTGAGTTTATTTAATGTTTAAACGATTTTCTGCAGACTTAAGATATGGTGATCCAAATTGCACAAAGATCCCTTATACAAAAAACCTTAGGTCCTAAGTATTCCACATAATAGGTCCCATACTGAAATGTATTTTAATTCCTTTAAACAGGGTAATTTCTAATAATGTCTTTTTAATAAATATTTTATTCAATGTTACAGTATAGTGGTAGTGTTGCCTCAAAGGCTTGTCATAAAGTCCATATTGTAACAAGTTTAACAAATCATGCAAAAACAAAACAATCTTAAGTGCAACACTGCATTGTGTAATTCTTGATGTTCTAACACAAGACGTGAATAATCACCATTTATCCTGGTTACAAAAAAAAGAGGGGATTTTAAGATTTTTCAAGTCAACTCTCATCTACATATACAGTAGCAGAGAGGAGATCAAAGCCATCTTATTATACATGGAGGCCCTTCATACTACTGCATTTATGATACATTATTTCCCCATAGTACAGTATGTGTCTCAGTGTTTAGGTATTGTTACAATTAAACAGTGCAGAGGATGGGGATGGATTGAAAAGGTAGAGCCATGCATTGGAAATCAGGGGCTAAAATATGATGAAAATGCTCGTCTTAAACCATGCTAGCAAAAGTTCCAACGAGTGATTTTTTATAGAAAGTTTTCTTGCAAAGAAAAAACAATCTATGGCACAGTTTGCCCCATAGGTAAATTGTATCTGTATATGTGTAGGCAGTTACAAATATTTCTAACCATAAGTAGACCGCGTTACTCTGCTTTTAAAGAGCTGAGACACACGGGCAGATTCGGGGAGATTAGTCGCCCGGTGTCAAATCTCCTCTTCTTCGGGTCGACTAACCTCCCGAACTGCCTTCCCAGGCTAGAATGTAAATCACTGGCGGGATGCCCTTGTCATAGAAGCTGTTTTTTTCACATGATGATTTTCAAGAAATAGTGCCAGGTCTTGATTTGCCAAATATAAATCTTTGAATCGTTTAGATTGCTCCTATTATGATCATATCTGTGGTTTGCAGCTTTTGATTGAGCAATATATACAACCAAACACTTATTCACCTGTGTTGACAAGAAGCAATTTTATAAAGTTTCCCTCAAGTAGACTTGTAGGGGTGCCCCCTCTCAAACTACACCTCTCAGCTATAGCCACACCACCAGTAAGACACAATGTCACATTTGCTTTGTTCTATTATGCAATCACTTTTTTTAATTGTCATAGCAGTTTGGATATTTTCCACTTCACCATCAATAAGCCAGAGCAACTTCACATCAGTTGCTGGCACCCATTGGGTTTACAGATTTACAGAGATCATTATGCATGACATCTGCAAACATGTTACTCATCAGGTTGCAATCAAAGGCATTGGCAATATAGTAAATAATAGGTTTTGTATTTTGATGGTTTAAAAAAATGTCAGCTAACTTGAAAATCTGTTGTCTTACCTTTTTTCATCATCGTGTGCTGTTCAAGGTCACTAGTTTCATCCAGCCTCGACCTTTCAGATAACAATCTGTGGCTCATTATCAGTTGTTAAGTCTTCGGAAATCTGATGAATCGGAGAAAAATGAAAAGGAAGAATACTGGCTTCAACAAAGTGTCATACTGAAGGTTTCTCTCTTAACCCTCACGTAGCAAAATATACACAGTCAAAATATACACAGTCAAAACTTTACTTATCTAATAAATATTTATCTATTATGATCATTTTATATTGTATTAATTGTGTTTCAACTCATCATGGTTTCACCCCCTTTTTCCCAAGTCCCCCATAACATTCATTTCAGTTACACACACTGAATGGAGAATTAATGATAAGATCCAAGTTGCTTATAATTTTCTTAAGTAAAAAAAGAAATGTGTTTCTGCATTGAACTGTGTGTCTAACCCAAGATCTCCGGCCACTTGGTGTTTCACACTTGTCGGTGGGAGAAGAAAGTTGCCTGAACATTCCACTTTTTTTTTCTAGTTGTGCTTTATATCATTTCTGCTAACCTTGAAATAGAAAAAAAGAACATTTTTTTTAAATATGGAATTTATGCTAATTTGGTGATCAATTTATGAATCATGACAATTCAGGTACAAACTGTAATATGAATTATATAGTATTTCACCGGTAGCAGCTCCATCTTGGACACTGACTCATGAATTTGATCATTGCAGGCACTTTACTTTTCTTAAACCTTATTAAACTAACTGCAATTGCTAAAAAGGACAAAGAGTATATCATATGACCAACAGTTAGACACGTGAAATGGTCAATGTAAAAACATACTAATTTAGCAAGATTTGAAGGTATTGTGGGAAAATCGGTCTAGTCGAGGTCTTGAAATGAGTGGTACCTTGTATATATGTTTCTGAGGACAGTTAGGGGACAATCTCACAGCCTACTCGAATATACACTGTTATGTTACACACATTTTGTCTTTTTATTATTGTTATTGTTGTGTGCTGCATCTTTCTCTATTTGTCCTTTACTTCCTCCTCTAGTCCACTAAGATGTGGCCCTTAACCCCCCTGCCCTCTTAAACTGTTGTTTATTCCCTCACTTGCTATAAAGCTATCCAACCCCTTCTTAAAGCTATCTAATGTATCAGCCAGTATGATTCAGGGAGAGAATTCAACATCTTCACAGCTCTCACTGTAAAAAACCCCTTCCAAATATTTAGGTGGAACCTCTTTTCTTCTAATCAGAATGGGTGACCTTGTGTCAGCTGGAAATAAAGCATTAGAGAGATTATTATACGATCCCCTTTTATATTTATACATAGTAATCGCATCACCCCTTAAGCGCCTCTTCTCCAGCGTGAACATCCCCAATTTGGCCAGTCTTTCCTCATAGCTAAGATTTTCCATACCTTTCACCTGCTTCGTTGCCCTTCTCTGTACCCTCTCTAATACAATAATGTCCTGTTTGAGTGATGGAGACCAAAACTGTTCGGCATATTCTAGATGAGGCCTTACCAGTGCTCTATACAGTGGAAGAATGACCCCCTCCTCCCGTGACTCTATGCCCCTTTTAATACAGCTCAAGACCTTATTTGCCCTTGATGCTGCTGACTGGCATTACTTCTTACAGCCAAGTTTATCATCTACAAGGACTCCAAGGTCCTTTTCCATAATGGATTTGCCTAGTGCAGTCCCATTAAGGGTATAAGTGGCTTGGATATTTTTACATCCCAGGTGCATGACTTTACATTTATCAACATTGAGTTATGGCCTAATTGTACCTAGTTTCTCAGTATTCTGTCAAAATCTTGAATTCACAAGCCAATTATTTTCATAATCCATCTATGGGAAATTGCTTCTTAACAAAGAAAAATGTTTCACTCTTCTTCTGGTGGTGAAATAAAAAAACGGCATGGTATAGTAGAATGCAGGGTAACATTTTTTTTTTAATTACCCTCTTTAAAGGGGATAGTTGATCTTTACATTAACTGTTACTATAATGTAGAGAATGACATTCTGAGACATTTAGCAAATCCCGTCTTCATTTTTTATTATGTGTGGTTTTTTAATTATTTAACTTTATGTTCAGTACCAAACTACCCTAGTAACCATGCAGTGGTTTGTATAAGCGACTAGACGATGACAAGTAGGGCCTATATAGAAATATGAGTAATAAATAACAATAACAATAAGATTGTAGCCTCGCAGAGCAATAGTTTTTTGGCTATCGCAGTCAGTGAATCCCATTTGAAAGTGGGAAGAATCAGAAAATTCAAAAACTATAAAAAATGAATTTAAAAGTTGCTAATGATTGGCCATTCTATGAAATATTAAAAGTTAACTTGAAGGTGATGACCCCCTTAACAAAGTACATTTCATCAGCCTTTTCAGGGGTTTACAGTTTTGGCCTTTATGGCCCAAATGTAATATGTCCTTGCATAATTTCCCATGGTTGATCTACTTGGTGATATAAAAGAGAAAATGCCACACATATTTAATACAGCCTGTGTTTTGTTCCCTAAGGGATGAGAGAGTTGGTATTTTTTTCCCCACATGATCTAAAAAGCAATTTAAATCTCCTAAATGTGATATTATGTTACTTGCAGCTACACACAGATCAATCTTAATATCCATTGATAAGGACATAATGAAATCAAAGAGATGCTGAAAATATCTAATTCCAGCAGCACCATAAATTAGATTTTTTTTCTTTTCCCCCCACAGGATGTCTCGTCTCGAAGGTCACGTCTCTGAATGAAGAGCAAATGTATCCTACACAGGGACTTATTCTGGCTGACATGGTGTCATAGTACAAAACATAATTTAATAAATGTTGGATTGTGGAAGACTGAGACAGACATGTAAGTTACAGGTTTGTGATATGGGAATCTGTTATTTATTTCAGATTTCTTTTGCAGATATTCAGAATAAAAGTTTTAGTTCTTTTTGTATCTAGAGATATCCAATAATCCATAAAAATGTTTTTCCGTAAAAGCATATTAAGTTTTGGGTGCAATTATAATATATTTTCACCTATTTAAAATTATGTTACTTTGCTGGTAAAAGCGCTGGGAAAGTTTAGTATCCCTCAACTTTGTAGCAGGAATATATTTTTGTAATTCTAAAAAGAAAATTTGATTAGTTGCAATATGTAATTCATACAAAATGATACCCTGTCCCACTTCAATTAATTTGTATCTATGAATAAGTCCATTGTCAGGAGTAGTGATAGGAGAATTTATTCCAACCAACCAACTTGCTATTTCATGAAATATACATCACAAAAAGGCAACATTAGTCATGTGAAAGAAAATGGCAACACTATTCATGAGAAAAATTAGGGCAACATTAATTGGGTAAAGATTGGGTAAGAAAGCATTGCTTTCACAGAGAAATTTAAAGCAATTATGCTTTTTACTGCATGTATTCACCTGCACAAAATATAATTCAGTAAGAAAATTATAGTTTAGTATCTCTTTAAGAAGCAGCAAGATAATGATAGTTTAGTAATGCTTTAAAAAAACATAATAAAAAGGAAATCTTTGCTTTTAGCAGCAGTATTCAGTTTTTCAAGAATTAACAAAGCTTTTATTTTAAAGTCATTTTATCTTTTCATCAGGACTCCAGTTTGTTTACCAAAGATCTCTCCACTAATCAGATTAATTATGCAGTATTGGTAGGCAAACACATCATCAAAAGAAAATCTAATATCAACTATCCACCTAATTATGGAGCATTCTGCAAGCAATTTTGTTTACAAAAAAAGGAATAAGTGCCATTTCTTACAGATATTCACAAATCTGTATATACCGCATCATTCATATACAGGTATGGGATCCCTTATACAGAAACTTGTTATCCAGAAAGCTCTGAATTATGGGACGCCCATCTTTCATGAAGTCAATTTGAAGTAAATAACTGTAATTTTTAAAATGTTTTCCTTTTTTTCTGTAATAATACAACAGTACCCTGTACTTTCTGGTTACTAAGCTGCATGAATCCATATTGGCGGCAAAACAACCCCAATTGGTTTATTTAGTGTTTAAATGTGTGCTTGGTAGACTTAAGGTACAGTGATACAAATGATAGAAAAACCCATTAGCAGAATATTTGATTAATAAAAATGATAGCTGTAAAAACCAAGATGGCTTCCAGAAATGCTAGTGTAATACTTTAGTGGTGTGATAATATGTTGCTTGAATACATAGTAACATAGTAACATAGTAAGTAAGGTTGAAAAAAAGACACACATCCATCAAGTTCAACCTTTTAGTTTTTTTTTGTTTTTTTTTATCTGCCTAACTGCTAGTTGATCCAGAGGAAGGCTAGAAAACCCATCTGAAGCCTCTCCCATTTGCCTCAGAGGGGAAAAATTCCAAATCTAATGTATCAGCCTGTACAACTGATTCAGGGAGAGAATTCCACATCTTCACAGCTCTCACTGTAAAAAACCCCTTCAGAATATTTACAGCGGTAGGTGGAACCTCTTTTCTCTTTTTCTAATCGGAATGGGTGACCTCCTGTCAGCTGGAGTGATGGAGACCAAAACTGTACGGGCATATTCTAGATTGGGCCTTTCCAGTGCTCTATAAAGAATGAAGAATGACCCCCTCCTCCCGTGACTCTATGCCCCTTTTAATACAGCTCAAGACCTTATTTGCCCTTGATGCTGCTGACTGGCATTGCTTGCTACAGCCAAGTTTATCATCTACAAGGACTCCAAGGTCCTTTTCCATAATGGATTTGCCTAGTGCAGTCCCATTAAGGGTATATGTGGCTTGGATATTGTTACATCCCAGGTGCATGACTTTACATTTATCAACATTGAATCTCATTTGCCACTTAGCTGCCCAGATTGCCAGTTTGTCAATATCGTGTTGCAAGGATGCCACATACTGGATGGAATTAATTGGGCTGGATAGTTTTGTGTCATCTGCAAACACTGATACATTACTTACAATACCCTCCCCTAGTTAACCTAGAATTTGTCATATACTTTATGTACCAGTCATTGTGCAAAAATGTTAGCATGAATGACTGTTAATGCCTAAAATCTTTCAGGCATTTAATGACCTTCTAGGAATTACTTAAGTTATTGTTGCTGAAAAATGTGTTAAACATTGATAGCCAGCTTAATTGTTCAAATGAATGTGTTATGGCCTTACTGAAAAATATATATAGCTGTGCCAAGAAATATTTACCAGCTGTTTTTTCTTTTTTTTTTTTGCTGTAGCTGTAGCATGTGGTGACAACCTTGTGCTACATACAATAGTCATACAAAAAGACTTGATAGGATGGAATGGGTAATATGAGAAAACATCTGCAACTGTCTAGCAAGCCAGAGCATTCAAAGTTGAATCTGTGTCACTAACAATAATAGTCAAACATCTGAATGCTCTGGGTCTCTGGGCAGAGATGTGTTTGTCCATGCTACTTCATAGCCCATATCATTTCAACATCTATTTGAGCGGATTTGTTAGTGTTGTTGGTCTTTGGACTATTTTGAATGTTGTTAGCACCAGGGTTCTCCAATTATATTTCATTTTTGTTTGCTTGCATTATCTTTTTCATTCTGGCCAAAATTGTGGTGACCATTTCCATCTTCTTCTCTAGCATTCAACAGATCTACATCCCTAACTGTCACAATAATCATTTCTTTCTTTTATTTTACAGTTTATGGACTGGGTCAGTTTTGAAATGGAGTGGAAATGTCATGAAAACTGTAAACAGAAAAATACTTTTGTATGTATATTAAATACTTGTAAATAAAAAAAAGTTTGATTTGTATTTATTTTTCTCATTAACGAATGTCATTAAATGCCCCACAAGCATCACCGGTTTGAATCATTACACCATTTGAATCCAGATCAATTTTAGTTTTCCATATAGGACAAAAGTGTAATTCCTGGGCACTTCCATGATCCACCTATGATAATGGACCATTATTTCACTGTACTCTGTCGCACTATCCTTTGCTGCCTAGACAAAGGGAAGGCAGTAAATAGCCTGAGAGTAATCAACAATGTCACACGGATCTACTCCTGCCTAAAATGCCCATGGAGGAGGCCTTGTAATACATAACTGAGATGTTATTACCGTTTAAATAAGTTCATCTGAAATGGCTTGAAAAACAATAACCAATATGATCAGGAAAGATAAAGCATTTAAACCTTTGTTACTGTTTGACTTTTGTAAGCAAAATTCAACAATTTTTTCAAATAAATTCACACCTATTTACATGAAAACTTGAAGATGTTTCTCCAGGTCAGGATCTCTCTCCAAACCTATCTCTTCTAGATTGCAATTTCTTGCTACCAGAAGCTCCTTTACTTTGTTTCTGTACTTTGTTTGGTCCCCAATGTACATTATTAAAGACTATGCTGCGATTCAAACAGTAATAGATTAAATAGAGTTACAGAAGATTGACCAAGTGGTTTCTCTCTCTTTCTACCTAAACACTTTAATACAACAATATATAGAAGAGGTCAAAGCAAGGTCTGTGAACTTAATAACCTTATAACAATCTCTTTCCATATATTTCAAGCTGTATCTCTTCAATAGCTAAGGAATACACATGTTTCTTGCCTGAAGTGAATCTGTTTTAGTACCCATCATTTGTTTGGCAATGAATTGTCAGTACAGGTATGGGACCCATTATCAGTGCTTGGCCCTGGGATTTTCCAGATACATATTTTTTTGAAGCACCATGCCTTACAGCTACTAAAAGTAGCATCAGCAAGTACCCAGTACTATTCCATTATTTCATAGAAAAAACTGAGAATTGCTTTTTAAAATATGGATTTTACAGGTGTCCAGAAAAACAGTATTTTGATACACATTTTATTCTTTTTCAGTTCAGGTTTGTCAGAAGGTAGCCAGAAGGTGGTGCTGATGTAAAAGACTGTTATCAGGGAGCTGTACAAGTAATTTAGTCCTGTACAAAGCAGGCAGGTATTGAGCTGCCCCAGACCTTTCGACTTAACACCTGATTCACACCAACTGTAGTGTCAGCTAGTAAATGGGAGATGACAGCTGTCCTGTCAGAGCTGAGCCCTAGATAGAATTCATTGTCTATGTTCATACTCTGCTCCATGCCAAATCTTCATAATTATCACTGTGATGTTACCAGACACACAGAATGAATGTATTAGAGCACTGTAATTAGAGCATTGATTCAATCCCATTTCAGCTCCGCTCATGGCAAATTAATAACTGGATCTGTAAAACGGTAGCATGCAATGGCGTGTGTGCAAACATGCACGTTTTTTTAAACATACTTAATGCATGTACATTTATCTAGACTGTGTAGGTGACATGGATTCAGATATTAAATGAAGTGTATGAATTGCTGTGGCTTGTCACAACTCAGACTATCCTAACATTGTAATTGCTTTGCTATCAATATAGATTAATTCTTGCATCAATCATAACATAATTTACAACGTATAATGTCTCATTTATTAAGCACAACCGCAGTTGAGTATTTATTAAAAGTACTTACTTCTAAGGCCGCACCTTGCATTTGTGCATTTTGCCAAGTGGCAATGCATACCACCAAATGAATTGTGTGCAGTGCATCTATTTATGCAGTGTATTTGCACCTAAATAATACAGTGCAGACATCATATTGATGCCAAGTGCTATAGTGAAAGACCCATCACCAACATGTGGCCCAAAATACACCTGGGTGTGGGACAAAAGCTGTAATATGGGTGTGCTTGTACATGAGCCTTACAGTATTACTGTTGCAGAATAACAGAAAGTTGGAACAAAAATATATAATGAAAAGGTTATTTGAACAATGCACTGTGGAAATGGCATTGCGGGTTTTGGTTTGACATCTCAGCCGCACCCCTCACAACGTATAGGTATGGGTATATATAATTAGTATAGGTATGGTTATATATAATGTATGTGAAAGTATGGAGGGGTGTGTGTATGGATACTGGGTTTTCATTTGGAGGGGTTGAACTTGATGGACTTTG
This sequence comes from Xenopus laevis, assembly GCF_017654675.1. NCBI lineage: Eukaryota > Metazoa > Chordata > Amphibia > Anura > Pipidae > Xenopus > Xenopus laevis. The sequence continues at coordinate 106,541,182 of NC_054377.1, forward strand.
TCTTTTTTCAACCCGATTTAACTACGTAACTAACTATGTAACTATGTCACCTCACGTGGCTGTCAGGCAGGATGAGGAAAGGTGGCAACCCTATTTATCTTTTATAAAGTTTTAACAGGTTTCAGAACGCAACACATATAGTTTATTTGAACATCTCAGTCTAAACAGTCTAGACATTGAAAGGTCTACACATGGTGATACATGGTGATGTCTTTGACACAATTTTGGATTTAATGTGAACCAGGATACTATTGCAATTATATACTGATTGATTTGGCTAGGCTACAATTCCTCCTAGCAATTGCCTTTAACCAATTAGATGTAAGATGAGAGGAGCTTTTTGCATTAAAACACTGTATCACCATGATTGAATGTTACACTTGAAAAAGAGCCTTGCAGCTCGAAGCATGTTGTGTGGTGAATAAAGGACACTAGCAGCAGCTTTCGGGACTTCCTGGTATCATTACCCCTACGCGTCTTTCTCTGATACATTTGGGGAGGTGTTCCCTCTGCTGACAACCCCATCAAGCCAGTGATAAAAGAAAACGCCTTTTAATTGTGTTCAATTACTTTGCCCACATATCAAGTCATGCATAGTTGTTGATTAAAGAGGTCAACCGCCATTAGATATCTGTATGCATGAAATAGCGCAACATTTTTGGGTGCTGTTGCCCAATTTCTTCATGAACTTTTGTAGCGAAAGGAGCAGTATACCCCCTGTTTAACATGAGCGCATTAAGTAGGGTTTGTGCTGAACATACTTTTGCCTATTGCTTTTAATCACATAAAATCAGTTTTTTTTTTATTTCTTGAGCTAAATAGGGCAAACAGGGAAACTTAATTTACTCCATGTTCAACCTTCACCTTTTGTTGTAACTGTTTTTGTAGCAGGAGTATATTATGCAGGGGTTTAACTGTGCAGTGGTATCTAATGATTTACCCTGCAAGGCATAAAAACAGCTATTTTTGTGATTAAAACAATAGGCAAAAAGTATGTTCAGCACAAGCTCTATTCATTGCACTCATGTTGAACAGGGCGTATATACTGTCCATTGTGCTCCTTTCACTACAAAAGCTCAGTCAGTCAGGATTGGAAACATAATCTTCAGAACCACCACACTGAGCACCGGAGCCCCTCAAGGCTGTGTGTTTAGTCCTCTACTACTCACTCTGCTGACGCATGACTGTGCAGACACGCACCTCACAAATGACATCATAAAGTTTGCTGATGACACGACCGTGGTGGGTCTCATCAGCAATGATGACGAGTCACCATACAGAGAGGAGGTGCAGTGGTTAACAGACTGTTGCAGAGCCAGGAACCTGTCTCTCAATGTAGACAAAACAAAGGAGATGGTTGTTGACTTTAGGAAGACTAGGAGTGACCACCTGCCAAATCGACGACTCTAATGTGGAGATCGTCAAAAGCACCAAATTCCTTGGTGTCCACCTGGTGGAGAAACTCACTTGGTCCCACAACACCAACTACTTAGCCAAGAAAGCTCAACAGCACCTCTACTTCCTGTGCAAGCTGAGGAAATCCCATCTCCCACCATCCTGGGACTATCGAGAGCATCCTGAGCAGTTGTATTACTGTCTGGGCTGGAAACTGCACCATCATGGAGCGCAAGACCCTACAGAGGATAGTGAAGACAGCAGAGAAGGTCATAGGTGTCTCTCGTTCTTCCATCATGGACATTTACACCACTCACTGCATCCGTAAAGCCACCAGCATTGTGGCTGATCCAACACACCTCTCACTCTCACTGTTCACACTCCTGCCATCTAGAAAAAGGTACCGAAGCATTAGGGCCCTCACTGCCAGACTGTGTAACAGTTTCTTCCCCCAAGCCATAAGGCTCCTGAATACTTAGGGACCGGACAGATCTCTCTCACACACTCTGACCTTACTATATACCACAACGATACACAGCCACAGCATACTATTGTTCTCTATGAGCACATCTTAACTTTATCATGTTCTTTATCATGTTCTTACTACTGTCATATCACAATGATACACCCATCATGTCTGACATTTAGCATTATTTACTTAACATATTATATCTGCTGAGTGTGCACTGTCTTTTCCTGTCCCTGCACTATGCTGTCCTGTCTTGCAGGAGTTGCATATTTTTGCACTTGCACTTTTTGTCTGTTGTCCGGTACATTTATGTTGTGTGTAGCACCATGGTCCTAGAGGAACATTGTTTTTTCGTTTCACTGTGTACTGTACAAATGTATATGGATGACTCTTGACTTGACTCTTGAAGGAAGGCAGTACTAGCAACCGAAAATGCTACATTGTTCCATGTATACAGTGTTCCACTTCTAATGACATTTGACCCATATTTTACATGTCCCAAAATCTCTTTAATCAACATCTATGCATCAAAGGGAAACAAACCCGACTGGACAAAAAAACCTTTTTTTTATCATTGGCTGGACAAGGCTGTAATGGGGGGATAGATGGCTTGTTATATAAACCGCAAAGTTTGCCATTAAATTGGCAAGTAGCCTCTGGTCATAGTATTAGCCAGTTTTGATAGATCCAGCTGGATCAAAAATGTATATTTGCTATCAATAAAATCATGATGGGGATAGCAGTTAAAAAAAATACATTGTGTGGGGATGGAGCAGATTTTGATTAATTTATACAGAACCTGATCTATTTGGAGGAAAATCCTTTTGGTTTTTGAAGGTATTTTCCTGATCACTACTTTTAATACAATTTCTGAGCACATTTACTGTGTAGCTTTCTGAATGAGAGCAAAGGACTTTCAAATATTCTATAAAAGTAGGACATTTCATTTTTCATTGCAAATATTAATCCAGTTTGGGCAAACTGCTCTTTTTTCTACAGTTTACCTTTAAATGCCAGCCCCTTCCTAACATGATAATTCAGAAGGCACCCTCTGAACTAAACATAAATATACACATATAGTAATTTCCGGAACTCTGACTTGTAACGAACCCTTGCTTCCTGCAATAACTTCCAGAATGCCAGTTGAGTATGTCACACAGAACGATCATCCTTCTATTAGAATTTCAACTCATTCTGTATTCCCAAGCCTGTCATAAATATGACAAGCGTCATTGACAGCACAGAGAGGCTTGGATGGGAACCAGAAAAAGTGCTATCTATCCCCAGAAGAATTGATATTATTTATGTACAATCTATAAAATGTCTGTGTGTCTTACATGGATTGGACCAGTGCTTAACTGCTCCCTATGTATATATGGGATATACTTTCTTGTTTTGCAGCATTCCTTTGAAGTTTATAAGACCTAGTCAGTGCTTGGCTCTTTATACAGTGTGTATATATATAAATATATATATATATATATATATATATTATTGAAGATGTTTCACCAGTCATCCGACTGGCTTTCTCAATTCAGAATTGATTTAGTTGATTTATCCATAAATAAGGCCTGTAGTATCTGTGGAGGGGCTGTAACTCCACACCTGGATTTTGGTGTAGCAGGGCAAAAAAATAGTTAATTTCCCTTCAAACCACAGCTGCTGAACAGTAGAGCAATGTTACACTGACACCTTCTTTCTCAGCGGAGACCTTGCTGGAAGTGTCTGGAGGAAGGGTGTTGCTGGTCTGTTTTGACAAAATAAATAAAGGGTGCCAATGGTTCTTAATTATGGTCTGAAGATTTATTAAATCATGATGGACACCACAGTGCTTTAGAACCCCCTTCAATGGAAGCCCCAGGTATAACAATAGCCTGGGTCTCCCTTTCTGATGTTATTTCTTGGTACAGTATGAGTGCCTTTTTAGCGGTAGTCCCTACACTAAGGTGGGATAACTGACCCCACACTAATTCTCCTTGGTGCGCACAGGATTTCTCATGCTCAGTAGCCCTGACCATTTCACACTACTGGGGTTGACTATGACAGGATATAGCCTGGTACCTTAAGGCTTGCTACACAGCCCCCTACCCATGGGGAACACCCCCTCTCCACAGGACACACGTTACTATCGTTCTGAAAAGTAAGGGAAAGTTAGACTTTTAGCTCCACCACCCAATTATATCACCCAGGGCTTATTTACTATGTGTAGAGCAGGGAGCAAAGGGCAAAAAGTGAATACAACACTGACAGCATTTGGCAGCATGTATTATTGGAGGCAAAGAGGGAATGACTTAAGCATCTCACCTCCTACTCCCTACTGATCTACTCACTTGCCTGTCATTCAGGTAAAGAAGTAAAGAAGTACAGGTATGGGTAGTGATGGGCGAATTTATTCACCAGGTGCAAATTTCTGGCGAATTTGCGCTATTCGCCCCCGGCAAATAAATTTGCAAAACGGGTGCGACGCCGGCATCCATCTTTTGGATGCCGGCGCATTTTCGCCAAAAACGGACGGCGGCATAAAAAACGAGACGCTGGAGCCGTTTCATAAAATGTTCGCCGTTTCGCCGATTTGCGCGAATTTCACGCAAATTGGCCCATCACTAGGTATGGGACCTGTTATCCAGAATGCTCAGGACCTGGGGTTTTCCTGGATAACAGCTCTTTCTATAATTTACCACTAAGTCCACTAAAAAATCATGTAAAAATTAAAATTAAATAAACTCAATAGGCTGGTTTTGCCTTCAATAAGGATTAATTACACATTGGGATCAATTCCAAGGCACTGTTTTATTATTACAGAGAAAAAGAATTGAAAATTTGGATTATTCAAATAAAATGGAGTCTATGGGAGACAGCCAGGCCGATGCAGTGGCTCTGGGTGCAGGCACAGAAAGCTGATAGGAGTATAGAGGCTGATTCTCTGCAGACAAAGATTCCACTTGGTGTGGCAGTAGCCTAAGGTCAGGTGGTAAGTACAGGGCCTTGTTGCAGCCTGTGTCCTGGTGCTCCTTAACCTGTTCATCTGACTGTAGATAATGCAGCTAAACGCAGGTCGAGAATATGCTTGGTGTTGCATAGCTTTATTTCTCAATTACTTTTCACTCAATCCATGAATGCAATGATGTGCAGGTTATTTTCATCTTTAGTTACATAAACATTTGTGAGAGTATGTAGCCTAAAATATTATAAACTGATTCAGCAAGCCAGAACTAGCAAAGTAACTCAAATAATGTGAGAAGTGATATCATTTTTCTATCACCAATTTTAAGCTGAAAAAATACTGTTTTTAACATAGTAGTGAGAGACTGTTAGTCTGCTGTAAAATACTGATCCTGAGCTTGTAACAAAGCTGCCTGAATTATGGACCCAAAACACTTCCAAATATTGTTTAAAGATGGTACATTTTAGAGCAAAAGACATCCCAATATTTAATAAAAGGCACATAGCTTGTGTTTGTTTTTTTGGTCTAGGTTTTTTATAGCATTTCCTTCTCACTTCCTCTTTCAAGTGGGGGTCATTGACTCCGGGAGGCAAAATTAACTATTAACTCTGGGAGACTTTAATGTTGTTCTTTAAAAATTTGTATTGCTAATATTTTTTTCAAGCCCTCTCCTATTCATCTTCTAGTCTCACATTTAAACCGCAGCATGATTGCTAGGGTAAATTGGGCCCTAGCAGTCAGATAGCTGCTGAAAAAACTGTTGAAATGAAGACCAATTGCAAAGAATCTAAGGATATTGCTGGATAAATAATACTATACAGGGTTGGTCTTGGCAGGATGGGCCCCACCGAACCAGACCTGATCCTGCTGTGCTGTCCCCCGAATTCCTCACCCCCCGATCACGTCGGCAAAAAGTGACAACCGGGTATGCAAAGGGGAGAGGGGGGTGGATAGGGTTGTGGTGCCGGGTTGACTTCACGGCTGGGGCAGGGGGGCCCTAAAGCATCAACCCCCAGTGGGCCCTGTAACCCCCCAGTCCAACACTGATACTAAAAGTTTATATAAGGGTGAACTACCCCTTCAATACATGTTCCTTTTTTGCTGTGTCAATAGGTGCAGTGCACTTGCATCTAGAGGATTGCACTCACATGTCACTTGCACACAAATACCTGAAACAGCAAGTGGACTTGGATCTGATTTGCAATGTAACTTCAGCTGCGATTGCATCAGATGCACCATTGCAACAAAGATGCCACTGAAATACTTGAGAAAACCATTGCAATATGGGAATCATGTTTATTCAGTGTTTTACTTGCATAAGAATATTAAATCCACATTTCAGTGAGCAGATATAAATTATAATTTTTAACTTTTTTTATAGGATTTTATAAGAAGTCATAATAAAAAATGAAACGCTATTGTGCGATTTGATATTTAGTAAAATGGGGTGATTGGTCAAGGATCTGTATACATTTACAAGGCACCAGTAATAATACGGCCCAGCAAAGTCCATTTTTCCTGGGTCACACTGCCACTAAAGATGTGCCTTATGCCATGTGCCATGTACATTGTGTACTATTGTGGTACATTATGGCTTAAGCCAGAATCTCATGAACAAAGCAGAATCATACCACCTAATTCTTAATTCACTTCAAGAGGAAGTGTGAGTGATGTTTAGTAAACAGAAAGATGCCGATGTCTCAGTCTTCCATCAAACTTCTACCCTTTCCTGGCATCTCTTAGATGTTCTTGATCCCTGGAAAATGGTTTGTCAGATCAACGCTCAAGCAGATTCATCAGGGATGGCAGGCACATCCGAGCTGAGCAAAGGGAATTCTTGGTTTTCTTTTTTCTCAAAATGAATGCAATATTTCTCCCTTGGTCTGCTGACAATATTGTCAGTCAGAATTTGTCTGCATATAATTCCACCTTTGGGAGCGATGCGCTCTCTGCAGTTTTACAACTTAATTAAGCACAACGGTGGAAGAAATGTATAAATACGCCTTCCATGGAGCAACAACATCAAAATATGTTTTTTTTTGCATAATGCCAAGCTTTTATGGGCTTGTCAAGCCATACCTTCAGTGCTATGTCAGAGCTAGGGATTGCCAACGAGAGCAGGTATAACCAAGTATACAGAAGACAGGTTATGCAGTTCAGTGCTTTGCTACCAAAACAATGGAACACTGTACCCTCAGATGTCTTTTATATATGATCCAAAAATCTGTTCCCTATAAAGTCATAGAAATATAGAGCAATGAACTTGTATTTGGTATTTGAGTCAAAAAGTCCTGCTTGGTTGGCCACCTTTTCTGGAAGAAAATACCTGTCTTTCTATGCCTGTTATTTTTCTTCCTATTAATAGTATTGTTAGATGACAACCGGAGTCCTTATGATGACAACCGGAGACTTATGATCAATATGGTTCTCACAGGAAGAACCATGGTGGTTAAAAATATAATTCCCTTCCTGTAGTGCTTCCCATTCATCTGCATTGGAAATATGTTGCTTAAAGGAACAGTAACACCAAAAAATTAAAGTGCTTTAAAGCAATGAAAATATCATGTAGTGTTGTCCTGTACTGGTAAAACTGATCTGTTTGCTTCAGAAACACTACTATAGTTCATATTAACAAGCTGCTGAGGAGCAATGGCAGAAATTGAAAAACGGCTATATGGCACAGGTTAACTAATGGATAGCAGATAACACCATTGGACAGACAGAGCTTATTTGCTATCTGCTGTGTAACCTGAGCCTTTTCTAATTTGAATGGCTGCCCCCATTGCTACACCGCAGCTTATTTGTATAAACAATAGTTGTGTTTCTGAAGCAAACACAGCAGTTTTACCATTGCAGGGCAACACTGCATTATATTTTCATTACTTTAAAACAATTTTATTTTTTTACGTTACTGTTCCTTTAAAGAAGCCAACACTGTAATGTGGGGACTGTCTTTGAACAGTGCTGTGCATTTGCCAATGAAATTAATTGGAAGGAGTTAGTTTACATGACACATTGAGGGGCAGATTTACTAAGCTCAAGTGAATAGTTTGAATGCAAAAATATTCGAATTTCGAAGTATTTTTTGGGTACTTCGACCATCGAATTGGTCAAATTTAATCAAAATTTTTGGCATTGATTAAAAATTCTTCGATCGATCACTTAAAATCATTCAACTCGTTAGATTGGAAGGATTTTATTGTTCGATCCAACGATTTTTATTCAATCATTCGATTGAACGTCTTGCGTTAAAATCCTTCGAATTCGATATTCGAATTTGAAGGATTTTACTTTGAGGGTCGAATTCGAGGGTTTTTTAACCCTCGAAATTAGACCCTTGATAAATCTGACCCTGAATGTGACCTATAACCTTATACGTCTAGGAATAATTATAATTACAGTACAAAAGGTTTTAGTTCAATGCTATACAAGTGATGAAACAGGGGCTTCATATGGCCCGCTATGACGATTATTATTTTATTTGCCCCCAGCGTGCATGAGCTTTGTCTGGATTACATACTAACGTTATAAAGGTTAGTGTGTGAAATTAATATATGGAATTATTAGATGGCATTAGTTTTGCTAAATTACTCTTTTGGAGGATTAGGTAATAATTAGGTGGCTTATACTACTTAGTGCTATATTTTATAAGCTATGTAGTATAATTGGCTTATACTACATAGCACTATATTATATAGTACTTCATTCTAATCTTTGTAATATTATTATTACAAAAGAATTATATGCCAGTTGCATGAACATTTTCCTTGCAGTTCATGCCTTTTAACAGAACAGCTGCTTAACTTTTGTGCTTTAGTGCAAGAGGAACAGATCTTCATTCGGAGCATTGCACTTGGGTACCCAGAGGATTAATAGCACCATACAACTCAATGTTACAGAATTGTAATTTGGTTGGTAGGGTCCGTAAATCAACACCTATTGCAAATTATTTTTAAGGGGCAAACTGACTGCCCCTTTATGCTGTAAAAACCAGAGTTGTGAAATCATCTCTTCTATGAATTATTTAAAAAAAAAAACATTGTTTGGAAACCCTCTAATTGTAAGGTAGTCTCCCCATTCCAAGAAGGGCACACTAATGCTATGATTATTAGGGGTACCTACACATGTAGCACTAGAGACTGGCAGAAGTTGACAGACTGTAGGAGTTTAATGTGTACAAATTGAAAGCTGGAAGGGGTATCACAAAGTCCCAGCACTTGCTACAAGCCTTGGACTGGCGTAAGATAGTAAAGCTTTATGCATGGTTTTCTGCCATGTCCTGATGTGCTGCATATGCAAGTGGTTTTTCTCCATCTGCTGTTTGTCATCCCTTTGGGCCTTCATGTTTGCAGACGCAAAACAATATGAGTACTTGAAAAGCAACACTAGCAATAGCCATATCTTGATTCACTGCCTATAGTTAGGTCCATAAATATTTGGACAGAGACAACTTTTTTTCTAATTTTGGTTCTGTGCATTACCACAATGAATTTTAAATGAAACAACTCAGATGCAGTTGAACTGCAGACTTTCAGCTTTAATTCAGTGGGTTGAACAAAAAGATTGCATAAAAATGTAAGGAACTAAAGCCTTTTTTGAAACACAATCACTTCATTTTAGGGGCTCAGAAGTAATTGGGCAAATGAAAAAACTGAAAATAAAATGTTCATTTCTAATACTTGGTTGAAAACCTTTTGCTGGCAATGCCAGTCTAAAGTCTTGAACTCATGGACATCACCAGATTCTGGGTTTCCTCCTTTTTAATGCTCTGCCAGGCCTTTACTGCAGCGGCTTTCAGTTACTGTTTGTTTGTGGGCCTTTCTGTCTGAAGTTTAGTCTTCAACATGTGAAATGCTGCTCAATTGGGTTCAGATCAGGTGACTGACTTGGCCATTCAAGAATATTCCACTTTTTTGCTTTAATAAACTCCTGGGTTGCTTTGGCTGAATGTTTTGGCTTATTGTCCATCTCTATTATGAAACGCCTCCCATTTAGCTGGATTTGAGAAGACAGAATGTCTCTGAACACCTCAAAATTCATTTGGCTGCTTCTCTCCTGTGTCACATCATGGATAAACACTAGTGTCCCAGTGCCACTGGCAGCCCTGCACGCCCAAGCCTTCACACTGCCTCCACCATGTTTTATAGATGATGTGGTGTGCTTTGGATTATGAGCTGCTCCACGCCTTCTCCATACTTTTTTCTTGCCATCATTCTGGTAGAGGTTGATCTTGGTTTCATTTGTCCAAAGAATGTTTTTCCAGAACTGAGCTGGCTTTTTTTTAGATGTTATTTTTTTTTTTTAGCAAAGTCCAATCTAGCCTTTATATTCTTTTTTTTAAAACTTCAGTTTTATTTGCAATAATTGAAAGAGAGAAATGGTCATGATAGATGCAACAGTTCAGTGTTATAGTTTCTCTTAGGGATCAGATATCTCAAATCGAAGTCTACATTTGCAGATAAAACCAACATCAAATCAGTAAACATGTCAGCTATCGGTAATAGTAAAAAAAAAGAAGAAGCACAATATGTTAGTGTAGTCTCAATAGTCTATTAAGGTTGGGTATATGCGTCCATAAATGTCTTCCATTCACCCCAAATTTCATGATGTAGTTCATGAAATGTGTGAGAGATGTGTGTTATCTCTCTCTGCTGCCCCTTTTTCCATGCTACCTCTAATTTTTATTTGGGCTATGCATTCTTGCAAAGTTGGTGTTGTAGTGGTCTTCCAGTATAGCCTTTATATTCTTGATGCTTATGAGTGGCTTGCACCTTGCAGTGCACCCTCTGTATTTAGTTTCATGCAGTCTTCTCTTTATGGTAGACTTAGATATCGATACACTTACCTCCTGGAGAGTGTTGTTCCGTGGACGTCCAGGTCTTTTTGCGTTGCTGAGTTCACCAGTGCTTTCTTTCTTTCTCAGGAAGTCCCAAACTGAAAGATTTTGCCACTCCTATTATTGTAGCAATTTCTCAGATGGTTTTTTTTTTTTTCCTGTTTTTGCAGTTTAAGGATGGTTTGTTTCACCTGCATGGAGAGCTCCTATGACCAGGGGTGCTTTGACAATGAGGCGAGTTGAGGCTGTCGCATCAGGCGGCAGCACCCCACTAGGTACCAGGGGCAGCAAAAATGCTGCTCCTGGTACTTTAAGAGCGAATTTCCGGGTGAGGGGGGGGGCAGCAGCAACTGCTGCTGCCTCAGGCGGCAGAGGGGCCAGGATCACCCCTGCCTATGACCGCAAGTTGTCAAAATCTTCCACATACAAAGACTGCCCTCAAATCAACTCAACTCTAGGGCTTTTATCTGCTTAATTGATAATGAAATAATGAAGAATTGCCCACACCTGTCCATGAAATAGTCAATTGAGTCAATGAGTCAATTGTCCAATTGATTTTTAGCACCTGAAATGAAGTGATTGTGTAAGGGCTCTTACACATGAGCGTTATTACCTGCGCAACCCTGCGTTCCGTTTTTTGGCGTTCAGCCGCAGGGGAGCGCAGGAATAGACGCATTTAATTATTTCAAATGGGGCTGTACTCACACAGGCGCATGTAGGCGCCGAACGCAGGAAAAATGCAGCATGTTGCGTCTCAACCTGCGTTCGGCGCCTACATGCGCCTGTGTGAGTACAGCCCCATTTGAAGAGTGTAAGAGCCCTTAAAAAAAGTTAGTTTCTCACATTTTTATGCAATCTTTTTGTTCAACCCACTGAATAAAAGCTGAAAGTCTGCAGTTCATCTGAGTTGTTTCATTTAAAATTCATTGTGGTAATGTACAGAACCAACATTTTAAAAAAGTTGTCTCTGTCCAAATATTTATGGATCTAACTGTATAAAAAAGTTTTAACTAAAAATGTCAAAGAAATATGAAATAATAGAAGAAATTAAATTGGTTCCGATTTAGCTGCTTAAAATTTAATTCTAATTCATGCAGTCTGCCTAAAGTCAAGAAATTACCTCAAATGTAAAGAAAAATCTAATTACGCAACCTTAAAGATATCTGATGGGAGAAAATGTTCTATCAACAGGCTCCTCACATAACAAGAGTTTAGGTGCAGCATCTAATGTTTGACTACTGCTTTTTCTAGATCTATTCAAGTGCTAGCTCAATGCCAGTGAAACTTGAAAATCCCAAAGGAGGTTTATAAATTACTTGGAGGATCCATAGTCCAACTACACCAATTCAGACACATAAGTATGTACTTAAGTCCAGTTATGGATGACCTTAAGAAGAAATAGAGACCATATCCTTTTTGCACCCCAACCTATTGCTACACTGTGTCCTGCCAAGCTCATTATTTATTATCTGATGCAAGCTTGAATGCAGTTTTGCACTCACAAGGCTGTGACGGTGGGAAGCTTCAAGTATGTTGTGTCATAACCAAACAAAAAACCTCTTTAACAAAAACCCCTATAAAGCCTCTCTAATTTGCCTCAGAAGGGGAAAGAATTCCTTCCTGACTCCAGTCCCTGGATAAAGTTGATACTAAGAGCTATTTTTAATAACCCTGTATCTTGTCACTTGCTAAAAAGTCATCCAAACCCTTCTTGAAGCTATCTAATGCATCTGAACGACTCTTTTCAGGGAAAGAATTCCACAACTTTATAGCTCTCAGTGTAGAAGCCCTTTCAAAATAGTAAGATGAAACAATGAATAAATGAACTTCACATAATATTTTTTGTGCATTACAACCATTGCTTCTCCCTTATAGGCTGGACTAATCACTAGGTTCTTATAAGTATTCATCTTTACATCAACCTTACATTGTTCCGTTTATTACTATACAGAGGGCACCGTCTCTGTATAGTCTTCACAAAATGTCTTCCAATTGCTCATCTATCATAAAACAAATCATTGTGTACTTGAATCTCTTGGAAAGTACCCTTCCAAGTATATTAGGTTTAACATGCATGTAAATACCCAGTGTATATCTTTTCTTGATGTGAGAAAGATGGTAAGCGTAGCCTACTAACTGACTACTGATATTTATGTCAAATAGACAGATGGGAATACACTATTACAGTACCATTCATTCCATCCTCCATATGTAAGATCATCATTACCAAGTCTTAGTTCCTTAGGGTGGTGTGTGTTGTACATTGAGAAATGAGGAAGAAGAGGATGGATGAGATAGAAAGGAAATGTAAATGAGAGAGTGTCATTGTATTTCATTGCTTGGGTGAAAATATTGATAAAATTCCTAAAAGGGTTATCAAAAAGTCTCCAAATGTATCTTATTATATAATATTGTAAATAGATAAATACAGTACAATAAATATAATGCAATAAAATGAAACCCCTTTCTCCATGCTATGCATTGTGAATTGAAGGGTTCTAAGACTTGAATCCATTAACTTTCCAGAAAATCTGTGCACCACTCACTATGGAAAAATAAGGGACTTTAAGTCAAAGAATCCATCCCTTCACAAACTAACAAGATGAGGGTGGAGTTGCGTGACACTGTGAGCCTAAGGCAAATGATAGGTGTGGTGAAGTACACCTGACAATGCCTTCTCATTGTGGAATTGCTGCAGGTAAAACAAGTCTATGGGGCAAATTCACTAAGCCGCGAAGCGCCGAACGCTAGCGTTAATTCGCTAGCGTTTGGCATTTTCGCTACTGCGCAAATTCACTAACGAACCCTGGCTAGTGTTACTTCGCAACCTTGCGCCAGGCGAATTTTCGCTAGCGACGAAACTACGCAAATTCACTAACTTGCGCAGTGTACTGAACGCTACCTTTTACGTGAAGCGCAATAGAGTAGATAGGGATTGTTTAAAAAAAAGTCAATTTTTTTTCTAAGTCCCAAAAAAACGCTGGCGTGTTTTCTACATGATGGCTGATAGGCTGAAAAAGATCGAAAATTTTTTGGGGCTCCCCTTCCTCCCTCCTACATTTCCTGACTCATGGCAACTTACCTAGACAGTGGGCACATGTGTAGGGCAAAATAAAATTTTTATTTGCTGATTTGAAGGTTTTCTAGGCATTTGTAGTGCAGATACGTGTTCCTCCATTGAAATTTGAATTTCTTTATATAGTGAATCAACGCTAGCGCAACTTCGCGACCTTACGCTACCCCTGTGCGCAACTTCGGATTTTAGTGAATTTGCGGAGCCCTGGCGAAACTATGCCTGGCGAAGTGCGGCAAAGTGCGGCAAAGTTGCGCCTGGCGCAACTTCGCATCTTAGTGAATTTGCCCCTATGTTCAGAATGTATTTTTTTTGAAGATATGAGATTTAAGTGTTTTACTGGCAGCGATCCTCGCAACCTACTGTGGAAAGGAATTTTTGGGTGTCATATTGCCATGATAAAATACAGCAAAACACCACATCTGTCATTGCCCTAAGGCAATCCATTTATATATTGAATATACCCAATATGATGGTACTTTTATTGTTTTATTATTACAGAAAAATAGAAAATAATTTTAAGAAAATCTGAATTATTTTCTTAAAATGTAATCTATGGGAGATAGCATTCTCATAATGCAAAGCTTTCTGGATATTGGGTTTCCAGATAAGAGATAAGATGTTATATAATTTATTTTGAGCGATGTTAAGCTTCCTATTAAGCCTCAGCCCTAATCTAGAGCCGTTTGGTGAGTTTGCACTAAGAATTCCAATATTTCATGTGTATTTATCCAATGACAATTCTTTGAAATATGCATGAAACATCAATTCTGGTAGTGTTTCCCTTGTTGATGGGCCATTCATATTTCAGTTGGTGTAACAATAGGCTGAAATTGCACACCAAAGGTTTTAAGGGCCCTTAGCAAATCATGTTCATAGCATTCCGCTGATTAGATATTCAGCAATAAATGACACTGGAAAACACAAATTTTATCTAATTGAGAAGCAGCTCGTGAATAGAAGGTTGCACAGGATTCAAGTAAAACAACATTAGAATTGTATATTTTAATCATTTGTATGGGTTGCAAAGCCCCTTGCTTAGTGATACCAAAATATTGATTGAAAGGTTAAATTCAAATTACACAGTGAGATCAATGAACAAATATTTGACATATTTGTCGATTCTCATTTTGGCCATTTTAGCAATGTATAAAGCCCTTAATAATACTGTAGTTCACAAAGTATCTACAGCATCTCAACCTTTGTCTATCATAAGCACCACTGTCCCATGAATGATACAGTGAAGCTCAAATAAGAGAACATGTATTTTGACTTTGAATAATAATCTGTTGGCTCAGGGGCTGACATGTTCAAGGATTTTATCATGATAGCCTACATAGTAACCTACATCAAGTTCAACCTTTGATGAAACCTATCATTGCTCATCCAGAGAGCAGCAAATGCCCCCAGCAAGACCACAAAATTACTTTGCAGAGAATAAGATTGCATTCGCAAAACTGGTAATTGGTTAATTCCCTGGATCAATCAATCGATCTAATTATTTCATTAAATAATAATATTTTACATTACTTGAAAGGCTCCCCCTTTAGCAAATGTCAACATGTGCCTTTTTCTAGAAAGAACCCAATAAAGAGGACTTTTCCTGAAAGATTCTTCTATTGTTTTTTTAATTCATTTTTTTATTATTTTTTAATCAACTAATGCTTGTGGAGGACACAATTCCATCACATATTACTTGAGAGAGGACATGTGTTGGTGGTAAATTATTCAGCTTCCCTTCAAAAACAAGCAGATTCTTTGCCAGCAAATTTTTTGCTGCAGTTTCACCATAAATCCATGCCTGGTGAATTTATTCGCTCATCACTACATCTGACTCTATTCATTACTGAATGGGAAGAGGAAATTGCAATTATTAACAGAAATACTTTTTTAATGAAAAGGAAAATGAAGCCTTCACATGAACTGGATGCATTGCATAGGTATTACATATTCTTACTCCAAAATATTTGTGTACGTTTGCAAGTACAGCCATATAACATAAATATTCAAAAAAAGAAGTCTTTAGAAAGCTCCTTCCCAGTATCATAGGTTCATGAATAGTGAATCTCTTCCATTTCGCTCCTCTGAAAATTTTGCGCAATGGCAAAAAGTTGAGAGATGAATTGATCATCATGAATTGTGAACAATGTGCCCTAGCAGATACTTGAGCATGCTGAGCTGGCCTATGTTGGCCCATCAGAGAACGATGCTCTCGGCCACCAGCACCTGCTGTATTGTAGGGATATGGAATGTGTTTACCGATATGTTTTAGGGGCCAAAGAGCAACAAGTAAAAATAAGTTAACCAGGAGAACATTAGTTACCATGTAAAATATGCAAATAAGATTTCAACACAATAACTGCGGATACACAGACTGGATCTGAAAACACACTGTACAAGTGTATACCATGTAATTGGTCTGGCTCTGTTAAATAAATGAATCACTTATGCTCCATGTTTACATACAAGCCTTTATTTAGTTGTCAATAACTGGGCCAGGAAGAGATTTGCATACTCTGACCATAGTTATAGTATTTAGTATTTTACTACCTGACCCTATGCATTTTATTTATTAACACTGTGAATTCATGTCAAAATAATAAGCAACAGATCCCTTCATTAACAAAACATGATTAGCCTGAAGCAACATGCTACACTCTACACTAAGGCATACGCTTACAAACTGTGGGACTGTTGTATTCACTGGATAACTGCGGCCACTGTGGAAGACTGAATTAACCATCCCAAAATTGTGCACAGAAATATGTTAATATTATTGGTTTAGCACTATTTTAATGATAATAATGTAATAATGCAATATTCACAAATCCCACTGGATATCTATCTATCTATCTATCTATCATCTATCATCTATCCATCGATGGATCTATCATCTATCTATCTATCATCTATCTATCTATCTATCTATCTATCTATCTATCATCTATCTATCTACTGTATCTATCCATCTATCTATCTATTCATCTAGTATCTATCTATCTATCTATCTATCTATCTATCTATCTATCTATCTATCTATCATCTATTCATCTATTATCTATCTATATCTATCTATCTATCTATCTATCTATCTATCTATCTATCTATCTATCTATCTATCTATCTATCTATCATCTATCTATCTTATCTATCTATCTATCTATCTATCATCTATTCATCTATTATCTATCTATATCTATCATCTATCTATCTATCTATCTATCTATCTATCTATCTATCTATCTATCTATCTATCTTCATCATCATCATCATCATCATCATCATCATGATCATCTATCTATTTATCTATCTATCCTTAAAAATTGTGTGAAATATTATCAAACAAATGACAGATGTTAATGCTTTAATAATTTTAGTGACTAAGGAAGTGATTTAATGGGCTTAAGAAATCCACTATTTTCGGATTCGGTCAAATTCCGAAATCCTTTGTGAAAGAGTCGGCTGAATACCGAAACCGATTTTGAACCCTAATTTGCATATGTAAATTAGAAAAACAAGAGAGAAAAAGAACCACGTGCAGTGTGTGGTTAAAAATGATTGACTTCCTTGTTTGTGTGATGAAAAGTCATGTGATTGTTTTGGATTTGGTTGGCCTATTCTAAATCCTGCTGAAAAAGGCTGAATCTTGGCCAAATCCGGAACTAAATTCAAGTTTCGGTACATACCTAATTTACATGGCATATCACAGCATTATGAGGGATGACAATCTGCAAGGAAAAATTCAAATGTTATTGGGACGTTTTGTGTGTGCATGGAGGAGGCTATTTTCTAGTACTCAAATGACTTTTATGGCAGAAATTTTAGATTCAGAGTTACTGTCCTACATGATAACATAGGATTGAAAATCCTTTGCTCTTGTGCAAGCAATCAGCAAAGATACTGGTTGCTATGGCCAATTTTATACAATATGATATATCTATATATATATATATATATATATATCTATATATATATATATATATATATATATATATATATATATATATATATATATATATATATATATATATATATATATATATATAGCATTTAGTACAAAAGCTCTGTTCAAACTGTGATGCTCATCTCTGTAATTTATAGTTCCACAAGAGTAATTAGAAATAGCAATACAGGTATGGGATCTGTTATGCAGAATGCTTGTGACATCTAGTCTTTCTGTAACCACCATACTTTGATAAAAAAATATTAAGACATTAAAGGAGAACTAACCCCCTAAACCAATGAAAACCCCTACCCTCAGCGCAGCGCAGCTCACGGGCACTATAGAGGGTAAGGGGTAGGGGTTTTCATTAGTTTGGGGGTCTAGTTCTCCTTTAAATAAACCCAATGGGATTGTTTTGCCTCCAATAAGGATGAATTATATCTTGGTATCAAGTACAGGATACTGTTTTCTCATTACAGAGAAAAAGAAAATCATTTTTAATTTTTTAACAGATCCCATATATGAACCAACATAATAACCGGGTGTACATACAGTAATAGATTGTAACTTAAATATCACTTTATCTTATATTGATATCTTTCTAACAGACCATCTACCATGTATTGATTGTGTTGTAAATATTATTTTATCTCATGAAACTCAGCAAGAAGTCTGAGCAGTGCTGGGTCCATTATGGCAGGTTGAAACCTCATAACTCCGGTTCAAGACAGGATCCATTCTTATTCCTTGAAGGGATTTGTGTTCTTTGTTGCCACTAAGATCTTCCAGTTTTGACTGCCCTATCATAATTTTTTGTTCATGTTGATCCATGGATTCTGCACCTGTCACAGAACAGTTTATATCATTACCTATCCCTATGTTCTCCATGTACAATGCTTTCACAAAGCACTCTTATGTTTTATCTTTAACGGGTGCTGTTAATACTATTGTTTCTCATACAAAACTATCATACAGCAAGAGACAATACAGTATCATGGCTCTTACGGTTATTTGGCAGGGATGCACCAATAGGTTAACTCTTTGCTCAGCAGGAAAGGCATTAATTACTTGTGTAAATGAGCCATTACAGTGCATGCAAATTCAGTTGTTTTGTTCCACACTATGCTGGCAGCAGAATGCTGATTTGGAAATGTTATCGTCACCTTCCATCAGGTCAGGGACAGTTCTTCAACAATTATTAAAAACAGTATTTTGGATCTCAGCAACTATGCGCACAAATGAGCACGTTAATTACCATGAGAAAGTGCCTAATGAGAAATTAACAAATTGTAGAAATATTCAGGCAGGAGGGGAGGAGAGCAATTCCCTCATTACAACAAGCTGCCCCTTAACTCTCATATCCCGTTAGCTATGTTCAGAGATAAATACAGCTTTTATATCAAAAAGACAACTCTAGAATCCTATTAAGGGAAGCTCTGATTAATTCCCCAAATGGGACATGCATTGTCGAATATTTAATTTTCCTATAACACACTGACGGTATTAAAAAACTGTAACGAGGAACAAATATCAGAAAGTGTATAATGGAAAGACAGCGTGACTCGTGTTTATTTGATGTTAAATGCTAGGTCAAAAAAAAACTTTTAATCCATTTCACTGCTTAATTATAAAAAAAGACATTTTAAAAGCCACGGGACATTCCCTTTATGGCCCATTTGTACTTTGCCACCAGCTCTTTGCATTACTAGAATTGAGTGGAAATAGTAGCAACTAGTCCTGAATGCAACTCTCTCTGCATTCAGCAGCACTGCATAAAAAGGGGGAAGTAGGTGAGCAGCTTGTGGGGTTGGTAAATAAACCCTTAATCGCAATGACACACAGGGAAATCCCCCCCTAAATTGCCTCACCATGCACTAACCTTGTAATATCCACTCGCAGCAGTTTTGCTAATCATAAGAAAATTCCTGCTCTCGTATTTTTCCTGTGAATAAGCCAAATTGCCAGGAATAATGTAAAATTTTAATGCGGGTTAGAAGTCTCCCCATGTGTCATTGCATTCAAGGGTAGTATATAGTTGCATATTACATGGTTAATATGGGTTGAATATAGCAAGGATACTTCAACTTATCCCTCCCTTCCTTATATTGCAACCTTTACTAAGCTTTACGATATGGAGTGCTCATAACTGTGGACTGTTCATCAGGTTAGTGCTAGAATTTACAAAACTATAGATTTTTCTTAATATAAACAATAGGCCAAAAATGTAAGCATAAATCCTATGGAGAGCACCACACAAAAATATTCTTTATAATAGGAAACATACTATATAAGGCCAGAGAGTCATAGAAAAACAGGGCAAGCCCTCAGCACCCTGTTACATGTATATCTATAGAAGTGGTTGATTGATGGTTGATGTATAGCCCTCTCATTGGGGGCTTATTGGGGGTCATTTATCAACACCGGGCAAATTTGCCCGTGGGATGTAACCCATGGCAACCAAATTGTTGTATGTGTGTAAAAGTGAAAAAATAGAAAAATATATATATATATAATCCATGGAGGAGCCGGCACTCTCGTCACTGTGTGCAAATGTGCCTGGGTGCAGTGTCCAAATTAAGTAAATTTAACTCACAGAAAGGTCCACACTCTCAGGACTTACTTGAAAATAAAAAATGTTTTATTAAAAGACTAACGTTTCGGCCTCTCCGAGGCATTTATATATATATATATATATATATATATATATATATATATATATATTGTTTATATGAATAATATAGTATCCTTTTAAATATTGGACACATTGCAGTCTGTAAAAGAAATCTGTATCTCAAAAAGTACAATATTAAAGGTAAACTATACCCCCAAAACAATGTAGGTCTCTATATAAAGATATTACATAAAACAGCTCATATGTAAAACCCTGCTTCATGTAAATAAACCATTTTCATAATAATATACTTTTCAAGTAGTATGTGCCTTGGGTAATCATAAATAGAAAATTGCCATTTTAAAAAATAAGGACAGCCCCCTGGGATTATACGATTCACAGTGCACACAAACAAAACAAACAAACTATACATGTTAGGTCACATGAGCCAATTATAAGACAGAGTTGTGTCTTTTGCTTCCACACTTCTTCTTGTTACAGTTAGAGTTGTAGTATATCTGTTGTTAAGTATTCATTTTAGGGGTATAGTTTTCCTTTAATTAAATGTTGCTTTCTGTTATATACATTTACAGGTGATTAGTTATACTGTAAGTACTATAGTTGTACCTGTAAGTTTCATCTGTTATTGCACCAAAAAATAAAAAATAAAACAAAATAGATTTCTGGTATAGTTAGATTTTCCCTGTACATGTTAAATTTCTAGAAATCGAACTGAGCGATGTGCAATGAATGAGCAATGTCTTCCCACCAAACTCTGTCAGACACACACACACACAAGGGACAAGAAACATATTGCAACAGGAGAGGGCAGGAGAAGTTGTTCAGAGATGGGAACCTGCTGTGAAATAACCATCTGGGTTTAACTGTAATTTAATTACTGTCTCCAGCCTCTGGTGTATACTAAGAAACTTACACAATGCTCAGACTCTCAGTATGTGCAATGTGTTGCAAAAGTTAATATATATATATATATGTATTTGAGGATATTATGGTACATTGCTTCCTACAAACAACGTATGTTCATTTCTGGATGTTCTTTTGTAAGGCTATATACTGGGGGAGAAAATCTTTTCCATTAAAATACTACTCAGGGATTGGCAAATTTTAATGCAATGGAGGGAATCACACATGTACAAATATGGTTACATATGTTTTCCAATACTACGTAATCTCTAACTTATTTTCAAAGTTCCTTTTGCCCCCCCTCAGTCCGATATCCCCCTCACAATCCAATATGTTGACCGATTACTGTTTAGTGTCCTTGTTTACTTTTAATATTGCATCCAATCCATGTTTATTATTCTAGTTTATATACATTCAGTAGCATAACTACCGGGGGAGCAGGGGGTGTGATTGGGCCAGGGACCGCACCCCCCCTTAGGGACCCCTGGCAGCTCGCGCGCCACTGACTCTGCCGGAATTCCGGGCGTATGGAGGGGTCGGGGCTGCACGTCCCACGCCAGGGCACATCTCCCTCTAGTTACGTTACTGTATCCGTTTATCTCCTATTGAGTCTGCATGGCCTTTGATGACTATTCCAGACAACACGTGATTAGCTGTAGAAGTTTGGAAAGGGCATAGGAAAAATAAATTCATTACAAATTGATTTAAATCTTATTTTAAATGAATATTTTGGTGGTGGTAGTTATATCTCTCGTATCTGTTTTGCTGTTTGTGAACATGGTTTATTTGTTGTTAACTTCAGAATGTAGTTTGATTCAGCTGACCAGTATTAGTACAATTTTTATGTTTGGCAGCAGTCTGCCTTTTATACTGCAATTAGGAATAATACATAATATCTATGGTAGTGTTCGTGATTTTATAATGTTAATAGTTCCTTTTGTATGGCCTGTCATACTTTTTAAGTCATTCATTTTCTGGTCTGTATTCTTAACAATGTCATCCACTGGATGAGAATTTATTGTCAACAGACAAATCCATTTGTTAAAGTTCTTGGAAAATGATATGTAAATGTTTAATGTTACTACACATTACTTCTAAATATCACATTAACATTCACATAGGCCTTGGAGCAATGTGAGAGATTTATAGTTCTCACCGCCATTAACTATATAATGAATTAGTTGCTTAAAAGTGGCAGATACATTTTTTGCTTCATATAATGAATTAACATAATCAGAAGGGAGTAACTAGTCTAAATGATTCTAGCTTTTTCTCCTGATGTATACTTGGATTTAGAAGTTCATCTTACTTGGACACTAGCTTTTCTCCATTTGTAGAAATTCTGTTTAGATGCATGGTGGTTTCCCAAACTCTTTTACTAAAACTCGAATTCATGCCATTTTCTAATTAAAGCAAGATCGACCAAACTCACATCCTCAAAAAAAAGTTGGTGCAGAAAAAAGTCTTCACAAAATTCGTGCGACAATTCGAATCATACAATTTTTTCGAATTTGACAGCTCGAATTTTTCGAGTTGTCTCCCAAAAACCCTGACCCTGACACAAATCGTAAAAGGGACATCTGCCATTGACTGCTGCATGGCCTTGACAGGTTTTAGCTAGATTAGGATTTTAGCAGTTTTGGGATATAATAAATCTCAAAAATTTGGGGGTTTTTTTTCACTAAAAATTTGAGTTTCCCCCTAAAAAACTCGACCAGAAAATTTTGAGGCTTCATAATATGCCCCTTAAACTCTCTGGTACAAGCTCCCAAAGGACCAAGAAGTCAGTTTATTGGCCTGTGTATGGGGCCCTCCGACAGGTCTATCCAACTAATATTTGGTGAAAAATCTGACAGATATTGATTGGGCAGGTTTAAAAATCTCATCGGGAGAGGACTGCATCGGCTTATATCGGCTTGTATCAACCAAATATCACCTACCTCAAAGTGGACATATCGTGGAAAGATCTGGTCATTTGGCAACCTCACAAGTTTGCTAATTACTAATACTAAATAATGTCCTATTTCACTAAATAAGAAAAAGACTGTGCACACCAGGTTTTGGGGCATTGTAAATCCTAATGAAATACTTTTGTTACCTAATAACTTCTAGTTAAGCTTCCTTGCATTCATTAATAATGATAGACATTGCCTTATTGTGACTGTGTGTGATAAAATTGAGACACATACCATCATTCTGTTTTATATTTGCATGCATGTGTATCTTTCTCTCCCTATATAATAATAATAATATAATAATAATAACATTGCTATAATCTCAGCAACAGTACTGCTGCTGTGTAAGAAAAATGGTAGTAGAAAGCCATTTGATAAATCATTTTTGCCAAAACACCTCTACTTAAACAATCCCTCTTCTTATCAGGTACAAAAACACACTTTATTTTTTGATGATGGTGTCCTTTTTTTTTTTTTGCGGAGGCTGGCTTCCTACCTAACTCAATCTAAGAAAATACAATACAGTCTCCAAAAAGAAGATAAATGCCCACAAATCCCAATAGATTGTGTAAGATACATTGTTTTCCTTTATTGCTTTAATCAAAAAAAGCAGTGCTTGGGACAATTAGTAAACTGACAACCAACTCTCAGTTATATTGTTGGGATTAGAACATCAGCGATGTTACAGCATTTATTTTTATTGGAGATCATTGATTTCAATACACTTTGATAATTTAATTATTGCTGTATTCATTGCATGTTATTAATATAGCACCAATATGAATATATTGGTCAAACCAGGAGATCAATCAGGCAGGATACGGAATAGAGAAGTCGGTTACCAAGTAGGGGCAGGATTTCGGAAGTCAGGATCGTTAGAAACAGGCAGGGGTCACAACAGGTAGTCAAATCACAAAACACAGAAGCTTTAAACAGCACAGAGGCACCAGGAACTCACAATGAGGAAACCTATAACGGGCAAAGATCTGCAGCCAAAATTCTCCTTTTATATCCCTTTAAATCTCGTGGCCTTGCGCGCTGACGTCACTCACCAGCGTGCATGCGCCTTCAAAAAAAGCAGAGGCGCACCCGCGCACCCTAAGAAACGGCAGACATGGAGGCAGAAGAGCCTTGTGGCGGGCATCCCTGCCGAGGGGGCAACAGGCGTCCCTGCCGACCCCCTACCGCTAGACCACCAGGGTGAGTTGTTACATTTTTATTTATTTTAGTGGAAATTGCACTCAGCATTTAATTATTTTTTTTATACCTTCCAATATTTTTATCTTTCAGTTTATCATTTAGCTGCTTAGAGGGACCCATGGATGTTGAATTTAAACACCCTAAGGGGTTTCAAGGGTCAAATAATTTATTAAAGGGGTTGTTCACCTGTAAGTTAACAGGTTTAGTTTAGTATGTTAAAGAGTGGCCAATTCTAAGCAACTTTTCAATTGATTTTAATGATTTATTTTTTTTCATAATTTTTAATTATTTATGCTTTTTTCTTCTGACTCTTTCCAGCTTTCAAATGGGGGTCACTGACCCCATCTAAAAAGCAAATGCTTTGCAAAGCTACACAAAAATGTTATTGCTACTTTTTAGTACTCATCTTTCTATTCAGGCATCTTCTATTCATATTCCAGTCTCTTGTTCAAATCAATGCATGGTTGCTAGGGTAGTTTGGACCCTAGCAACTAGATTGCTTAAATTGCAAGATGGAGATCCGATGAATAAAAAGCTAAAAAACTCAAAAAAACTTAAATAATAAAAAATTAAAACAAATTGCAAATTATCTCAGAATATCACTCTCTACATCATACTGGAAGTTAACTCAAAGGTGAATAACCCCTTTAAGCTCTGACATTGATTTCATCTGACTTGGATTAAGGCCTAATGAGTCAATTAAGTACTGACTACAGTAGTGGCTCAACTGGACTTTTATGTTTTATTTTTTCAATCTGTTAAATGTGTTTGTTTTCTCTCCAAAAGGGTTTCATTCAAATCTATATCTTTATCTGTGTTAGTATGTAAGCAGGCGAGTATGTTTCTATAGCTTTACAAATATGCCTCTAAGTCACTAGTGTGCAAATTTGTTCCTATTTCTTTAAGTTAAATATCTTTTACAGACAAACATACAATAATATATGTGACTCTAAAGGTCACATCATTTGCTGAAAAAGCCAACACTGAGGCACCAGCTCTGCAAGCCCTGACAAGCACAGGACTAAAGCAGACAGACATATTGACCGAGACAGTCTGGGATAAATATGAAGCATATAGGGAAAAATCTAAAATATTAGAAAACGATTGGTATATTATTTAATGTGACATGCTTAATGTTAGGAGTACAAAATGATACATAAAGCAAAAAAGACAACTACAGTCTTGCAGTCAGAGCTATTCATTGATAGAATATATATATTTCATCACCCGCATTTAAACAAATAAAGAAGAAAATGCAACATTTCAGGTACAATATATTTAAAGCATTTTATACATTTACTTTATTGAGGAACTGTTACTGTATTGGTGATTTTAGTCAAGCTTATGGTAATCATAAAATGTAGCAATACTGGGGGGTTTGGGATATTGTACTGACCCTTTTAGAGGAACACTTACTAGTCTAGTTCTGGAAATGTAGTGTAACTGTGATTTTTGGTAATATTTCTAGCAGTTTAGTTGAGTCTTTGCTATTAAACCATGTCAGACTGGGGTACTTGGGACCTACCAGATAACCACTAAACACATAAGTGCCCCCACAGTTCCCCCTCACCCAGTATCATCACTGCCCCTTTCCCCTGCTAAACAGATGAGCAGAGCTGTCTCAAGGTGAAAGCAAAGCTTGGGCCCCTCAAAATGCACTGTGAATATTAAGGTGCAGATGATTTAAGGCCACTACCCCTTTTGACACTCCTTGTAGCCATAATTACCCAGATATACCGGTATGATCACTACAGAATATGGACATTGAGCACACCATTAACCAGAGGCATGCAATTAAGATCACTGCTGAAAATGGATAATGAACATAGTAACCCCAGATATGCCAATAACACTACTGCAGACAATAAATGATTGTCTATTAAACCACAAACCTTTCTACTCTCTCAGTGGTGCCATGCTGCATGTCCAACTTTGCCTCTCTCCCGCTTAGCTACAACTCCTGCAGAAAAAATATTTAGATGGCCACACAACACAACAATCTTTCATATCCTGTAAACTGAGAAAAGTCACTTTGGGCAGTGAAGGTCACAGGGTTTTTCCCAATACCGCAATAGGCAAGTGCAACCCTGTTCTTGAAAAGTAGACATAGCCCCCTGGTGCTGTGACAAAACATCATGGATAAAATACCTCCTAAAAGTTTAAGTACTCTTAGTACAAATGTGAAACACAAATGTTAAGGAGAGCCCATACAGTGGAGAAAAGCACTTAACTAACAAAATTAACCTTAAACAAGAAGAAAATAAATGATTCCAATTTTTTTTACTTACTCTCATTGCTCATTACACACTTTACCTACACATTTTCCTTGGCACTAGACAAAAACATGTTTTATTTTGGTTATATGTCTCTTTGCAATGTCTTAATTGAGTAAGCTGTAGAATTGTTGGAATAATAGGTTTATTTCAGACAAAGTGTATTTTGTTGATAAAGTAATTAGCTAATTAGTGGGCATTGATTAAAGTAGAAGGTAGAATAGCAAATAGACTGTGACTTGCATAAATGGGATTCAATTAGTTGATTGAAATATGGAATTTTTTCATAGTCATAGGACAAAGCTTTATGCTGTATGCAAAACTCATATTAAGTATATAAGTTTATACTTTTGTCTGTTAATCTGTGGTTGGTTTAGTGTTCAAAGCCATTGTTGTGGCTTTATAGAATTTCCTTCCTTGCAAGCTAATGCAATTTGTCTCAAGATATGTCCCTGTTGTATAACAATGTATGCTTATTGTACAATATGTCCCCATTGTACAGACATGTAAGTTGTAGATTATAAGGGTACTTCACAAATAATGTATAATGCATAATTGTGTTGGGAAGTTGTTTAGTCTACATTAGCCTTCCATCTCACAATTTTCATGTATTAACCCCTTGGAGATACTTAATGTTAAGTATTGCTCAAAAGAAAACAAAAATGGTAGGAATTACAAAGTAGAAATAATTAGACAAAATAAAACTATGACAAGGATAAGCCAAACTGAAATAAAGAAAGGAAAGAGTATAAGAGTGTAAGGGACTGGTAGAGGGCACTAAGCAAGAATAGGTAGAGAAGGTGAATTCTTCAGGCAAGAGCTGATACTGTGTGGACAGGAACAGGATGGGGCAGGCGATATAGACTGGATGTAGACAAGAGAGGGACAGAACTGGATGGTGTGGGCATAGAACCAGGACAGTATGGGGATGACCAGACAGGACTGGAAACAAGGAGTCAGACCAGACAGGACTGGAAACAAGGAGTCAAACCAGACAGGACTGAAAACCAGGAGTCAGACCAGACAGGACTGGAAACAAGGAGTCAGGACAGACAGGACTGGAAACATGGAGTCAGACCAGACAGGACTGGAAACAAGGAGTCAGACCAGACAGGACTGGAAACATGGAGTCAGACCAGACAGACTGGAAACAAGGAGTCAGAACAGACAGACTGCAAACAAGCAGAGGCAAGAGCACAGGAACTGGAGCTAAGGTCAGGCTACAGTGCTCCAACAGTAGCTAGTGCTCAAGCAATGACTGCGAGGAAGGCTGGGCTATATATAGTCAAGGGTCAGCCCTGATTGGCTGACCCCAACCCAACAATAAGAATGCTGGGGTGAATAGCAAGCCCAGGACCCAGATTAAAAGTGAATGAGAATTTGCCGGCAGCTCTCCTGGCTCGGTGGTAGGGTCAGCAAACAGGAAGTCCCAGCATCGAACCCAGCAGAGCCTGACAAAGAGCTAGCTTTGCTGCAGAAATATGCAGGCAAATATCTCTATCATTTTACTTTTTGCTATATATAATTCCCAGAATATTGGGAGTTTATGTCCTACTTATTTCTAACAACAGCAGTTTGTCACAAGATTACTGACATCCCCTCTGCCCAAATGCAGCACAGAGAAGAAAGACAAATGGCTATGACACAGAGAATGAGGATGGGAAGAGTAGTAAGGCCAACATGGGCACAAGTCCTGACAGAGAGCTATAGGTGAGGGACAGATTTTTCAGGAACATTTTAAAAAACTGTTATCCCATATGGGCCAAAGAATATCTTGGCTAACTTGGGACTGATGGCAGCATATGTTTATCTTGAGTCATGCTTGTATAGTTGGCGCTAGACAAACATATGGAAGCATATGTTATTGTCTTAGAGTTAAAACAATCACTTTACTAGCTTTGAGAAATGCTTTGTTCAGAAGACTTGTCTGGTAAATATAATATCATCATGTTGTACCCTGACCACTTGGACTGCTGTGCATCTTATAATACAGAAATATTAATATGTTAATATGCAATCAAACAGCATAAAAAAAAAACATTTTAGGAATATCAACAAAACCACACGACCTTAATATAAAATAAAATATAAGGTGCCCACAAAAATAGATGTGAATTTTTTTTTTCAGTAATAAAATTGAACCAACAATATTGCCCCACTGTTAAAACCATTGTCCTTGATTTATATATTATTTGCAGCATTGTACAGAGCTGGGCAAGTGATGGGCAGTGTACAGAGACAAATGTATTCAGGCAAGTACGGCTGACAGGCTGACAGCCTTGTGCTACTCTCTGTGCATTTTTTCCCCTTTATGCCTCCTTTCTAATGTTTTTCTGCAGACTTATTGAGCAGTACAGAGTAATCCCAGAGGACCTGCAGATGGTATTGTCCTTGCATCGAAGAGTTATTAAATTCTTAAGGTCACCATAAAAGAAGATTTCCATTAAATTGAGTTAATAAAAACATCGGGCAAAGGTTTTCCGAGAGCACAGATGCCAGAGCCACAAGGGGCCAAGGGTCCCCGGACAGATTCAGCAACAATAAAGAAATACGCATATTTTTCTACAACAGTCCCCAAATGTCTGTAAAGCAAAACTGTTATTTTAGCTTCCTAGTGCAAAAAAGCCTTTAATTATGTGCCTTTTCTATATGTCTCATATGTAGCACCTTGATATTTGTATTTAAGATTTTACCTATACCAACACCTGTGCCATTCTTTTGAATGACACAAGAGCCGTCAATATCCTGTAAATTATATCTTCGGAGTTTCAAGGCCTCTATTATGCCCCCTGCTTTTACTCGTACAACGATTTTTATTTATTTTTTATTTTACAATAGAAGGCATATTATTTCCTGTATATATTTTATATCACAATTTTTATTTTAGTAAAGGTTCTGTTCAGACTTAAATGCATTCTAATCAACACACTGACACAAGCCATATGTCATGATTATGGCACATCCAGTCGCACATGATTTAAGGTGTGGCTATAAGGGGTCACACGTTCTCTACCTTGCACACAGGTTAGACTAGCGTAACAGCATTCTGCCAACCAACCAACACCCACAAAATTCACAAAGCTCACTACCACCACTTTCAGTACTTTGAGAGACAGCCCAAATTGTCAAACATCAAACACACTTGTTGCTACATACTGTACTTTCAGGCTATGGGGCAAATTCACTAAAGGGACGAATTCTCGCCTGCGAAGGCTTCGCCACACTTTGTGCCACTGCACCAACCATTAATTCGCTACCACTACCCTAATTCATTAAAATGCAAAGTTGCGTCTCTATTTGGTCAGAGCGAGCATTTCATAACGAACTTTCACTAACGTTTGTTTCTGGCTAGCAAAACTTCGTTAGTACTCACGCTTAGGTCAATTTGAATAGGGCGGGTACATAAAAGGTCTTACAGTATATATGTCTTTATTAGAGATGTTAAAGATGAGCCACCCTAAAACAAATGTGGCACGCCCCTCAAATGGTAAAAAAAAAATGTTAAAACAAAAATTTTTAATAGTTAAAACTAAGACATACAGGATAAAATGACACTGGCATAAGATTGAGGAGGATGTAGCTTCATCTAATCAGATTCCCAGGTCTAAGATGGCAAAGGAAACTCTGGCGAAAATTTGCCTAGCGATAGGGTGCGAAAATTCCCTAGCAAGGTACTCTTTCTCTAGCGAATTGTCCTCTACACCTGTTAGTAAATTGGCAATGTCCCTGTGGATAGGATTTCTGGGATATTTTCGCTAGCGACGGTCACTTCGCCCTTTAGTAAATCTGCCCCTTTGAGTTATTTTATAGCAGCAAGGATAACATTTTCATATAAAATATAATAGTGCAGGAGTACAAAAAAACACGCATTTAAATAATCACAAGTAGTTTATAAAATAAAGGGGGAAACATAGAAAACTTATACTTCACTCAATAATATTCACTTTCCTAGTCCAGGAGGGAAGGGGAAACGAACGGATCTCCATACCTAAAATTACTTAAATATTAAAGGGGACCTGTCACCCTAAGAAATAATTTCAAATTCTTTTCTATCATGTTAGTTGAGCAAAATAAACTTTATTTACACTGTATTTATTATTTAAATTTTGTTTCCTTCTGTCTTGGAATTATACAATCACAGCAAGCAGGCAGCTGCCATTTTGTGGACACGGTTATTAAGGGAAATTGTGCATCACCCCAAAATCTTGTGTATGCACCAGAATGGGGGACCTAATGTCCATGTGCAGTGCCCTACACAACTATAGAGCCTGAGGAGGGAAGGGGGAATGTGAAGAGAGCAGTAAAATGTAGGAAGTGCTGAATGGAAAGTGAAAGTAATTGACTGCCCCTCCTCTATGCCACGGGCATAGAGGTGGGGCAGGTAATATTTGATTGACAGTTCAGATTTTAAACAACTTTATAACAGGTATGGATGTTTTAATGAAAAAAAAATTTGGTGTTCCATATTTAATTTGCAAAAAGGACTTTCATTGTGCAGCTTTTTATGTGTAGGTGACAGGTCCACTTTAAATACATTCAACAGGATTCTTTTTACTCCAATAAGGATTAATTATATCTTAGTTAGGATCAAGTACAAGGTACTGTTTTATTATTATAAAGAAAAGGGAATTCATTTGGAGTCTATGGGAGATGGCCTTCCAATAATACTAAGCTTTCCAGATAACAGATCCCATACCTGTACTATTAATTCCTGTGAGTGTTGACTGGCCGAGAACATACGAGAACATAGAAGAGAGATGATATATTCATTGGTCAATGTTTTTCCTGCTGGTTCCATTTACACCAAAAATCACTGCTGTGTGACCTGCCCCTACCCATGACAACCTAGTACCAAAGTTAGTTATGTTCGGATTTGTTTGACAGGTAATATTGTATTGAATCCAGAAGCTATTTTTTATACTGGTTTTTTTTTTTGTGACCTGTCTTCTTCATACTCCACATCACATGCTATGAAATCTAAGTCATGCTTTCCTCCTCCACACGGTTAGCTTAAAACAGGGCATTACGGGTTGGGATCCCTTTCCACATGGCTTGTTTCAGACCTTAGTAAACTGAGTCCTATTAGGTATTTACCTTTCTGGTGTTGCCTTCACCAGCAGAATATATTTTATCGAGCTTATTGGGTCATGTTTTTATCTAGCTTATTGGGTCAGTTAACTCTTATATGTCCTTTACCATGACAATGCCCCTTTTATATTTTAGTAAATTTTGTTCATCTCCAACATGTTGTACATTATTATGATATAAGGCACCAAAGTAAGTCTGTGTAATCTGTTCTTAAAGAGTGTATTGTAAGAGTGCATGTGAGATGGTTTTTACTCACCTTCAAACTTTATATTAAAAGCTATCTTTGGAAGCAATGCAAATGCTTTACTTTCCTCTCCTAGTTTTTATAAATTATTTGAGCCAATTCTCTATAATATGTCCCTGGTTTAGACTCATCCTTATTTCTTTGTGTCTTTACTTGTCTCAGCACAAAATACACGGTGAATGCATGGATCCTATGCTACCATATATTTATGGCATGAGGATAGTAGTTCTGGGGCATGCTTTCAGGCTGGCAAGAAGGGAAGTCATCATTACATGTCCTACAGATTTATATGATATATGATATGATGTATGGAGTGCAGGAAATGTACTGTAGCTCATATTTGCTTTTCTTTACTCAGCTTCATTACCTCTCCATTTGAAACCCTTGCATTTATTGCTTGCATACCTCAATGTTTGTTCACTATTAGCTACTCTCTCTGTTCACCCTGTATTCCCTGATACATTATCTGTTCCCCAACCCTCATCTTTACTGTATTCCCCTATTGTATGCTTCCTGTTGTCTCTGTTCACTCCACCCACATCCTCTCAAGTCTTTTCCTCCTAAATCTTCCTATCTCATCAACTTCAATTCCTACAAGTTTTTGTGTCATCTCCCTGTTCCTATTCCTATGTACTATATTTCCTAACTGCTATATTTATTCACTTACAACCAATGCAAATAACATTGTGTACATGAAAAAAAGTTACCGGGGCTACTGAGAGTATTGTTTTAGTGTTCCTTGTGACCTCTAAAATGTTTAGAAAGTAAACACTTTTGAAATTTCCATTATTTTAGGTTCTGTTACTTTGTATTCTCTGTATTCCCATGAACAGTCCTAAATAGTCCTATAACAATACCATATTACTGAACTATGCAAGTGCAGGCTCCTAAATACACATCTTGCTCAAAGTGCTCTCCTTTCCCTTTGAGGCCTTTACTAATCAGAGAGTGAAAGAGAATCACTAGAGCAAGGCACTGAAAAAAGAATCACATCAATTTGGATCACAAACTTTATAGATTTTGGAAACAATGCCATATAAAGCTAAATGCATTGCAATGCGCTCCAGTGATGTAGCATATCAGAGTACATCCGTATTTCATTTGGTTAACCTTCCAATTGCCACAGGAGAAAGCAAAGCTTAGGCAGCATAAAACTGGGCGTTCGTCATTAAGTTAATTTGATGGTGTCAGGTGGGTTAGCAGTTTCCAGTTGCATGGACTTGGTGCGTATATCACAGATGGATCAATAGGTTATTAGTCAACAAGCTGACAGGGGCCAATAGATTAATCCCTTTCTGTCAAGCAAGCAGTTTCCACATTGCTGAAATCTCATCCCTTCTATATTCTGGAGACCAACTATTAATCCAATTAAGGTAAAATGATCTGTTTTTCATTTTTTTCCTTTCACTCAATCTCCTTCCAGTCTGCACTTTATTGCATTTGTGCTGGTGCGTATACAAACCTTATTTTATACAGGCTCTTTATAAAGCATGAGTTTGAAAGATAAAAGCACATTTCTGCCCTCTTGTTTTATAGGAAGACTGAGCGTTAACATAAAAATAACTTATTGTTATAAGCAAATAATAAATGGGACTTTCAAATCAAAAATCTTGCTAAAGAGCTTGTGGGAGGCGGTTGGGATTTAGGTATGTGATTCTGTGGTCTCATCTGTGCAGAAAGCACAGAAATCACATGAGAACGGTGCTTCTGACAGATAGAGAAATACTGTATACCATGGAGGATAAAAAGTAAAACAAAGACATAATACATCAGTAGAGCCCTCCAGAGTATCATCACAATGTATTTATGGAATAACTGCCATTTTGGCACTTGGGCCTTCTTGCAAATCTGAATATGAAACAGTGAAAGAAGAATTTCAGCAGCTCTACTTGTGTTAGTCACATTGTGCAGGATGATAGGCAGAAGATGTGAGATTACAACATGCAAATTGTCAATTCTACTTTCAAAAGTATTAATACAATCAAGGCAAGGGTATGCTTAAAAGACAGAACATTTCTTTTACATCCCAATTCTAGTTACAGTATATGCACCTGGGACAGATGACAGATGACACAAGAAGTGTATATATATATATATATATATATATATATATATATATATATATATATATATATATATATATATATATATATATATTATATATATATATATATCACTGTATGTATATGTAACACTATAGCAAACTGAGTGGCACAGTTTCTCTAACTATAAGCTTTACCCCAATAATGTGCTTCAGATGAGACCTTAATTTTCAGGGGTTGAGCCCTCGCAACGAGAGAATGTATTTATTAAGGAGAATAATTCACAGGGGAGTTCAATAGAGATCAGGAATAGAGAGCAGGAACATGGAACACAGTGGATAAGCATATACATACATGCACCAATGGTCCCTGCAGGGAAGAAAACATACTGTAATTAGCACTTGCGAAGGTACATCCAGCTGTCAGCCTTTATCCTAAGTGGAACTTAGGTGAACTAATACCATCCCTAAGTCTGTACACTTAGTCCCTACTTATGGGTTATTGGTACCCAGGATCTTAATCACACTCACATTTCTCGGTAGTGCCTCAGCTGCTTGGCTAAAGAGCCTGACTATCTGTCACTCCTAGAGTGACCTTTGAAAATGAGTAGCCCATCCTTACTAGACCTGGTCTGTCTAGGTTCCACTTCACCCTTCCTGTCTGCTAAGGTAAGGGGCTTAACAAATGGACCCTGAGTACATGGCTGCTCAGGCCTATATACTTTAGCACAGTGCTATCTACTGGACATGTATTGGACTATAGGGGGGCATAGCTGAAGGCAGGATCAGGAAACAGTTCCTGATATAGATAGATGACAGATAGATAGATAGATAGATAGATAGATAGATAGATAGATAGATAGATAGATAGATAGATAGATAGATAAAGTATATTCTCAGGGTCACCCCTGTACTCATGGTACTTTCTCTTTGGGGGATTGCTCAGTCTCCTGGCTTTAATTTTAATTTCTTAAACTCAGTCTGCTTCAATATGTGAGCTGGGCCAGTGGAATGGAGTGCCTCGCTGCATGTTACTTCCGGAATACTTGAGTTCCAAGACATGTCAGCAAATTTCTTTAAACAGATATATAGACAGACAGACAGATAGATATAGATAGAAATATATATTTCCATGTACAATGAAAGCTGCCCAATGCTGCTTGCACAGTTTTTCTCTTTGCATGCCCATCTACAGGTAAGTCATTGCTAAACACTCTGTCTTCCACCTGAAGAATTAGAGGACAAGTAAAGTGCAGAAAATATAGTATAATAATGATATGGAGAGAAAACCATGCTCCTTAGCACCTATGCTCTATGCCTCATATTGAAATGAAGCAAAAGTTATTCCCTTATATACTGCGCTGTTTTAAAGTAATTCAGATATAATGTACTGTTACCTTACACTGGTAAAACTGATCTGTTTGCTTCAAAAACATTTCTATTGGGTATATAGACAAGCTGCTATGTAGCAATGGAGGCAACTGAAATAGGACTAAATGGTCCTGTTTAAGTAGCAGATAGCAAATAAGCTTTGTAGAACACCATTATTCTACAGTGCTTATCTGTTATCTGTTATATATCCTGAACATTTCTCCTTTGAATTGCTGTCTCCACAGCTACACATCAGCTTACTTATATAAACTACAGTAGTATTTCTGCAGCAAACACACAATTTTTACCAGTGCAAGGTAAACAGTTATACAGTTACATTAATTTTTAATTACTTTAAAACACTTAAGGCCAATGGCACACAGAGCTTTGGCTCCACTACTCTCAGCCTGTGTATTTTTTTTCAGGCTGAGAGAAGCGGATTTGCTCAGTGCCCAATTTCCATTGAGTTAAATAAGATCTGCTATTATGCAGTTACACATAGTGGAGGTTGGGCCAAATGATCTTTTTCTAAATAATGGAGAAGGGCATGGGGCAGAGACTGAATCTGCAAAAGACAGATTAGTTAATATCTGTAAGGAGTTATTTGCAGGTTGAATATGATTCACTTGTGTTGGCTGACATGGAGATAGAAGGGTAGAACAGAGAATTATATATATATTTAGCCAGGATTTTTGTTTCCTAGCCACCAAATATGTCATGGAGGAAGTTATACTGACTAACACTGTGGATGCCAAGAAAGGGTAAATACATTTCTGTGTATATACAATATGTATCTTATGTATAACAATATTTCCATAGTTTCAAAGGGGTAGTAAATGTTAATGGAGTAGGGAATTTGTGCATTAAAAGCCCCTAAACAAAGAAAATCTGGCTACTTTTGGGGAATATAATAAAAGCTGTAAATGGAAATGCATGAATAAAAATAAATGTTTGCATTTTGCAATGTGATATTCTTCCAAAGGCAGAAATGACATTGCAAATTTTAACTGCTCATAGTGGATTTCCTTAAGACCTTGACATTTTCTCAGTATGAAGTTTTATGATATGGCATTCACCGTGCACAGTCAGTTTCAGAATTTTTTTTTCCACTGGTGGATAGGTAATACACTAATAAAAACATTGCAGGTTTGCAAAACCCCATGTTAAATGGGAAAATATTGAGAGGAAATTTTGTTTGCATTGCACATATCTTTGCAACATGTATTGCTTTCCCCCATTTGAGGTTTCCTGACACTGTATAGACCTCTAGGTTTTACTGACTCTCATCATTTTACCCCTTGAGCTTACACTGACAGCAGCACAGGTTCCTGACTATTATATCTGCTTATTTCAGATGTAAGGGACTGCAAAAGCAAACTACAGCAATTTGTTATGTTACCTTTCCCAGGAAAAGACCTGTTTAGGGATGAGAAATACAATGATAAGGGTATCTCTTCAACTTATAGACAGAAGGAAGCTTTTCTCAGGAATAAACACAATGGACAAATGGAAAGTCTTTACAATCTTATTAAACAATCACGCATCTCGGTATTTTCCCCAGGGAAACAAATAAAATGGAAAGAGTATAATAGGAAAATCTAAACTTCAGAAGCCAAATAGAAATGTCAGGATAGAAAGTGGTAGGAGAAAAGCATGCATTTAAGGTTTACAATTCAGAGGGGACAATAGTGCCTTTTTAATGATTACAAATAAGTCCACAGAATCTGCAGAAAATCAAAAAAAAAAAAGCAATCAGCCTTTTAAAAATACAAAATGAAAAATCTATTGCTGAGGGGTTACTAAACACAAGAAAACTGGTAGGTTTTTGTGAAGATGTGAAAATTGCTAAATTACAAATGGGGAATATTACACAAAATACATAGTTCAAGGGTATGCAGTACTGTATGATATGCCTGTTGGAAAACAACAGACAGAGATTGTTCCAGTGCATGTTACTTAATGCAGGGAGGGTCTATTGTTGCTTAGCAATGTGCAGGGCCGGATTTACATAGTGGGCACCCCTAAGCTCACTGCCATTCGTCGCCCCGTCTCCTCCCCTTTATTCATGCAAATTTTCATCATCTAGACTGGAGCAATATGGATTGGCGCATGGGAATTTAAAAAAATGATTGTATTGCCAGCACTTCCCCAGTGTTTTTGAACCAATGTGGGTGTGGTTGAGCAGCATGCCGCCCCCCTAAAATCCTGCCGCCCTAGGCCCGGGCCTTGGTGGCTTTTCCACAAATCCAGGCCTGGCAATGTGTTGTCATGTTTGATCTGTAACCCACCCACTACATAGGACTTCCATCTGGGTACAAAAGGACAGACTACATTTGGATCCATTTTTCACTGCTTAAGATTTTGATAAAATTTGCATTGGAGGTTTGTACTTAAATAAAAGAACCAGATACAGTTGTCAGTTTACAAGTTGCTGTACAAGTTTGGATATGGTGTGGAAAATAGTACACAGGGGAGAAAGAGCCACACTATCTGCAGGACGTAGCCTGACATTACAGGTAATTAAGTGTGTGTGTGTGTCCCTGCTCAGTACTAATAGTCAGAGGATTTATAATTCCCTTCTTGCTCAGTTCTAGGAAGCTAAGAAAATGGGAAACACAGAACACAATACCTTACAGTTAATTAATCTTGCAAATGTTTCCAGCTACACAGAATGGGCTAATCAAGGAAATAACTAGCATTGCCATTAAATACAACTCCCTCGCCACTCCTCCCGACAAGTGCAACACACAGTGGAGCTCGTTTACCAATACTGGGGAAATTTGCAACTCGGTAGTAACCAACGGTAACCGTTTAGTAATAAACTTTGCTCAGCCAGCTGCAAATAGAACAAGGAAAGCAAAAAATTGATTGGTTACCATGGGTTACTGTCCAACTGCTAAAGTTTTAGAAACTAGAAAAGTTTATATTAGAAAATCTCTGTTTTTATGGTAGACTAATAAGTATGTTTATGGCACATACTCTCCAGGTATTACCTACTGTATGACATACAAAAGGGTAGCATTTTCAGGTTTTTTTGAGTAGCACAGTTACTAGACTCACTCACAGACATTTTTTTCTGCTTGAATAGCTTTTGCAAGGGATATGGGCACTGAGGTCTTTTACTTGAGTGAGGCAGTTCTAGCCTTGTATTTCCAGAATGTCTTGGTGACTGGTACAACTTATAGTAGCTGGAAACCTCACCTTCAGTCTAGTCCAGCCTTTTCCTTGGCCTGCTTTTTCTCTTATAGGGGGAAATGTAATAAAATGTGCAAAGAGAACAAATATGCACACATAAGTATAAAAAATTGTATGTTGCAATGTAATATTGTTTGTTAGACTTTTATTGCATTGTGAATCTTAATTGTGCATTGCACACTTTTAAGATGCACTTGAAGGTGTCGTACTTGTAATCTTTTGGAGTGAACATAACAACTTTTCTAGCAAGAATTTTTATGACACACACCTGGCAAACTATAAAATTTTGCAATCGCTAAGCTACTGTTGCGCAAGGGACAAAGAGTTTGAAAAATGTTTGCTACATTTTAGCGAAGGCAAAATTGTTTGCAATGTAAATATATGTTTGCATTGCATTAGCAACCTACAGTATATTACATTACCCCACTCATGTTTTAGAGCTCCCAATGGCCCATTTGGACCCTCTTTTCTTCTCTGTGTTCCCTTACCTTTCGAGAAATTGTGTGGTATAAGTCTGTTCAAGGGCTCCATAGACCTTATATGGTCATTCATTTTATCTATATCAATGACAACTCATCATCATCATTTAGTTACATAGCAATAGCAAGTTATGCAGTGTTTTCCTTTAATTTACAGTATAACAAACTGGGTCCTATAACAATTTAACCAACAAAGATAAAGAAAATAGGATCAGATGTCTCTACGCAAAGAGTTTGCAATCTGAAGGTCAGACCACACGTTAAACCTAGCTTGAATGCTACTGCAGCACTGTACTGCACAGTTTTACTTAATCCTTCATAGAGACATATTCAGAAGTACTTTTTGTCTGATTTGATTTTAGCAAGTAATATCAATATCTATGGGAACCACAGCCAAAACCAATGTAAAATGATAAACAGTCTGAATGAAGTCTAGAAGAAGAAAAGTGGTGCCATATTCTGTCTGCCCTTTAATCCCTGTGTGTGCCATACTCTCCTGCCCTACTCTGCTTGTGGGATGTACACCTGGTAGTGGTTTGTTTGATGGGTTTGTTAGCTTTTGGAAATGTTTGTTAGGGACCCCTAAGATGTTTAATCATGAGGTTGCTGTGCTATCCACAGGAGAGGAGGAGGATATGGATTTAAGGGTATGTCTTAATATGACATAAACTTTTTTACATCTGAGTGGCAAATGATATCCCTGCAGTGAGCACCAACCATTTAGTTTTTTTGTGTGCTACCACCAATACAGTATGTGGGAAACATCTTAACATTTCTTGTCATAACATGGGTGTGGTAGGCCCTTGGTACTACATAAGTTGGACAGCATTGTTCTAGAGAATGTTCATGTTAACTATTGTATGATCACTGTATTATGACTGATGTATTGGCTAATGAAATTCAAGAATGAGTTCCCTGTCTATGAAATGTGTGCTTTTACATGCTGTGGTCCCTTAATATTATGGTGCTATTTTTGTAAAGAGTAAACAGATTGCGATACATTTGGTTCAAATAAAAAAATGGAATTAAATTGCTATGTGAACTTGAAGATCACTGTCCAAATGCAAGTGCTTTGCTACAGATTACACCCAGTCTCCATCTTTCAAGATTGAACCCAGGCTCTCTTTTCTCTTGTTTTTCTCCAACTAAGTAAAACCCACTTATTTGTGTGCCTATCTCTAAAAAGACCATTTGTACCATTGTGCACACTGATGATCCGCAGACAGCTCTTTACCAAAATTACAACTACATCTACAGATTATCTACATGGAAAGGGGACATCCTACCTGCAACCCTACTATCAGCACTAAAATCCATTTCTAGGGAATATGAAGGATACTTTAGTAATGCCAAATCCTGTAACTTTCTTCTTTATTTAGCTACCTTACAAAACCTCTCAAAGACTAAGGCAAATTTTGTCTGTTGGGATACCCAAATTAACATACAGTTTCTTTGCCCAATGTACAAAGACACATAAAACTTTCCTGAACATTTCTTCTGAAACTTTGAATGCAATTAATAGCCTGCGGTTTGAGTCAGTCCACTCTAAGTTTTATAGTTTGATATTTAGCTTAAATGGGAAGCATGGAGCTGCCCCTGCGGTTCTTCATTAGATGAAAGCCAAAGCAGGTTGTTTGCACGGTCAGGAAAATGAATTTCTGGATGTTTTTGTTTGGAAGTGCGATTCAATAGCAGCTGGAAATGCTTTTCAACTCAGCAATGGACGTCAGTGTGTATTGGCCTTGGTGTGGGGGGTGAGAGCCGTGCCTGAGCTTTTAGAGCCTATAATAAAACATTAACTTTTTTTTCTACAGGCTTGCACTTCACCAATCTAGAAAGAAAAATAAAAGCCACATATGTAAAATTAATTACTAAAAGTATTGCATCCATCTGGAGCAAGCACCCAAAAATAACAAAAATATGTAATAACTTGTGCTGATGAGTGAATCAGATACACACTTGCACTCTTTCATTCAGTTTGAAACTAAAAATATCAATTGAACTTGCTTAAATATTTAAAATGTAATCAAAAATAAGGATAAATATTTCTAACTAAGTGAAATATGTCTAGCTTCATGCATCACGTCAGTTTCAGCTGTGATATGGCAAGGACTGGGCTATAGAAACCTCACCCAGATAGTAAGGAGTTAAACAATTCCACCATGATCCAGCAAGGACTGAGTTAAATGAAAGGCTTTTCCAGTTAAGTCATGAGTGAGGGTCTGAATGACAAAGGCTGTAAGTGTTTATAATGTTCCCAGAAAGACACACACCATTAACCAAATGCAGCTAATAGCTGTTTTAGATACAAACCTAGCAGGCACTTCTGGTCAACACCTTGTCTTATTAAACAATGTTAAATGTTTTTCAAGATAATTACAATACACAGCATATAAAAATGTTTCTCTAAATGAAAACTTCCTGTTGCAATCACCATACAACTTATTGCCTTTTCTCACACGTTGAGTAATTAACTATGTTGCTACTGCACTTCTCAAGAGTTAATATAAGAACAGAAATAATGAACTCCCAAGGCATCACCAAAAACAGCAGTTGGTAGAACAATTGGGAAAATTTCAGAACCCCAAGCTTAAATACTTAAAACCATGGACCCATTGTGTAACCATTTGTAGTAACCATTTGGGGTTGTATGACACACCTGAGCTTATGGTTGCTGGATGCTTATATGGGAGGTTAAGATACAAGTATGGGACTTGTTAACCAGAATGCTCAGGATATGAGGTTTTCCAGAAAAGAGGTGTTTGCGTAGTATGGATCATCCTACTTTAAGTCTATGAAAAAATAATTTAAACCTTAACTAAATCCAATAGGATTGTCTTTGCCTCTAGCTAGCATATCTTTGTTTGGATCAAGTACATGGAACTGTTTTATTACTACAGAGAAAAGGACATTTTTTTCATTTTTAAAAATTTTAATTATTTGATTAAAACAGTGTCTATGGGAGGTGACCTTCCCGTAATTTGTAGCTTTCTGCATAACGCATCCTATACCATTCCAATCACACCAAATCCCAGTATGTTCATCTGCAAAACAGTAAAAAAAACACAATAAAGAGTTAATGTAATAAACAGTGCATTTTTTCACAGGTCTAGTATTCCACAGCTAACATCCAGGTGTTTGAAATCAAACATTCAGTTAGTTGCTACTAGACCAGGGAATAGGGATGTAGCGAACTGTTCGCCCGCGAACTAGTTCGCGCGAACTTCGACCGTTCGCGTCCGCCGAATGTTCGCGAACGTTTGGGAACGTTCGCAGTTTGAGTTCGCGTTCGATCGTTCGACCATTCGACCATTCGAATTCCTTCGACCGCTAAAAATCGAACGATTTCCATTCGTTCGAACGATTGTAAGCATTCGATCCAATGAAAAGCATTCGATCGAATGGCTTCGATCGTTCGATTCGAATGAAAATCCTTCGATCGAACGATTAAAATCCTTCGATCGTTCGAATCGAACGATTTTAGTGGTGTTTGAAGTTCGCGAACTGTTCGCGAACGTTCGCATTTTTTGCCGGTGTTCGCGAACGGCGTTCGCGAACACCAAATCGGCAGTTCGCTACATCCCTACCAGGGAAAACTTTTTATTAAATACTCCAACAGCATTGCCGAATTGTGTAAGTAGCATGAGACACACACGTACTTTCTTGCTGTTTGTTGATATGATATTATCTTATTCTTCTTTTTTCACTGTTCTTACTTGCATGTTGCATACCCTTTGACTTTCATTCAAGGCAAGGTAAGCAAACGGATTACTAATCTTCCCTGTAACGCTTGCATTTTATAGGTTTATAGATCGAAAGGGATGATATGGCAAACCTTAATTACATAGGATATGTTTCCTTTCAGCTTGCATGTGCTTATTTATGCTAGTACAGTACATGCTGTGTTTAGAAGCTTTAATAAGGGTGATATTTGTATAGGGTTTATTTTATCCCATTTTTTTAAGAAACAAAAAAAAAAAACAGAGGACATTGGCTAATTACATTAGATGTCCAAACAGACCAATAAGTAAAAGGTGTAGGTAAATGGTAAAATAGCATTCCTACAACGTGACCCCCTAGCGCAGTGATTGCAGACTTTTTCATTTTAAGTACACCTTGGTGGTTCAATCTTTAATCAGGCTTCACCTTAATTCTTACAGGTTACCAGTAACCATTGGGGGACTACTGCTCCAGAGGGAAAATAGCAGAAAGAAAACAAACTGCAGGAAGTGCTTTTATTGTGGACAAGAGGAAGTGGAAGAATTTAGGGCTCTTACAGACAAGCGTTCTTAGCTGCGCACCCCTGTGTTCCGGTTTCATGCGTTTAGCCGCAGGGGAGCGCAGGAGTAGACACACTGAATCCTTTTCAGTGGGGCTTTACTCACATAAGCTCCGAACGCAGGAAAAATGCGACATGCTGTGTCCCAACCTGCGTTCGGGGCTTACATGCATCTGTGTGAGTACAGCCCCACAGAAAAGAATTCATTGCATCTACTCCTGCGCTCCCCTGCTGCTGAACGCATGAAACTGGAACGCAGGGGAGCGCAGCTAAAAACGCTCATCTGTAAGAGCCCTTAGGGTATCCACATAAAACTAGTATGATGTTCTCCTATAGTAACTGAAAGAACTGAAAGAAATAAGTGGCCATTTACCAGGGGCAGAAGTGCATACGCATTAAAGGGGTGGTTCACCTTTAAATTAACTTTTAGTATGTTATAGAATTGCCAATTGAAATCAACTTTTCAATTGGTCTTCATATTATTTATAGTGTTTCAGTTATTTGCCTTTTTCTTTGAATTCTTCTCAGCTTTCAAATGGGGGTCACTGACCCCATCTACAAACAAATGCTCTGTAAAGTTATAAATGTATTGTTATTGCTACTTTTCATTACTCATCTTTCTATTCATGCCCTCTCCTATTCATATCCCAGTCTCTTATTCAAATCAATTGCCAGGATAATTTGGACCCTAGCAACCAGATTGCTGAAATTGCAAACTGGAGAGCTGCTGAATGAAAAGGTAAATAACTCAGAAACCACAAATAATAAATAATGAAAACCAATTGCAAATTGTTTTAGAATATTATCATACTAAAAGTTAATTTGAAGGTGAATAACTCTATTGAGGGCCTCAAAAGCATGTTTAGATCTCT
Organism: Xenopus laevis; assembly: GCF_017654675.1. NCBI lineage: Eukaryota > Metazoa > Chordata > Amphibia > Anura > Pipidae > Xenopus > Xenopus laevis. Next base: position 106,585,374 of record NC_054377.1, read on the forward strand.
CAATGCTATCCAGTATAATGGCAGGATATGCAGTAACCACGGTCGGGATGTGCCCTTTCCACATTACTCACAAATAGTACCTGTGCATTCATTGAATTGGCAATCATTGTCATTACTATTGTAACTTGCACTTACTGATACAGGTATGGGACCTGTTATCCAAAATTCTCTGGATCTGAGGTTTTATGGATAAGGGATTTTTTTGTATTTTACATACCTTAATTGTGCCAAAAATCATTTAAACATTAAATAAAACAAACAGGATTGCTTTGGCAAAAATATGGATTCATTCAGCTTAGTTAGGATCAAGTTCAAGCTAGTACAGAGAAAAGGGAAACTATTTTTAAACATTTGAACGTTGATTACAATATGGGAAATGGGATTCCATACCAGTTACTGAAGACCACTTGAGGTAAAAGGCAAAGTTTATTTGACACGAGTTCCACTCACAGGACCAACAAAGGAATCACTGAGTTTTTATAGACCTGGAAATGTATGACATGAGTATACAAGTATGTATTTGTCTATATGTATGACATGAGGACATACAGTAATGAGATAAGAGCAGTAATAAGAGAGTGAAAGAGCAGAGAGAGAGCAAAGAACTGCTCTTAGAGCCAAAAGGGTGGCTCTACCTTAAGGCCAGGATACTAGTAACCAAGGATAGCTTGAGAACAGATTCCATCCAAGTCAAGGAGGGTCCCGTGAAACTCTGCATACACAGAATTGTATTCTCTTCCACTATATATAAAATATAAGTCCCTTTATGTATTTTAAAAGAGTGAGCAGGCAATTGTAACTGGGAATACTTTTTTATATGGTATATGCATATAAATATGCATAACATAGCAACCCCCAAAGCAATATAAATGTTTTAGATACAGTGTCTGATCTACAGTAGCTGAAATGCAGGTAAAAATGTTAAACTAGTGGGAAGAACAATATAGGCTCTATACCAGGTGTCCCCAACCGTTTGTACCAGAGAGCCACATTCAAATGTAAAAAATAAATTTGGAGAGCATCACAAGTATGCAAAAGTTCCCGGGGGTTCCAGTTATGAACTGTGATTGACTATTGGAAGCCCTATGTGGATTGGCTGCCTACTGGAGGTTTTGTTTGACAGTAAACTTGGTTTCTATGCAATCAAAACTTGCATCCAAACCAGGAATTCACAAATAAGCACCTGCTTTGAGGCCACTGAGAGCAACATCCAAGTTGTTGGTGAGCAACATGTTGTTTGCAAGCCACTGGTTAGGGACCACCGCTCTATACTACAGTATGTGCAGATTGCAGGAAGGAAAGCTGTGATCTGTAGCACCTTCATGAACAATAATTTATTTCATTACTGTTGTTCTACTATATTGCTACTTTGTTTAATGGCCTATCATTGTTATGTATGTATGTATAATTGCATCAATATTCTTGAATAAAGATTGTTGCAGAAGGAAGAGAAGGCATGTCACACCAATATCACTTTGTTCCATGGGACCAAAGACTGCTACTGCAGCGTGAGACCTAAAGAGAGTGTTCAAGGGATGTCTGATCAGAGCTGATTAATTAAACAAGTTTCTGCTAAGAAAAGAGAGTGTTTCTGTGGCCCTGTTACAAGACTACTAGAGTTTATCTTAAGCAGCAGCCATCACCTTTACAGCTTAGCTAACGCAGGGTCACAAATACATGTGGAACAATTTGAATAGTTAACATGCAGAACAATAAGTATGCATAGCACCCAGAGCAGTTGTGGCATTACCAGCACAGCACACCCCTACCCAGAAGATATTTCATAGAATTCTTGTATAAAATATGGTTTCACATAATTTGTAGTCCTGAAGTCAATCTAAATGGTTCCACTCCTGTAATTGAGGTCACACTTAGCCAAATACTGTTTGAATAATAAAAAAACCTTAATTAGTTCTTATTGTGAGATAAAATGAGAAAATATAATTTTATTAAGGAAGCCAAGTCATGAGCAAATCATTTCAGGCAGCAAAATACACTGTGATCAGTGATTTAATTTTACATGATGACAACTAGGAAGCCTTTTGAGAAGCCCCAGATCTCTCCTGGGCAACATTGTCCTTGATTATTTAACTATTATGGCTAATATTATATAGATCTCTCAAGTAATTTTCTTCTTACTGCATCGGGTAACAGATGACTACAACCCTTTCATACAGTTTCCACCTACAGCTATTTTTACTATTGTATTCCCCATTAAAATTCAACTTCTTAATTATACATTGGAGTAGCAGATAATGATGTGGTCTATATTATCTCACCTTGGATCTCTTACCATTTCTGCTCTGGTACCAAGTGCATTGCTTGAAAATTAAAGTGAGCAGACTGGACTTTTAATAATTGGGATAGAATACCCTATCATCAGATCAATAATATTGCAGGTGCCAGTAAAGCAGAAGAGCAGGGGGTTTTACTCTCCATTGTTTTTAGTTTGGAAAAAGACAGGCAATGTGAGAACGATTTTGGATCTCAGAGGATTGAACAAGTTTATAAGACCCCGTTCATTCAAGATGGAGTTGATCCAGACAATCAAAAAAGTAGTAAGCCCTGGGGACTGGCTCATTTCCATCGATTTAAGGGACACCTATGTACACGTCCCCATTGCAATCGAGCTACATCGTTTTCTCCGATTCAGCTTCCAGGGGAAGCATCTTCAATTCAGTTGCTTACCCTTCGGCCTCTCCACTTTGCTCACAGCACTTGCAGAAGTACTTGTGTCCTGATGTCTGTGTATGCAATTTTAAAATGTTAACCACTTCCTGGGGCTGTGGGTTTGTTACAATGTCTATAGGTGATACAGTAACTTCATGTTTCCAAAACTTTCTTTCTGTTTGTTTAGGTAAATAAAAATTAAGTATTATTGGATATCATTGAAAATGTCCCCTGTTCTTTTCCACTGTAACTTAATATGACCATCTGTAGTTCTGCCTCTGTGAATTTTTATATATATATATATATATATATCTTTGCAAATCTGCAAATTCCGTGTCTAGTTCTATTGTGAATTAACATGGCTATGATGGCTGCTGCTTCAAATAAAGTCAGACAGTTTCCCAAAAGATTAGAGACACTGCAAAAAAAATTCAAAATAAATATGCTCTCAGTTTCCAATGAACTTTATATTCACCTTCACACATGGTCAATATTTGGTTCCCAATAAAGTCGAGAAGCTCTGTGAAATGGTTGGAAACAAGGTGATCTCCTCTGTGACTCACAATGCTTCCTGTGCCGAGGTGGGCAGACTCACGGAATGTAATTATATAAAAAATGCATGGTACAGAAGTTTATAGATTTCAGCATTTTTTGCAATAATTTTTGTATAGCACTCTTGAGCACTTTTGATTTCACAGGAAAAGGAGGAAACAGTATTTCAAAATGCCCCCTATAATTATTTCCTAGAATTAATTTCAGTTGTTGTTACTAAATAACCACTTGCCCTTATGGAAAATGTAATGGCAAAATCAAGGAGCACAGAATGTGTGTGGCCCCCACGGATATAACCTCCAAAGTACTTTGATTCCAGATATATAAAGTGCAGTGCACTTCGGAGATTTGGGACTTGTTACATGCTATTACTGAGCTTTTGGTCTATGAACAGTTGACTTTTTGCAATTCAATACCACCTTTATCACTATTATACACATTTTTCATTTCCCCTGAAATATGATACATTGACTAGCTATAATACGGCTGCCCATGGTCTCTCTCCCAGTAGGAGCAATGATGTCACAGCGGTGCCAACGTCTTTGCACCCATACTTGAAAATCAACACCTGTCAGGGCATAGGAAAGTGACATTAATGTACCATAAGATCCACAAATCCATTATTTAAAGCAAGTCAGATGCCTTTTCGTAGGTCTTTCTGTCTGTTCATGTGATGTCTCTTCCTGTGATTGTTGATTCATTCATTTTAGTCTTGCCTGTCTGCCAGTCTTTCTTTTCTTGCCTGTTCCACTATGTTTAGGGGCAGATTTATCAAAATGCGAGCTTAGAGTTTAATAAATAAAAACTTACCCATGTTATGGGTAATAGAACATGGGTTTTTATTTATTAAGTTCTAAACTCACATTCTGATAAATCTGCCCCTAACCTGCCTGAACCTAAATAAAGTGTGGATCTGTCCTGCCTGTGCTCAATTCCTGCTTCCTTCTTAGTTTACACAACCAACCTTTTGGCGTTGGCTCTGACTCTTGCCACTGTTCAAACAAGTTAAACATGGGCATTTGATGCAAAACCTTCAATCTGTTGTAGGTGAACTCTCTACACTGACAATAAATCACATTGTGGAGCAACCTATGCTTTTCTGTTCCTGCCTGGATAGAGTCAATAGAGCAACTTGGAAGCCCAAACAGATTTCTCGAAATAAAGGCACTATCTTGGTTCTGGCAATTTAGAGAATCAAAAAAGTAGTAACCCCTGGAGACTGGCTTATTTCCATCGATTTAAGGGACACCTATTTACACGTCCCCTTTGCAATCGAGCTTCAGCGTTTTCTCCGATTTAGCTTCCAGGGGAAGCATCTTCAGTTCAGTTGCTTACCCTTTGGCCTCTCCACATCTCAGTTCAGTTGCTTACCCTTCGGCCTCTCCACATCTCAGTTCAGTTGCTTACCCTTCAGCCTCTCCACATCTCCCAGAACATTCTCGAAGGTGCTAGTAGTCTTAATCGCAAGACTGAGAAAGCAAAACATAGAAGTTTACCACTACATAGATGATCTTATGGTCATAGCCAGAGATCTGGCTACACTAGAACTACATCGAGTTTGAAGTTTGAAGTCAATAGTTTAGAAGTAGGGAAAGCTGGAATTAGACCTTATGGCGATAGTGGAAAACAGCAAACTTCTGTCCAGCAAGATATTTTTTTTTGTATGACTATTTTGTCAGAAAAGCTAGGTTACAGGTATGAATATTAACATGCCAAAATAAAATAATGTACAAGATGTGTTAAGACGATTTACTTTAATCCTTCCTTCTCCAGTGGTCCATATGTAAAATGTTATTAAAGCACTCTGGCAGCAAAAGGGCCTTGCTGTTGTACCAGTGCAGCATTTGCTGCATAAACAGATTGTTTTCCCTCTAGAGACAAGAATAATAAGAAAACACTCCAGCAGATATGAATAAAAGGGCATCCCATGAAGGGTCGTTCATTTGTTATTGTGTGTCACTATGTTTTATAGGGTGTCCTTGGAAGAAAAAATTAAACGGAGAGCAATAGGATAGGAAGATAGAAGTAAATCACTAGTTCTTTTGCTTTCATTTTCATGATGTCAGCGATTTCATTAAAATTACATGTAAAAAATATACATGCCCCATCAACATGCAATAGAATTACATTCAAATGCCCTCTATTCCTGCATTTAGGTGAAAAGGCCCATTCATGTTGCATATACATTTTTGGACAGTCCAGCCAGCCATTGCAGATGCCTCATCCATGAACTTCTGTATCTTAGCTTACACAGTGTTGCCTCAAAGAGAATGTCCACAACATGAAGAACTGAAAGTAAAGGTCACTGTGTTAGTAGGGAATTCCTCAACACCCACACACATTCGCATAGAGAGTGAGGTAAATTAACTGCTATTAAAATGTTGGTGCACATTATTGAAGTCTGGGATTCTTAACTTCAGAGAAAAGGCCTGCCATCATCAAATGGTCCTTGGTGAACCAATTACTTGATTTTCCAGCTCACATATCAATAATCTGACAGAGGTTCTCTACAAATCCATATCTTATTGCTCATACATATCTTTGTAATATGGAAGGAAACCCTGGAGAATAGTGCAGTTCATAGCTTATTGTTTAGCATTATTAACCTACCTATTTCTTGCAGTGAAGCACGGACAACTTAAGGTAGCCAAACAAGGGCCATTAAAAAGTCCAATTCAGTCCTACAGAGTCAGCAGCTTATTTGGCCCGTGTATGGTGACATTGGGGTGTCTCTGATGCAGTCCTCACCCCCAACAGCCTGCATATGCCATTGCTGTGATCTGGTCATTTGGAGGGCCAAACTATTTGATCAGCTAATATCTCCCACTTCAAGGTGGACGTATCGGGGAAAGATATTCTTGTTTTTTGCAATCTTGCCAATTGAGTGGATCTTCAGCTTTACTCCTAAGGTGCACTTTTCCAGAGTTTAGATTTATGCCATGGTTGAGTCCCATATCTTTGTACTCCTTAAGTCGAGAGCATGGACCCTGTTTTACATCCCTTGGCTTTTGCGTTCACTTTTTAATTTCAGCTTTCCTTTAAAAATGATTTGCTTATATGACAAGTTAATAGGGATTGAAACACACTGTTAATAGTTAATAACCTCACCTATGAATAATATTTGTAGATGAAGAAAAATGAATGTTAGTTAAGAAACCAAAGCTTGTTTTAATGTGTTGGCCAATAGTATAACCTGAGGAGGAATTTGGTTACAAGCATGGAAAGTCAAAGGATTAGTTTGGTTGCTCCACAGATTGCAAATGGTTGGGGGTGTTAATTACTGATTACTGATCTATTGTATATGTTGGTACTGTTTATCAACCAACAAGATGTTGAGTTTTAATAAGTTACTAGCAGGCCACCAACCTTGGACTTAATCCTGTTATAAAAAAAAAACTGGGTAGCGTGCATAATGATGGACAGTAATAAAACAGCCAGCCCAGTTTTTATGGTATATAACAGGAAGATCGGGGAATCAGAGCCTTGGAGAAGCAGTTAGTTACTGTAGAAAGGGGGGAAGAACTATTTTCTTAAAGCTGATCTGTCACCCACACATAAAAAGCTGTATAATGAAAGTAATTTGCAAACATAAATATACATAACATAAATCCAAAATTCCTTTTTTTACATTCATATCTGTTATAAAGATGTTTAAGTATCTGAGCTGCCAATCATACATTGCCTGCCTTACCTCTATGCCTCTATGATAGTGGTAGGGCAGTCAATTACTTTCACTTTCCATTCTGCACTTCCTAGATACTACTGCACCTCTCACACTCCCCCTCCCTACTCACACTCTATAATTGTATAGGGTACTACGCATGGGCTTTAGGTCACCATATTCAGATGCATGCTCAGATTTTGGGGTGCCAACTTACCTGCTTGCTTGCTGTGATTGTGAATTCCAAGACTGAACGACACTTAGGGGCAGATTTATCAAGGGTCAAAGTGAAAAATCTAATAGAAAAATTTGATTTTGAGATATTTTTAGTGTACTTTGACTATCGAATCGTCCAAAATTCGTTCGAATTTGGAAAAAAAACGGCTACTCGTATATCAAAATTTATCATGTACTCTCTCTTTAAAACCTCGACTTCAACCATTTGCCATCTAAAACCTGCCAATTGCAGTTTTAGCCTATGCGGGACTTCCTAGAACCTATCTGGAGTCATTTGGTGGACTTTGAAAAATCAAAGTTTTTTGGGCCAAATACTTTGATTCGAATTCAGTAACATTTTGTTTTGAACGATTCGAATACAGTCTATTTTTTAAATAAATTTCGATTGGTCTTTTTTTATTCGAATTTCGAGTTGATGGGAGTTAAAAAAAAACTCCCATCACCTAGAAATTTGACCCTTGATAAATCTGGCCCAAAATGTAAACAATATAGATAGTGTAATGAAAGTTTATTTTGGAGTTATTTCTTAGGGCGACAGGTGGCATTCAATGTAAGAAAAAGTAATTCTAAGCAACTTTCTAATATACATTCCTTACAAATGTTCAATTGCTTTAAATTAATGTGTTTACTGCTATTAAAAGCATGAAAGCAGCATCTCCCTGGCTGTTTATATTCTCTGCTCTTCTCCTTCTGACTCATGAAACAATTTAGCAGAAGCCAACTAATTAACAGACCAGGAGGAGAACTGCCTTTGATGCACAATACAGAGAAATTAGTGCTATCTTAAAGTGCATATTAAACAAAGAGTTTTTCTTTCTGTAATGTAGATTACCTCCCTCTGTAACTAGAGGCTTCTTCAGGGCTGATTATGTTTAGTATAACAGTGGTTTTGATGGAAAGGGCCTTTTTAAAACTGATGAAGTGGCTTGAAATCATTGCGAATTTCCATAATTGCTATTGATTTATGAATTCATGTCGTATAAACTATGCCTTTATTGTACTATTAAGAGATGCTATGGCAGCTATATGTGTTCAATAATTATTTGCTGCACTCAACACCACTTTAGGTACAGTCTGTTGATTTGGCACTTAAGCATTTTCTAAGCATTTCTTTTGCTCTGATGACTTACAGAATGTGACAGATGACTGTGAAATGAGTATTTTTAACCGCTAATATATGAATACAGACTTTGTATATAATAATTGTTTACAAGCTGGTGTTTGAATTTAGAAGACTATATTTGGATTTTAGGTTTATTTATATACACATGTATAGAAACAGCTCTGATGACACAAAAGTGCACATTTGGGAGGTGCAAGCAGATGCATGCTGCAATGAAGCCCTGTACTTTTAACCTGCTCTAAGGAACTGCCTTGCACCAATTTGCAAATTTTCCATCCAGAAATAGTCTATTTTGCAAGAACAGTGTTATTTCGGTTCCAATCGCTAGATGGCACTGTTAGGTATGGGAACCCCTTAAGGAGGTTCTAGATTAGGTTCTGTGGCTTCTATAGCACTAGAAGGGAATTTCCCTAGAGACTATGCAAGAAGAAGAATGAATGGCACTAGGGAGCCTGAGGTAGAGTCGTGCCGCATGCTTGGCACTTCAGTAGGGTACCTGAGGAGTCAATACTTAGGCTTGCTAGTGGTAGGATAGACCCACAGAGCTCACTGTAGGCTAAAAAGAGGAGTAAGGAGGGGCTAGTGTTCCAGCTGTACCTTGCAACATAAAATACACAATGAAAAGGGGACTTAGGTTTTGACAGAACTTAGGACCATGACACAAGGTTGACTCCTGTGTCTGGAGTACTGTACACTACAAAGCCCTTGGCCTAATGTGAAGGAACAGGGAATCCTTGGTCTATTTTATTGATAACTGTAAGACTTGTACAATTAGTATAATTGAAGAAGCTATACTGTTGAATAGAGTTATTCCTATGTTCATCTGCAAGACCTCCAGTTTTTCTTCTCTACCTGTGCAACTACAAGTCCCAGAAGGGCTAGTTCAGCCAGTTATTACCATTTAGTGGTAATTGAGCACTGTCTTGCAAGTGAAGCTAGACCCTGGACACAAATTGCATCTGAGGTCTTTGCAAACGAGTAGCACCTCATTCGATTCATAATATGTTCTTAGTTTATCAAAGATTTTTAATGGATCGCTTACTGATAAAATAGACATTTTATTGATTTTAGACATATTCTCCTACTTTTATAATATAGGGGTTACTTGCTCTCCCATTTATACAGTTGTGGCTATATACAGTATATAATGTATATGTAATGATCAAACTATCCTCATACATAAAGAACATTCCACTGAACACTATATTAAGTAACGATAACAAATGCACAAAGAATATGTTCTGCTCTGTTCGTCCAGGGTCAAAGGCAGAAAACTTGGATGTTTTACTGACAAAATAGATTAACAAGGGGAGTTTAAACAACCTCGGAATGTCCAAATAGAGATGTTAATTTGAAGTGCTCTTGGATAGGCCTGTTGACATTTATATTCATTGAATATGGTTGAAATGTCTCCGGCTCCTGTTTGTCTACATGGATTTGGAGGGGGGGATCTTTGAGTCACATTAATCACTGTTCATTAGCAGTAGTACAGACAGCTTCTACAATGTATGTTAGAACTAGGCTGAGAACAAATGCATTGTAAAAATGACTTATCTCTGGCTCTGCAGCTATTATCTCCACAATTACCATTTTATGAGCTGCGTTTCTGTCACATCCAGTGGATGAGCACCCAGCCATAAAGCATTAGGGCTGCAGTGACTCCTACTCAATTCAGCAGGGGTTTTTAACTCTTCTATTGTTGCCGACAAAAGAAGGTGGGAGATTTTTATTTAGGGGGGTAGCCAAACAATTCCTCGTAAAAAAATAAACATAGATTAAACATAGATTTAAACATAGATTAAAACACCAGAGATGGAAGATGATGATCATCATCATCATTTATTTATATAGCACTGTCAAGATACGCAGTGCCACTAAAGGAAATTTGGACCTTCCAAAGTTGGACCTAAGGCAAGCAAAACATAAAAAGACAGTATTGTACAGCCAGAGCTTTGCAGCGGGTGGAGAAAACTATTCCTTAGGAAACAAGCCAAGCTACTGTATGTTTCTGATAAATTCTATTCTTTCTTTCTGTGCCAAGGGATTGCATTCCTCTTCTGTATTTTATAAGTAGTCTCATATGATGAGCCCAATGATTGATATACAAAGCTGGATATTTCTACAAAATAAATATACATATTATTTTTCTTATTCGGTGGCCTAAAAGTCTTGGTGCGATGAAATAAATAAATAAATATAAACAAGTGTATCATTTACTCTCCTGGTGTCACTTCTCAGACTACATTTGAAGGTAGCCTGGCTCTGAACTCATTTAAGAGCTCCCTTATGGGAAATAATTCAGAGAGTGTCAGCCTCTGGGAATGCCTAATATTTCATTGGGCGGCCCATGGCCTCTGCGGTATTCAGCTTTAACAGGTTAAAGTGAAAGGAAGCCAAGGGCTGATTTCCAGTGATGGGCGGTGTGGGAAACCTCGGGATCATTTACCAAATATCCATTTAAGAAAGGGAGCATCTGTCATGGAATTTAGTAGTGCTCTGAAATCCTCCAGGTGCTATTATACAGGCAGAATGAGCAAGGCTGGAAGTCTGATTATTTTAGAGCTGCTCTCATTGTGTCTGGTTTGCGAACAGACTTTGGAATGAGAAGCCGAGGCTCACATTGAATGACAAAATCAGAGGTGCTGAAACAGCCTTCTCTGGTCATTTTCTCTTGGTGATTCTGGCTTGCATTTCCTTACACAAGATATAATGAACATCTGAAAATGTTTGGGCATTTGTACAATGGAAAATCAATACACAACCTGCCCATTGAATGAATTGAACTGTTTAATATGGGTTTGTCAGCTGTTCTCTATATCAAATAGTGAAGTTGTTTCCCTTTCTACACCTTTGTGTATAATAATAAAATAAGAGACAGACCTATCAATATGAAATTATATATATATATTTTTCAAATAATGGAAAAAAATTATTATTTCATAATGGGAAATTACACTCTGACCATTAATTAGAAAGTGAAGATATAAGCAAACCTTGGTTTAACCAACTCTCTCAGGGGTACTGCATATGCTGAATGTGTGGCCTACTCTAGGTGCTTATCTACAGTCTACTTTTCCTGGTTTTAGTGGTTTTTGAAACCATGACTAAACACAAACTCAAAGTTTCATCGTGAGGGTAGACTAGTCCCCAAAGAAGAGGTGATTTTTCCTCGAGTCTTCTCATCTGTCAGAAAAAAAATTTAAATTACTTTGCACTATGCACTAAAAAATATGAATAACCTCTTAGAATTTGTTTTTCTGACAATTCCTAGGGGAAAAAATATGAAAAACTCTAAAAGTCAGAATTGATTAAGAGCAGTCCGATAAGATCAATGCAGCTTCTATAGGACCTCACAACTTTTACCTGGAAAAGTTTTATATAAGAGGTTTTCAGGGTTTTTACAATTTAGAGCTTTTTTAAAAAATGAGAAAACCACTCATTTTTAGAGATTCGTGGAAAAAAAAAATCAAAACTCGATTGTTAGTAAATGACCCCACCACCCAAGATGTCCTAAGCACCAACATAAGGGACAGACATAAGGGCTCATTTATGACTGCAAGTTGCAACTACATTTGTGGCCGTGGGAAAAAAAGGTACAGTTGTTTCACATCTGCATCAATCATTATGCACCGCAGCCTCCATTCCTCATCCAAATTGTACTTTGTGCTTTCACCCATAAATTAGCCTTATAAATTCTATTGGTCATCAAGTAATACAGCTGCAAAGATAATAATACTAAAATGGATGGATATGTTGAACGTATTGAAGCCAGGTGTAAGGTTGCACGTATTTCACCAGATGCATAAAGCTTTCTCATCCCTAATTAACAATATAAGCATGCAAAGTGAATATCTTTATTCTTCATTTGACAGTTTTTTTTAATTCATTTTAATATTTTCTCTTATCACAAACTCTATAAGTGAAGCTGGAGGCTCGCGTCCCATTATAGTGCCCAGTGTATCCAGTTATCCGAAAACCCGCTAACCAGAACCCCGTTATCCAGAAAGCTCAGAATTATGGAAAGGCCATCTCCACTGCATTTTATCCAAATAATCCATTATTATTTAATTTTTCTCTGTAATAATAAAATAGTACCATTCCCCTCATCCAAACTAAGATATATTTAATCCCATTAAAATGGGTTTATTTAATGTTTAAGTGATATTCTAGTAGATTTAAGGTATGATGATCCAAATTATTGAAAGATCCCCAGGTTCTGAGCATTCTGGATGACAGGTCCCATACCTGTACACAACTTAAATTCCAATGTTAACCAAAACTATTCTCAAGCACTTAAAATGCTCATAAAGTTTTACTTAAAAATAGTCCTACTGTACATTGAGAGAAAAAATAGCCATAGAGAGGGAAATGCACAATAACAATAAGAAGAGTGCATTAGTTATTCAGCCACTATTAGCCGCCTGCACTAAATCATGCATAAATGCACTTTATTAAAAGATAGGCTCTGCGATAAGTTGATAAATAATAGATGGAGGAGGTCAGAATGTGTGCGGGAAACTTGTTCAGTATGTTTAGAGTTCAACAGGCAGTTTATGTCAAATCTGATGCCTGGTTTTCTTTGATGCAATAATTCAGTCCATTACAATTAATATATTTATGCTCGTTTCACTGCTCTGTTATGTGCTCCCAAATATTTCACCTTCACAAGGCATCGGAACTGTCAGGCACAAAGACTGTTGATTATATAATGATTAAATCTGTATGCAGGCCAATCTTATGTACTGTCTGTAGGAGATGACCCATGAATGTGTAGGGAACGTTCAGTTACTGTTTCCCAAATGTTGCCTATGTTTTTTCATAACAATGCAGATTACACTGCACAAACATACAGCACAAACATAAATAAATAATTGAAATTGAAACCCAGACTGAAAACACCAACACAAGGGAAACAAATATACATTCTAGATGCATTGTCCTTTACTTATTGTGTCAACTGATTCAGCAGACTTGAACATGAGAACATTCATTACATGGCCATTTGGTTGTGCATATTCTCATTCAAATCTTAATGAATATGAATTAAGCTTTCTTAAATCATAAAACAAATGGCTGTGTTAATTTGAAATGATGTTTTAGCGGTCTGCAGTTTTAACCTTGGATAAGGTATTATTGTCTTTCATATTGGCTGATTTTCTCATTACCTCCAAAAACCATACCATTTTATGAGTTGAGAGTGCAGCCTAGAAGCCCAAGGGGCATGAGTTACCCTAGAAAGTGCTTGAGAATCAGGTACATTATAAATGTAGTCAACATCAGCAGTGTAAGTAAAAACATACTTTGATGATATATTCAAGTCATCACAAAAGCATCACAACACATATTTTCTCTCATTTTAGTGAATTTTGTTGTTTTGCTGCATGTAACACCAGGTTGCAGTGGACCATTAAAACATGATTTATCTGTACAGGTATGGAATCCAGAAATGCATTATCTAGTAAGCTCCATAAAATCTATTTTAGCCAAATAATCCAAATTTGTTATAATTATTTCCTTTTTCTCTGTTATAATAAAACGGGACTTTGTACTTGATACAAACTAAGACATAATTGATCTTTATTGGAAGCAAAAACGATCCGGTTTATTACATGTTTACATGATTTTCTAGTAAACTCAAGGTGTAAAGATCTAAATTTAAGTTCATTTATTATTGACTAAAGCCTTTTAATTAGATAATGCTCAAAGAAAAAAAGAAAACACACTATTCTTCTAAGATTTCTTCCACGGGAAAGGGCCTTAGATAGTTCAGTGTTAAGAAACATACTTCTGGTGCAAACTGTTGGTACAACAATAGGAAAAAATGTAAATCCAATACATCATCCTAAAACAGTTTATTATGTCTGTTTCTGACCATTTGGAGAAAATACAATCTACAGTACGAAATGAAGGTTCTAAGTCATGCCATGAGATCTCTGTTTCAACTGCTTTCACAAAATAATTACAAATTATCAAAATGATCTTAATTTTGAAACTCAATTTGTTTCACTCTGCATTAAAGATACCCCTAATTGAAATCCAAAGGGCCTCTCCTATTATGAATGTTTCTATGCTATTCACGCAAGCAAAACAAATCCAAAATATTTACCATATATTTACAGCATTATTACTACTTAAAACATTAGGAAAACTAGTGGTAACTGCCATTTTGGGTCTGTACCAATGGTACTCAAACTGTGTGGCTTTCCTGGAGAAAGTTGGGGCTTTGAGCAGTGGCTGGATGGGGGACTCAGTTTAAAGACCAGTTAGGTTAGGAAAAACACTCATTGATACACCTGAAAGCCCAGCCTCAATGTTAGTTAGGATGAGAGTTAGGGTTAAAATGTATTTGTTGTCTTAGACATTCTTAGAACTATGACTGATACTCCCAATATTTTATATATTTTATTATACCATGTACCCATTTCATAGACTGTGGTCTTGACCAAAGGTTGGACCTTTAAGAAGAGCTGAAAATGAAAATGTTATGATGTTTGTAGACTATTGGAGCTTAAAATTCTATCATATTATTGTTTGATACAGATGTTGACATAGCCTAACATATTAAGATAATGAAATATATGACAGATCAAATGTAGAGGAATATTCGCACAATGACAGGCACTTGCGTTAATGAAATCTTACAATAGTTAGAAGCATCAGATTCCTCCATAGTCCCTAGGGCATTATTATTATCATTATTAATAATAAACACAGTGGTTCCATTTTTAATTATAGCTGCCCCCTTCAATATAGATAGCATCAGAATATTTCTACCTCTAATTTCATATTTGCACTTCTGTACCTCAGTTTTAATGGTGTACAGACAATTACTGTACCCTTCATTTTTCAAGGAAGGTCACTATATGGGACAATGATAAAGGGAAGTTAATGCAAAGGTAAGAACAGTAACCGCCTCCATGAACTTCAATGGCCAGCTGGGAAAACAGTTAGCATCACTCTAATTAATGGCATCAATCTCGAAAGATTTTTCTGTTCAAACATAGAACAGGAGCCCCATGGTTATCAAAGAAAATATTAAATAGATCACATAAAACAGTTTGAAAAGGACAAGGACCTTATTAAGTGCATTTGTTTGTCCAAAACGTCATTTAATGTCACATGTGATACAAGGTAAATGTAGAGGTGTTGGGAGTGTATCAAATAAAGGCACGATGAGCAATGGAAAGTCAGAATAACAATGCAGCAGGTTGGGGTAGCTGTGAAATAGACTGGGAAGGTAAAGATGTGGAGTCAATACTATTATCAGAGAGCAGAATAACCCACTATTACATCCTACTATGAGTCTGATATTTACTGGATAGTTTCACCATCAAATGCTCATTGGAAGTAGGCTAAACCAGTGCTCCATCCTTCTGTGAATCTAACATTTGTCTGGGAAGTTAACCACCATGGGCACATTAGCAGAAGAAAATGCAACTCTATAATGCTGTTTCCAAATTAGTTAAAAGGCCTCTTATAAAAGGTGACAGTATACAGAGCACAATGCCGTTGGATGCAAGGGAGCTCTATACTTGATGCCTGATTTAGGCATACAGTATATGTAGTGCTCACTAGTGTCTTTCAGGATTGTGTATCTAAAAATGTGCAGTCAAGGGCATTCTACGGGATTCATGCATACCACCTACCTCCTGCTCATATAGCTGCTGGCAGCACATACAGAAATGTTTCTGCTAAAGGGCTGTGGTTGCCTTGGGCTTGTGCAGAAGTCCAAAATATAATGTAATATTTCTACCCTATTTCTTTGGTCAAGCTTTAAAGGAGAATTAAAGCTATTCTAGCCATATTCATTTTTGGGGTTTAGGTCTTGGTAAACATTTTATAATGATTCTAGGTGCAAGTGAAAGTAACTGAAATAAGTTACATGTTTTCTTCTCACACACTTGACTGCCAGCAGTCTAGACCATGTCCATTGTAGAAGATTCAAGGCACAAAGATACCAACCCATTAGAGGAGGTGCTGAGAGAGAGGCTCATATATTACACAAGAAATGACAGAGAGGGAAGAACATTTCTGGTTAAGAAATAGCAAAATCCTCCACTGTAATGGCTATTGGTAACTTCCACTTATGCAAGAATTCATTCCCCTAGGGATATATATTCACATGATACTAACTGCAAAAGAAGTAGATCAGTGGTGAATGAGATAAACGTATAGAAAACGATCTTTGTGATGAAAAAAATGCACTGTATTCTCTCTACAAATGTTCTGGGGGATTCTGCAGCCAGGCAGAGAAAAGCCCTATAAAAATACTTGAAAAGCCAATTAGAAGTCATTTAAATTACCTTGGTATCGGATGCCTGTGCAAAAGGCAGTAAATTTCACATCACACAAGTGCGTCTGTGTAACCACAAGCAGATGGAAAACATTCACAACCAATTCAGCGAGGAATTACGTTGCAGAAAATAATTGCTACCTGCTGATGAGAGACATAAAATTAAATTGAGCGGCGTGCTAAGTGTAAACTGCCAGCTTTCGTCTGCTGCCTCCCTTTCCTAGGATACAAGCTGCATCCTTTATGGGAGGAATCTAGAAATTCAATGGATTGGATTGGAAAGCTAACATGGCTGCTTAGGGATATAGAACGAGGAACAAATGAACAGACACCATGCTTTTTCTTAAAGAGGGAAATGGGACCTGTGGATTTTTTTTACATGACATTTTAAATGTAATATTTGACTTAAATTATATTTACCATAAGGGGAGTGATAGGGATACAAATGTATCATCAAAACCTGAGCGAAGTTATTATTCTTATATTTTATGTACAGTAAATAGCACCAACATATTCTGTGCTTTACAGAGATTAAATAGCCCAAACATATTTAACAGCACTGTACAATAGACGGGTATACACATCAAACATACACATTACATCCCTGCCTGAGGAGCATACAATCTAAGGTCGCTATCTCATATACATATTTAGACCCCAATTACCTTTCCAGGATGACCAGAGAAAGTTCACATATAACACACTTGTTCAACATGAGTTCAATGAATAGGGCTTCTCCTGAACTTCTTTTTTTGCCTATTGTGTTAATCATGAAAAATCTATAGTTCTTGTTTTTTTTTTCTAGTATTCAAACCCCTTCTTCACCCTTTGTTGGGACTGTTTTGTAAACAGGAGTCCATTATGCAGGTAGCGTTATCTGTTCACTAGCAATCTTATTATCTTGTTTGCCCTGTACAAATATTGATTTTCAATAGTGATATATTAGCCTAAAACGTCTAGTACAAGGTGATATTGCCACCTCCTAATGCTATGGGAAACACAAGGTAGGGGACAGGTAGATGGCTCCTGAGCCCCTCCATCATGTATACAGTGCTATCAAATGCAGGCAGTGCTACTCCTTGCAGAGTGCAGTACTCCTTGGGGTAGACACAGGTCTCTATATTGCAAAATGGAGCACAGAGACATGCAGCTATTCAAGGAGCAAGAAAGACAGTGTGTAAAGTGAAAATAAATAGCAGATTGCAACTATTTTGTGGACTTAGAAAACTGAAAAAAATATATATATTCTTGAAATATGCCATCAAACACTTCTGCAAATAGACAGACAGATGGATAAACAGATGTATTTTATAGGACAATTGAAATAACATGCACAGTTTGCCCCAGGTCTAATTACCTCATAAACAGAAGAATTTCTAACTTGCTAAAGTAAATTTTTTGATTGAACATTCAGATGTTTATTTGTTTCTATTCTGTATAATCCCACAGAATGAAATAAAAAATTAGCAAAGACTAATGAAGTGAATGGCCTACAGTTAAAATGATGTACAAATACTAGCCACAGGGACTGATGCAGATTTAATAAGGCAAGCATGTCTGGAAAATTCTGCCTCTGTATTAAAGATGAAATTGTGATTTTTCATGGCATAATTATTAGCTATAACAATTGAAAATTATTAATAACTTGGATGTGGGTTTTGGAATTTTGGTTCTGTACAAGTGCTAGTTCCTACAGCTACCACTGGAGATGTGAATCACAGTAGCTGAGACTATTTTTAGTTTTTTATTCTTGCTGCCTGCTTGTTTTACTGGAATTCTAAAATACAGATGGTTGAATGTTGAGTAACAACCATTGTCCTGTCATAGAAGGAAGGATTAGTAACCCTTTTATTTTACAATAGCCCTAGAATAACATATATACTCCCTGAATTCAGATTTATTTCGGTCCCCTATTACAGCCAGTTTTTAGTTACTTTCTTGTCTAGCATGAAGCCCCACCCCTTATGCATCATGCATATCTCCTACTATGAAGACCTTATAGGAGAAACAAACCCTTAATAAAAAAAAACCCTACCCTACATAGACCCCCCTCCGCCCCCCCCCCCGGGCAAATGCCACTAACGATTTACTTACCCTTCCGTGCAGATTCTGTCCAGCGACGTTCACGGGCACCATCTTCAGCCGCTTCGGAAGTCTTCAGAATGAAACTGGCAGTTTGGAAATTTTCGTGAGTTTCGGTGCATGCACAGTTGTCACGACACAGAAAATTGCTCCAACTGCGCATGAGCCACTTCGCCGGTCTCATTCCGAAGATTACCAAAGAGAAGAAGATGGTGCCCGTAAACTCCGCTGGACAGAATCTGCATGGATGAGTAATTAAAGAGTTAGGGGCATTTGCTGGGGGGAGGAGGAGGGAGGGGGGTCTATGTAGGATAGGGGGGTAGGGTTTTCTTTATTTGTTTCTCCTTTAAAGAGATGCCCATTTGGCATACTCACTGCCTCTGCTCCAATGGAAATCAATCAGGCATGTGCGGTAGACAAGTCTTTAAAGTCCTCATAACTGAAGAGAGAAGGGGTGCTCAGAAAGCAAAAGGGTCAGAGCTTCGTGATATACAAGGAAGTAACTAAAAGAGTTGCAGTTCTGGGGGCTGTTTGCTTCTGTTTGCTATTTATATTCAATGTGTAATTTATGTATTAATACAATTATGCTGTAAAGTTACAAATCTACCTATCCACGAATTGGAATACCTGTTAAACTCAAATAAAAAAATTAAAAAAAAAAAATTCTTTAATAGGTTGTACAACATGCAACTGCAATTTAATAGCCCCTAGATATTAGCAACTACAAAGAGTCATAAAATGTACAAGATTACAGCAGTTATCCAATGCTCCTCCAGCCCTCTGCCACATGCACTATTCTCCTATGAATACTGTTTCAAGCCTGCAGCTTCCTAGAACATTTTACTTATAGTAATTGCATTATCCTCATCATCATATAAATAGCCTGCCTTGAAAAATCTCTTGTTGCTTCTAAATGTGTAGCTCTGAAACTAGTGATTTAACCTATAGCTTAGCGAAGTAACAAAAGTTTCACAATGGATTAATGAAATTCACCTCTGCTTTTACCATCCTGCTTTTAATATTGATATGAAACAATTCTTTGACTGTGGATTCAGAAAAGGATTCACAGACTGAAAAATGATAACATTTAAAATAAAAAAAACTATTTTCTGATATTTATCACCCATCTTAAGGCATTGAATCCAAGAGTTCCAGGACTTATAGCCAGTGTCGTAACTACCGGGGGAGCATGGGGTGCGATTGGGCCAGGAGCCGCACCGCCTCAAGGCCCCCCGGCAGCTTGCACACAATGAATTCGGTGCAGTTCCGGGAGTACGGAGGGGGGAGGGGGGGGGGCACTGTTGCGCGGGGGCACTGTTGCGCGTCCCGCACCAGGGCCCACCCCCTCTAGTTACGTTACTGCTTATAGCATTAAAACTACATACACCAGCCAGTTGCATACATTTAAAGGAGAAGGAAAGATTAAAACTAAGTAAGCCTTGTCAGAAAGATCCACCTAAATATACCAGTAAACCCTAAAAGTCCTCTGTCAAAAGAAACACTGCATTTCTTTTCTTCTATTGTGTACACATGGGCTTCTGTATCAGACTTCCTGCCTTCATCTTAAACCTCCATGCCCCGGGTGTGAGCATGCTCAGTTTGCTCCTCTTCCCCCCCCTCTCTGCTGTAATCTGAGCCCAGAGCTATAAGTGAACAGGGAGAGACTCGGACAGGAAGTGATGTCACACCAAGCTAATACTGAAGCTGCTATCCTAAACAAACAGAGAGCTTTTAGAGCTTTTTACTCAGGTATGGTAAACCATTGACAGGAAGTGATGTCACACCAAGCTAATACTGAAGCTGCTATCCTAAACAAATAGAGAGCTTTTAGAGCTTTTTACTCAGGTATGGTAAACCATTCTACAAAATAAATAAAGCATTCTAGCTTGCGCTAATGCAGCTAATATATTGACAATTAAATGCCTCCATAGCTTTCCTTCTCCTTTAAGTCAGCAACTCTTATTTGCAAAAACACGATTGCAGTATTCACATTAGCTGGTGACTATGATCTCCTAGGATATAAAAATAATATTCTAAACTTTGTGCTACAACATGGAGAATGAAGAGAATAACTATTTTTTGTGCTACATAGACAATGTATTCAAGGCTTTGCACTATTTTTGACAACACTGTGTGTTTTTCCCCCTGAAGCATTAACGATTCCAACTTTGTGCCTCTGGCAAATGTATCACCTTGCCCAAGGTCACCAGAAGCTGAAATGGGATTTAAACCAGTATCACCCACATAAAAACGTACTAACCTCTATGTTAGTGGTTTCATGATGACGTACTCCGGGGACCTTAAATGGGACATGCTACAACTGGGAACAAGAAGATATACTTGGCTCAGGACATTGTTAAATTCACAGTGTTTTCAAGAAGAAACAATGACCAGATATTAAACACCTCGGGGACTTTTAAAAACTCTTCTCTGCAATTGCTAGATCTCAACATTTTTTTCCAGGAATTTATATGGGCTAAGTAGTATTCCACCCAAATGGCCTAAAGCAATAGTTTCCAAACTCATTCTCAGGTCAACATACAGTAACAGCCTGTTTTCTGAATATCCTAAATAAGCAGTGATTGCTCATAGTCTAACTTGTTTGTTAGCATTCCTGTTTGGAAACACAGAAAATATGCAGTGATCTTAATTGTTTTTTTTTTAGTACTATTTTTATAATCACAATTTTTTTTACTTACTAAATATTAACCTGAGAAGCATTGATCCATTAGCCTTGACTTTAAGGAAGGAAAAAAACATTAACGATTTACAATAATGCATTTTATGAGGGCAGATTGGGGAAACTGTCACTTGTGCATAAGTGTCTTTAAAATATATCACCATTCTTTCTAATTAAAACCTATGGCGTCATCTTATTCTTAGGCTAATGTGATGCATGGGTGACCCCAATGAACTCTGGTATGGAAGGAACTGGTGCTCAGCTTTGAGTCATATTAAAGGGCATGTAAAGTCTAAAATAGAATAAGACTAGAAATGCTCTATTTTGTATACTAAATATAAACATGAACTTACTGCACCACAAGCCTAATCAAACAAATAATTTATGCTTTCAAAGTTGGCTACAGGGGGTCACCATCTTGTAACTTTATTAAACATCTTTGCAAGACTAAGACTGTGCACATGCTCAGTGTGGTCTGGGCTGCTTAGGGATCATCATAAACAAAGCTGCTTGAGTTCTGCATGGCTGGGAAGTAAGGCGGGGCCTCCCCTGCTGTTCATAAGTATGATTGTTTCCCTGCTCAGCCGTTAGGGACCATCTGACAATTCCTATCCACAGCAGTAAATGAAGGGAGAATTTCACTGCATACAGCCAGGTTTCTTATAAAAACGGTACACATTTTTTAATTAAAGTATATTGGAGAAAGGTTGCTCTTTCATCAAAGAAAGTAAAAATGGTATTTTATTTTTTTCCCTTTACATGCCCTTTAAGAAGTAGTAAAGGAGCAGGGTTTCACTGCTATCACCCGAAGAGACATGGTGGTGGCTAGAAAAATAAGTTAAAATCTGCAAAAATAAATAACTTTATCTGACATCTGCAGTCAACTTCACACGTCACTTTGAAGTGTATATTAGCCCTCTGCTGTTTTAAAGAAACCATATTCTAGTTAATATGGAAATGAATGTATAATACAACTAAGCTTTCTGGGTTCATTCAATAATTTTAGATTCAAAACATGTTCCAGTAAGAATTTTGGTATCAAAAGATACACAGTTCAAAGAAGAGGCAGCCATTCACTTGATTTGAAACTCAACCAAAGGCAAGTCATTTAAGCACAAAGAGGCCTTTCAGAATTAATGTTGTGCCTGATATTTAAGGTTGAAAACTGACAGGTCTCAGGGGTGGCAAAAAAGCATGGAAGGGCCTATGTATTCTTTAGAGTTTGCTTGAATGCTCAGAACCTGTAACTAGTCAATAGTGATGGGCGAATTTATTCGCCAGGCGCGAATTTGCGGCGAATTTGCGCGATTTGCCGCCATCGAATAAATTTGCGAAACGCCCGCAAAAATCCTCCCGAAAAATTTGCCGATGTCCAAAAATTTTTTTGCTGGCGTCGAAAAAAAAACGGACGCCGGCATCAAAAACGGCGAAGCAAAACAGCGCAAATTCGCCCATCACTACTAGTCAAATATCTATGAACCTGTAAGTTATAAACCTAAACAATCAAGGTGTATATATTATATTTCCAGGTACTTCCTGTAACAGAACATATTATTTAGCCTTTCAGTGTGCTGGATTATATCATCTCTCTACTGTTCAATGTAATGTCAGTTAGGCAATTACTGGGGAATTATTTCGGGAATCTGGTTGGTGATATGTAATGCCATTATTTCTGCTAGACCTGCATAATATTTCAATAGTAACTTGCTGATAGAAATTGATAATATACTATTTCATACAAAATACATAAAATGTATGTAATGGCAACCCCCAAAACCCACTTGGACAAAATGTAATGCAGGACAGGACCAATTATAAACATAACCAGGTTACTCCAGCTGAGCAAAATTTATATTTAAATCCTAATTCTCATAAAGACCTCAGTTATTAATGTGAGGATACTTTTAATCGATTTTCCTGCAGCTTGAGTAAAGAGTAGTAATTTAATGTATAGGCATTTCTCACATACTTACATTTATTTTCTGTAACTTACTGTAACATGTGAGTTGACTAAATTACCCGTTAGTGTAGATCAACTCCCTATTGAAAAAGTGGCTTGTATATTAAACAACACTCTAATTTAACTAAAAGTATGATTGTTATGTTTCAAAATGTGTTTGTTAATACATCAAACATCATAGCAACAGAATCAGTGAAATCAACAAATATTGCAGGTATATGATTTTATTAATTTTAGTGTTGTTTCTACTTATACAATGTTTTGACAAGAATACTACAAGGGCCTATTGAAACGACAAGAGAATTTTAAAGGGATCCTGTCATCGGAAAACGTGTTTTTTTCAAAACGCATCAGTTAATAGTGCTGCTCCAGCAGAATTCTGCACTGAAATCCATTTCTCAAAAGAGCAAACAGATTTTTTTATATTCAATTTTGAAATCTGACATGGGGCTAGACATTTTGTCAATTTCCCAGCTGCCCCTGGTCATGTGACTTTTGCCTGCACTTTAGGAGAGAAATGCTTTTTGGCAGGCTGCTGTTTTTCCTTCTCAATGTAACTGAATGTGTCTCAGTGAGACATGGGTTTTTACTATTGAGTGTTGTTCTTAGATCTACCAGGCAGCTGTTATCTTGTTTTAGGGAGCTGCTATCTGGTTACCTTCCCATTGTTCTTTTGTTTGGCTGCTGGTGGGGGGAGGGAGGGGGATTATCACTCCAACTTGCAGTAAAGAGTGATTGAAGTTTATCAGAGCACAAGTCACATGACTTGGGGCAGCTGGGAAATTGACAATATGTCTAGCCCCATGTCAGATTTCAAAATTGAATATAAAAAAATCTGTTTGCTCTTTTGAGAAATGGATTTCAGTACAGAATTCTGCTGGAGCAGCACTATTAACTGATTCATTTTGAAAAATTGTTTTTTTCCCATGACAGTATCCCTTTAAGGGCAGTGGCACACTCTGCTACTGGTGGAGACTCAGAGCGCTTTGTTTTCCGAAGTCATCCGAAGTTGCCTCACAAGGAAACTTCAGGCGACTTCGGAAAGCTGAAGCGATCCGAGTGCCATCCGGCCGGTGATTTGCATTCTAGCCGGCGAGAAGGCATTTAG
The DNA here is from genome assembly GCF_017654675.1 of Xenopus laevis. Classification (NCBI taxonomy): domain Eukaryota; kingdom Metazoa; phylum Chordata; class Amphibia; order Anura; family Pipidae; genus Xenopus; species Xenopus laevis. The sequence continues at coordinate 106,609,740 of NC_054377.1, forward strand.
GGGAGATCGGTCGCCCAAAGAAGAGGCGATTTGTCTCTGGGTAATCTCTCCTAGCAGCAGCGTGTGCCACTGCCCTAAAGGGGTTGTTCATCTTCCAACACTGTTTGTCAGTTAGTTCACCAAAAATAAAAACTTTTTGTAATTATTTTGCATATTTTTCTCATATTGAAGTTTAAAGTTAAATTTTTCCCCTAATGTATTTCTAAAGCAGGTCTGGGAGAGGTGGATCGTCAACTCTGTAAACTTTTCTAAATTGATACATTAGTTGATACATGTCTTATCTTTGTCCTTGCTGAGCAGAATCCCTGAGTTTCATTAAAGGCAGCTGTTAAAATTGATACAATTGTTGCTAATATTCTACAGGTGCTGCTGAAAAATGTACCAACTAATGTAGCAAATTGTAACAGCTCAGAATTTGCACCTGGAATACTGAGCTGCCAGACAGGCAAGAACATTAAACGTTAAACTTCAATTTTGGAAAAACAATAAAAAGGGATAAAAAAAGGGGAAACAATTTAAAAAAAAAGTCTTTATTTCTGATGAACAATTTGAAACAATCTGAAAACAACTGAACTGAAAAACGTTTTGGAAGGTAAACAACCCCTTTAAGACAGTGGACAACCAGGAACGATATTTGGATCAAAGAACCAAAACAAAGGCTTGATGGAAGGTGTCAGTTTGAACCTGGAAACAAGCTTTCTGGAGATCTACTAGTTTGCTATCAATGCAGGTTATACCGTGAAACAGAGGTCTGAGGGTGAAAAGCACAGACTTCAAAGATTTGGGTTTGGGGGGTTCTTTCTGCCTGTAGAAGATAATCAAAAACTTATCATCAAGTCCAAAAACAAAAAAAGTAATTGAATATAATTTCCCACCCTTGAGACAGTGGAGAATTTCCAGAAGGAACACAAGGAACACGCATAACTGTGGCACAGATAATGAGATTGCGTATTACAGAAGGGTTATTTTGTTTGAGCCTCCTAATTGGACTCTGCCTGCCTGTGCTGGAGTACAACAATGTATATGAGTAACAAATACTGCTGTCATGTGAGTATATCTAGCCCAAAGAGCAGGATTTATTACTGTTACTGTATATTGTATGAAACACGTGTGAATCATATTGTAACATAGGTGTGTATTTAACATAGTCCTTAGTAGTTCAAACGGTGCTCAGTTCTGTGGATAATGAATGCTCCTGCAGACATATTTAAATCCTGATTCAAGGCCGATTGAGCATAGAAATGATACTGGCATATGCCAGGTTGTGTGAGGCTGAGGATGACAGGCGTTTGTTAGCAGGAGCCAGGCTTCTTCTGCTATTCTATTTCAGGCTGTGACAAATGCAGGTTCATTTTTATGGGTCAGGAACAGCCTCTGGTTAAAATAATTGTAGTGCAGTTTCTGCTCAGTTAACGATCTGTAAAGGAGCTGGGCTGGAGAGAGACATGTTCCATTCAACTGTAGGGAACAATGATTTTCTGCAGTAATTTAACCATTTCACTCTTGGAGTGCCCCCACGTCTATATTCCTGGCACAGAGTTGCTGTTGACACAATTTCTACCTTATTTGTTATTTGTTTTAAAACTATGCATTTCTGTATTTTACCCACATGTTTTCGTTTTTATAATATGACTCATTAATGATGTATTAAATATTCTAAAACTGCTTATCCTCTACTAACTTATGTTCTACAAAAATTATCAGTGTGCTATGTGTGTGCATATTACTAATCTGCACATCTAATGGTGTGCTGTAGATTTTCTTTATTGCGTTTGTAAACATTTTTTAGAACTAAATAAGAGAAGAAGAAAAGAGTATAGAAAAAACGTAGAACTTCAGAAGTATCAGAAGTAGAATAGAAAAGTGAGGAGGGGATGGACCTTCTTCAGGTATCTGACAATAAGGCTTGGAGCGAGTGGGACTAGGATCTCCTCCATTCAGGAATTCCATATTTTCCCAAATTTTCCTGGGCAGCCTCTAGTTATATACGTGAACTTTTGATTGTGAAGCACATTAGATCATCAGAATGGCTTTTTTGGCAAAATTAAGAATTTGCAGAAGGCATACCCATTCACTGGAACTCAAGGATAATCCTTCTGTAAATCCATATTAGGGATGCACCAAATCCACTATTTTCGATTCGGCCGAACCCCCGAATCCTTCACGAAGGAACTGAAGGATTCGGCCGAACCGAATCGGTGCATCCCTAGTCCCAATAGGCTGAGTTCAGGGGAACATATGTTGGGAAGCCCAAGCTTAGCTTCAGCGTAATGCAAAATTTCCTTCCAAAATCGTTGGATTTTGGGGCAATCCCAAAATATGTACCTTGGTCATGGTTACATTTGGGGCATACATCAGGGCATCCAGAATAGATCTGGGCCAGTCTGTGAGGAGTCAAGTAGACATGGTTAAGAAACTTTGTATGTATGTTCTTATCTCTACTGGAGATAATAGTTTCAGGGATTTGGCTCAGAATTTCTTTTCAGTCCCCTTTGTTTAACTGGGGAAACTGCTAAAAGTGTTGGGGTGGGTCGAAATCATCCTGCAGGAGAAGGGTATAGAGCCAACTAAGGGACCTTGTGAGTTAAGGGCGTCTCAGATATTTTGCTAGCGAGGGCTCCGCAACCTCGGGGGCACCCTCTGGAAACTGTGTTGAGAGCGTGTGGCATAGTTGTAAAGACCTAAAAAGCATTTAATTTTGCAGGCCCAAGTCTTCCTTCAGCTGCGCAAGCTGCTTGAGCTCCCCAAGAAAAGTAATCCCCTTTGCTGCCCAAGTGGCAGCATCAGGCAACAGACTGTCATTGCCCCACAAAGGGGGTCCATTTGGACCATTGGTTTTTCTTTCAGTAAGAGGACACCACCATCTTCTGGAAGACTGTACATACTATCTTCATACCAGGTGTAAGACTATATATAGAGACAAATCCCCTGTGTAACTGTTTGCTAGAGCCTAGAATGAGGAGATTAACCCTCCCTTGAGGACTACCACTTGATTAGGATTAGGGTTAAGCCACCACCAGGCATATACCAGCTGGCTTGCATAAAAATACATTAGAAAATTAGAAAGGGCCAGACACCCTCTGTTAACTGGAGCTTAATCGTCGAACATTCCCCGTTCCATATGAATGCCTAAGGGGTATAACTGGAGAATTGTGGAAGGCATAAAGGAATTTGGGCAAAAAGACCATTTTCAATATTTTTATGCACCCACGCAGCCATATAGGCAGAGTTGGCCAATTCTGCATTTTAAGTTTTATGGATCTAATAATAGGTGCTAGGTTGAGGTCAACATATTTCTTAGGATCTTTATGTATTTCTATCCCAAAATACCTAAAGCTATCAACCCACTGCAGGAGGGGGCCATGTATTCTGTCCTGCTGGGCTCCAGTCTCAATGGGGAAAACTAATGATTTCCCCCCAATTCACCCGGAGGCCAGAAAAGTCTCCAAAGTTAGCTATCTTACGTAGGAGTTAAGATAGGGAGTCCCTCGGATCTGCCAGATAGACTGCATATCGTTTGCATATAGTGAAAGTGTTTTTTCCCATCACTGCATCTGCAGTCCCTTAATTTGGGGGTTTGTTCTAATTTTTATGGCAAGAGGTTTGATTATGAGAGCAAAAAGGAGAGGCGACAATGGGCACCCCTGCCTGGTCTCTCTTGCTAGGGGGACTTCCTGCTTCAGACATGAGTTTACCCTTATCCTGGCCCTGGGTGAATCATACAGAACCCTAACCCACTCTATGTAGTAGCTGCCAATGGCAAAACGGGATAGGATTTGCCACAGGTAGGGCCACTCTATGGTATAGAATGCATTTTTGGTATCTAGGCATACCACAATTCTCTCACCCACGTACCAAGATATTTGTATACAGGTGCCTAATATTGATATCTGTGTCTTTGTTTGGCATGAAGCCCATTTGGTCCGGATGGACCAGGTGTTCTAATACCAGCTTCAAGTATTTTGGCCAGAATCTTAAAATCGGAATTAAGTAGAGACATCAGCCTATATTACTCACAGTTTTTAGGGGTCTTGCCTTCTTTTAGATCCAGCACGATGGTGGCCAGTTTAGAAGTGGCTGGGAGGGGGGCACCCAGGATAATGTTGTTAAATAGAGTGGTTAGTTGAGCTGAAATAATATCCCCGTGGGCCTTATACCACTCAATAGGTAGGCCATCTGGGCCAGGTGTCTTCCCATTTGGAAAAATTATGTGCTATAATTGATTAGAATGCATTGCTACCATTGAGGAAATAGTTCACAAAGGCTAATTCTTTAGGGTCTGGCCAGACGGGCAGATTCAGGGAGATTAGTCGCCAGGCGACAAATCTCCTCTTCTTCACGGCGACTAATCTCTCTGATCTGCCTTTCCCTGCCTTCCGCCGGCTAAAATGTAAATCACCTGGAGGCAGGCAAATGGATCGCTTCATTTTCTGAAGTCGCCCAAAGTTTCCTCGTGAGGCAAATACGGGCGACTTCGGAAAATGAAGCATTCTGTGTGTCTGCTCGCAGGCGATTCTAATCTCCCGAATCTGCCCGTGAGGCCAGACCCTAAGACCCAGGTTATAGTAGGCCATTTTCTGTTTAAGACTCTCCATCTCTAGGTAGCATCAATCATTTCTTTCTCAAGCTAATTTTTGTGTATATAACAGGCACTAACTCATGGGATGAAAGAATAGTTTTTCTTCTTTATAAAGAGCTCACCTTGAGTATTGTGTGGTTCTAAGTGCTAGTCTATATGAATGACTAGAGTTGTGGTTCATTGATGCTAGGAGATAAACTAATGAACAGTTATCTATTTTCAGCCCACACTTTAATGTAAACTGCAGCTTGGTCCCAGATGAAGTGAAATGATAAACCGCAGTACCATACATAAACCTCATCCAAAAATAATCTTATGAAACCTTTCTATACTTCATAGGAAACAAGTTAAGTTCTCATGAATTTATTCTGTATAGTGTAAACAAATCCATGTGAATAATATGTTGGATAATGTGCCCTTCTCTACTCTATATTATATAGTGAATAATATACCCTCTACTGTAAAATATAAGGATTATACATTACAGAGGATTTCCATGACCATATAAACATGGAACTCTGAGTAACTTCTAATATCCACACAGGTGACAGAAATCATTAAACTAATTAAACTAAAGCTGATGGAATCATTAAGTGCTGTAATCGGGATATTGTTTACAAGATATTTGTGTCATATAAAGAGTTACAGCAAGACTTTTAGTTAGAGTTACAAAAGAACTTTAAATCTACTAACTATTTCAGTCAGAGGCATCATCTATAATGAACAGAATATTATTTATTAAAATGAGAACCTGCTTGTCTGTTTCCTTAGGCGAGCGCATTCTGAGGTCTTGCTGGAAGTTCTAGTACAGCAGAAGTGGAGTGGCATCCAGTTGATACTTATCTTCTATTCTTTAATATTAGTTGGTTACTCTAGTACTGTAAGATATGAGTGATGTCATAAAATAATATTAGGGCTTATTTATGTCTAAGTGCAGTGGGCAAGTTATGTGTTTCCCTGCAGTGCCCCTAAAACCATTTTTATTAAAGGAACTTTCGCACTTTTGTATAGTAACGCACAGTGCCGCGCAGTCCTTCCTGCCCTCCATTCCAAATTGGGTGCTACTGTGCATATTGATGCAGAAGAACCCTGTAGCTACTGCCAACTCATGGCCAAGCAGTAGCTCCAGGGTCCTCTTTGCACCCTTCATCAATAGGCACAGCACACTTGCACATAAAAGATCAGGCGCAGGCAGGGGTGCCCACTGTCCCCCATGTTGTTTGCCATAGCCATGAAGCCCCTAGCCTGCTTGATCAGACAGGCACCAAACATAGATGGCCTCAAAATGGGCCCCCACACAGAGAAACTGTCCTTATTTGCTGACAACACACTTCTCTTTGAGGCAGCCCCTGTACTACCTAGCAGCCAGACTCACAGCAGCCTGGTGGTGGGCATCCCTATCACAGGACAACCCAGCTACTACTTTGGGCTCCTATGAAGAACTTAAAAACCTTTTATACAGGGGATGTAAATATACATCCAAAACAACCCCCCAGATGCAGGAGGTGAAGCAGGCTTGGCAAACAGCTCTTCATCTATTTTCCTAGACCCGTCAACCACCTCTCTGCCTATGCCCCACTTTGGCATAACACCTGCAAAATGTCCCAGACCCCCAACTTTGGGTCAGATACAATATCAAATCCTTGTTTCCAACTTCCAGGGCCTGAAGGAGAAGTTTTAGTTGCCTAACAATATGTTATTCAGATTTTTTCAGCTGAGACATGCATTAACAGGTACAGAGGCATGGAATAGTCACAATACCCAGGCACCTATAGGATATGGCGCACAACACATTGCTTAACAAACCTCTCTCAAAATTTTTCACCCAATTGATTCTAGCCAACTCTCCCCTGGACCTTTACACCTCTACGAAGCTAGTCCCAGAATATCCAAGGATTTACGGTAGAGGACTGGACTGATATACTAGACTCACAATGAGGATGAAAACATAATTATTTAGCCACCAATACCTCCCCTCCAGTTTAGAAATACAACTGAAAATTATAACTGAAAGTCCTACTGACTACTGACATCTAAATTAATCATAACTGACTGACAGGGTTTAATAAACAAAATACCATAAACCAACATTGTACTTTGCAGACAATGCCATAATTACATAATCCCTAACCTACTGGCCTTTCACAAATACATAATTATAAGATATCTGATTAAAAAAATAGGGTTTCCACCTTTTCCTAGCGGTAACTCCAGACAGGGGATGAGGCTGTGACGTAACAGTGGCAGATCAATAACCCAGACAGCCCCTCAAAAAACCAGACAGAGGTCAACCCTGTAAAGAAATCAAATACTATATTAGGATTATAACATCAAAAGCATTACAGTAATAACATACTTAAATTGGCTTATGGGAATCGTAATTATCAATCATTCAGCTGGGGTTTTATAGACTTATGTCTAAAAGCAAACATCTCATTAATAGCAATGGGTTACTAGACATGGGGCAAACTGTGCACTTGTTACAACATTGATACAGAGTAACATTCCAGCTATAAGTACAGGGCCACCATCAGGGGGGCACAGGGGGTACAAGTGTACCGGACCTGGGCCTGAAGGGGGGCCCAGCAGTGCTGAAATCTTGAAAGAGTCAGGCCCCCCTTGACAGCACCGAAGTCTCCTTCTGAAGTCCTGAAGTGCCGAAAAGCCGAAGTCTCAAATGAGGAAGTGACGAAAAGCCGAAGTCCCGAAGCGGCGAAAAGACCCAAAGTCACGAAAACAGCCGAAGCCAAAGTCCTGAAGCGGCGAAAAGACCAGAAGTCACAAAAACAGCCAAAATTGAAGTCCTAGTGCCAACATTTTTTTTTTTTAACTTATAGAGGGGTCCTGGTCACCAATAGCTTTTTATAACTTGTGTGTTTGGGGGGTTACCATTTTAGGGCTGATGTCTGTGTGGTCTTTTAACTGTGATGTAGAGTGAGTGGGATCTGGGGTGGGGCACTTGTTACAAAAATTTGGTTATATGGGGCCCCGTGATTTCTAATGGTTGGCCCTGTATATAGTATATACATAAAGATTGGTTACGTTTATAAGAAATGAGATAAATAGATGAGATAAATATCAGTCATTAACAAGGTGAACTGGACCATAATCATTATTTTACTTAATTTACTTGACAACTTATATATCTATGGTTTAATGAATATTGCAGATCATGTGAGCATTAGCAGCAGTAAAAATGTATTTTTATTATTAAAAGTACAGGTATGAGATCCATTTTCTAGAAAACCCACTATCCAGAAAGCTCCAAATTACTGTAAGACCATCTCCCATAGACTCCATTTTAATCAAATAATTCAAATTTTTAAAAACCATTTTCTTTTTCTCTGTAATTATAAAACAGTGCCTTGTACTGGATCCCAAATAAGATATAATTAATACTTATGTGACTAATCTCCCCAAACTGCCTATTTTGGATAGCAGGTCCCATACCTGTACCGTATAATAAGAAAGTTGAAAGTATTTTCTGCATATAACTTAAATAGAGTAATCAGAGAATCAGCAACTAATGCTGTTTTCTAACACTGATAAATTAGTGTATATTTTTCCTTATTAAAGTGAATTTAGGTTTGGAAACGTCTGAGTCATCAAGGAGACCTGGAAGTCAGACAAATGGAGAATTGTTTAGAATAAGACTATTATTGCTTTTCTATGCCATCCAATACCCCAGAGGCTTAGTCCTGAATTGTAATCTGTCTTCCTCATCTCATTACAGGCAGCTCTGAACACAAGCCATGCAGAAAAAGAGGTCTTGTTTCACCACTTCTATATTAGTGTAAGAGAGCTGTGTACACTTGTCTCTCCTCTGTATTGTATCTGTGCAAGCAGGGGGAGGAGCCCCACCGAGCCCCACCCTCTGTGAGCTGACAGGAAGGAAGAGGGAGAAAGAAAGTGCTGCTGGGAGATAGAATCAGCAGACTACAAGTAAAGTGTATATACTCCCAGAGTTTTGTGTGTGGGAAACTTAGTAGGGAACGCCAGTGGCAGAAAAGCGGCCTCTTTTTAGGGTGCGGAAGGAAAGGAGGTCCTTGTCAGGGCTCTGAAGAACAAACGGGCAAATTCACTAAGCGCCGAACGCTAGCGTTACTTCGCTAGCGTTTGGTATTTTCGTTACTGCGCAAATTCACTAACGAACGCTGGCGTAGTTTCGCTAGTGTTACTTTGCACCCTTACGCCTGGCGAAGTTTCGCTAGCGACGTAACTACGCAAATTCACTAACGCAGTGTACTGAACGCTACCTTTTACGCTAGACTTCCTTTGCCACCTCAGACCAGGCGAAGCGCAATAGAGTAGATAGGGATTGCTTCAAAAAAAATCAAAAAGTCCCAAAAAACGCTGGCGTGTTTTCTACATTATGGGTGATAGGCTGAAAAAGATCGACATTTTTTTTTTGGCTCCCCTCCTTCCCCCCTACATCTCCTGACTCATGGCAACTTACCTAGACAGTGGGCACATGTGTAGGGCAAAATAAAATTTTTATTTGATGTTTTGAAGCTTTTCTAGCCATTTGTAGTGCTGATACGTATTCCTCCATTGAAATTTGTATTTGGCGCCGTATGCAAATTAGCCTTCGCTAGCGTAACTTCGCTTTACTTAGCGAAGCAACGCTAGCGCAACTTCGCAACCTTACGCTACCCCTGAGCGCAACTTCGGATTTTAGTGAATTTGCGAAGCGCTGGCGAAACTACGCCTGGCGAAGTGCGGCGAAGTGCGGCGAAGTTACGCCTGGCGCAACTACGAATCTTAGTGAATTTGCCCCAAAGTGTGTTCTTCTCAGGGCACGGAAAACCAAAGGGAGTCCTTCTCAGGACTCAGCAGTCCAGAGATCATTAGCTGTGTTATTTGAGTGAAGTTGCTCCTGGCTGGCAGGCTACCTGTATCACTGTAATTTAAAGGTATAGTGTCCTGCCAAATAAACACATCAACCGTTCCACTGTGTATGTGTATTGCGGATCAGAGAAGTTCCCAGGAAGGGGTATTACAGTTCAGCTTGTCCTGACCTTGGGTGGAGGCACGCCATATTAAAGTGAACCTGCTCTCCCACATAGCGGAGGCACAGGACTCCTGTAGCGCCACACGCAACTAAATGCATGCTAGATCCCATGCAGTAGCAAAAGAGGGCTATATTAGGTTAGAACCAAAGGAATAAGTTTGATTGACCACAAAGTGGAAATCTAAATATGTATTAGTGAACCTTCATTAGTCAGTATTTGTAGACAAATGATGATGATGTGTTCTGCCTTATCCATTAACCTAATTATGAGTGAGTATAAGCCTATAATAAACTGAGTGGCACCATTACTCCTTCTGTGAGCTTTACCCCAATAATGTGTTCCAGATTAGACCTTAATCACAGGGGATGAGCCCTTGCAACTGTGTGGAGGCAGGGTGTTGTGCAACTGTAACTGTATACTATGCACAATGATTGGGGGAGTTTTAGATATTTGATTTTTTTGATAACCCCCCCATTGAAATTTGAACCTTGATAAATCTGACTCCCCATACTGAGCTCCTTTAGTCTTTCTCTTATATTTTAAAAAGTAGAAACGCCTTTAACCAGAATTCAAAACAAATTATATTTAATTATATAAAAATTTGCTCCAGTAGCTACATGTTTCTCTACAATGAGGGCCTTGGGTGCTGAGAACAATCCAATGTATCTGGCCTCCTACTTGTTGTGCCTGCTGTCCATAGGCACTTCCTGAATGCAGCGCAAAGAGTTGTGCATCTTATGCAGCACTGCATGTAGTAGCGTTGTCACATGTGTGCACTAGGGGCACTGGAGCCCTGTAATTTAAGTATAGGGCTCCTTTGCACTTCTTTCTGTCCATTTCACCATTACATTTTTTAAATTAAAACAATAGGCAAAATGTATGTTCAGTAGAAGCCCATTTAATTCAACCAGTTTTTAAAAAAGAGACCTACTGCTCCTTAATGTCACTATCACGTCCTATACCTGAGCCACATTTTAATGTAAAAAGAAAAAAAGTCCCTGTGGTGCCAAATAAGGGTTGTGATTGGTTATCTGATTGCCACTAAGGAGGCTCTATTTTGCAGTACATCTGTTTTTATTTTTAGCAACCAATCATTGCCCCCAAGCCAGGAATTCAAAAATAAGCACCTGCTTTGAGGCCACTGGGAGCAACATCCAAGGGGTTGGGGAGCAACATGTTGCTCACGAGACACTGGTTGGGGATCACTGCTGTAAAGTATGTAGAGGGGGATCTTTAGTGACATAGTAATAAGTACCAGTATATTCAGGAAGGTCCAGCCTCTAGTCTTCCTGGAAAGGCTCTTTTTCTCTAATCTTGACCTTGTTTGTGATTGATAGTCAGAGAAGTTAAAATTGTCATACTTTGTGATTAAAAGAAATAGTCTATGCCATGCATATGATAGGTTAAATGGAAACACACTGCCTTATATTGTTTCCCTTGTTACTTGAAAGTTAATGAATTCCTGATCATAAACTGACTTTACATTTTCAAAATACATTACAGCACATTGAAGTTGCAGCATTAAAACCATTCAATAAAAAAAAGTAGACAGAGGAAACAAACATAAAACAATTCCCTACTTATGTTTCATTTTTTTGTCGCACTTTGCTGGCTGTTTAAATAACTTGTCCAATTTAATAGGGAGTGCAAGAATCATGAAACAATTACTCTGTGTAATGGGAAATTATAGAGCAGAGAACAAGAACCTCATCAACCCATTGTACTGAGAATTCCGTGTCCCTGAAACATTAAGTCGAGATGGACAGATAGAATCAATTGCTGCTTCTGTGGACTGAGGCAACATTAAACCATTGGCAAACAGATTGTGGGTAGAAGCTTTATCATTGGCTGCATGTAATGGGGTTACTGTGGCTGGTAGATTTTGATCACAGGTTGTTGCAATGGATCTGGCACAATGACCTGAGATGGCTGCCTACACATCAATATTACAACTAAAAAAGATACATTTATTGGTTCAAGAGTAAAATTTTAAATGGTAGAATGAATTACTTGCATTTTATACAGTGTAATTTAGTAATAAAAGATATACCATAAAATCATGACAAAACTCATTTAAAGGAGAAATAAACCCCTTGCTAATAAAAAAAACCCTACCCATCATAGTCCCTCCCCCCCCCACACACTGGTGTTCACATAAGTAAATGCCCCTAAACTGGTAATTACCCCTCATTACAGAGTCAGCGCAGCAAAGCTCACGGGCTCCATCTTGCGGTGCTTTGGTAATCTTCTGGTCCCTTTGTAATTTCCGTGACTTTTGGCGCAATGCGCAGTTGTTTGGGACCGGAACTTTGCTACAACTGTGCGCGCGCCAATACGGTGCTTACTTATTGAAGATTCCTGAAGCACTGAAGAAGGCCCCCGTGAGCTCCTCTGCACTGACTCTGCAATGAGGGGTAATTACCAGCTTTGGGGCATTTACTTGTGTGAACAACCTAGCGGGGGGGGAGCAGGGATGGGGGACTATAGGGGGTAGGGGTTTTTATTAGCAAGGGGGTTTAGTTCTCCTTAAAGGAAGACCCCCCCCCAAAGATCTGTACCATCACTAGATGCTGTTAGGCCAATGAGTATCTTCTTTTTTCCCCAGCCACCTTTTATATATTTTCTGGACCTTGAAATAGCTTTCCGAGTGCTTATGAAAATGCCTGAAGTAAAAAAAAAATGCCACCGGAAGATGAAAAACATCTGTTTGTCAAAGTGCACTAAGAAGTCATTAATTATTGCTACCTAATGATAAAGTGACTGAGATTGTTGAAATGCTATTGAGATGCTATTATCATTAGGTAGCAATAATTAATGACTTCTTAGAGCACTTTGACAAACAGATGTTTTTCATCCTCCAATAAGAAATAATGAAACCACAACATATCTGAGCCAGACCTGGTTTCAGACATATTTTGGCTTAAGAGCAAGTCAAAGAAAAGAATGAGAAAGAATGGTTGACGCTATGTCAATGTTGTAAATTTTTTTGTAGAAGCAGAAGTTTTATGAACAGACAAAACTGTATAATTTGGGGATATTTTCAAGCTTCAACAATTTTGCCAGCTTTGACAACTGAAATGCCTTACCACATAGACACACTTGCACATATGACCTTGTAGAAACAGTGAGATGTATTCCACCAGGAATGTCACAGGAAATCTATTATGTTAATAAACCAGATGCAATCAAAGCCTGGTTGAATATATTTTCAATCATGCCTTTAAACTATCATAGTTAATACTCATTGGTACTATACTGTTTGAGCTCAGCAGCATTATTTATAATGGGAAACAGCACATGGCTAGAATAATTTCAGTTGCAATCTGTGCTACACTAGTACTTTCTGTCACTGATTGATGAACAAGCCAGAACTGATCGATACTCCCATCAGTGTAGATCTTATCTGCATATTAACACTTCAGCCAGTACAACTTGTTAGGGTTTTGGAAGGAGATTTCTCCAATGAATCAAAGCTAGATGTTGGCTTGCTGCAATGGAAGGGAGAATAATCATGTACAGTCAGAAGACGTGCAGCTGAATTTAGTATGTAACTCTATATGAAAATGCAGAAAATTATATAGGTGTACCTCTACTGGATGCAGACATCTCATTTTATATACACATGGATATACTCTTTTGGTAACCCCATCCACCATGCAGGTCCTATAGAAGTCAACAGTAGCTTTGCTGATCCTATTGGACCTTTATAGACATTTAGAGGTTTTCTGATTTCTTTTCTTGTAATTGTCATAAAAACTTGCATTTTATAGAGCTTTTCATATTTTTTACAGCATTGCATTGCATTGCTGTCCATTTATATTCAGATTACATGGCATTTGTGGTTTTAGAGAAAGGTAGTTTATTTGTGGTTTCAAAATCCTCTAAAACCACTAAAATGAGAATGGTGATAAATAGGCCTCTTAGTGTATGTACTGTACACAAACTCCCCCTTTTTATCATGTCCTGTAGGCCAGGCTCTATTTTTTTACCCACAAGCTCACAATCTTAGAACTGCACAAACTTGAAAAATAGCAGCCTATAAGGTAATTTACAATGACCCTGGGTGAAAAAGCACACCACTTTGTGCCCATTCAAAACACTTGTGTTCAGGGTGTGGCTGTGCTTTGCACCTATCGCTGGATTGGTTCCTTTTGAAGCTTGCACAGCACTATAATGGTCTTCCGGTCACTGCTTCATCCAATTAAAATCCAGCAACAGGGTATAGCAAACCCCCTAAAAACCCAAGTCATCCTGTAGCTATCAGACACTAGAAAAAATATATAAGAGGAGGCACTTTATACATTTACAATATGAATGAAGATTTTCCATTCTCTTTATGTCATTAAATAGGTTACTGTATGTCTTGCTTATGAAACATATCTCAAAAGCTCTACTTGCAAAATAATATTAAAACAAACATTCAAAAAAATTTTAAGATCCAAAATTATGGTAAAATATGCATTTAATACAACAAGTAAAATGGTACATGGTGCAATGGTACATCCCTTGGTGCATGCAGTAATAAATCACCTAACTACAAAAGCCTGTTAAAGATGCAGATCCACCAATTGTGGCCTAATCTGCCCTTTTCTATCACCACTCAATACCTATGCCATAAAAGAGATTTTAACATTTAATCTACAGCAACAAATTTTACTCTTGTGATATCTTTATGTGCCATAAACTGCTGAGCTCACCATTTTTTTCCTTTTGTGCTTCAGTTACGTTTACCTGTCATTGGTAAACAAGTCCCAAGTCAGGGTTATTAAGAGGTAATAATTTGAAGGTAGCCTCAGGGGTTACAATCAAAGCACATAAAGTCAGTAATCATTTTGTAAAGCTGTACAAAATAAATGCTGAAAAAAATAGCTGCTATTATATGCCGGCATCAGTAGTTGTGCATGCATTTTCTATATCTCAGTCAGCTAAATTGCATTTTGTGTGCAGAAAATCTGTGCATTAAGCAGACCCAGATGTTCTTGTACAACATTTACCATCAACCTCAAACTAGGGGAGAAAAATTAGTACAAGTACCATACCATTCTAATGCAAATTCTCTATTCCCTTAGTATCCGCAATCAAGCTGCTTCCTGGCTTTCTACTTACCTTTCTAATCGACCATTCTCTGTCTCTTATGCTAACAAACTCTCTTCTCCAGTTTAATTTATGTGGGGGTGCCTCATGTTTCTGCACTTCACCCTTTCCACTTGTTCTTTCAGTACACTGTATCTTTGGGAGAACTAATTCGTTCATTTGGCTTTTAGAGGGTTATTTAATAAAATCTGAATTTATCTCATTAATTAAATAAAAAAAACACAACTAAACTCCCATACCCGGTTTTACCTTATTTATTGTTAAAAAAAGTTTCCTTTGATCGGTTTGGGTAAAAACTCACTAAAATCAAGAAAAACCCAAATTGTACGTTATTTCTCAAATTGCTTTTTTCCCAAAAAGCCCGAATTTTTTTTTAAAAAAAGTTTAAAATAGTCAGATTTTTGTGCTAATTCCAGAGCAGACCACAGAAACTTCAAAATAAGATAGGGACCTCTGCCATTGACTTATACACAACCATGGCAGGTCTGAGATGGTGGATTTTTGCTACATCGAGCTTTAATGAATCTCAAAGAATTTGAGTTTTGCCCCAAAAAGCCCAACCGGGGTTTAGTAAATAATTTAATATCAATTGTTTGCAGATGATATTGAGATACATTTAAATACTCCACTAACCCTTGGTGTAGGAAAGAAGGGTTTGGGAGTGAGCTGAAAAATTTCTAGGGTACACTATATAGCCGTGGTGGGCTAAAAGGCTGAAGAAGTATTTAAACTAGCCACAGAGGTGAATTAGAGCATTATGTGTAAGCTAGTGGAGATCCCCACTGTTACAAAGGAATCCAACTGTTGCAAAGATAACTATAGATGTAACGACTGAAAAGTAGTAAACTCTGCTGTATGCAAATGCATGGAGCCTTTCAGTTAGATGGGAGAGCTGGTGTTTATTGCATGATATAATTGGTATTTCTGAGACAAGGTAGGATACAACATGTGACTTGGATGAGAAGTAAGATGGCTACACCCTTTATAGAAGGAGCAGAGGGATTTAAAAAGGTAAAGGAGTTGACTTTATGTAAAGACAGAATTAAAGTCACGCACTAAAGAAAGTTAGAAGAATAAAGCCCATGGTTTCACAAGAGGCTTCACAACCGGGTCAAGTTATTATTATTATAAGAAACATCAATTATCCAAGTGACAACTGTGTATTTCAGGTAATTCAGAAACACACTAGGAAAGATGCTATTTAAATTCTGGTAGTAACTAATAATCTCTAGCACTAGCATGGGTGAGCATTTATGGAACAGTGATTATAACATGGTCTCCTTTAAGATTACTTCAATGTTAGTTGAATACAGTAGAGTAGAATAGAGTAGTTGGTAACACCCGCTATTTTGAATAATATATACTGCATGTACCCTTCCTCAGGTACACAGGGGGTCCTTTGAGATTATTTTGCAGAGACAACTGTATAAGGGAGCAGCTAAGACATTATGGGGGTTATTTATGAAAAGTGAAGTTGTATTTTACCCAAAAACTTTTAGTTTTTGAGGGTATTTTTAAGTCAAAATCAATTTTTAAGGTGAAAAAAAACTCAAATGTTTTGAGTTTTTCTAAAAAAAAACCTTGAATTTTTCAAGATTTATTATTTATACCTGGAAATAGCTCAAATCCAAAAATACACCATCTAAAACCTGATGAGGTCATGGAGAAGTAAATGGCAGAGATCCCTTTAACCATTTGAAGATGTCTGTAGCCTTTATGATGTTCAAGTTTTTTTCAGGGGGTTCTGCTTGAAAACTTGATCAATTCAAGGGATTTTATTTTTTTTCCGGCCAAAACTTGATCAATTTGAGTATTCGAGTTTTTCACCCCTTTACACTTATTCAAGTTTTTT
This sequence comes from Xenopus laevis, assembly GCF_017654675.1. NCBI lineage: Eukaryota > Metazoa > Chordata > Amphibia > Anura > Pipidae > Xenopus > Xenopus laevis. Next base: position 106,626,277 of record NC_054377.1, read on the forward strand.
ACATTTGAGCTTTTTCAAATTGTGAGTTCATTCGAGGTCTAAAAAAAAGTTCAAATTCGCCGCAAATTTGCCGCAAATTCGCGCCTGGCGAATAAATTCGCCCATCACTAGAAGGCATTACTATTAATTAAATAAATAGCATGCTTTAAGACAAATGCCCTCCAATTTGTATTTTATAGTCATATATTTTCTTGACAAGCAACTATCTTGAGAAAAGTGGCCCTGTTTGAACACCATAATATACTATGGTTGGCAAATTACAAATGCTGTTTATAAAATATATTATTATGGTTGGTTGGGAGGAACAGTTATTGCCAAGGCCAAGACAATCACACATAAATATGTTTAAAACAAACAGAGAATCCATCAAACATATAGGAGCTAATTTACAAATCAGATCAAGTTAAAATGAACAAAAAAGTGGTAAAGGTTTTTCTTTACATTTCCATGCCACTGAAATTTGCAATGAATAGTTATCTATGTATGTAATTCTATCTGCATTTGGTTGTGCTCTGTATAGACAGAGTAGGGTATTGGCGGCACATAGTCATTTCCTGGCATACCCAGAGCTTCTCTTTCAGGATCCAAATGCCCTGAGGGATGCAAGGAGCTAGTGAGCCTTGTACATACCCTCTTCTGTGCATCCAAGTTTGGCAAAATCCTTATCTTTTCCTTACATTTACTTGTAACCAACAATACTTCTCCAATCAGCCTCAGTTGTTACTTATCAAGCTATTACTCTTCTGTGCATTCATGTCAAGCTACTGCCTACAATAAAGAGTGTCCCATACTATTGTCAACCCACACGTCCATTCTTGCCAAAATACTAAGTACCTATGGGTTTTGAGTAATTTATTCTAATGAAACCCAGTTGTGTATCTCAATCAATGTCTCTCTTTATGCTACCACTAAAACCAGTATTATATTTCATGAAGTGTAACTTGTCCATCTTGTTCTTTTCAAGTTTGCCCCTGTAACCCCCAGAATCTGTGGATAACTATGCCATTACTCTCACGCCTTCACACCTTTTACCTTCAAATCTATCAAGGTTTAGCTGCTCTTTTAAGGTTAAAGCATCCATTTAGTTTTAATCCAGCCTAAATATATATATTGGATATATCAAAGATTGTTTTTTTTTTCAGTTATTGTGCATGAAGGCAGGCTAAATGTCAATGTTTCTTTTGCACCTCCACACCCTTCACCTTTAAAGATGGTATTACTGTTTAAATTTAACTTTTTAACTAAATTTTAAATTTAACTAAATTTAACGATTGACCAATGACCACAGCACAGTATAAATTACCACCAGAAGGCCACAAAGAAGTTTCAGGGGTTGCTTGTTTAGTAGGGACTAAGGAGGAAATTGACTGCAAAGAAGGTGCTAGGCTCTAAAAACTAAGAGCAAAGTTAAATAAGTAGGATCTCCATAGGAAGTCGATGGACTTGAGAGCCGGAGTTCCCAGACCCACCCAGCTGTTCAATCTAGTTAGTGGCTGAATCAGGATATGGTTCATAAAGCTTTACTAAAAACCAATGTCAACAAGGTGTCAGGGCCAGATGAAAGAGAGCTTACTTCAATTATAGACCAGCCTCTATTTTGGATTTTCTCAGACTTCCTTTCATATGGTATGGTGCCTATGGACTGGAGGAAAGCTGATGTAATTTCCTATAAAAAGACCACACCATACTTTGCAGTAGCGCACTCTGGTATAGTTAATGAATCGCACACTCACAGATTATGGCTAAAAGGTAAATCTTTATTTTAACATCCAATTAGGATCCAGCGTCTGAGGTCTGACACGTTTCGTGTCTATGCACTTCTGAAGGTAGAACAATATTCTATTGCGAAAATGAAAATGTAATATAAGCTTCATCATACTGAAATAAGAAACTTTCTAAATACAATCAATTAAAAATTTTGTAGCATTTCTGAAATAATTAAGTTCATTTTCACAATTCCTCTCTCAGCATCTGTTTCTCCTCCTTCATTCTGGAGTTGGGTATCAGATGAATGACCCAATATATCTTATAGGGGAGCTCCTTTTGCCTAGAAGATGTATTAGAGCTCACTCTATTAAAATCATCAGAAATCCTGTCTCTCTACATGCAGAATTTGTGCAAAGGGCAATTATTTTGCTAGATTTTGTTTGTACTAGAATCAGTTATTTGAGTGAGCGCTAATACATCTGCTAAGAAAGGGAGCCCCCCTTATAAGATATATTGAATCATTCATCTGACACCCAACTGCTGCAAGAAGACTGAATGAAGAGAAAGAGATGCTGAGAGAGGAATAGGGAATATAAACTTGATCATTTCAGAAACAATGCAGAATTTTTAATTGATTGTATTTAGAAAGTTTCTTACTTCAGTATGAGAAAGATTATATTAAATTTTCATTTTGCGATAGTTCCCCTTTAATTACAAAAAGGTTGTCACGTTTACCATTTCATTTATTCACTTAAGGGGTTGAATGTTGAATTGTGAAATGTCAATAAATTTGAGTTTTTTTCACTAAAAACTAAAATCTTGTTTTTTTTATACCCAGATGCTGCAAAAAGCCTGAATCGGAAAATCCTTAATCTCAGACCTGTTGAGGTCCTGTATAAGTCAAAGGGAGAGGAACCTATCACAATTTGAAGTTTTCGTGGTCTGTGCTTGGTTTAGCCCGAAAATCTGACTTTTTCGGAATTTTGGGCAAAAACTCGAAAAACCTGAAAAAATAGAGCAATTCAGGTTTTCGCTTGATTTTATCAAGTTTTTTGGCGATCCGATTAAATTGAGTTTTTTTATTAACAAATAAGCTAAAACTGGGCATGGGAGTTTGGTCGAGGTTTTTAATAAAATATTAAATAAATTTGGATTTGAATAAATAATGTAGGATTACAAAATTTCAATTTTTAAAAATTCCATCTTTAATAAATGGGCCTCCAAAAGTCAAATCTCAACATGGTTTAATTCTATGTTTAGTTGCTAGCTGCATTGTAGTGTGTTCCTAGTAACATTGTTGGGAACCTACCTGAGCGATTGCATCAGCATGTCATAGCGTGTGCTATGATGTTGCATGTTTTAATGTAAAGCTTAAATATGAGTTATGCCAAACTCTTTGTATATTAAAATATCAATAATAAAGGTAAATGTAAATAAAATGCACAGTGGTGCCTCATTACTGTAAGGGTACAAGTTTGTTCTGGGAATCAGCACAATGCTTTGCAGCCTAATGAACCTTTCATCGAGTACTTATAAATGTAATAAAAATTGCTTTACTACAACAATGCCTCTGGCACATTATTTATGGCATAATGCACACCCAACTCTACAATATACCAGCGTCGGAATGGGCCTGCAGGACATAAGGGAAAAACCCGGTGGGTTACAAACTTGAGCATGCATTGATGCCATTCAAGGTTCTTTCATGCAGACATGGCCTTTCCTGCGATAGCACCAACTACTCCAGCTAAGGTGCTCTGATGTCTGCACGTGTTTTTATGGACATTTCATGGTAGCTGGTCTATAAACTTCTGACAAAGCCTTTTCAGTGGATTGGCAATGACACTTATTTCACTCAATCCACAGTGACTTCTCTTTAGTGGGATGTCTTTACAGAGGTTTTGTAAATACATTCTCCCATCCAGCTTCTCAGTCACAGGGAAAGATCTACCAACCCAATAAATGACTTCTACAGAATTGATCAGCATTTAGACTTTTTCCAGTCTAACCTAATAGCAAAATACAGTTTTATCACCACTTATCTCCTAAATCATACAGGCTGGCCAGGAGCTGAGATGCCAAACAAAGATACAACTTAGTATCACAATTGAATTGATCCACTGCTGGAAGAAAAAGCCTATGGTCCTCCTGCAGCTCAATAAAATACAGACTTGCATAGTTCACAAATGCTGGAATGGCATCTAACCTTTATTTATAATCTAGACATTAAATCATTTTTATCAATTAAAAGGCACTTCTTAATTACTAAAAATAAATAAATAAAGCAAATAAGCTTTACTTTATCATTCACTATGAGAATAATGATATGTCTGGAAAGGTTGGAAAATATTTCATATGGATGAATACATTTGAAGATAGATTATTTCTAGAAATGTTCCCTTTTGCTGTTGTGCCTCACTGATGCTGGATAAATATGTTTCACCTTACAAGTGTTTTTTCCCTTTACCTCAAGAAAGGTAACTGTGTCCAGCAACCCCAAAGTTTTACAGAGTATCTGGAATAATTTTACATAATGCAACTTTTTGCCTTTGGCAGCTGTGTATATTGCTTTGGGCAAGGTGAAAATATGCTATGACCAGACTGCAGAATCCTGAGCTACAAACAAGCAGATGAGTGGGGAGAGCTCCCCTTTCCACAAAATTTTATAAAATCTTCCAGCAGAACCAGCCTCTAACTCCCACCCGCCTAAGGTTCAGCTAGGAAGACAGAAAGATTTATTAGAACATAGAGCTTTCCATATTTTGAAATGCATGAAGAAAACGGTGCAAACCGTAAAGCAATTTACACTCTTCTGCTCTGCTAATGAGGAAAGTGTCAATCCCAAATTACTGCAGAATGCAAGAAGATGAACAACATAATCAAGATTCCTTTATTTTTTTAATCTTTAATTAAGAAAAAAAAAAAAAAAAAAAAAAAAAAAATATATATATATATATATATATATATATATATATATATATATATATATATATATATATATATATATATTCGTACTATTGAAGGAGATGCAATACAATAGGTACACAAATACAAATATTTTTTACATAGAAAAAAAACCCCAAAGAAAATACACTTAATAGGAGTTTGTAAGTGAAAGAATGTACCTTATCTGTTTCTGTGTTTTGATCCCAGGCTGACATCTTCCTAATGTGATTTTCTTTTTTCATACAGTATATCTATATCTGACTCTATGTTTACCATATACACTTGTTCACAGGTCATGAAAATCTGCGGTGTCTTCTAATATCCCTATAATATATTTAACTGAGAGTATATTGTTTCATAAATGCACACATTTCAATAAGGCATGGAGTCATGTCCAAGAAACACTCCAATAAAATGAAATGTACAACTTTAACAGTTTTTTACAGTGAGAGCTGAGAAGTTTTAGAATTCATTACATGAAGCAATTGTACTGGTAGATACATTAGCTAGCTTTAAGAAGGGGATAGAAGTCAGAAAATATGGGGTTGCTGAAAATAATAAATGCAAAGTTAATCAATGGACTAGTCCAATTGCCATTCTCCCAAAATCCTCAATTGGAGAGGCTTCAGATGGGGTTTTCACCGAACTAGCAGTAATTTTTCAACTTGAATGAATGGTGCAGAATGGTACAGAAGAAGTATAGTCTACACAGCATAGCATCACAACTGATTTAGCACTGAATAAAGAAACCACCAGTGCTTGGCCTAATCTATTTTGAATTGTTGACCAGCTTCTAGAAGCACCTACAAATCCGTGTTCCATCAAATCTACATTCTGGAATTGAGTAACGGCTAAAAATGATACAGTATATGCTTATTTACACACAAAAAGGAAAAAACATTCTTTAAATATGTCAATATATATGATTAAATATTACAAAATAAATGAGGCGTACCACACTGGCGAAAATATGTACACTCCTGTGCCATCTCAAGCCCCCTTGTGAGTCATAAGTCGTACAGTTGCTTAATGTGTACTACATGCTATAGTGTATTTAAATTAATTAATGCCCCAGCAACAGTATACTAACCATTAGTACATAGTATTAGTAGGAGATTAATTCATTTTATTGGGTAACTGAGGCATAAAACCATACTTCACTATGATTCTTCTCAATGGTCAATGATTTTTGGTTCAGAACCAATTTGTCTGCAATTCTACAAAAAACACACAATTTAAAACAAAAGTTTTACATTATCTGTTTTTCTAATGTTTAGTAATGGTGCCACATATTTTCCTTTTCCCCAGATTGCTGCCATCTTTTCAGTCTTTCCTTTTATGTGATTTTAAAAATCGTAATTTCTGGTTCCCATAGAAATTGAGTTTCCATTCATTGTGTCCTCTCTACTGTTCCCTCCTTCATTAGCTGAATCACTTCATTCCTTTGAATAAGGCACCTCTCTCCCTTCGAATTCTCTGACCTTACTGTTACAGGGAAGAAAAAGAGAGTTTTTTCCCGCTGTCCCACTGGGGTTCTCTGCATGGCAAATTTCACTCTGCAAATCCTTTCAAGCAACACTTTAAAGCAACATCTAACACATCTCCTGTTTTTCAATCTTACTTGGGTTTTCAGAGGCCTCTGGCACAGATTTTTATTACTTCTTAATTCAAATATATTAAAAATCAGTCTTCTTGTATGATTTTTCCCTGACATACAGCAGATACTGAAATTTAACTCTAAAATTCCCGGAATCATCTGTGTTACTTTTGCTGAACGATATTTCCTCCTACCTATTTTTACTTCAGTTAAGTCCCCTATTGAACCTTTTAAAAGGACAAATTTAATTTATAAACAACAAAAAAAACCTCTCAGAATATCAATATTTTATCTTTTATTTATCTTGTTTTTTGGTTTATCAGTTTGAAGCTGTATTTTTCCCTAAACTCTGGGGTGTTCCATCTTTGAGAGGTCTTTAAACACTACATACCACATCAAAGCCCACATGGTGGGGGAGGCATCAGATAGCATAATCCTGCAGACTGTGGTCAAGATAAACCAAAGAGCTCTCAAAATCCCAGCATTTTCCAGAGGTCTCAATACACAAAAGATCATTTATTCATATATATCAACGGCCAAAGATCACTACTCAGCTCACATTAGCTCCTAAGAACACTCAGGTATCTTTAGGGATATACAACTGGATTCATTTCTGCTTAATTATTAAATGTATGTATTTAATTATAAAGTACCACAAGTGTAAGAGGAGCTTTAACTAAACACAAACAAGGGTTCAGTTAATGAATTAAACAGTGAAAAGAAATGGATACACTAAGTGCTAGTAGATTTCAAATCAAAGCTAAAACTAAGGAAAGACTGATGCCTGCAAACTGAAATAAGCTTTATTGCAGTTTAGGTAAAAAAGTAGGCACAACTGTATGTAGGCAAAGAAACCAAAAAAATTGTACACTATTAGGCACATAAGAACTACAGTGATCCTTACAATGAGGGGCAAATTTACTTATGGTTGAATATCGAGGGTTAATTAACCCTCAATATTCGACTGTCGAAGTTAAATCCTTCGAATATCGAAGTCGAAGGATTTACAGAAATTTGTTCGATGGAATGATCGAACAAAAAATTGTTCGATGGAACGATTAAATCCTTAGAATTGTTCGATTCGAAGGGTTTTAATCCATCGATCGAACGATTTTTCTTCAACCAAAAAAAGATAGCAAAGCCTATGGGGACCTTTCCCATAGGCTAACATTGACTTCGGTAGGTTTTAGGTGGCGAACTAGGGGGTCAAAGTTTTTTTAAAGAGACAGTACTTCGACTATCGAATGGTCGAATAGTCGTACGATCTTTAGTTTGAATCGTTCGATTCGAAGTCGAAGTCGAAGGTCAAAGTAGCCTATTTGATGGTCGAAGTAGCCAAAAAAACCATTCCAAATTCAAAGTTTTTTTTATTCTATTCCTTCACTCAAGCTAAGTAAACGGGCCCCTGAGTGTCAAAATTAAAGATGTGGAAAATATTAAAGATGTGAAAAATATACGTCTTTGATTACTCTCCGGAGCTGCTGAAAACTGTTTGGTGCTTTATACACAAAGTAAAAGTTTATACAGTTATAAGACCTCATTTCCAGAATGCTCGGGACCCAGGAACTCTGGATAATGGATCTTTCCATAAAGTGGATTATTACTGAGAAAAAGGAAATCGTTTGTAAGCATTATGACAAAGTGCGCTAACTGCCCTGCACCAGCAAAATCAACAAAGAACATTCTTTTATGCTGCCGATACTGTATGTCAGCTGAACCAATGAGTGCATTCTCAATCCTGTTTTTAAGGCAGAGGATTACTATTTCCTCCAACTGCTGCAGACTGTGTCTGCATTGCTCCCCACAGGTAAATCTAAATTATTCCTTGGTCCCTGTCCATCAGACAATCACATAAGTAAAAAGTACATTTTAAACTCCAGATACATGGTTTTATTATAGTTATTATAGTTTTATTATATCTACAATGAAGTCTAAAGCTGGCCATAGACGCAAAGATAAAGTCATAAAAATCTTCGTTTCATAAGATTTTCGGACTGTGCGTGGATTGTTCCCACATTTTTAGTGCCATGGCGATTGGTCATTTAGTCAATTGGATTAACAATAATATATCTGCATGTTTACGATGGGTGACTGTCACTACTATTTGTCCTATGATTGCTGTCTTTCAATAATGGCCAGAACATTGTCTGATTTGTTCTTTTTACTCGTTTATTTCATCTGAATGGTTAGTGGTAGGTTGGGAGATTGCAACAAATGAGCGTTCGTCAGACATAAGGATATATCTGCATGTCTATTGCCAGCTTTATGCTGCCTACCTACAAATTTATCAGTGTATTCTGGGGAATAAAAAATAGAGTAATGATAGAAATGCTGTATTTTGTATAATAAACATAAACATGAACAGACTGCAAAAGAAGCCTAATAAAACAAATGATTTATGCTTTCAAAGTTGGCTGCAGGGGGTCATCATCTTGTAACTTTGTTAAATGATCTTTGCAAGACTAAGACTGTGCACATGCTCAGTGTGGTCTGGGCTTCTGTTGGGAGTTTAAGCTTGGGGATCTTCATAAATTATCAAAACAGCACAAGTCAAATAATGTCTGCCAGAAGCTGATACAGGTATGGGACCTGTTATCCAGAATGCTGGGGACCTGGGGTTTTCCGGATAATGGATCTTTCCGTAATTTGGGTCTTCATGCCTTAAGTCTACTAGAAAATCATGTAAACATTAAATAAACCCAATAGGCTGGTTTTGCTTCCAATAAGGATTAATCATATCTTAGTTGGGATCAAGTACAAGCTACTGTTTTATTATTACAGAGAAAAAGGAAATCATTTTTAAAAATTTGGATTATTTGGATAAAATGGAGTCTATGGAAGACAGCCTTTCTGTAATTCGGAGCTTTCTGGATATTGGGTTTACGGATAAGGGATCCTATACCTGTACAGCAAGACTGATTAATAATCAGAATATGCAGACTGCACTGGGTCCTGTGTTGTCATGTAATCTAATATGGATTTTATAGTTATTATATTGTTTATTACAAACTTTCTCCAACTCTGCAGACCCAGTGGCTGCAGAAAAATAATCCTTCAATCTGGCTCCATGATGTTTATCCCTGCAGCTGGAGTTGGAAACATTAAAGGGGATGAAAAGTCAAAAATAAAATCCAATATGAATCACTACACAGTCGCCAACTGCTCTACAGGGAAACAAACAAAGCTGCTTGAGTTCTGCACGGCTGGGAAGTAAGGTGGAAGGGGCTCCCCTTGGTATATAAAAGTATGATTGTTTCCCTGCAGAGCAGCTAGGCACCGTCTGAAATTTCCTATCCGCAGCAGTCAGAGCAAGTAAAACGAAGGGGGAATTTCACTGCATACAGTCAGGTTTCTTATAAAAATGCTACACATTTTTTAATTAAAGTATATTGGTGATATGTCTCTTTTTCATTAAAGAAAGTAAAAATGGGTTTTTATTTTTTTTGCCTTTACATGTCCTTTAAGCACAACTTACCTTGCATGTATTCTGTTATTCTCTGTAGATATATGATAATAAATATGAAGCATCATATTTATTGGGTTATGTGAGCTAGTTGCACAAAAAGTTTTAAAAAAATAATGTGTGGTATTTCCATTATGGTAAACACTACAGGACAGTCACTGACAGGCATTCAGGGAGAGTTTAATGTATTGAAGAAATGAGCCAAGATCCTCTTGGACAGGCATTTAAAATTTAGTGCCGGTACAGTACATTACCTGCAACAGAATAATAAGGGACAGCATGGGCAAGCAGGAAGAATTTATATGGGGACACTGTGAAACTAAATCTAACAAGAGCGGATTCATCAACATAAATGCAGCTAAGATTAGGCAAAAAGAGAAAGTTGTGGAAACATTTTAAGTAAGAATAGGAGTGTTGAAATAAATTGAATGAATTATTAATTCCTAAATAAGTCAAGATGCACATAAGAGAGCTTACATAGTGCCATTACAGAGCTCTAGTGTAATTACTAATATTATATATATATATATATATATATATATATATATATATATATATATATATATATATATATATATATATATATATATATATATATATATATATATGCTCCAGATATAACAAACCATACATTGTTTTTGTGATTAAAACAATAGGCAAAATGTATGTTCATCATAAGCCTGTTCTTTGCAGGGCTTAAACAAGAGCAAATTCTACTCCTTTAAATATCTGCTGTATTCGGGTGAATGAAAGTTGATTGACTGGTCATATTCATTCTCACTATACTGTCTCATTTAAAGTTCATAATTGCTGATAAGTGTTCTTTACATTTGTTATTATTTAAATAGATAACATTTTTCATTTTTGAATCATTGGAAATCTGATACATTGAATTAAGAATACAACTATGGTTTCCTCCTACGCTCAAAAAATATTCAGGGATGGTAAAGGAGACCTAAAGCCTAAAAATGACATATTTTATGTTATGAACTTATTTCACCAGCCTAAAGTTTCAGCTTGTCAATAGCAGCAATGATCCAGGACTTCAAACTTATCACAGGGGGTCACCATCTTGGAAAGTGTCTGTGACACTCACATGCTCAGTGGGCTCTGAGCAGCTGTTGAAAAGCTAAGCTTAGGGGTTGTCACAAATTATCAAGCAGAAAATTAGGTTGGATTGTAATATAAACTCATCATTTTATTTTACAGTCTAACCTCATTTTCTGCTTTATCATTTGTGATTATTACATTATAATGCTAATTGCACTGGTTTTGTGCTGGCATGTAGTAAATATCTGTATTAACTACTAATCGCCCTTATATTCTAAGGGGTAGATTTATTAAGGGTCGAAGTGAAAATTAGAATTCAACGTTTTTTCGAAACTTTTAGATTCAAATTATGAATTTTCCAAACTCGATTTGAGTTTTAATTAGAATTTCAAAATTGATTATAATCTGTCCCTTTAAGAACTCAAATTCGACTACTCGCCACCTAAAACCTTCCAAATTACTGTATAGGTCAATTGGAGTGGTCCAGGGCTCAATTTGGTGATCTTTACAGCCTTCTGAGTTTTTCAGAGAAAAAAAAACGAAGCTATTTAAATTCGATTCCAGTTTTTATAATTTGAATTGAATTCGATTAGAGTTTTCAGGTCGTTTCAATTCGCCCCAGTAGAAAAATTTGATTTTAATAATAAATTTCAATTTATGGGAGTTTATGGGAGTTTTAAAATGAATTTCACATGAATTCGAAATTCAACCCTTGATAAATGTACCTCCAAGGGGCAGATTAATGAAGGGTCGAATTTCGAATTTGAAAGACTTTGAAATTCGAATTCAAAAAGACCAATCGAAATTGAATCAAAGTTTTTTAGGTCCATCAAATAGGTAAGTTTTCATATGAATAGAAGTAAGATTTCCCAAAACAACCTTGATTTTTCTAAATAGGTTCTAGGAGGTCCCCCATAGGCTAAAACAGCAATTTGGCAGGTTTTAGATGGTGAATGGTTGAATTTGAATTTTTAAAGAGACAGTACATGATCAATTTCGAAATTTGAATTTCTGAATTTTTTTCAAATTCAAATGGAATTTGGACTATTCCCTTGTTGAAGTACACAAAAATTAGCTCAATATTCGATTTTTTTTTTAACTCAGATTTTCACTTCTACCTTTGATAAATCTGCCCCCAAGTGTACTGTATATTTTGAGTCAGCCCCTAAGCTCAGAAACTGAGAGCAGCAGAGAGCATGGGCAGTGAATTAGCAGAAAAGAAGATGGGGAGTAACTGGGGCATCTTTGGAGACACATACTGTATGTTCCCTGCTAAATGGCTGTGGTTGCCTTGGGCTGGTACAGAATCCCAAAACATAATGTACAACATTTCTAGCCTACTTCTTTAGTTAAGCTTTAGTTCTCCTTTAAATGGCTGCTAATAAAATAGTGTGTGTGACTGTTGTATACTTTTTCTACGGCACTGCAGACTATGTCAGTGCTAAATAAATAAAGGATGATAATAATATAAATAATTTAAACTTACCAAGGAAACTAACCCTCAGTTTGAAAAATAGTGTTGAATCTAGCAGCACCTAAACATTGATGGATTTTGAAACTATGCTTACAAGTACAATTACAGTACCAGTGCTGTATATTAAACTGGCTGCTGCCCTTGTGCAGTTTAAATACAAACCGCTTTGCACCTGTTCCTGTCACACTCCATTAATATTATTACCAGCTCTGCGTTGATATTACATGGTTACAGTACTGATCATCATGCTGTTTCCTTTGTGTCGCTTCACACACTGACCTCACTGGATCACAACTGGAGCTTTCCTAACAGGACAAGGAACAGACAAAAGGAGTTAGCTAGAGACCAGTACTGCTGAATGACAGAAAACTCTAGCTGTTACAATAACTTGATGCAGTTATATTGGCTGGTACATGGAAGCCAGGATGTCATTAAAATAGATAAAATTCTATAAAACAGTATTTTAGTACAAAGAAAGTGACCCAGGTAGACATAAATGTACCGAAATAATACATTTTTTTACCTATATTTGAATTTGAATTATTAGCTTTATAATGGTAAAATGTTTTGTAATGCTAATAAGGACAATTAGTGATGGGCGAATTTGGGGCGTTTCGCCGAAAAATTTGCAAATTTCACATGAAACGGCAAAAAATTAGCGAAATGGCGTCCAAAAAAAACGGTCGCTGGCGAACTTTCGCGGGAATTCGCTGCGAATTCGCACCTGGCGAATAAATTCGCCCATCGCTAAGGACAATCAAAATATACAGTATCTGTCTGTTTGTGTGTAATTTCCATTTTAGGGTAAGGTCACACTGAGCGTTTCGGGGAGATTTAGTCGCCTGGCGACTAATCGCCTCGTCTTTGCGACGACCAATCTCCCCGAATGCCTTCCCTCACTCTGCACTGGCTAAAATGAAAAATCGCCGGCGTTTCGTTTTCTGAAGTTGCCCAAAGTTTCCTCGTGAGGTAACTTCAGGCGACTTCGGAAAAAGGAATTGCCGTGTGTGATTAGCACCGGCGATTTTTCATTCTAGCCAGCGCAGAGTGAGGGAAGGCGTTCGGGGAGATTGGTCGCCGATTGCTCCCCGAGACGCTCAGTGTGACCTTACCCTAAGACCTTCCCCTGAGATCTCAAGAGAATATTTTTAAGGTACATTTAAGGAGAAGTTACATTACAGTGGACATATGATAAATAGAATTATCCCAATAAATCAGTCGGTTCATCTGCAGCAGGAGGAGGAGGGGATATTTTGAAAGATATTAGAAAATCAACTCATTGCACCTATTTTACCAAGAATTTTACTGGGGATGTAAAACATTAGCTTAAAGTGATACTGACAAGTTCCACTTCCTATAAAAATCATAGGAATGTGTCAGTATCAAGTAGTTTCTGCACCCGGAATAGTTCCCCTCAAAGCCCCCCTCAAAGCTGCCCCCAGACCCGCAAACCTGCATTCACCCAACCATCCGACACAGCTAAAAGATCTTCTGTGCAGTTTCAGTGACGCTGGGCTGGGGGCGGCTCTATCCTTCCATAGGCTGATTACAAATGAAAACAGGACTTCAGCCTATGGAAGGATCGCTTCAGCCTATGGAAGGATCACTTCAGCCTATGGAAGGATCGAGGGGGGCTTTCAGGGGAACTATTCCCATGAAAGCCCTCTCAAATTCTAGGATTTTTATAGGAACATGTCAGTGTCGCTTTAAAAAAATATAGGTGTGTAAAAAACAACTTCTCCTTTGTGAACATCTACTAAAGCTTGTACAAATCTGCTACTGAGGGTTGGTCTCACTTTGTCTGAGGCCTGTGACTGTGCAGCAATTATTCCTGGATTGTCTTAAGGTGGCCATACACAGGCCCTAGAGCCTACAATTGGAACATCTAGATATAGCTCACTCAAGGTGGTCATATCAGGGCAAGATCCACTCATTTGGAGACCTCTCCAAACAAGCTTATCTGCACATGTATGGCCTTTAGTCTTGTGATACAGGGCACAATCCTGATTAATCCATGCATTGTTGCATTGCACAACCAGCCTAAAATCACATGGGTTTCTTAGGAGTGCCCAAAATGTAGATCGGGATTTACCAGTAGACCTTTATATATTTATTTATAATTCGCCGAAAAATTAGCAAAACGAGAATTTTGACGCCCGTGTCAGTTTTGATGCTTGCGTTGAAGTCAATGGGCATCCGAATAATGTTAAAGCACGACGGTTTTGACGTGAACGACTTTTCCAATGAACGTCTAACATTATTTGACGCCGGCAAATTTTCGCACAAGTTCGCCAGCGACAAAATGCGGAAATCATCACTACCTTTAACTGGTGATCAGTAGATCTCAAGATACCGTCCACAAACAGCTTGTCTATATCACCCTCCTACTTCATGCTTTTCATTCAGACAATTATTATGTTAAGGTTACATAAGAAATAGTTGTTTGTTAAATATAACAATATACATTTTACATGAATCAGTATTTAAGTAATATATCTCATGGAATATAATGCTAACTGCTATTATGGATGTAGATCATAATGGGACAACATCACTAAAAGTAGACCTCGCAATAGTAAAGTATGGGCACTCCTGCTCTAAAGCTTAGTCCTCCCATCAGTGTAAAACAACAAAACCTTTCCAGTTATCCAGTGTTATTTGTTTTCTTTTATTTGCTTTGTTTGTTTGTTTGTTTTTTTGCTGAAAGAAATGAAACTCTAAAGGTCAGTGTCTGCCATTGGCTATTTGCATCAAGGATCAATGAAATGTGTATTGTTTTATGGGTTTTTCAGCACCAATATATGGTAATACTAGACTATCTCAAGACCTTCTGTTGATCTGTATTTTATTCAGATCACAAAAACTATTTTTTTAACACAAGCCCTTTTGGATGGTGATCCTTTCCATCATCATGTAGGACCTTGCTGGGCTTCTCCCTTATATAAATAATCCATGTTTACATTGTCCTAAACCTGAAAAATTCTTCTTTAGTGTATCATCTCCAATGTATAAAATTATTGAAATGATGAAATGCAAAAGATATTTGTAATACTGTAATTGCTTGTAAATCTTAATGGCTATTTCTAACATAAAGCATCATTGTATAAAAGCATAAGTATAGTTGGCCATCACCCAAACCTATAACTTTTATCACTACTTGAGCCCTTAGGACTGCATTATAGTATTAAGAATTCTTTTTTACCCAGGACAGTGGTGAAACTAGAACATGAGTTGCAGCATTTTGAGAGATCTCATTGCAGCAACAGCATAATAATTGTCACTGCTGACCTGATGTGGGTTAAGACAACAGTGGACATTTTTATTATCATTTATAAAGCAATAATACAGTTACACAGCACTATACTGAGATTATACATTATACACATCAGGGTGGTGTATTTTATCAGGAGCCAATTGACCTGTCTGTTTTTAGAGTGTTGGAGGAAACCCAGAGATAACTCCTATACCAGAATTATACTAAGACTATTATATGAGCCCACAACAAACCCAATGATGCAGTGGTGTGGGTGGTATATTAAGTAAGGAACAAGATAACCTCAAAGTGCTGTTTTACACCTATTAATTTTGCCTATTTACTAACATATGAATTTCTATTTTTTCACAAATCTAATTATTCTCAAAAATTTTACTTTTTTTATTTCTCTAAAGCTGTAAAAATGTATCACTGAGAAAGTGTAAAACCACAAAAAACTCTAATACAAAATTCTGGCAAGTAAAAACAGTGGAGGTTCTATAGATGTCAATGGGAGCTGCGTTTTAGAGGTTTTTTCTGCTAGTAATTGTCCGAAAAACGAAAATTTTGACAGGTTTTTAATATTCAGATATTTTAATGAATGACATTTATAGAGAAAATAAGTATATTTGTATATTTGGTTTCCAAAAATTTCTAAACCCACTAAAATGAGAATGTTGATACATAGGCTTCCCAATATCCTTCAACAGCATTAAAAGGGGGATAATGAGAACAAAAGTGAAAACAAGTTTTCAACAGGAAAACGAATATCAATGAAAGCCAAATACTAATTCCCCTTATTGTAGAGCTAATACAATTTTACACATTATCTATACAGATGATAAAAGCCCATACTTACTAATATTCTATCACAGACAAAGTGGCAAAATATTTCTCTGTGCACTGATGTAAATGTAGGGAATTGCTTCGATAGATAAGCACTCTCTGCTCATTAGATTCATGTTAACAATGCCATTTTGATATAATGCTCTTGGGGTACATTGTGATAGAAAGTCTTTAAACACTGTGAATTACTGCCCCCTCCTTGAAAGTACTCATAGCTGAAGGATTACCTGTGAAAAGACCGTGTGTTCCTTCTCAAGCGTGTCTTTTATTATCCCCCCTCACTTCACCACAGCCTGAGCAGATGGAGAATGGTTAGTAAAATGGTCATGAAACTGCTGTTTCTCCCATCTCTCCACTGTGTCATTTCATTGCGCACACAAACGAGGTTAATAAAAGAATTTATGATACTGATGCAGCTAAAGTGAATAGTCCTAAAATGCTCTGTTAACTTTCCTGTACGCCCTCATGTCTATCATCACAATAAAGAAACACTTCAAAGGTACATTAATGCTTAAAAACGAGTTGTTCTATAACACATCTGAGCAATCACAAATGCACTTTGATGGAAGTGGCTTTAAAAATCCATTTTAGTGGCAAAGTTGCGCAAATAACAGAGAGGCCGGATAAGTGGTCATGCCATGTTGTGCAGGGGCAGTTGTGGTCATGTTAATGTCATGTAATATTAATGCTTCTTATAATTAATTAAAAATACTTTGATTAGCTCCATTATATTACAGGGCCTCAAAACCCATTGCAGAAACCAATTTTTTATTGGAATTACTTTCCAATATCAATTCTATTAGGCAAAGGGGTTGGATTATGACAAATAGGAGTATTGTGAGATGGCTTAGTGCTCCTGTTGTATAGTATTTTATTTGTATTCTGTTTTACTGCAGATATACATGCGTTCAAAATAAATAGAAATGTATAATGTGATACATAGTAAATGGCACCAGGTGTAACCTAATACAACAGGTTGTAAACTGTGATAGGCATAACATGGTTTGTATCTTAAAAGTTTTAAGGCAAAGTTTGAAGCAGTTCCAGATGCCCATATGAACAAGATATTTCTCTAAGTAGATCATAAGTAAATGTAACCTACTAATTTCTATGGTTTACTAGACCAGGTGTTAAGTTTGCTAATTTTATTACATTATCACCATAGAAATTGTAGAATCGCAAGTAAGTAAGAGTGATGGAGGATTTATCAAGCGTAACCACTTTAATATTATCTTGCTTATGTGAGTGGTGCAGAACAGGAGTTGCATAAATGGAGAATAACATTTCTCCTATATAAAATATGAACATCACTCACATTGTTCACTAAGGCACCAAGGCATCCACACAGACTAAAATGACTGTCATTTGTCACAAGCTCAGTGTTTAGTTATGAGATATCACTCTCAGACAACTCTTCAAATTGTAATATATTAATATTTCCCCAACAGGCTAAAGAAATGACAGGCTAATACTTGTGCCAGACACTAGGAGGAGGTTTCATCTTGCTTAAGAATTCCTGTGTTCCTGAACAGAAAGCTTTCAGTGAATTAGAACAAAAATACAGTTGTTTTTTACGAAATAGTTTATTTATTAAGTACTAAACTGGAGGCAGAGAGAAATAAGGCTAATGTTTATTTAAGATTGGGGAAATATAAGGGGGCAATAGGTGTAACTTAATTTTCCCCAGGGCACAAGTGCTAAAGCAATAAGGGGTTCAACAGAATGCCCTTTAGTGTTCATCTAACAATCAGTTTCACCCCAGGGAATGCTACAATCTGCTCCATGAGCTGGACTCAAAACCCAGTATGGGGAGCAGGCTGCATCACCAGGAGGCCTGCCATAAAGATGGGTAATGGGTAGGGGGGTGCAAGAGGGGGAAGGCCTATGTACCTCCCCCCCCCTTGGATAAAGCGCTGTTTAGGCCACAAGTCTTTTACTCTAAAACAGAGTGCAGAATCTTAAGACTATTCTGCAACCGCAGAAGGCAGTTTACTTAGTGCAAGTCAAATCCTTGTGTTTGCAGAGATCTGATATTTCCTACTATTTCCTACTATGCCTCAGGGCCTTGACCTTTAGGGCATTACTTATAATGTTTACTTTTAGAACCTATTTAAATGTTATAAAGAATATTTGCTTGGGTGAAAAAATATATTGTGTTTAGCTTATGGGTAGACTTGTCTCTGTTTAGCTAAAATTTCAAGGCAGGCAATTAGTTGTTAGGCGAGGTGACTATATTGACAAGCACACCTTTCAAATTTTTGCATTCTACTGATTGTTTCCTTACTGGCCTACCAGCCTACCAATTAGATAATTATTAAATTCTGTAATCATTATTGTATTTATTAGTAAAATTACTTTGGGATAAGCGAGCTGTATTAGCCATATTGGGAGTTTAAAGTTATCATTTGTTTCTGGCATTGAAAGAATTAAATTGTTGGTATTATACTGGATTGTGCCACTACTACATAACAACTCTCTTCTAAAAATTGGTTCTGTAAAATGATTTCTTAGACTGATGGATAGAGCGGCATCCTAAAATCACAGGGCCTATTTCAAAGTGTCCCTTTAAAACTAACAGCTTAATGTCAACAAAGTCTCAGGGTAAAGACTTTGAAATTCTTTAACAGTTCTACAAAATAGGTTTTTCACAGCCCTTTAGAGAAATCAAACCTTCCTTTTAAGTCTTGCAGCCTTTGTATTTTTCCTGGCAAATCTGAAAGCTGCTGTTTAAAGTATTTACTTGCACTTGAATATTATAGCGTGGAAGACAGACAAGAAGACAGGCATTTGGCTTGGGATAACTGTAAATGGTTTACTCATTGGATGGTCTTGAAAACATAAGTCAATGTGTAAAGAGTTTCAGTCCCTGCATTTTTTTTTGGTGTTTCTTGGTCAAATTTATGGCTTTGAGACCAAAATTATACCCTTCCTGATCATACCCTACCGAGGCTCTTTTAATTATTGATTGGAATGGGTGGAAAATTGCAGAAGACTGGACTGAATTGGGCCTTAAATATAGAAGAGTCTATACTAAATGGGGATGCCATGTTCTGAAATCATTGGATTGAAGATAATTTTATTTTCAGAACATGACCAGATCCAGAACAGTTACTGACAGTGTAACATTTTTAACCCCAGAGATCATTTCTTGACAAAAAGATTAGTTCTCTTAGGGTACATTTCTGTCTGTCACTAATGCTCCTTCATTATGATCTTTCTTTGGACTTTTAGATTTTTTTCAAATTAAATCTTAATTCTTTTTGATATTAAACTGGCAGCCTTAAAACATGCAGAACATGGGCACCTTAATACTATGAAATTACTCTTGAAAATAATGTATTGAGGGCAAAAAATCTTTTGACGTTGGTCATAAAAAACTCTTATTCACAACAAAAGTGTTTTAAGACTAGTCTTATTTTGTGTTGGGGATCTGATGAATGATTCACATATAGTCACCCACATGTGGGCCACATATTTGGAAACTGGGAGATTGACTGTGCTCTTCATAAGAGCTGAATAAATTCTTTCGTTGATGGGGTTAGTTTTTTATTTTGTAATTTTTAAGTGTTAATTTGCTGAGTATTGTGGTTATGTTCTTAATTTTATTGTGGTTATGTTCTTACTTTTAGCTTCTACCTTGTAAAATGGTCTTGGAAAAAAACACTCAAACAGCCAAAAGGCTTTAATGGCATTCAGACTAAATAACTGGGTCATATGGTAACTATAATTGAAATGTATCTTTTTGTCAGTTGCCTTATAACCACCTGCTTACGCTAATGGCTTTCCCAATATTTTGCTAGCCTTTACACCTACTGGTAGTTGGCCAATTATCCCAATGTAATTTCTTTTTATTTCATACATGTTAAGCTTTGCTACAAACATGCCATGGCTTAAATAATTTCCTTTCAATTTTAAATGGCAATGTGACCATTGAGAAATGTCTGTACATATGAGGCAAACCTTAATACGAATGTGACAGGCTTGTATCTAGCTTTCCACTATGGCCTTTTCAGATGTTGCTTTTTGCCCTAGATCTCTTGATTACAAACCTTTTTTCTTTCTCTCCTTTGGGGTTAAATGTCTAAAAAAGCTGTTTGATGTGACACATGGATTCTGTCATATCTTACCTTTAAGGTCTCTTGTTGAAAGCTTGCTCCTTTCAGTACATTGGAGGAGCCCATTATCTGATGGCTTATATTTGGGAGTGTAGCATGCCAGTCCTTGACCCCCTACTCTTTCCTGCCAGTCAACAGATGTGCTGGGATTTAAATGACCTACTATGATGCGAATACAAATTATAAAGATATAGGAAATGCATCAGCTGTAGTAACTGACCCAAATTAATAATACAAAGCAAAAGTTAATTGTTTGTGCTCGCCGTCAGTTTCAGCTGCTCAACGTAGATGAAAGATGTTTAAGTGTTTCAATATACAAAAAAACTAAATGAAAAAAAAATAATTATACAAATATTTTAATTTTATACAAAAAACATCAACCTAGTAATAATCCCACCTCCCACCTAGCAATTCAGCTCAATGCACTAGATTATAGAATGTCAAACTTTGTGTTATACCTAATTTCAAGTTCAAATTTTACAGCAATTCAACTGAATATAAGATATAAGCCATCCATGGCAAGAGAAAAGAAAACCATTCAGAAATGAAAGGGGCAATCAGATCATTATTTGAATTAACATTTTACTAAGATTATTAATATCAGTAGTCTTGTATTTATTGGTGAATAAGGCTTATTTTGAGTACTAGAGCCCAAACTACACTCCACATTGTAGATGGAGCCTGGCAAGTGATTTATAAAGAAGAAGAATTAAACTCCACACAACTCATTTTAATACACAATGTAGAACAAAATCTTACTGATTTTTGCTGCCACTGATGGGCATTGGTTGCTAAAGCTGTATTTATTACATTGACCAGCATTGAATCTCGCATTCAGAACACCAGTTTCTCAAAATCCCTCTAGAGTGACACAAAGATGAATTCAAATATTCTGTATGTTTTTGTACTTCTAGGCATCCATCTCAGGTCATTATGCCTGATCCTGTGCTTTAGGAATGAGCCTACACTTCACAATGGAACTGATTTCAGATAGGCTATTGTTTCTCCTTCTCAATGTAAATGAAAGTGCTGTGGATTGCTGTTCTCATAGCTACCATTAGGTGGGGCATGGGAGCATTTTTAGCAATGCAGGTGTCAGTGCTGGGGGTAAAGTCAGGGGTGATATCACTCCAACTTGCAGTGCAGCAGTAAAGCGTGACAGAATTGTATTAGAGCACAAGTCACATGACTGGGGACACATGGGAAATTGACATGTTTAGTCCCATGTCATATTTCAAAATTAAATATAAAAAACATGCTCTATTGAAAAACAGATTTCAATACAGAATTCTGCTGGAGCAGCACTATTACGCAACTGTTGCATTTTGTAGAAAAGTGTTCCCATGACAGAATCCCTTTAACTATAGACTGTATTTCCAGTAATGTCTAGGATTTACATGTGTTTAAACTTTGGGTCCATCACCAAGGAATATGGATACTGAAGAATGCCATGATATTCTATTACTCGTTTTCAAAAGTCTTGCCAAGTTTAAATTAGCATAATCATTGTTATAAAGCTAACTATACCAGTAATTATTTAAATTTGCATAGTTTTACATTTAGCAATAATTCCTTTTTTTTTTAAAAAAATGCATGATTGTATTGCCATAACTAGAGATGTCGCGAACTGTTCGCCGGCGAACTTGTTCGCGCGAACATCGGGTGTTCGCACTCGCCGGAAGTTCGCGAACGTCGCGCGACGTTCGCCATTTTGGGTTCGTCATTGTTGGCGCTTTTTTTTGCCCTCTCACCCCAGACCAGCAGGTACATGGCAGCCAATCAGGAAGCTCTCCCCTGGACCACTCCCCTTCCCTATAAAAACCGAAGCCCTGCAGCGTTTTTTCACTCTGCCTGTGTGTGCTGAAGAGATAGTGTAGGGAGAGAGCTGCTGCCTGTTAGTGATTTCAGGGACAGTTGAAAGTTTGCTGGCTAGTAATCGTTTTGATACTGCTCTGTTATTGGAGGGACAGAAGTCTGCAGGGGTTTGAGGGACATTTTAGCTTAGGTAGCTTTGCTGGCTAGTAATCTACCTTCTACTGCAGTGCTCTGTATGTAGCTGCAGTGGGCAGCTGTCCTGCTTCTGATCTCATCTGCTGACTGCTGCAATAACAGTAGTCCTTGTAAGGACTGCTTTTATTTATTTTTTTGTTGTTTTACTACTACTACTACTACTACTATAAGAGCCCAGTGCTATTAGTCTAGCAGTGTTGGGGAGTGGGACTGGTGTGCTAATCTGCTGCTCCTAGTAGTTCAGCAGCACCAACTTTAATTTTTTTTTTTTAATATTCATTTTTTTTTTATTTTACTTTTTTTTATTTTACTACCGCTGTAGTAGTGTATAAGTTGACCTTTTAGGCATTATTTGCCCTGTAGGCATTATTTGCACACTGTTTTCTTCAACCCGCCATCTAGCTGTGTGACCTTGTTCACATTCTGTCTAAATATCCATAATATTACCGTCTCCAGAAAAAACACCGGAGTGACTTTTTTCAAGCAGCATTCATATATTTTACGTAATCCGTATCCACCGCTGTAGTAGTGTATACGTTGACCTTGTAGGCATTATTTGCACAGTGTTTTCTTCAACCCGCCATCTAGCTGTGTGACCTTGTTCACATTCTGTCTAAATATCCATAATATTACCGTCTCCAGAAAAAACACCGGAGTGACTTTTTTCAAGCAGCCATAATATATTTTACGTAATCCGTATCCACCGCTGTAGTAGTGTATACGTTGACCTTGTAGGCATTATTTGCACAGTGTTTTCTTCAACCCGCCATCTAGCTGTGTGACCTTGTTCACATTCTGTCTAAATATCCATAATATTACCGTCTCCAGAAAAAACACCGGAGTGACTTTTTTCAAGCAGCCATAATATATTTTACGTAATCCGTATCCACCGCTGTAGTAGTGTATACGTTGACCTTGTAGGCATTATTTGCACAGTGTTTTCTTCAACCCGCCATCTAGCTGTGTGACCTTGTTCACATTCTGTCTAAATATCCATAATATTACCGTCTCCAGAAAAAACACCGGAGTGACTTTTTTCAAGCAGCCATAATATATTTTACGTAATCCGTATCCACCGCTGTAGTAGTGTATACGTTGACCTTGTAGGCATTATTTGCACAGTGTTTTCTTCAACCCGCCATCTAGCTGTGTGACCTTGTTCACATTCTGTCTAAATATCCATAATATTACCGTCTCCAGAAAAAACACCGGAGTGACTTTTTTCAAGCAGCCATAATATATTTTACGTAATCCGTATCCACCGCTGTAGTAGTGTATACGTTGACCTTGTAGGCATTATTTGCACAGTGTTTTCTTCAACCCGCCATCTAGCTGTGTGACCTTGTTCACATTCTGTCTAAATATCCATAATATTACCGTCTCCAGAAAAAACACCGGAGTGACTTTTTTCAAGCAGCCATAATATATTTTACGTAATCCGTATCCACCGCTGTAGTAGTGTATACGTTGACCTTGTAGGCATTATTTGCACAGTGTTTTCTTCAACCCGCCATCTAGCTGTGTGACCTTGTTCACATTCTGTCTAAATATCCATAATATTACCGTCTCCAGAAAAAACACCGGAGTGACTTTTTTCAAGCAGCCATAATATATTTTACGTAATCCGTATCCACCGCTGTAGTAGTGTATACGTTGACCTTGTAGGCATTATTTGCACACTGTTTTCTTCAACCCGCCATCTAGCTGTGTGACCTTGTTCACATTCTGTCTAAATATCCATAATATTACCGTCTCCAGAAAAAACACCGGAGTGACTTTTTTCAAGCAGCCATAATATATTTTACGTAATCCGTATCCACCGCTGTAGTAGTGTATACGTTGACCTTGTAGGCATTATTTGCACACTGTTTTCTTCAACCTGCCATCTAGCTGTGTGTATTATCGTTTCCAGAAAAACCAACTGAGTTTTTGTTGTTGTTGTTGTTTTTTAAAAAATAATGCCAGGCAAAGGCAGGCCGCCACGCAGAGGCCGTGCTAGGGGCCGTGCTGCTATGCAATCCTGTGGCCTTAGCAAATTGCCCAGTTTTAAAAAGCCAATGACCCTGAACTCCCAAAATGCTGAAGAGGTAGTTGACTGGCTTACACAGCACACCCCATCCTCTACCGTTTCTAACTTTACCACAACATCCTCCTCATCCTCCACTGCTATGGCCACCCCACGTAACACTTCCTCCACCACCGGTGCCCCTTCTTCACTGGGGTCAGAGGAGTTATTTTCCCATGAGTTTCTTGAACTGAGTAATGCGCAACCATTATTGCCAGAAGAAGATGAAGGAGATGAGGACCTTACACCAGATTTAATTCTGGCAGAGAACACGACAGAGATGGACATAATGAGTGATGAGGAGGAGGTCCCCGCTGCTGCTTCCTTCTGTGATGTGTCAGAAGAAATTGATGCATCTGAGGAGAATGATGATGAGGAGATTGATGTTTTGTGGGTGCCTAGTAGAAGAGAGCAAGAGGAGGGTAGTTCAGATGGAGAGACGGAGAGTCAGAGAGGCAGTAGGAGAATAAGACTTAGAAGAAGCAGGGAGGACAGCCCGCAGGGATCAGTAGGGCAACAACATGTATCGGCACCTGTGTTCAGCCGGCCAACGCACCCGCCATTGCCGCCAATGCCGCCAACTTCTACTGTTACCGCCAGATCGCACACTTCCAAAAAGTCAGCAGTGTGGGATTTTTTTAATGTGTGTGCCTCTGACAAAAGCATTGTAATTTGCAATGAGTGCAGTCAGAAACTGAGCCTTGGTAAGCCCAACAGCCACATAGGTACAACTTCTATGCGAAGGCACATGAGCGGCAAGCACAAAGCACTTTGGGAGCAACACCTCAAAGGCAACAGGCAAACTAAAAGCCACACTCCTTCTGGTCCAGCATCTTACTGCTCTACCTCTGCTCTCCTTGACCCGTCTGAACCACCCTCCACTCCGCCTTCCACCTTGACCACCTGTTCCCATTCCCAGTCATCTGCCACCAGCCAAGTTTCTGTGAAGGCCATGTTTGAGCGTAAGAAGCCAATGTCTGACTGTCACCCCCTTGCCCGGCGTCTGACAGCTGGCTTGTCTGCACTCTTAGCCCGCCAGCTTTTACCATACCAGCTGGTGGACTCTGAGGCCTTCCGCAAATTTGTAGCAATTGGGACACCGCAGTGGAAGGTACCCAGCCGCAATTTTTTTTCTAAAAAGGGAATACCACACCTGTACCAACATGTGCAGAGCCAAGTTACCGCATCTCTGTCACTTAGTGTTGGGCCAAAGGTCCATATGACTACTGACGCATGGTCCTCCAAGCATGGTCAGGGCAGGTATGTCACCTACACTGCCCACTGGGTGAACTTGGTAATGGCTGGGAAGCAGGGAATGGGTAGCTCAACAACAACAGTGGAGTTGGTGTCACCGCCACGGATTGCACGCGGTTCTGCCACCACCTCTACTCCTCCATCGCTCTCTACCTCGTCTTCTTCTTCTTCTTACTCTGCTGCTGGGTCCTCCTTCTCCTCCTCCACACCTGTGCACCCCAGCTCCCCCTAGGCTATTCGACGTGCCAGGTACGCCGTTGTCACGCTGTCTTGGGGATGACGTGCCTGGAAAGCAAAAACCATACCGGATCTGTACTCCTGTCATCTCTGCAGTCACAGGCCGATCGGTGGCTGACCCCACACCAACTGCAGATCGGAAAAGTGGTGTGTGACAATGGAAGCAATCTGTTGGCAGCGTTGAGACTAGGCAATTTAACACATGTGCCCTGCATGGCACATGTGTTAAATTTAATAGTCCAACGTTTTGTCTCCAAGTACCCAGGATTCCAGGACGTTCTCACCCAGTCCAGAAAGGTGTCGGCCCATTTCAGACGTTCCTACACAGCCATGGCACGCCTTGCTGACATTCAGCAGCGCTACAACATGCCAGTCAGGCGTTTGATTTCTGACAGCCAGACTCGCTGGAATTCAACGCTCCTTATGTTGGAACGTCTGCTGCAACAACAAAGGGCCGTCAACGAGTACCTTTTTGAACTGGGTGGTAGGACTGGATCTGCACAGCTGGGGATTTTTTTCCCCCGTTACTGGGTGCTTATGCGCGATGCCTGCAGGCTCATGCGACCTTTTGAAGAGGTGACAAATATGGTCAGTCGCACCGAAGGCACCATCAGCGACCTAATACCCTTCGCTTTATTCCTGGAGCGTGCCGTGCGACGAGTGACAGATGAGGCTGTAGACCAGCGTGACGAGGAGCTGGAAGCGCACGATTTCTGGTCGGAATCACCAGAACGAACCCAGGCACCTGCTGCAACGCAGGGAGAGGTGCCAGATGTGGAGTCAGAGGAGGAAGGTGGCTTTGTGGAGGAGGAGGAGGAGGACCAACAGGAGCAGGCTTCCCAGGGGGCTAGTGGTGACCTTTTGGGGACCCCTGGTCTTGTACGTGGCTGGGGGGAGGAGACCGTGGATGATGCAGTCCTTGATAATGAGGAAGCGGAGATGGATAGCTCTGCATCCAACCTTGTGAGAATGGGGTCTTTCATGCTGTCATGCCTGTTGAAGGACCCCCGTATCAAGAGGCTTAAGGAGAAGGACCTGTACTGGGTCGCAACGCTACTAGACCCTCGGTACAAGCATAAAGTGTCAGAAATGTTACCAACATACCACAAGTCCGAAAAGATGCGGCATTTACAAACCAGCCTGCAAAACATGTTGTACAATGCTTTTAAGGGTGATGTCACTTCAGGAACTCATCAACATTCCAGGGGCAGAGGTGCCAGTAATCCTGCCACGAGCACACCTGCAAGGACAAAGCCCTTTGGCCAGTCTGTAACGTCAGACATGCAAATGTTTTTCTGTCCAAGGCAGCGCCACAACCCTTCTGGATCCACCCTCAAAGAACGCCTCGACCGGCAGGTAGCGGACTACCTGGCATTAACTGCAGATATCGACACTCTGAGGAGCGATGAACCCCTGGACTACTGGGTGCGCAGGCTTGATCTGTGGCCAGAGCTGTCACAATTTGCCATGAACCTCTTGTCTTGCCCAGCCTCAAGTGTGCTCTCAGAAAGGACCTTCAGTGCAGCAGGAGGGATTGTAACTGAGAAGAGAACTCGCCTAGGTCACAAAAGTGTCGATTACCTGACCTTTATTAAAATGAATGAGGGGTGGATCTCGGAGGGTTACTGCACGCCGGAAGACTTGTTCTGACTTCTATGCAGCTGTCCTTCTCTTCAAGCCTCATGACTCCACACACAGCTGTCCTTTAGCGTCCTCCTCCTCCCTCCGCCACCGTTACAAACTAGGGTGCAAAACCCTACTGGTTTAATTTTTTCTGGCCTCTGTGCTTCAGTGGCTGCAACCAAAAAAAACTGGGCAAACAATGTCTACAAGGTCAACGTATGGCAAAAAATGACTATTTTCAGCATTTATATGGCATATTTTTTCTGGCAACTGTGCTTCAGTGGCTGCGTCCAAAAAAATGCATATTTTCTGCATTTATATGGCATAATTTTTCTGGCCTCTGTGCTTCAGTGGCTGCAACCAAAAAAATGCATATTTTCAGCATTTATATGGCATAATTTTTTCTGGCCTCTGTGCTTCAGTGGCTGCAACCAAAAAAAATTTATATTTTCAGCATTTATATGGCATAATTTTTCTGGCCTCTGTGCTTCAGTGGCTGCAACCAAAAAAATGCATATTTTCAGCATTTATATGGCATAATTTTCTGGCCTCTGTGCTTCAGTGGCTGCAACCAAAAAAATGCATATTTTCAGCATTTATATGGCATAATTTTTCTGGCAACTGTGCTTCAGTGGCTGCGACCAAAAAAATGACTATTTTCAGCATTTATATGGCATATTTTTTCTGGCCTCTGTGCTTCAGTGGCTGCGGCCAAAAAAACTGGGCAAACAATGCCTACAAGGTCAACGACGTTGACCTTGTAGGCATTGTTTGCCCAGTTTTTTGGCCGCAGCCACTGAAGCACAGAGGCCAGAAAAAATATGCCATATAAATGCTGAAAATAGTCATTTTTTGCCATACGTTGACTCAACGTATATGGCAAAAAATGACTATTTTCAGCATTTATATGGCATATTTTTTCTGGCAACTGTGCTTCAGTGGCTGCAACCAAAAAAACTGGGCAAACAATGTCTACAAGGTCAACGTATGGCGAAAAATGACTATTTTCAGCATTTATATGGCATATTTTTTCTGGCAACTGTGCTTCAGTGGCTGCAACCAAAAAAACTGGGCAAACAATGTCTACAAGGTCAACGTTATGGCGAAAAATGACTATTTTCAGCATTTATATGGCATATTTTTTCTGGCAAACTGTGCTTCAGTGGCTGCGTCCAAAAAAACTGGGCAAACAATGCCTACAAGGTCAACGTATGGCAGTTGTTTAAAGAGAACAGTAGATTACTAGCCAGCAAAGCTACCTAAGCTAAAATGTCCCTCAAATCCCTGCAGACTTCTGTCCCTCCAATACAGAGCAGTATCAAGCAGATTACTAGCCAGCAAACTTACTATCATCTGTCCTTGAAATCACTAACAGCTCTCCCCCTACACTATCTCTTCCAAGCACACACAGGCAGATTTTTCAGATACATTTTGCCCTTGATCCCCCTCTGGGCATGCCACTGTCCAGGTCGTTGCACCCTTTAAACAACTTTAAAATCATTTTTCTGGCCAGAAATTTTTTTTTAGATGTTAAAGTTCGCCTTCCCATTGAAGTCTATGGGGTTCGCGAACCGTTCGCGAACCGCTCGCGTTTTTGCGCAAGTTCGCGAATATGTTCGCGAACTTTTTTTCCGACGTTCGCTACATCCCTAGCCATAACAAAATAAACCATCAATTAATCTATTACACCCTGTATTGTGTATGTCTACTACTGAGGTTCCTTGACTGTTCAGACAAGTGGCATTAACTTGAGCTTCTTTACTGATGATGGAAGGTGGGTGGATAAAGAGGGTAGTCTTTGCTAAGACAGTAAACAAGAAGGAGGAATATGATAGAAAAAGGCAGCAGTAAACAAACTATACAATAAAGATAGTAAGATGAGATAAATATTTCTGACAATAAAACAATGTAGGAGGATTTGGGAAAGAATGGGTGAAAGGGCAGCTTGAAAATGAAGGGCTGTTTAAAACAAAATATATGAATCATGAAAGAGAAAAATATGGTTTATACAGAGGAAACATGCAGAAAAATCATGTACATATAAAAATATTAAATGAGAACTAAAACCAGGAATGTAGTCTTCTTGAAGGACGTCTTGAACCAGCGCAGTAGAAATCTATTCATTACATTTTTTGTCTTTGTATGCCCTTTTGCTTCTACTCACAAACCAGGCACATAGAGATGACTTCTGTAGGTATATACTGTAGAATCAGGCAATATACCAGAAAGTGAGGTTACATCTGATAGATAAATGGTACCTTTAGCCCAAACCTCATTTATGAAGTAATCCTTTGTCAGCCTTCAATGCATGGAGGATAAAGGAAAGCTAGATAGAACTCTTTCCTCGTATGTTTGAGCATACTGGACATAGTATGCTTTGCCTTCACTGTATACAGAGGGGCAGTCTGGCAGGGATACAAATCCTTTATCTGGTTTCAGTAAGTGTGACGAGTAGGCTGTTATGTTTTCAGAAAGACAAAGAGCTCAGGATGTCTTTATGCTGTTCTTGCTGCTGTTATGATTATAGTGAGAACACATTTTATCCAAAGCCTCTTGAAGTGGAAAATTCAATTAGAAGAACAAGTGTATGGCGGTTGTGCAATTAGCAAACAAGGCAGCGTCCAGGAATCCCGCTGACCAGGTTCATAACAGAAATAAACATAGAAAGTGTAATAAGTGGGATTGCATCCAGGATCAGTCATGAATAAGCCAGAATTATTTAGCTTTATCCTCGATGTCTCGGCTTTTCGGTTAACAAAGAGGTCATCTGGAGCCTTGGCACTGCACATGGTAAACCAAAGAGAGCATAGACAAGAACAAAATAAAAAGTGCACATTTTATTATTCTATAAATATATACTGTATATTACAATAAAGTGCATGCACAGATATATAGCACACATAGAAATCTGTTGGCAAGACCTGTCAACCCAAATACACTATTCAGTATCTGTCATAAGCATTAGGTATTAGGTTCAAAATGTTTTTCCATTTAATTTAATGAGGCAAAAATGCTTACTGTTATAGAATCAGCACACCAGTTGTAAAATAATTGCTAATGCACAGTGCACAATGCAGTACATGTACAACTAGTGCAACCATTTCTACATGAGAAAAGCTAATCACTTCTGTGCATTTGTCCATACATCACATGCTACTCTAATTTGCATATTTAAAATCAGTACAGGCATCAGAATTGAAGCTGGCCAGCCTAGTAAAGTCACATGAAAGAAGAATTGGATTTTGCTCAGTTACATCTGAAACCGATTCTCATCCCTTATTGCTATAGTGGCTTTACTAAATTAGACAAGCAGAGAAAACCTATTCATCTCACTTACTCTTATGCTGCAGTTTTGATGATCTTGGGGTTTTGCTGAGTCCCAAACTGGAACTTGGAATCACTAATTAACAATTTCCAAAGTATTTCAGGTGAAATGAAAGTCCCAGTTTTGAAGTCTAGAAGTCGTATTTATTTTATTTCTTTTCCATAGAAGAAAAGAAGTTATTTTCTAGGTCTATTTTCTTTTTAAAACTAAATGTGTTTTTTTTTTAATATGTGTCACTGTCAGAGAGTGCCAGGAAGTGAGAGCTTTCTTTGAAAGATAGAAAAACTCTCTTTTTTTTCTGGGAACTCTGGGGAGTAAATGTAAGCGTTCTTTAAAAGGAAAAAAAATCAATAAGTTCTTTGAAACAACTGTGGGGGTTTTTTATTGCAGGTGGGAATTCAGTAAAGCAAAGAAGGTGTTGCTGAATTGTTTTCTGAAAATAACACGAAGAATGGGGGGATTAGCTTATTTTATTTTTAGGGTTGATTAAGAAATTATTTTGTGTTTGTGAAGTAACTGAGCCTATATTAGAAGGACAGGGTATGTGTCAGTGTCAGTAGAGGATGGATAGATAGATGGATGGATAGAGAGAGAGAGAGAGAGAGAGAGAGAGAGAGAGAGAGAGAGAGAGAGAGAGAGAGAGAGAGAGAGAGAGAGATGATAGAATCACTGAATACCATAAAATAATATATTTACTGTGGCTTCATTATTAACTATAATATTGCTATTATATTATTATATTATACTGCATACTGTGTTTTAAAGATATCCAAATTCAGTGGTCCATCAGTTTATGATATTGAAGTCACTGCAACTTGCACTTCACTGCTGATGTTTAGGCAAACCCTAGAATACTTTTAATTGCTGTGAGCAGAAACTGGATCCTGGAGCACAAGTGCCATTTTTCCTTCACTCATTATAAGCTCTTTAACTGTGCCATTTAGCCATATTTCAATTTGAATAACTGTACAGGTATGAGCAGTGATGGGCGAATTTGTCTCATTTCGATTCTCCACGAATTTCGCAATTTCGCATGAAACGGGTGAAAAATTCTCAAAAGCAAATTTTTATTTGCATAAGTCTGTGTTCCAACGTTTCGGCCCTCCTTAGGGCTTTTTTCAAGGCCTTGAAAAAGGCCCTAAGGAGAGCCGAAATATTTACTTATGCAAATAAATATTATTTGAAATGGAGTGCGGCTCTATGTGAAGAAATGGAGTGCGGCTCTATGTGAAAACTATAAATAATATTTGAAACAGCACCCACATCTCAGAAATCTGGATCAGAGTGCGGCTGCCTGCAGGAAATGATAGATAGATAGATAGATAGATAGATGATAGATTGGATGGCACACCGCTTCCAAATTACACCCGGTTGCACGGTTTAAACATTAGTATATGTCCATAGAAAGAAACCAGCAACTACAGGGTACTGTATCAAAAAAGTGTATTAAAGAAAAGCATGTACCGCCAACGTGACATTTCAGTCCCTATTGGGACCTTTCTCAAGGCAACCACACCTTTCAATTAGTGTACTATATATACACAATCAAACAATTAACATAAGCAAGTGTTCACACATTCATGAAATAGCAACAAAGTGATTGGTGCACCATAAGCGTCATCAAATGGTTGTCTTGATAGAGGTGTGGTTGTCCAATAGGGACCGAAACGCCACTTTGGCTGTACATGCTTTTCTTTAATACACTCTTTTGATTTTTCAAGAATACCCTGTAGTTGATGGTTTCTTTCTATGTATATATATATATACAAAGAAGAAGGTAAGCACTCACAGGTCTTAAAATGTTCAAAAAGTGAAAATTTATTGAAGAATTTTTTCTGACGTTTCGGCTAAACCTATAGCCTTTCTCAAAGTAACAAATGTGAATCTGACCAAACAATTTAAACACTCACATGGCGGGAAAGTGGTGTGATGACGTCATCACGTGTCAGGGGGGAGTGAATACATCAATACAGTGCATCAAAAACATACAGTGCTATACAAGTATGTGTAAATTAACAAAAAATGAGCATGACATCTCACTGTGACACAAAATATCACAAAGCAGGCATTTAGCAACAGTGTAGCAGCGGAATCAAAACATGATACATCTGTAACGTATTTAGAAAAGCGATACTATGTATAAACTTAGTTACAATGCAAAGCTTGTATAGCTTTAAAGATTACAGTCCTTTATGCGGAAAAGCGCAGATAGCGCTATCACCAAGCACGCCATACTTAGACATTCCACATACCATCTAGTTCGATGTGCACGGATCCCCCCTCAAGGGCTTGTCTGTCAGTGGCGGATCGCTACTCTGGTCCAGCGTGTAACCGGATGTCGGTTTCTGCAGTACTTATTCATTGTCTATGTGATGTGGGAAACAGTATCCACTATTCACCAGGCTGTGTGGTGTCACGATCAGAAGTAGGTCTCACTCTGGCCGGTGTATGTAGATTGCAGAACCGGATCAGGGGGCGGGACTCACCCGTATGTGTGTGGGCGTGTCTAAGGGTTCAAGAGTACGGTTGTCCACAGAAGTGTCTCGTAGCAACCGTTTATACTTTCCCGATGTACCCTCAGTATGAAAAGTGTCCAGGAAGGTAGATGAGCCGTGCAGCCAACTGTGGTTGATCAAGATCATACTGTACGGACATAATATACGTAACATAAAATGCAAATGACACCTGACACAGCCCCAGTGTCGAAGAGGAGAGGAAAGGGGTACAGAGGGAGCACAAATACAATCACTTTGTGGGCCCATAGTGTCCAAACTAGCCACGTATATAAATGTATATATAATCCCATCTAGGGTGCAGTTCAGGGTAAAACACTACTCTTTGATGGAGGGTACTGTCTCCCTGGTATGTGACCCAAGAGGTACAAGTAAGATATGTCTAAAGCTATAAGCTGGTCACATTGAGAGCTGGGGTCACACTCTGGGTACAGGTAAGAGTAGACCACCCAACGACACAGGGGGTACATAACATCAAACCTGTCCAAATTCCTGTGTACCTATGTTGCAAGAAGTTTATAAGAGGGCCATAAATTTATGTAATAAAAACACTCCCACCAATTAGACTCAAGGTAGTTGTTGTACATAGTAGGTATGTGGGAGGAAAAGGCGGTTAGGACCCACGTTGTGCCCAAGGTGGCAAAGGGATACAGAAATAGTATGGAATAAGTTAATTAGAGGAGACCAACCAAGGCTGCGCTTGTCAAAATGACTGTGTTACATAGTCCAGGGGGCCTGTTAGTAAAAGGCCGCATAAGATATTAGTTCATTGAGCCCTCTGGGGTTCAATGTGTCCAGTCTATGGATCCACCTGAGTTCTGATTGTAGAAGTAGTCTTTCACGATCGCCCCCACGTGTTGGTATTGGAGTGTGATCTATTATCATACTTCTGAGGGAGGCTAACGTGTGTCGGTGTTCAGCAAAATGGTGAGAGACTGGTGTGTCGCCTGTGCCTTTAAGGAGAGCTGCACGTATGGCTGAACGATGGTTGGCCATCCTTTCCCTAAAGGTGGTGATGGTTTTACCTACATAAACAAGTCCACAGGGGCACTTCAGAATATAGATTACAAACTTTGTAGTACAGGTGACTCTGTGTTTTATCTGAATAGGTTTGCCTGAATGTGGGTGGGTAAAGGTGGACCCAGTCATTAGTTGTCTGCATGTTGTGCAATCTGTGCACTTATAGCAGCCATTCTTGCCTTTGACAGCCATGTCCTAGTGGTGGAGGACAGGTAGCAGTGTTGAGGATCAGTCTTTACTAATTGGTCAAAAAGGTTAGGTCCTCTCTTGTATGCAATCCGTGGTGGTATTTTGAAGGAGTATGGTAAAGATCTGTCATTTTGTATGACAGTCCAATGGTTGCGTATAGTCTGGACAAAAGACTTGGTACTGGGCGAATAGGAGGTAAGAAATGTCAGGCGGTCGTCTGTTACTGATGTAGAGGAGTCCTTAATGGGGCTCTTGACTGTATGTAGGGTCTGGATAGCCCTCCTTCTGCTCTCAAGGAGTTCATGTAGGGGGTATCCTCTTTGTAAAAAGCGATCTGTAAGTTCATCAAGTTGCATATCCCGGCGATGAAGTTTAGTATTGTTTCGAGCCACTCGTAGCATCTGGGAGTAGGGAATGCTTCGTAGTAAGTGTGGAGGATGACATGAGGTGTGATGTAACAATGTGTTACGATCTGTGGTTTTTCGGTAATTCGTAGTGTGGATTTGTTGTCCTTCTTTGATCAGTAGAATATCCAGGAACGGTACTTCGGTTTCATGGATATGTGCTGTGAACTTGATGGTAGTTGGCAAATTGTTCAGTTCAGTTACCATCTGTAAAAAACTGTTGTTTGGACCCTGTCCACAGGAGTAAGAGATCATCAATAAAGCGCCACAGTTTATGTATATGTAGGCCATATTTGGGGAGGATGTTGTGTTCCTCAAAATTTGCCATGTAGAGATTTGCAAATGAAGGAGCCACGTTAGAACCCATACTTGTGCCGCTGGTTTGTAGGTAATAACACTGTTCGAATTTGAAGTAGTTCAATCTTAGGCATAGGCCCAAGAGATCCGCTAGGAATTCTGTGTTAGGACGTGTGGGGTCCGGGTGTTGTAATAAAGATCTGTGTACAAGGAAGTTACGTCCAATGTGGCCAGTAGTGTATGTTCAGGTATAGGTAGACAGGAGTTGATCTTCATCAGTAAATCCCCTGTATCTTTAATGAAGGTGGAAGTTGCCTGGACCAAAGGTTGTAGATAATAGTCCACAAAAACAGCAAGAGGCTGTAGGATGGAGTTTCTTGCACTCACTATCGGTCGTCCAGGTGGATCCTTTAAACTCTTATGGACCTTGGGCAGGGTATACAAGATTGGACAGACAGGATGTGCTTGCGTAAGGAAAGATAGTGTAGATTCAGAGATAAATCCCTGCAGTAGAGCCGTTTGGAGTGTGGTATCAACCCGTTTCTTATAATTGTTAGTCGGATCACTATCCAAGGGTTGGTAGGTATTCGTGTCAGCAAGTTGTCTTAGGACCTCTGTGCGGTATGTTGAATAGTCCATAATAACCACACCGCCACCTTTGTCGGCCGGACGTACAATAATGTTCTCATTCTTGGCTAATGCTGTAATGGCTTCTCTCTCTGATCTTGTAAGGTTAGGACGATGGTTGTGATCTCTGGGTTTCAGGGACTCATCAATCAATAATCTAGTGAAAGCAGCTATTGCTTTTGGTGTGTTGGTGGGTTCGAATGTACTGGCCGCACGAAAAAGGGAAGGCTTTTGTTGTGTCTTAGTCCTAAAATGGTCCTTAAGCTTCATTGTTCTTTGGAAACGATGAATATCAATCATTAGGTCGAGATTGTTTAAATTGTTCGTGGGTACAAATGTTAGTCCTTTACTCAGAACTTGCAGTTCTGTAGGGCTCAAATTGTGGGAGCTAAGGTTGTACACTACTTCCTCTTGTAAAGGTTTGGTGGTCTTGCGTCTGAGCCCTCCGCGCCTCTTATGGGGACGTCCTTGGTTTTTGAGCGTGTTACCGATCCTAAAAAATGTGCGCTGGAGTTGTCAGGAATGGCGGTAGAAAATGGGGTGGAAGATGGCGGGTAGCGTGCCCGGGCTCTGCCTCTACCCCTGCCTCTGGTGCTGGAGTCAATATCAGAGGGTGAAGAAGTATAAGGTGAGGAGTCGAAGCCACTGAGTCCCCCTCGATGTCTCGGGACCCTCTGGAATCTGGGGCGGGTGGAGTCGCTTCCTGTTAGCCAACCATATACGCGTCGATTCTGGTAGTCTGATTGTACAATTTGAACTTTGTTGCGTTTAAATTTATGTAGTTCTGTTGTATACTGAATCAGTTGGTTTTCCAGTTTCTCCAACCACTTCGGGTCCTTATCGGTCCTAAGTGTGTTAAGGTTCGCTGCTTCATACGAAGTAATCTCTGTACGTACCACTGATAAGTTCTTTGTGACCTCCTCGATAACCAACAGGATTAGATCCAGTGAACACTTGTTCAGGATTTGGCACGATCTCCTACAGAAATCTGTGTTATTCCGACCAATAGTTGGTATGTTCCTGATTCGAAAGCCTCTTGGGATGTGCTGTCGTTTGTAGAAATCGGAAAGGTAAATGCCGTGTAACTTCAAGTCGATTTCCCTTTCTCTAAGTCGAAGAAGATGGTGATAGATGTCTTGTGTGGAAGCTGTAGGCGAGATCTCTTCCGCTGTTTCTTTGAAAAGGATGTCAGCTGCTTCAGCGTCCGAAAACTGAAGCCCACCAAGGGGAATGTCAATAGGGTCCAAAATGCCAAATTGTTCCATTGCCAAAGGTGTATAGAATGATCATGGATTAGTTGGGATCGAAGTGAAAAAATGCTCGGGTGCCTAGGCCAAAAAGTAATACAATGTCCAAAGAGGGCCGGCACTACTCGTCTGTAGGGTATAAAGTGCCTGGGTGCTGCGCCAAAATGGTAGGATATACAAAGAAGAAGGTAAGCACTCACAGGTCTTAAAATGTTCAAAAAGTGAAAATTTATTGAAGAATTTTTTCTGACGTTTCGGCTAAACCTATAGCCTTTCTCAAAGTAACAAATGTGAATCTGACCAAACATTCTTCAATAAATTTTCACTTTTTGAACATTTTAAGACCTGTGAGTGCTTACCTTCTTCTTTGTATATCCTACCATTTTGGCGCAGCACCCAGGCACTTTATACCCTACAGACGAGTAGTGCCTGCCCTCTTTGGACACTATATATATATATATATATATATATATATATATATATATATATATATATATATATATATATATATATATATATATATATATATATTATGATGCTTGCTCGAAAGAACCTATCTATGTCACATATTTTATCACTTTATTGTTGATTAAAATAGGATAGAATATCAATTTTATTAGGTTATTCCTTCAAAAGTAATTACATTTCAATAATCATCCACACTTTGGCATGTTTCATTTAAGAACCAGTGAAGGGGGGCAATAGCTTTGGGCCAGTTATTTTGAGAAAATGACATTGAAACCAACATAAAATATAAATCTATATTTCGGCTTTATTTTGATGTGATAAAAGTGATACCATTTCTTTGATAGTCTACTTCCCAGTCAGGCTAGACAGCTCAGCAGATTCATTTTTCTTTTGCTCAAACCTGTACATAGAGAGTATTTTACTTCTTACATAATTCCAATATTTTTCTGTGTGCAGATTTACCTAGGTGAATTATTATTCTCACATAAGTATACTGTATTTCACTAGGCAATCCAGGCTGTAAATCTGTAAATCCAGCACATGGAGTTCTTTTAAAAATACTTTAACACTTATATTACATTTCAATATGTATTTTTAAGAATTACTTAATGCATGTACTGCAGATGTAAATTTTCCAGCTATTTTCCAGCAGCATGTGTTTGTTTCATGCATGCTCTCTTCCTGTCACCAGAAAACAGTTAACGGTGCTGCTCCAGCAGAATTCTGTACTGAAATCCATTTTTTAAAAATAGATCTTTTTTACATCAAATTTTGAAATTTAGCATGGGGCTGGACATGATGTCAGTTTCCCAGGTGCCCACAGTCATGTGACTTGCACTTTTATAAACCTCAATCACTCTTTACTGCTGCACTGCAAATTGAATTGATTTCACCCCCCTTTTCCCCCTCAGCAGCCCATTAGCAGCCTATCAACAGAACAATGGGCAGATAACCAGATGGCAGCTCCCTGACACCTATCTTAGGCACAAGGAGATTTAATCGCCTGCTATAAATCTTCTCTACTGTGAGCGACTAATCTCC
Source organism: Xenopus laevis (assembly GCF_017654675.1). Lineage (NCBI taxonomy): Eukaryota > Metazoa > Chordata > Amphibia > Anura > Pipidae > Xenopus > Xenopus laevis. The sequence continues at coordinate 106,665,048 of NC_054377.1, forward strand.
CTGAAATACCTTCCCACAAGCAAGAATGTGAATCATTAGTGGTATGACACAAGCTTGCTTCCGTTATCCAAAGTCACAAGAAGTTGACTCACAAGGAAACCTTGAGCAAATGTTCGCCCGCAGTAGCGAAGATTAATCGCAGGTGACTAAATCTCCCCATGTGCCACCACCCTTAAAGATTCAGCTGCCTAAACTGGTAGTGCCTCCATGAGCCAATAGCACTGCTGCTACTGTCCTGAATTTTAGCAAGTGAGTAAACAGGCAAAACTGCCTCCTAATTGTCACGATCGCCGCCCGGAGCAGGACCAGGAGCTCCGGGCGGCGCATCTATTCCTTCCGACGCCGCTCCCAAAATGGCGGCGCCCATGGCCGCCACGTGGGTAGCGGCGCCGGCGCAGAGACGCCTGCGCGCAAGTGCGCAGGCGCGAAAACGTCACAACGGCGCGACGGACGCAGGCGCAGCGCGTCGGTCGCAGACGTGCTGACGCCGACGCAAGGGCGCCAAAAAACCCCTTTAAAAGGACGCCTGAGGCGTCAAGATGGCGCCCGAAAATAGGATCTTGTTCCTGATTGATTCCTGGGTTCTCTGTTGCTGTTATCCCTGTGTATTCTATTGATTGATCTCTTGTTGTTGACCCCCTGCCTGGACTTTGGACTCTGTTTATATTCTGCCTGCCTTTTGACCTGTTGCCTGAACTTGATTACCCCTTCTGCTGAATCCCTGGATACCACGATCCTGTTCCCTCCTGAGGGGCTTCCTCCTATATCCGGACAACTCCCCAGAGGGAACTCCCGGTTCCCTGACATTATTTTCGGGCCATGGATTCCTCTGAGGAAGCTCAGCCAGATTTCGGCAGGGCCTTTCGGGGCCTACATTCCCGCATGGAGGCGTATGAAGCCCGGCAGAATTACGTGGGACACACGCTGGAGGCGATCTTGGAAAAGCTCTCCTTGTTGACACCAGCGACCCCCCTGCCGGCACCTCCTCCGCAAGCGGCTGCTGCCAAGGCTACCCAGCCCTCTACCTCTGGTCCACACATTCCTGCTCCGCCTCTTTACGATGGCGATCCTCAAGCCTGTCGAGGATTCGTGAATCAGTGCCAGATTCGATTTGCCCTACACCCCACTGAATTTGACTCTGAACGTGCCAAGGTGGGGTTTGTGATTACTCGTCTGGCAGGGAAAGCTCTCGAGTGGGCATCTCCACACTGGGAGAAGCAGTCCCCACTGATGGAAGGCGCGGAAGCATTCCTCAAAGAATTTTGGATCGTTTTCGATGCTCCCGGCCGGGTGACATCCGCTGCTTCCCGTCTGTTCCAAATCCGCCAAGGGAGTCGCAGTGTAGCGGAGTATGCTATTGAATTCCGTACACTTGCTGCTGAGACTCGTTGGAACAACGACGCATACCATACTGCATTTTATAATGGTCTCTCCCTCCGCATCAAAGATGACCTGGTCTCCCGGGAATTACCCACGCAAGTTGAGGACCTTATCGCCTTGGCTGTTAAGGTGGACACTCTTCTGAGAGAGCATCAAACCCTGAGAGATCGTGTCAGGAAGTTTCAACCCACGTTGGCACCCCGCTTCCAGAGGCCTCTCCTGCAGGCTCCTGTCACCCCGCCTGCCCAAGCATCCATTTCTCTCCAGGAGGAACCCATGCAAGTGGGAAGAACTCGCCTCACTGAACAAGAGAGACTCCGCAGACGGACGTCAGGCCTGTGTATGTATTGTGGCGGACATTCCCACTTCGCTAATGCCTGTCCTGCAAAGGCTAAGAGTTTTGTACCCCGAGGTATGTCTATGGTAACTCATGTAGGGGGCACGGCTCAGAAGTCTCGTGATTGGTCTCAGGGGAAGACCCAAGGAAACTCACACAGGTTTCTCCTTCCCTTCCAGATTCGTCTGACTGATAAGACCATCTTCGGGAATGCTTTCCTCGATTCCGGAGCCGGGGGCAACTTCATGGACGCTCTCTTTGCTAAGTACATGGGAATCCCCCTATTTCCTTTGCCTTCTCCCATGAGGATTTTCGCCATAGATGATAAACCCCTGGAGTCTGTACTCACGATGACCACTGGCGAACTACTTGTGCAGGTTGGGACCCTGCATAAAGAGAGACTTTCGTTTCTTATCATCTCTTGTCCCGATGTTCCTGTTGTTTTGGGTCTCCCCTGGCTGCGCCTGCACAATCCCACCATAGACTGGTCCACAGGGCAGGTTTCTCGTTGGAGCCCATTCTGCCTACAGCATTGCCTTCCTGATAAACCCCTCAAGAAGGTAACTATCTCCTCAACCGAGTTAAAGTCTCTGCCCTCCTGTTATAAGGAATTCTCCGATGTGTTCTGTAAGAAGTCTGCGGAATTCCTTCCTCCACATCGCTCTTATGACTGTCCTGTCGAACTCCTGCCAGGAGCCATGCCCCCCAGAGGCCTCACTTACCCTCTCTCTCCTGCTGAGACTTCCGCAATGAAGGAATATATCCAAGAAAATCTCCAGCGGGGGTTTATCCGCCCTTCTACCTCTCCTGCAGGGGCTGGGTTCTTCTTTGTGGAGAAGAAGGACGGAGGCCTTCGGCCATGCATAGACTACCGGGGCCTGAATAAAATCACTGTCAAAAACAGGTACCCTCTGCCCTTGATCGTAGAGCTCTTCGACCAGCTAAAGGGGGCGAAGATATTCTCTAAGTTGGATCTCCGAGGGGCGTACAACCTCATTCGCATCCGTGAGGGTGATGAATGGAAGACGGCTTTCAACACTCGTGACGGGCACTATGAATATCTCGTTATGCCCTTCGGCCTTTGCAATGCCCCTGCCGTCTTCCAGGAGTTTGTTAACGATGTGTTCCGGGATCTCCTAGGAAGGTTCGTAGTCGTGTACCTGGACAACATCCTGATCTTTTCTAAAGACCTAGAAAGCCATCGCTCCCAGGTGAAGGAGGTACTCTCTCGTCTGAGGAAGAACTCTCTCTTCGCCAAGTTGGAGAAGTGCGTCTTCGAAGTGTCCAAGATCCCCTTCCTAGGATACATTATCTCTCCTGAGGGATTTGAGATGGATCCCGTGAAAGTGTCTGCCATCCAGGAGTGGCCTATCCCGCTGAGTACCAAGGCAATCCAGAGATTTATCGGATTTGCTAACTATTATCGGCAGTTCATCCGGGGGTTCTCTTCCCGCATTGCACCTATCCTGGCCCTCATTCGGAAAGGGGGTAAACCCAGCTTGTGGCCTCCATCTGCCATTGAAGCTTTTCAGTCATTGAAAGAGGCCTTCACGTCCGCTTCTGTCCTCCGACACCCCAATCCTGAACTACCCTTCTGCATCGAAGTTGATGCTTCTGAAGTCGGAGCTGGAGCCATCTTGTCCCAGAGACACCCCGCTGATGGGAAGTTGCATCCCTGTGCTTATTTTTCCAAGAAGTTCTCGTCCGCAGAGCAGAACTACGATGTCGGGAACCGAGAACTTTTGGCTGTCAAACTTGCCCTTGAAGAGTGGCGTCACCTCCTGGAGGGTTCTCTGATTCCTGTTCAGATCTACACCGATCATAAGAATCTCGAGTTCATCCAGTCCCTCAAGAGGCTAAACCCCAGACAAGCAAGGTGGGCTCTCTTCTTCTCTCGATTTAATTTTATCTTGTCTTATCGCCCAGGCTCCAAGAATCTGAAGGCCGATGCCTTGTCTCGTAGCTTCACTCCGGTGGACCGCTCTCCTGAAAGACAAGAGCCAATCATTCCACCAATCAAGATTATTGCCTCCCTGTATCCACAGTTTGCCGACCAAATCCTGGCTGGTCAGTCTTCTGCTCCTTCTGATACACCCATTGGAATGGCATTTGTTCCTCCTGAGCTGCGTCTGCCTATCCTGCAACAGACCCATTGCTCCAGGCAAGCCGGACATCCTGGCCCAGCTAAGACTCTTGAACTCTTACGACGCCTGGTTTGGTGGCCTGATATCCGCAAAGATGTGAAGGACTTCGTTGCTGCTTGTAATGTTTGTGCCACGTCTAAGTCAAGCCACTCTCACCCCAGTGGGTTACTACAGCCTTTGCCGGTTCCTTCCCGTCCCTGGACCCACCTGTCCATGGACTTCATTGTCGAACTTCCTCCCTCTTGTGGGAACACTGTGATCTGGGTTGTCATTGATCGATTCTCCAAAATGGCCCATTTCATCCCTTTGAAGAAGTTGCCCTCTGCGGTGGAGTTGTCCCAGTTATTTATCCAGTACATCTTCCGCCTGCATGGTTTCCCGGTGGAGATCGTCTCCGATAGAGGCACCCAATTTACTGCCAAATTCTGGCGTTCCCTATGCAAGAACCTGGGAATTGTTCTTCAGTTTTCTTCTGCATACCATCCGCAGACGAATGGGGCAGCTGAACGTGTCAACCAAGCCCTGGAACAGTTCCTGAGGAACCACGTATCCCTCTGCCAGGATGACTGGTCAGATCTCCTCCCATGGGCGGAATTCGCTCATAATAATGCTTGTCATTCCTCTACAGGAAGATCTCCGTTCATGTCGGTGTATGGGCAGCATCCTCAAGCTTTTCCCCAAGACTTTGTACTATCTGACGTCCCGGCTGCTGACGATTCCGCAGCCCATATGTCTGCTATTTGGGCTGCTACCAAGTTGAACCTAGAGAAGAGCGCTCTTGTTCATAAGACTTTCGCGGATCGTCGTCGAAGATCCTCTCCTCCCTACAAGGTGGGTGATAATGTCTGGCTCTCTTCCAGGAATATCCGGTTGAAGATACCATCTCCCAAGTTGGGTCCAAAATTCGTGGGTCCATTTCCCATCTTGGAGATAATCAACCCTGTGGCTGTCAGACTTCAGCTTCCACCAGAGATGAGAATCCCCAACGTGTTCCACGTGTCTCTGGTGAAACCCGCCATCACCAACCGGTTCTCTGGCGGTCAATCTCCTCCTCCTGCCATCTCTGTGGAGGGTCAACTCGAGTATGAGGTGGAGAAAATCTTAGACTCCAGGATCTCCAGAGGGTCCCTTCAGTACCTCATTCAGTGGAGGGGCTTTGGTCCTGAAGAATGCTCCTGGGAAGGACACCGTGATGTTCACGCTCCTCGTCTGGTGAGGGATTTTCACGCCAAGTTTCCCCAGAAGCCTTGTCCTGGTGGTCCTGAGGCCCCCCGTGAGGGGGGGGTACTGTCACGATCGCCGCCCGGAGCAGGACCAGGAGCTCCGGGCGGCGCATCTATTCCTTCCGACGCCGCTCCCAAAATGGCGGCGCCCATGGCCGCCACGTGGGTAGCGGCGCCGGCGCAGAGACGCCTGCGCGCAAGTGCGCAGGCGCGAAAACGTCACAACGGCGCGTCGGTCGCAGACGTGCTGACGCCGACGCAAGGGCGCCAAAAAACCCCTTTAAAAGGACGCCTGAGGCGTCAAGATGGCGCCCGAAAATAGGATCTTGTTCCTGATTGATTCCTGGGTTCTCTGTTGCTGTTATCCCTGTGTATTCTATTGATTGATCTCTTGTTGTTGACCCCCTGCCTGGACTTTGGACTCTGTTTATATTCTGCCTGCCTTTTGACCTGTTGCCTGAACTTGATTACCCCTTCTGCTGAATCCCTGGATACCACGATCCTGTTCCCTCCTGAGGGGCTTCCTCCTATATCCGGACAACTCCCCAGAGGGAACTCCCGGTTCCCTGACACTAATAATTTAGGGTGGCTTCAGGCATTTCTCTGTCAAATAAAATACACTATGGAAATACTGTCCCATGTACGATAGTAGCCTCAATAAGCTTGTAAAGTAAAGGATATATATATACACACACATACATACACAGTATGCACTTGTAAATAATTGTACACTGGCTTCTATGAACAATAACTCCAGATTCTAAATACATTATACAATAAGGGGGAGAAGTAGTGGCAGCACTGGCTCCTGCTCAAAGCTCAGAATCAGGCACAATGCACTGAGATTACTCCATGCTAATAATACAGCTAAATACATTTGTTTATCCAAGAATACAATTTTAAATGGTAGAGTGAACAACAGTGTAATTTACAAATAAAAAGTGCATCTTTAAAATTAGGACAGATTCCCTTTAAAGGGGATGTTAAGTCAAAAAAATAAAATCCCATTTTTACTTTCTTCAATGAAAAAAATCTCCTATAAAGTTTAATTTAAAAATGTTTACCATTTTTAAAAGAAACCTGACTTTATTCAGTGAAATTCCCCCTTCATTTTACTTGCTCTGACTGCTGAGAATAGGAAATGTCAGTGGTCACTAACTGCTCTGCAGGCAAACGATCATACTTTCAAATAGCAGGGGGGAGCCCCCCCCCACCTTACTTCCCAGAACTAGAGCAACTTTGTTTGTTTTCCTGTAGAGCAGCCTGTGACTGTGAAGAGATTCATATCCGCAGATCCAGTGCAGTCTGCATTTTGTGATTATTAATCAGTCTTGCTGTATCAGCTTGTGGCAGATATTATTTGATTTGTGCTATTTTGATAATTTTTAATGATCCCGAAGCTTAGCTTCCAAACTGAAGCCCAGACCACACTGAGCATGTGCATGGTCTTGGTCTTGCAAGATGGTGACACCCTGTGGCCAACTTTGAAAGCATAAATAATTTGTTTAATTAGGGTTCTGGTGCAGTAAGTTCATGTTTATGTTTAGTATACAAAATACAGCATTTCTAACAATATTCTATTTTAGACTTTAGTTTCCCTTTAAGCATTCCAAAACTGGTTGTTTTTGAGGGTGCAAAAGGTGCAGGGTTTGCTACAGGTTTAATTACCCATAGCAACCAATCAGCACATAGGATTTAATTGGTTACCTGTTTGATAGCAAGCATATCATGGATTACTATGGGTTCTAGTGGGACCAATAGTAGGATGTAGCCCCCCACATTCATTGCATTTCTTATTACATTACCCTATTTATACCTAAATCTTTGGTCTTATACTTAAGTTTAAGACCAAATGCCTATGGTGAATGTTAATAAAGAGACAATTGTCTTGCTTGCAAAAACAGGGAACATGGAAAGATCAAATCTGGCCAGTGCCTAAAGGCAAAACAAATACATTAAAGGAGTATATTGCTACTGAAAATAACAAGTTATGCTAACTTTAAATGTAACATTTTCTTGGCACATATAACACTTTACTTCAGATTACAGTAATGTTAAATACCAAAATAAATAGCATAACACATAAAAGAGAAGGATTGTAATTTGCAAAAGAACAAAGGTAAAAGGATAACAGTGAGATTAAAAGGCAGAATTTGATTATTCGCCACCTCTTTTTCCTAAAAGTTGAGGTTTACAAAAATGAGCCTATATTTGTACTCCCAGCTGAGCCCTATTTCAGTTTTGGCTCAGAAAAGATCCATTCCCAGTGAATCTATTATGTGTCGGCAACCAGGCAGTTTAATTAGAGGATATTGATCGAGGAGAAAACTTTGGACTAAACCATAACCATACAAAAAAAAACAAAACTTTTTCTTTTTCTCTTAACCCTTCAGTGGTCAGATGCTTTGAAATGTCCAATGAATACACATGATTTTGACATATAAAACTTGCACTGATGGTAACTAGTTGTAATTAAGGGAAAACATAGAGTATATGTCAGATACTGTAAGTTTATGAAACAGGTACTCTTTACAGAAAAGGCACCCAAAACTGTAAGTTGTTTTTAGCAACAAATGGTATAATGTTCTTGATAAATGTCAAGCTCAATGTGATTCAAAAGGGGATCCATTAGCTCAATTTTTGATTTTCTTCTACTTAAAGGGAACTTTTTGATTAGGTACAGGGGGTCTCTGTAATACTGCACTTTTTCTAACGTACGTGCACTTCTCTTGTTCCACACTTTCTAGCTCTTCCATCAAGTGCCCACTGGGCACACAAAAATACTGTGTCCTCCTAGACAGAATAGTTAATTTTTATTAAGCAAATTGAAAAGCAAACAGGAAGTTGTAGTCGGGCACAAGGGCAAGGGCTATTAACCCTTATTTTATAACAAATAAGTTGCTATCATTTGATGCTTTGATACTTTGAATACCTCCTCTTCCTGCCGAGTGTTTTTTTTTTCCTGAGGGGGTTATCTTAAGAAAAAAAATGGCACCTAAAATTTGTCAGAGCTTCTTATTTTTTAGTCCGAAGAAAAAAACCCACTTGACAGGAAGCTGAGGTATTCAAAGGCAGAAACCACAAAAGGGTTTAGGAATTCTTGCCTGCCTTAAGGCTTAAACATTCTTAAATCGGGCCCCTAGTGTTGAACTTATGTGAATAATAATGTTGGCAGATGTGCATTTTGTGACTGTATAAGAGACTATCACTTGTGTTTTAGGTATCAGAACTGAATTTGCCCTGCAGCATAGGGTCATTTTTGGTTCCAAGTAGGAAGAGATGTGCTTTTTAGCTTGCATTCCAGATTGACTCATAAGGGAGAACTAAACCCCCCGCGATGTTAAGTCCCCACTGCCCCCCTTCTGTTGGCCCCCCTCCATGCCCCCCACCTGCACAGTCTTACCCCAGAATTCTGTCCACTATTGAAATAGTGACTGCACATGCAGAGTGAGCGCAGCGGAGCTTACAGGCGCCATCTTCCGGTGCTTCGGTATTCTTCAGGTCTTCTTCCAGCGCTTCGGTAATTTCCATCTCTTTTGGCGCATGTGCAGTTGTTGAGGTCTGGAAGATTGCTCCAAATGCACCATTACACAGCTCACTTCACGAAGATTACCGAAGAGAAGAAGATGGCGCCCATCAGCTCCACTGCACTCACTATGATCACTATTTCATGAGGGGACAGAATTCTGGGGTAAGACTATGCAGAGGGGAGGTAGGGAGGGGAGGGGCAACGGAGCGGGGCCAGTGGGGACTTAACATTGCAGATGGTTTAGTTCTCCTTTAACATAGATAGATTCCATTGATTTAAAAAAAATAGATTCCATTGATTGAATGATTGGTGCATTTGGTCTCCATTATATTACACAGCATGATGAATAAACCCTTATGTGTAGCTTCCTTTAAAGCATCCTATACCACACCAGATCAGTGGAGACTGCAGACCCTAGGACCAAGATTAGAAGCATGCTCTTGTTGTTAATTTTGAAGGCACTGCTTTCATTGATCTGCTGTGTCTTTGGTTTGGTATAGTTAGTACTGTTTATAGCATACATATTTTCTAGCCTAATTCTTTGGTCAGAAACAGCTTTGGAGACAAATGATTTTGTAACTTATTCTGCATAACAGGCAATCTAAGCTACAACCTGTTAAGAAACAAAGGCTATGTGTAATTATTTAATTTACAGGAATCAGAAATATTATAAAATGTTTGACTGTATAAGGGTTTTTTTTTGGTGATATACACATTAATTCCTATGCTTTTAATAGGGTTTTGCTTTAATGAAACTGTATTAATCCAAATCAAAATAGCAAAACACTTTTTTTCTTTTACGAAACAAGTATGCCTTGTTCCTTTGCTTCTTTTATCTTCTAATGTTTTTTTCCCCTTCAAATATTTGAACTATAAAGTTGCACCTCTATTATTTCTAAAGTAATTTGTTCAGAGAGATGGAGCTGTTCATTTAATTCCTCTCTTCCTTGAGAAAAGTAATCAACACGCAAATCAACTATGGATTTTTATACTATAGGTTGTAACCTTATTAATCAGAACATCACTTATTTTCTTTTAAAACTACTTCTTTAAAACTTGCAAATGAAAACAGATGGTGATGTGATAGTGATTAATATGTCCAATTCTGCCCCAGAGTTGTTTGTTTGCATACTTCAACAGCAGGATCAGGATTGTGGTGAAGAATTTTAAATGTCTTGAAAAGCTTTGAAAGATTCCGGAAATGTTTCCTGATGTCTTAAATATATCCAAGTTCATTGAGGGAATGGTAGAAATCATTCATTTGTTATATTGTTTAAATATGATCAAACTCTCTACTGACATAAAGTAAAATAATTATTTGGAGCTCTAAACTTTTTTCATTATAAGTTGCAATAGACAATTTAAAAGAGTGAAAGGACAGAAAATGAGGTTGAAGAAGTTGTAAAGAATGAGATATATTTTGAAAGTGACACAAAAACACAAAAATTATGAAGGGGGGTTGAAATGGGGGTGGCAGAAACCTTTTGTGATGGTTAAAACTGTGACCCAGAGCGACAACAACATTACAATGAATGAACTGGGACTCCTCTATTTTACAGTCTACTGGGAACCACCTCATCAATAGAAAAAAGTGTAAAACAAAGGAAGGCAGAGAGACAAATGTTTTACAATCCAACACAACCTTTTAAATATCTCTTTATAATTCTGTTTAACTTTATCCAGACTTAGGGGCCGATTCACTAAATTCGAGTGAAGGATTCGAAGTAAAAAAACTTCGAATTTCGAAGTATTTTTTGGGCTACTTCGCCATCGAATGGGCTACTTCGACCTTCGACTACGACTACGACTACGAATCGAAGGATTCGAACTAAAAATCGTTCGACTATTCGACCATTCGATAGTCGAAGTACTGTCTCTTTAAAAAAAACTTCGACCCCCTAGTTCGGCAGCTAAAAGCTACCGAAGTCAATGTTAGCCTATGGGGAAGGTCCCCATAGGCTTGCCTAAGTTTTTTTGATCGAAGGATATTCCTTCGATCGTTGCATTAAAATCCTTCAAATCGTTCGATTCGAAGGATTTAATCGTTCGATCGAAGGAATAATCCTTAGATCGTTCGATCGAATTTTCTGCGCTAAATCCTTCGACTTCGATATTCGAAGTCGAAGGATTTTAGTTCCTAGTCGAATATCGAGGGTTAATTAACCCTCAATATTCGACCCTTGATGAATCGGCCCCTTAGAGTTATGAGCAACAAAAACATACTTATTAATGACATTTATTTTATTTCATAATAAAATCAGGCAAAGAAAATGTCATGCAGAGGTCCTTTTTTAACTAAAGTTACACACTCCATGTTTTAGAGAACAGCTGTTGTCAACATGTGTTGTTACAGAGTTCTAAGCAATCATTTCCTCGCTTTGACAGAGTTCCAATTTATCTTTAAAATACTGACATGAGGGTCCAAAAGCTGTAGAATTTAAACATTCATAGAGTGAGTGAGTACTTTCCACAGTCTTTGAATTGGGATACCATCCTGTGTTCCCGATACATATATGCATTAAGTCCTTATATAGGTCAGTCCATTGTAATGGCTTCAAACGCCTGTTACCCACCACAAAGCTTAGATATGGTATCTATGGAATTTAATTGCTTTTTATAATGAGGTAAGTAAAATGATGGACAGAGGACGGGGCAGTAGATGTGATCTATTGGGATTTTGCCAAATCGTTTGATACAGTGCCCCACAAAGGGCTGTTGGGCTTAATGAAGTTGTTTGTTAGATTCTTAGAGGGGTCCCTCAGGGCTCTGTATTGGGACCACTTTTATTAAACTTGTTTATTAATGACTTAGGGCAAGGTATTGTAAGTAATGTACCAGTGTTTGCAGTATGCAGCCCAATTAATTTCACTATGCGGCATCCGTGCAGCAGGAACTTGTCAAACAATATGGGTGGCTAAGTGGCAGATGAGATAGATTTAATGTTGATAAATGTAAAGTCATGCACTTGGGATGTAAAAATATGCAAGCCACTTATAGGGACCCTTAATGGGACTGCACTAGGCAAATCCATAATGGAAAATGACCTTGGAGTCCTTGGAGATAATAAACTTGGCTGTAAGAAGCAAAGCCAATCAGCAGCTTCTAGGACAAACATTGTCTTGAGCTGTATTAAAGGGGCATAGAGTCACTGGAGGAGGGAATTATTTTTCCACTGTACAGAGAGTTAGTAAGGCCCCATCTAGAGTATACTGTGGTTTCCAGCGCTCAAACTGGACATTTTTGAATTAGAGAGGGTCCAGAGAAGGGCAACTAAGCTGGTAAATGGTATGGAAAATTTCAGCTATGAGGAAAGACTGGCCAAGTTAGGGTTGTTCACGCTGGAGAAGAGGTGCTTAAGGGGGGATATGATAAGTAAGTATAAATATATAACATCTCTAATGCTTTATTTACTAGTAGGTCCCTCCAGCTGACAAGAGGTCACCCATTCCAATTAGAAGAAAGGAGGTTAAGCCTAAATATTTAGAAGGTGTTTTTTTTACAGTGAGAACTTTGAAATGTGGAATTCTCTCCCTGAATCAGTCATACTGTCTGATACATTAGATAGCTTTTGGATGGGTTTTTAGCAAATGAGGGAATACAGGGTTATGAAAGATAGCTCATAGTAAAGTTGATCCAGGGACTGGTCCAATTGCCATCATATACGTATATATATATATATATATATTTTTTTTTTTTTTAAATGAATAAAAAATAAATTCAACAAAGCTGCTCTTAGAGACAAGGAATTATTTAATCTGCCAGTCATTCCCTGGCCCTACTTCCCACATTATGCACTTCCGGGGACCCTCAGATAAAAATTTCACTAGTGACATTTGAGAGGGGATTTGCCATCACCAGAAACGTGTTGAGTTCATTTCATTACCTCGGGGAAGTAAAAAGCAAATTTATCTTATGGAAAAGCAATTACTTGTGGACTGACCAGTTCACAATAACAATATATGAGAGATTTCTCATTCTCCTACCCAAATCCTCGGCTTGCAAAATGCTGTTTGATTTTGCTTTAAAGCAATTTTACCTTGTTTGAATTGCAGAAGCATTTAATCTTCATAAAGTAGGTTATTATAATGGAGATGCGACTGCCTCTGTCTTCACAAACCAGCTGGGATAAACAATGGGCAGATATTCATTAGCAGAGAGATGCATTGATATTTAGCATGCAATGCATCCTCCCTAACTTCTCCAGGGGGGAATGCATTAAGCACTGAGAAAATTAGCCAGTGAGCAAATGTTTTTCATTTTTTAGACTGTTATTTAGAGTTTGTGCTTCCAAAAATAACACAGGATCATTTGCTCACTGTAGATTTACATCACTGGATTTTACCTATGCCAAAAAATGCTGTAACTTCCATTGTTTGTAAAAGCTAAAATATATGAAATGTAAAAGTGTAGAAGCTATATTTTCCTGTCTCTGCTGGAGATACAAAAGATAAAGAAGAACAGCACCTATTTGGGGGTTATCCACCAGTTAAACAGACCAAGCAGTTAAATTACTAATGTCCCAGGTCCTATCCACATAGGGACCTGTTATCAAGGGTCTTTCCGTAATTTGGGGTCTTCACGTAATTTGTATCTATATACAGTACCTTATGTCTACTACAAAATCATTTAAACTTTAATTAATCCCATCAGGATTGTTTTGCCTCCAGTAAGTACTAATTATATTTTAGTCGGGATCAAGTAAGTGGTACTGTTTTATCATTAAAAGACAAAAAGATTGTGTTTTAAAATGTTGAATTATTTGATTAAATTGGAATCTATTGGTGATGGCCTTCCTGTAATGTGGAGCTTTTTGGGTTTCCGGATAACAGATCCCATACCTATACTATAAAAGACTCATAAGACATAACAAAGATTTTCATTACAGGACTTTGGACATAAGTTCATTCAGCAACCCATTATAGCAATGTAGTCCTCACACAGTCCCTATTCACAGAGTGCAAAGGTTCATACAAATAACATACTGTAGTTAAACGTTACTCTTTTTATCCATGAAAATAATTAGCAATCCAATTTCTTCACCATATAACTAGTGACGGGTGAATATGTTCCGTTTCGTCACAAAATCCACGAAACCCAGATTTTGACACCGGCGCCAAATAAAGTCAATGGGAAACAGAAATTCGCCACAAATTCACATCTGGCGAATAAATTCGCCCATCACTACATATAACCAAAATGAAAGGGACACAGCTCTAAATTAAATTAACCATCTTAAAATACAGTGAGGGTAACTTATAAAGTTCACACAGCGCATATTTTTTCGCAAAATGCTTGCATTGCCCATGTTTTTTCCTGAATGCTAACATATTGCACTGCTCTGCCAGTCTTTTCGGTTTTTGCGAATTCGCATTGTGAATAAATGGCAATAATTCGCAACTGGCGCACAGATGAGATGGGAGTTTGCATGAGCGCACCCAATTGTGCATGAAAATAGCATTGAAAGTAACTTTCACTTTGTGAAACTGTTTTGCTAGTATTTTTTCCGCCACCAAAGTTGTGGCTTAATTCAGTTGCAGAGTGTGTGCGTAAATATGCGCAATTTGCGATTTTTGACGTATTTAAAAAGCTCTTATAGACATTTGCATTGTGAAAATGTTTTCGCAATTCTGTTTGCACCACACTTATTCAGCTTTATAAATATAACCATGCACAGAGCACATATATTCACTTTGCGAACCAATCTGCCTTGCTCAAAGTTTGTAAAGGCACATAAATCTTGTACTAGGTGTTCTGCCCTTTTGTAACAACAAGAACATATTTTACTTTGTCTTCTTTCACTAGTCCCTTTCAGATTGCTCTTGGTCATAACCTGTAGTTTCTGGTGGTTTTAGAACATTCCCATTGAAATTAACATCAAGAACGTTTCTTCTGGACATTTCTTCTCAACCAGTGCAGTACTTATCATACAGTAGGTCCATAATACCTAAGGGAAATTCTGAATGTCTAGAGCTGGGAGGTAAAAATAAAAATGTTTGATGCCGCAATCTTTTGATTTTTTCTAGTTGTTGTCTGAAAACCCTGACTTTTCTTCGTTAAATCATACAAAACCCAGAGCAGATAACAATGTCAAGAAACATCTTCAGGGACAGCTGCAATTGACTTCTACGTGACCTCGACACTCAACATGTTTTAGCTGGAGTATTTTTTGGATTTGATTAGAAAAAATCAAGCTTTAATAAATAGGCCCCTAAATCTTATGCACTCAGGATTAAAAAATATGATGGCTGCTGATACACTTAATGGGATTGAGATGGGGGGATGCTTGATGATGAAAGACATGAGTAATGTACTTATATATATATTAAAATTAGCTGTAGCAAACAATGACAATTAGCAGCACAAAGGTTTAACAATATATTGTTCTTTATTAAAAGAGGTATAGATTCATGAATGGTGGAAACATTATTCACTCTTAAACAGCATTTTAAGGCTACCTTTAGAATATGAAGAGCCAATTAGGTCTGCTTTAAAAGAGACATAATTGAAATAGAGAATAGTGAAGGTCGTGTGAAGAGCAACTAAGCTGAAAAGAAAGATCTAAGTTATGAAGAAAGCATGTTTGAAGAGATAAAAATCACGTAGACACTTACCAATAACAACATGGGGTCCTGGTGCCTTTGACTTAGCTCCATCAAATCAGGAAAAGAAATGATTATGACATTGTACAAGTGTTCTTGGTTCCGCTTAATCCTGTTCAGCCAAGAATACATGTCAATAATGTATAACGATTTTAAACTGGAAACTGTCCCTTTAAGTGTTCACACATCCTTTCTACATGATTCTGTTCAGTTAATGTGATATGCTCTTAACACTTGACACATTTCTCAATTTTTATAGGCATTTTGTCAGCAAAAAAGATTATCATATCACCATGTATCCGGCTGGCCATGTATACTGACCTTTATTTAACATATATGAGCAAAGTGTATACAAATGGTAACATATTTGCAAGGTGAGATGGGAAAAAAATCATTATTTCATATTAAGTTGTCACTAGTGTCTTTCTTTGTCAATGCATCATCTAAAACCGTTTGCATGTAAGTAGTAATTGGCATAATTGTCACTCCCCCGCCCCTTTGGGTCATACTATCCCCACTATCAGGGTTTTTTTTTTTACATATGGTTGAGTGTCACTGCACAAATACCTACTCTATTTGCTCAAGTGTCCAGAAAGGTTAAACACACTGTCACCATGGCAAAGATCTTAAGTCCCAGTTGTGTATTACTTGTATGACGGTGTATTGAGCATTGAATGGCAGCAGCCCCATCTACTGTACATCCAGATCAACATAAACCGCAAAAATTCATAATGAATAATTGACCTGTAATGACTTTGTACCTACTAAAGAAAACAGGACTTGCATTTTCATAATGGTTTCCAACTTAGCGATGAAAAGCCCTAAAATCATGGCCAGGCCAGGCATGTCGGGTGCCCAAGGCAACCTGGCCAGTGAGGCCCCCCCCCCCACATACATATGCTCGCTTGATGGAGAGGGGTGATCAATGGAGGGGAGAGGTGGGCAACGGAGGGGAGGTTGAGTGACGGTGGGGAGAAAATAGCTACGGAGGGACAGCGATGGAGAGGAGGCTGTTGGGAAGGAATAGGAATAACTGAGAGGTGCGGACTAGGGATAGGCAGAAGGTAGCTGCCCAGCACCCCCCTATTATTGCGCCCTAGGCAGCTGCCTCTTCTGCCTATCCCTAGTCCCTGCCTGCAATACATGGACCAAATGCAGTGAATTGCCTGCAAAAAGGCCACACACGCAACTGATGAAATTGTAAGCTTATGTAAAGGTACCCATCTGGCCTTCAACCCTGTGCCTTTATATAGTCATGGAACTCCCCGATGACTTATAATATCCTTATAAAACACAAAAGCCATGAATATCCTGTAAATTATATCCTTATAAATGTCTCTTAGTGATGCCATCAGTTATAAATGAAGCTTAGTGATGTCATTTTTATCACGACTCAATAAAACTTGTGTATTATAATAAATAAAGTCCCCCTTGTTGGAAAATATGTGGCCTTGGGCCTCGTGCTTTTATATGGCCATAGAACTCCTCCCCTGATATTTTACAACAAGGGGTACTTCATTCACAATATATTTCACAACAGGGGACATATTATTTACTATGTAATGTATACATATGTATTATGTATGAAACTCAGTGGTTAGGTTATCTTTGAATATTGTGTACACTGCACCAACTTCCCATAAAGCAGGCTGAACCATGCTTGGGATAGGGAATATGCATTGTGCTTCCCAGACAATTTTTAATATCAGAAAAAACATTTGAAAAAGAGAAAATACTGCCATATTTTGAGTGCAGCCAGTTGAATACTTCAGGTTATGCAGGTAAATGGATTACAAACTGATTCACAAGCTAATGACAGAGGAAATATCCTGGCTGTGAGAGTGCATTCATTTAAAACATGCTTTTCAGTTCAATTTCACATCGATTTGAATACATTTCCTAAAAGAAGGAAATGTTTGAATCAAAACCTGACTAAGATGATTTTAGTATTTCAGGTAACATAATGCACAATATTTAAGCCAATAATAAAATAAGAGTTTTCACTTTTTCCATATTACAATTCTAGACAAGTTAAAGATGTTGTACCATGTTTGCCATTGAAAAAATGCAGACAACATAAAGCTACGTAATACCTTTGATTGGCTAACTGAATAAGTAACAATTGTAAGCTTTTCGGAGCACACAGGCCCCTTCGTCAGGCAAAATACAAATGAAAGCTGGAAAGGCACATTATATATACTGTAAGATCACTAAAACGGATTGATGGGCCATAAATTTGAAAGTTACAGATAGACAGAGATAACTTGTATAGATAATAAAAGTAATTAGGGGTCAGGTCACATATTTTGAACTAGACCAAGACAGAATAGGGTAAGGTTAACACAACAGCGCACAATAAGGAATTGGACAAGAAAAAGGATTCAGGTATGGGTTCCACTGGTTGGGATAACATATTGAACCAGAACTTATCCACTTCACACATCCATACCAGACAAATAAACGACAAATAGGAATTGTGACCTGTAAAGTTAAGACAATATTTCAGCCCAGATATTGATAAGCCCCCAAGGGTGAGCACTTTAGCTTTAGTCAAGGAAGCGAACACTAATATGGTCAGCACTGTTATGAAGGGAGACTTATATAAAGGAGGTACACGCTCAGGATCTAGTAGCACAGACTTTATTAGCTGATCCCAAGAGAAACCATTAACTGCTGCACACACGGTCTGTAACTACCAACAAGTATTTTCCTGCTAACCCTTGCACAAGTCAAAACAGTGAGACCTCTATTGGCCAGTTGTAACATATCATATTGCTACATCCTTTCTCTTTAAAGAACACAAACAATTAGAACAGCAAATATTGTTTGTAACAGTGCATAACTTAAAATCTTGTGGCCAGTCATACATAGTCCTTGAGATGAGCTGGCTTTCTGCACATTCTCCCTCTTGACACATATGTTATATCTTTGGAAGAATGTGGTACTTCTGAGACGTATAAATCACTGTCTTTTATGGGATCTCCATTTTCTTGCCCCCCACCTATTTCTGCTTCCTGTGATATCTGTCCTTGAGAAGCTGCTGTTGGAGTTTTTTGTTGAAAGCCAAGATAGATATTCATCAAATCGTCTTTGTTGCCTTCCATTGTCAGATTCTCCAGTCTTTTCAACAACTTTCCTTCCTCTGTTCTGACTAGGTAAGACTGATGTCCTAGGTTCTTTATAATGTTTGCCTTATGCCAGTATTTAATATATGTAGCCAATAGTTGAACCCAAACATTATCGTTTTTCTGAAGAGTTGGTAGATCTCTTGTAGATTTGTTGTTGTAGTAGTCTGCCTGGCGATTTTGATTCAGTTTTTAGTTTGGAATTGATGTTAACCACAAGTTTTGGTTTCAGAAGTGTTTAGTTATTGGTAAGAGAGTCTTGGTATGTCTGCTCATTAGTCTCTGAACTGGACTATTACCCAAGCCTTGTGTGGGTGAATTTCTTAAATCCAGTAACATAAGATAGATGTCTGTACCTGTCATATTTCTACAAACACCTTGTTGTCAGGTGAAGTCAACCTAATGAAAGTGTATTTTAAGATGCAGATTGTGTTTTTTTCTAGATGTCATATCCCTTAGTTAAAGTCATATCTGGACATAAAACTCCTGTCTCTGTCCAGGCCACATTCTAGGGTATTAAACTTTCAGTTTAATTACCACTTCTTCCACAATTGTTGAGTCTTGAAGTTACCCTATAAGACTGTGACCCGAATATCTTTGATGATGTGGATATTTCTGCAGAAGTGTGTTGCCATGCTTGATGTTAAACCTGTGGGAGTTCATCCATGGAGCAGTTTTTGTCCCGTTTCTCCCACATAGAGTCCTGTAGTGGAGCATTTCAAACACATTATAAAGGGGCTGATTCATTAAGGGTCGAATATCGGGGTTAATAAACCCTCGATATTCGACTAGGAATTGAAATCCTTCGACTTCAAATATCGAAGTAGAAGGATTTAGTGCAAATTCTTCGATCGTACGATCGAAGGATTATTCCTTTGATCGAACGATAAAATCCTTCGAATCGAACGATTCGAAGGATTTTAATCCAACGATTGAAGGAATATCCTTCGATCAAAAAAACTTAGGAAAGCCTATGGGGACCTTCCCCATAGGCTAACATTGACTTCGGTAGCTTTTAGCTGCCGAACTAGGGGGTCAAAGTTTTTTTTAAAAAGACAGTATTTCGACTATCGAATGGTCGAATAGTCGAACGATTTTTAGTTCGAATCCTTTGATTCGAAGTCGAAGGTCGAAGTAGCCCATTCGATGGTCGAAGTAGCCCAAAAAATACTTTGAAATTCGAAGTTTTTTTACTTCGAATCCTTCACTCGAATTTAGTGTAACCAGCTCTCCAGTGGAATCATTATTTGTACCTTGAAGTTTATGTGGACCTGGCGAACCCCACCACTGTGTGATTGAGCAATTGACACTATTACACCAAGGAGATATCCAATTTGTGTTTGAATCATTTTCTGCAGGGGGTTGTAGAGAGCTATGTAAAATCATTTCTTTTAATTTGGGGGGCTGTCTGTATGCTAGGAGTGAGATTCTGGAATTATATTGTGCATCCTCTTGTCGTTATGGAGTATTAGCTGCAGCTCCATTATGGTTTTGCATAGGGGCTTCAGATGGGAGTTGAATGTAACATCAAGGGGGACACGGTTATTGTTGTCTGTCTGTTTGTATTTGAGGAGGTTTTCCCTGGGTATGGAACTGCTCTCTTTATTTGCCTGTCTGTCATTCCAGGCCTATATCCTTGTTGAATGAAGTACCTTCTGTGCCATGTATCCCAACCAGGGGGGCTGAGTGAATGCAGCTATATCTTATTGCTTGGCTGTAAATAATGGATTCCCTTATATGTTTGGGGTGGGAACTATCATTTCTGAGGAATGTGTGTCTGTCTGTGGGTTTTTGGTAAAATAAGGATCAGGTTTATCTCAGTTGAGATCAAGAACAGGTACAAAATATTGTTTTATTTTTACAGTGAAAAAGTAAAAACGTTTTAATTAATTTAATCATTTTGTTAAAATGGTAGATGACCCTCATATTTCAGAACTTTCTGGATATGTGGTTTCTATTTAAAGGATCCAATACCTGTATTGTCATCCCGCATGATTAACATCACCACTGGGCCCCCAGAACTCTTGACTTCACAGCAACTGCAACTGCAGGGTCTGCTCTCTAATTGGTACGTATTACAACACACACACACACACACACACACACACACTCCCTTAGGTTTTTTCCCATTCCAGCTGGCTACATGTCTGAGAGCCGAGGAAGGAAGAGAACATGGCAGCCTGGCAGTTGACAGGTTAAATGCTCTCACCAACTTGCTTTGCTCAGCATTGGACGAGTGCATGTCTCACAGCAAGTGTTAGTGATATGAATGACACATGGCTCTGCGCAGCACTACAAGGTGACTAAGAGCTCTATCAGTCTCAAGATATTATCGCAGGAAGTGATATTATGGGAGAACAAGAAGCATGACAGGAGCTTAAAGCAATGGAAAGAAGCAGGTCATCTGAAAATTAAGATTTCAAAGAGAAAGGACGGTGTAAAAAAAATAAAGAAGGTTTTACTTCAGGTTCATGTGATGCACAACATTTAATATGAAGGTGGCATGCATATAGTTGTGCTGCCAATATAAAAGGCATGTATTGTTCAGTTTTAAAATAAAAACTGGGTAAATAGATAGGCTGCAAATAAAAACAGGAAGTAGTGTTCTGGCCATTATGTTAGACATTCCAGTCACTCCAGCCTTTATACATTACATTTTTGCCCAACTAACTATATTAGAAACATTTTTTATTTTGCACAGCCTATCTATTTACCCACTTTTTATTTTTACACTGAACTGTTCCTTTAACACAAAGTTATGATGAGTGATCTTTTACAAGCCATGTAACTTTGAGGTGACTTCTAATATACTCAGATTTTAAAGCAGCAGGTACATTATTTCATGAGTTTCAGTGGGTCTCGTGACATCACTGAATACAATTTATAACTGGTGACATCACTGAACTTAAGTAAATCATTCACTGATGCTTCATGAGTCCTTCCAAACCCACATCCAACGTCCCTGATGAAGACACTGGAACTAATCTCACTGTCACCACCAGACCAGTCAATAATAATACTAAAATTATTAAATTATAAAGTACTAAAAATTATTAAAATTTGAATGCTAAAATTGTATCAAGTTTTTCTGCGATCCGATTTAATTTAAATTGATGTAATAATAATTTTTTTATTAACAAATAAGCTACAATCGGGCATGAGGTGTTTGGTTGTGGTTTTTTTAAATAAAATATGAGATACATTCAGATTGTAGTTAATAACCCCCACAGTGTGACAGGCTGCAATGAAGGGAAACACATTGAATCAAATGGAATCGGTGCAGCCCTTCTTGTTGGATTTTATAGAGAGAGTAACTTTACCATTAATTCTTATACTTCCATCATGGCCTGATTTTATTAAATCACCCCTATGCACATATTGCCCCCTATGCACATACACACAGAATCTTATTTATTAAAAGGAATAATGCACACACTTTTCAATCATATACATATCAGAAGTCACTGGGATGTTCTGTGACATTTACAAAGGCACACTGCCTGTCATAACATGGCTTTATACTCCTTGGCATCCCTCCAAACCCTAATATTTACAGCATTATATGATATTCATAATCCCCATAAATGATATATAATTTATAAAAAAAAAAGGATTTAAGGAAGAGATAAAACTATCGGGATATTTTTTTTATAAAAACAAAGTTAACCGAACTCCCATCCATGAATCAAACTAATTTATCAAAAAATCCGCTTGGAGCTGGAAAAGTCTCTACAAAATCGTGCAACAATTTGAATCATAGGACTTTTTCAAATTTGATGCCTGAGTTTTAAGGATTTTTCCAGTTGTCACCCGAAAACTTGCTTTTTTTTCAGATTATTGTCCGAAAACCAGTGCAGATTATGATGTCAAGAGGGACATCTGCCTTAGACTTTTATATGACCGCGACTGGTTTTAGATGGAGTATTTTCGGATTTGAAATTATAGCAGCTTTGGGATATAATAATGCTCTTAAAAAATTGTCTTTTTTCCTCTAAAAAATTAAAGTTTTCCCCCTTAAAAACTTGGCCAGAAAAAATCAAGGTTTAATAAATAGGCCCCTATGTCTCAGTTTACAGAAAAGGATTAAACAGTAAGTGAGATGGGTGATTTGATTTGCTACTACATCCTCCAAAGCAGTTTTCATTTCACAAAAACAATACATATTTTAATGAAAACAATTGTCAACATAATTGTCTGATGTATGCTTAAGGTATCTTTTTATTAAACTGCTGAGTTCATTGACCTATTAAAGTACTTCTGAATTGGATACAAAAATATTTATATATTCCATACTTTTCATTGATTATACATATGTACATATATATTTATCATACTTGATAAATTGGATGTTTGTTCTAAGCAGTGACTACTCTGTCAGTAAGGTAAAACTTTAATCTTATCTTTAGGTTTCCCTTACCAGTTTAATAATGTGAGCTTTATCCTTACATTTCCTTTACTGGGAGTTATAAAGCTCATCATAAACAGTGTTGATCCTCTGGATATTTTTAAAGGTTTCAGTCATATGCACACTTCATTTAAATGATGACAAATGCCTGTATCTGCATCAGAGGACAAATTTCAAATCAGAAATACCTCAAATGTAGCCTTGAAAGAATGTAGGGGCAGAAATAGGTCACATAGCAGGCAAATGGATTTAGAAAGCCTGAACGTTCAACCAGAGTTGCTCTAGCTGTTGCTAAACAATAAGTTTCAGTAGACATTAAAGTCATGGGAACTGTCTTTCTCAAACAGTTGGATTGTATAAAATTGGTTAGCATTCCTATAGAGTAACTATCAAGGAAACCAACCAATTCCAAGAGTTCACTATAAATCCTATAAATGGTAAAACACAAAGGCTGGAGATTTCAATAAGAAAAGTTCAACACAACACAGCAAAATATCAGTAGAATGGGTTGTATATTTCTACTTCTCTTATATGGCCAAGGAATTCTGATCTGCAGACCAACAGGCCAGCTGTGAGCCTCTGGGGTATGCTTTCTTTTATGTCCAGAGGTTCCATAGATGTGATGGACATCACATGCAATCTTACCCTTGAATATGTTACACAAGCAGTTGAGCAGGACAGGTCACATGCTCAACCAAATTCGAATAAACTCCCTTCCACAAATTGAACTGATTTATCGATAATCTTTCTTGAAAATGCGGAGTGAAAAAAATGTTGTGACAAAATCGACAAAATTGTGCCAGTTCGTATCCTCCAACTGACACTCAGAAAAAACTCAAAGACTTTATTGAATTGTTACTGAAAAAACTCGACTTTTTTGGATTATCGGACGAAAACTTTGACTTTATCAGAACTTCAGGGACATCTGCCATTGACTTCTACATGATCTCGACAGATGTCTAGCAGCTTTGGGAGATAATAAATCTCTAAAAATTCAAGGTTTTTTTTTCACCAAAAATTGTAGTTTTTCTCTTTAAAACCTCGACTAGATAAATTCGAAGTTTAATAAATAAGCCCCCTGTATTATGATTACTAAAGTCTCTAATCCTAAATAAACAAGTCTGACAATACTTACAATATGTGATATATGTAATAAAAGGTGCAATGTTTGCTGCTGGTCTGATGAGCAATAGAAACCAATCAGCAGGTAGCATTTACTGGTTACCTGTTTAAAAAGTAAAATTTTATTGGTTAATATGGGTTACTGCACTTGGTGCCTTTTAATACATATTACATATGGGGTTTAGACTTTTAATTCTCAACCGTCTCTTCATACAGACTTTCCTACCTAATTAGGACTAAACAGTTCTATTTTGTGAGCACTGTGTCTACTTTTTGCATGTTGCTTTTTCATCACCCCTATGCAGTAAGATTTTGCCTGTGACTCTCACATACTGATTTTGTAATGCCATCTGGATTCATTCTTTGTATTTCTGATAAACAATGTCTATAGAGTTGTCTACACAGAGTGTTATGTTTGGTTGGGTAGGGTTGATGTCTCTGGTGATAGTTTGGATCCTTCTGGTAACAGGGTACTCATTATCAGCAATTTATTGCAGTTAATTGCAGCATAACATGTAGATTAGGAGCATGAGTGTGCTACTAATACTGAAAGTGCCAGAACACATACCGAAAAATAACAGCATCCTCTGTAAGCTTTTAACAATAAGATGCAGAATGCCTAGGTGCAGCCAGTACAATAGTAAGTTCAATAATACAGGTCTTATCAATGGCAAAAGAAAGTGTTTACACAGTTATATTTTTGTATGTGACTCCAACCTTAGTCAAAGCTAAAAAAACAAAAAAACAAACCTATGGCTTACAAAAAGTCTGGGTGTTGTAAAATTTATTGGGACTCACTATTATTTGCGGAAGGAACAGTTGCAGGTTCTAGCTTCTGTTTTTCTGGCATTTCACTGGTTTGAATACTTCAGAATGCTCAGGACCTGGAGTTTTCTGGATAACAGATATTTACTTAATTTGGATCTTCATACCTTACATCTACTAAAAATCATGAAAACATTAAATAAACCCAATAGGCTTGTTTTGCTTCCATTAAGGATTAATTACAGTATATCTTAATAATAGTACATGGTACTGAGCAATTATTGAGATTCTGAGCTTAGGGGTCATTGCAAATCATCAAGAAAAGTATCTAAGTAATGCTACAGGCTGATCATTAAACTCTGATGCTAATTTCAGTTCTTTCAGAACTGCCATGTAATAATAATCTGAATTACTGAAACAGAGCCCCAAAAACAAAATGTACAACATTCTGCCCTACTTTTTTAATATGTTTAAGCTCGCCTTTAATGATTATTTATCAATATGATAGAGAAAAGGAATCTAGAAAGTATGGGGTTGGCAAATTAAAGGGTTGTATAGTAAAAGGTATTAGTAGTAAAACATGGTGGGGGGATATTATATTGACACTTTATAGGTCACTGGTAAGAACTCACCTTGAATACTGAGCTCAATTTCAGAGGCCCAGTATATCGAAGCATATTAAAAAAATAGAAACTGTCAAGAGAAGGGCAACTAAGATGATTTGTGGTGTGAATATCAAAGAATATCACAAAGCCTTCAAGGCCTTAGCATGTGAAGAGAGAAGGAGAATAGACAATGAGATAGAAACATTCAAGCATATGAAAAGATATAACAGCAATTGTGGGTGAGGGCATGGAAGATGACTAGAATTAGGGGACACATGGTGGAGGGTGGAAAACTGATTAATTACATTGAATTGTCTTCCTACATACTGTATGTGCAGACACGGGGGACTTAATGAATTCAAATACAATGGATATATATATATATATATATATATATATATATATATATATATATATATATATATATATATAATTAGAAATAAGCAACTGGTTCTCTCTTATAAGATGCATAGCAGTTTTCCAGTTATTTAGTACTAATGTTGGTGTTGAACTCTCCAGTCTATTCCCATCAGTAAAATCTGTGTCACACATAGAAACTGCTGCTGCCTATAATCTGCTGCTTTAGTGAGTAAGCCACATAAACAAATCAAACCTATGCTCATTTATTGAACAACCCTTTTCTTGGTGCATAGTCATGTCCTATAAAACAGTTTAAGCTGTGCCATAGCTCCAGACTGGTTTCAAGATTTAGATATAAAGTGCAAAAAGTTAGCAAATCCAGGACAAGATTTGCATAACTCCATGCCACTGACACCACATACACACCATAGAGGAGCATGTCACGCTGATTGCATGAGTTGCAAGGTATGAGAACCCCCATGCATGCCGATTGGTCTGACTGCAAGGAAGGAAATATTTTGCACCTAGAGGGGTTTTTCCATGAACATCGAATTTCCAGTACTTGTACAGACCCATGGCCTCTCCATTTCCATCTCTTGCAATTTTATGTGCAGTTCAGCAATTCATAGTAAATTAGAAACAGTAATTAGAAACAGTAATCAATTTAAAAATGCTCCAAACTCTTAATTAAACAGATACATCTTAAAGAAAAATGGCATGCTTGAGACATTGTGTGCACTATAAGGAAACATATAAAATACCAGAATACAAACATTAAACAAAAACAGAGGAATGAAGGCTGACATGTAGACACTATTTAAGCTCAAAGCCAAAGGGTGGTTACTTTTTGCTGATATTTGTTACTGCTAACGCCCATGGGATTACTTGAGGCTAACATATGGGGGCAAATTTACTAAAGGGCGAAGTGGCTAACACTATTTTGAAGCTTTCCCAGGCTTGTGTAGTGTAATGTATTTGCTGCTACATATATGTCCATTGTACTTTAACTTGGCGCCGTATGTAAATTAGCCATCGCTAGTGTAACTTCGCTTTGCTTGATGAATTAACACTAATACAACTTCGCTGCCTTTCGCCTCCCTGAGCCAACTTCGGATTTTAGTGAATTAGCGGCGCCCTGGCGAAGTTTGGCGAAGGCAACACTGGCGCAACTTCAAAGGTAAGTAACTTTGCCCCATAGTCTGTTAATTCTGTATTTAACCTCACACTTTCCCCATCAAGAACTCATGGAACCTTTTTTGTATGCAGCACGGTCTAATTTTGAGTCTGAGGTGCCCACTGTAACTCTTGCTTGTCTATTGGTTAAGGTAAGAAAATAGATTGGTAAAAAACATGCTTCCATCTGTGCCAGCCAGTGATCATATTCCAATATCAATTACTCAATCATATAAATATTTCAGGCTTGATAAATGTCCTAAAATATTGGTGACCATAAATACTGCAGCACTTATATGCCATGAAATAAATAATATATGGTTGCACTTGGGATTTTTCTTCTGTAAAGCGTTTATTCATGGGGAAAAACAACATCCCCTCCTATTAACCCTCTGGTTGTATAACTCATTACAAATAATTGCGCCACAAAGGAGATTGGATGATCCATTATTCTTGAGGTCATGCCCCCCTGCATGTTCAAATCTCCAAATGTACTATTAGGCATTTTAGAAACAGCCATCAAATCCAGCTGGGGGATTTAATTCAGACTGCTAAATAAGGAGAGGCTCTAGCAGAATCTTTTATTAAGAGGCAACCAACAGTCATAACAAATATAAATTCATATAATGCTGTATTATTGACTCAATTAAAAAGAAAATTTATAAAAAGGAAAGAAAACTTCTGACCACTGCACATAACAGAATTAAAAAAATAAATAAAAGAATAATGCTTTATAGCAGACTGGTGTGTAACCATCTTAATCATTTATAGTATACAAAGATACAATTGTAATTTGTTGAAAGCTGCCTTATATTTTTTACTGTTTAAATGGGAATGGACCATTTTGCACTTGTATATTTTTGATGCCTTTATGCAATGTAATATATGTGCAGAACAGGGTGCAAAGTGCAAAAAGGGGTACATCTGCCATGTTTTTTGTGCGTTGTGCCCTGCTCTGCATATGGAAGAATTGCGGCAGGTCATTTTGTATCAAAACAGAGCACAGAGAACTCTGCCCCCCGATGTATACAGAGCTGCTGCATTTGGCAGTGCTGTATTCACAAGGGGCAGACAGGGGGAGGGACCTAGGTATCACCAATACTCCCACCACTACCTCTGCATGCCATTTGTGCAATAGGGCAGAGGGCAGCCAAACACTGCATGGAATTGTTCTTTGAATGAACACAAATGGGCTCACTTTTGTACCCCTTAGTGTTCTAACTGCTCTTGCCCTTCCATCGGGGGTCTAGATAAATGACCCCGATAGTCTGCTGAGTTTTTCAAAAGAAATCCAGGAACAATATCTTCCTCTGTAGAACAGATGCTCAAGTCTAAAGGTCATGTGAATCCTTGTGCATGTCAATGTATCAAGTACAGTAATGTATAAGATTGTTACTAATGCATGTATGTTTGTAATAATTGTTCCTATGTACTTTAAACATGCCGTTTAGCTGTAGTTCCCCTTAAATCAAGTTGTGGTATGCAGAGTAAATGCAGGCAAATATACACGACTCCTTCAGGCTATTCAATGACAGGGAAGTTGGTATTTGCTGAGGAAATAATTATTCCACCTCCTGTTAAATGGGT
Organism: Xenopus laevis; assembly: GCF_017654675.1. Classification (NCBI taxonomy): domain Eukaryota; kingdom Metazoa; phylum Chordata; class Amphibia; order Anura; family Pipidae; genus Xenopus; species Xenopus laevis. The sequence continues at coordinate 106,693,402 of NC_054377.1, forward strand.
TAAAATGAAAATTAATATAATTTAAGCAAAAGAATGAAAAGAATCTGTAGGGCTGACAGATTAAACCTCAATGGAACTTAACGAGAGAATGTTCCTCTCCATGAAACATGACTATTAAACGGATTATGTTTGAAGAGAGGTCTGTTACAGAACAGCATTATCTAAAGTATTAGAAAGCTTTTTATTCTTTTATCGGTGGTAATGGAAACGCTAAAGTGATTCAGCTCCTTTCTGTTTTATAGTTTTACACGAGTCAAGTATCCGATGTCACGGAAACTATATATTTACTCTTTGTGTAACATTGATATTTTTTTTGTTTCCTAAATATGTATTCAGCTGCGTAAAGTATTTGCTGAAGATAAAATCCTTGCAAGAATATTTCTCAATTGTAATATGATGATCTTCCATTAGTGAAATTGTGGCTGTTTAATGTAATACGGCTCAGTGTGTAATCCACATAGATGGTACAGGTTAAGACATGCAGGGCAAATCCTATTCAAAGGCGAGGACAATTTAAGGGTCACTACTAGAGCAATCTCTTTGGGCTGTCATTCAGGGAGCTGTCCCCATCTGACGGCTGGGATGGCTTAGAATAAAAGCAGGAGGCTCAACATCCAGAAATGGGTTGAGATTTCTAATATATGCTTGGTTCCATAAAACCATCCTGTTTAAGATAAGCCTTGTATCTTCAAGACTTTAATGATTATGTAGGGACCTATAGGATCTATAAGGCTCCTATAGAGTTAATCCCCTACCTTTCTTGTATCTTTCTCTATAGCTGTTGTTTATTGGGCAAAAGCCTTAATGACCTGTTTGTGTAACAGTTATAGCTATAGGACAAAGGGTGCAATACCACTCCCCTGCCACACTGCTATATAGTGCTGTGTAGGGAGTGGCCTCTTCCTCTTTGGCTCCTGGTGTCTGTGCTGCTAGGTGTTTCCCATTGAGCCTGGGATCACCAAGGCCCCAGTAAGCCATTTACCCCAAAGGGACCTGTACCTTTGGTGCTGAAGTCGGGAACCAGGCAATCCCGTGAACGAGGATTAGTTATCATTAGGGCAGATTCTGTAATAGTCTGTCTAGGAGAGAGAGATAGCCAGATTTAAGTAGCATGAGCAGTTGTGTGCTCCATCAAGGAGAATAGCAGGGAGTAGCCTCCCAAAGGCTTCTAAGGTTGCCTTTAGTGTAGGGAACTCAGTGATAGGGAATTCAGTTTAGCAGAGCACTGCCTGACCCCTACTTGATCGATCCTGTTTCACATTGGTCGCTGGTCTTTGAGAGTGAGATATTCTTCCTACTGTTTGACTTGAGGAGTGACATCTGTACATGCTGCATCATCATCAATGCTATCCTTTCTCCTCTGTGATATGCTAACTCCTACTACAACTCCTGCGTGAGTAAACCTGTGGTCAATTGCCTTTGCATTACTGCGTAGTGTAGATCTATTATCAACACTAAATAGCCTGTGGGTTGTTGTTTTACACCATCTTAAAAGGGAAGCTTCCATTTAGCGAAGGCTCCGCCCTGAGTGTAGTTTCACAGTGTAACCCATGCTCATACACTAGCTGGACACTCTTACCCCTAATTGGCCGAATAGGCCAAGAAAGCGTTACATTTAGCGAAGGCTCCGCCCTGAGTGTAGTTTCACAGTGTAACCCATGCTCATACACTAGCTGGACACTCTTACCCCTAATTGGCCAAATAGGCCAAGAAATCGTTACATTTAGCGAAGGCTCCGCCCTGAGTGTAGTTTCACAGTGTAACCCGTGCTCATACACTAGCTGGACACTCTTACCCCTAATTGGCTGAATAGGCCAAGAAAGCGTTACAATATATTAGAGTCATGTGTGATAACAAGACCTGGTCTAGAGTTAATATAGAAATGAATACAGAAAGGAAGTATACAATATAATAGGTGCAGCAGGGGATAAGCAAATACCTACCTTACCAATTTCCTCATTTACTCTCCCCTCAAGACACAAAAAAACGCTTCCAGTTTTGAGTATGAAAGGCCACAGCTTTTATTATCTACGGATAATTACATATTAACAAATGTACATCATATCATTATACATTATTCACAAATGTAAACTTACAATGGACGCCCATACACATATTTCCAAAGTATCCCCCTTAAAAGAAAACTATTACCCCCAAAATGAATACTTAACCAATCAATAGTTTGTATCATATTAAGAGCCTATTACAGAATTTTACCAAACTGAAATATAGATATCAGTAAATACTGTTTTAACATGTCACCATTTTATGTTCTTCTCTGTGGTCCCTCAAAGATCACCTGACCAGAAATACTGCAGAATCCGGAACACCAAAAAGTAGAATCCAGGAGCCCAACGTTTAAATAGCACAAAAAAGTTTTATTTTACATTATGTATAAAAATGAAAAGCCTTACACGTTTTGTGTCACCAAAGGATACTTAATCATAGCCTATGATACATATGAGCTGTTTTATGCAACATATTATTATAGAGACCTATAGTTTTCTAAAAATCATAGGAACGAGTCAGTATCAAGAAGGTGCTGCACCGGGAATAATTCCCCTCAAAGCCCCCCTCAAAGCCGCCCCCAGCCCTGCGAACCTGAGTTAACCCGACCCTACGACACTGCTAAGAGATTTTCTGTGCTGTTTCAGTGACGCTGGGCTGGAGGCGGCACAATCCTTCCATAGGCTACATACGAATGAAAACAGGACTTACAGCCTATGGAAGGATCGATCTGTCCCCAACCCAGCGTCACTGAAGCAACGCGGAAGATCCTTAGTAGTGTTAGCGGGTCGGCTTCACAATGGTTCGCAGGGCTGGGGCAGCTGTCAGTGGGGCTTTGAGGGGGAACTATTCCTGGGGTAGCATCTACTTGATAATGACACGTTCCTATGATTTTTATAGGAACGTGTCAGTATTGCTTTAAGAAATGCCAATATAACTGACAGAGCTGAAGTAGTCAGTTTGGGGTTTAGCCCTTGGTGGTCAGGCAATGTAGACTTTTTAATGAAAATAATCATACAAGAGCATGTGTCATTTAATTAAGAATATCTATTCATCCTGTACACAGCTGTAAATGGGAACAGGATTCACTGGATTCACAAAGGATTGGAGGAGCTGGTGGATATCAGATTCTTCCACAAATGCTAAATGGATCTGGAAACATGTATTTAGATAAAAAGACAAAATCATTATATTCTGGATGGTTTGCTGATAAAGAATGCTAAACCATTGCTTAAAATGAAAGGCTAGTGGATGCTTCAATTAACTCTGCGAAAGGTGTGATGAGAGCTATAATACAATTCATCAAAATTCTCTGCATAAACACAAAGAAATCCCACAGCACACGAGTAAAATTAGACTTTGCATGAGGCCTAAGGCTAAGGTTTGTGCAAAAATGAATTTTGGACTTAACCCTTTCGCTGGATTTCAGGCCGTCTTCTATAAATCCCAAGAAATCAGTTAGGTCCATACAAAGTGTTTAACAGGTTGGGTGTTAAAGGTCAATCATTTCTGAAGGCAGGTGGTTTTAGCTTCCCAGATTGTCCTGTCTACAAATAACATTCACTTTGCACCACAGAGCCTCTAGGAACAGTTTAACAGGGGCTAAGTTCAGCAAGAATTATCCGTCAGGGGAAATAAACTTTCAGAGGAATGGCTGCTGTGAATGATTCCATTCTGATAACTGACCACGATGCTGTATTTATAGAACTGTGGTAAAAACACAGGTAAAGCCGTGACGGTCTGACTAAGTATCATTGTTAACAAAACTCAAAAACAATTTCCCAGCTGTACAGAGAGCCAGACAGCCGGGCTACAGAGAAATGAGAGTTGAACAAGAGGAGAGGATACAGCAAAAGCAGGGTAATAGGGATAGCAGGAGATATTCACATAGTACACTTCTGTTATATGTAGTTTAGTTTAAGAAAAATATAATGATAAACCATTAAATATAAACCATTACAAAGTTAAATATGCTAAAAATATATATGATAATAATATGTACTTTAAGTCACTCCACATTTTCACAAGGTTTTTCCGACTATGCCTTCTTTTCTTCTTTCCTTTGTTACTCGTGCCTTTCTCAAAAGCCACTTGTAACCCATTGCTGGTGAGCTCCAATCACTAGATATTTAGGTTGGCCTTTACTCTGGAAAACAGGCATGGTACTTAGAGATGGAGCAGGAATGACAATCGTACAGCCTTATGGACTGTGGTGGCCTACTTTATCCTGCATTTATATACATTAAACCCCAAGCAACAACTTGTTTTATGCGAGATTGGGTGTTAGAAATGCATTTACTTACCCTTTTTAATTTAGGAGCTTTAGAAGAATGTATGATCATTAAGCTCTCAGTAGCAACGTATGGTACTAACGCCATCGTATCAATTTGTAAAATGTATTTAAAGGAATTTACACAGGAGTGCTGGAAAGGATATATTTTATCTTAACTAGCAGGGACTGAGAAGCTTCCTTGCTGATCTCAGAGTTTCTGAGCAAAGGCAAAGTGAACAGGGTTTTACCCCTCAGTTGTACAAAATGTACATTGTTGCTAGGGGCTCAGGGACTGAAAGGGCTCCTATATCTCCTAGAGTAAAATGTGTTTGTGAACATGGTTATACCACTTAGTCACACATAATTTGCATTGTTGCTAGGGGTATAATACACCTTAATATTTAGTAGTGGTATGGGATCTGTTGTCCGGAAGCCTGTTATCCAGAAAGCTCTGAATTACAGGAAGGTCATCTCCCACAGAGTGCATTTTATTCACATAACTCTCATTTTTAATAATGATTACCCTTTTTTCTGTGTAATAATTAAACAGTACCTTGTACTGGATTCCAAATCATATATAATGAATCCTTACTGGCAAAACAATCTGTTTGGGGTTATTTAATTATTTAAGCATTCTGGATAACTGGTCAAATGCCAGTACACAGTGGGCCGTGTAAAAGGAGGGGGCTTGATGTGGCACATGAGCTTGCATATTTTGCCCAAATTGTGGTACTATCACTATAATTTTTCTTTGTAAAATGAAATGGGATTTTCACTGGCTGAACTTGAGCACTGATATATTTTTTTCTTTTTGAGTGATTGGTAGTAAATCACTGTTCATGATTTCCCATCTAAGCTGCAGCTCCCAAGTGTATACTGATGCAGGTACGGGAACCATTATCCGAAAACCTGTTATCCAGAAAGCTCAGAATTACAAGAAGGCCATCTCCCATAGACTCCATTATAATAAAATAACTCATAGTAACATAGTAACATAGTAAGTAAGGTTGAAAAAAGACACATGTCCATCGAGTTCAACCTTTTTTTTTTTTTTTATTAACTACCTATCTGCCAGTTGATCCAGAGGAAGGCAAAAAACCCATCTGAAGCCTCTCCAATTTGCCTTAGAGGGGGAAAAATTCCTTCCTGACTCCAAAATGGCAATCGGACTAGTCCCTGGATCAACTTGGACTATGAGCTATTTCCCATAACCCTGTATTCCCTCACTTGCTAAAAAGCCATCCAACCCCTTCTTAAAGCTATCTAATGTATCAGCCTGTACAACTGATTCAGGGAGAGAATTCCACATCTTCATAGCTCTCACTGTAAAAAACCCCTTCCGAATATTTAGGCGGAACCTCTTTTCTTCTAATCGGAATGGGTGACCTCGTGTCAGCTGGAAAGACCTACTGGTAAATAAAGCATTAGAGAGATTATTATATGATCCCCTTATATATTTATACATAGTCATCATATCACCCCTTAAGCGCCTCTTCTCCAGCGTGAACATCCCCAATTTGGCCAGTCTTTCCTCATAGCTAACTCAGATTTTTTTTATCTGTAATAATAAAACAATTCCTTGAACTTGATCCCAACTATGATATAATTCATCCTTATTGGAGGCAAAAAATCCTATTTGGTTTATTTCATAGAGAAATGATAGTATTTTCACGTAGACAAACTATGAAGATGCAAATTACAGAAAGATCCCTTATCCTCAAAATCCTGAGCATTCTGGATAACAAGTCCCATACCTGTATTTTAAAGATGTAAGGCAGGGGTCCCTAACCTTTTATACTTGTGAGCCACATTCAAATGTTAAGATAGTTGCGGAGCAACACAAGCATTAAGAAAAATCATGGGGTGGCAAATATGGGCTATGATTGGCTATTTGTTAGCCCCTATGTGGACTGGGCACCTACAGGAGGTGTTTAGCAGTAGATCTTGTTTTTATAAAAGCAAAACTTGCCTCCAAGCCAGAAATTAAAAAATAAGCACCTGCTTTGAGGCCACTGGGAGCAACATTCAAGATATTGGTGAGGAACATGTTGCTCACAAGCCACTGGTTGGGGATCATTGATGTAAGGTACAGCCAAACTCAACATGACTGCTGTCGATAACATTAATAAGTGGAATATGGCAGAACTCAGTTTGAGGTATTAATAAAAGGAGCACAGGTTAAAAAAATGTGCTTCATTACTGCTGATTAACTACAACTGTAACAGTACAGTCTTACTTACACCCCGTTCATCGTACTCTGAACACAAAACGATACCAAATTTGCCCAAAAACAAAGCTAACACCAAGGCAGTTTATAGTGGTAGTGGGCAAGATATGCCTGTTTAAAGGGTGTAAAACTGGTGATTAAATACTCAACTCCAGTATTTGATTGACAGGCATCGCTGTATAAAAAAAACTGCATATTGCATAAGCTGTGTATAAATTTCTGCTGTAACATCTTTTGTTTAAAGTTCCTCCTGCTTAAATATTGATGTGTAAAAAAGGCGATCACCCATCACTGTCTCATTATTGCTGCCTCATTTTTTCCCATTGACTTGAATGGGTAACACCATAAAAAGAATGCAATTATATACAGCAAATCTAGAAGCAGAACAGACAACAGACATACTTTTTTTGAATTCACAGTTGTTTTACACGGTTTGTACTATTTTTCATGTGTAAATAATTTGATGATAAATAGGCCCTTAATATTTCATTCCTCCATGTGCACAGAAAAGGAATCTGGAATACATATACATTTAAAAAACGGTATAGTCAGTAAGTACTTTATTTATCAGAATTAGCCATATTAAAGAATGTGTCATATGGCTCAGGAAGGATTTCAGACCACCACTGTTTCTTAATACAAAAGGCCAGATGTTGACCAAAATGCAATTTACCCAGAGGATATTTAAGCCTGCAAGAGAAACACAGAACACTGTGTGAAAAATAGCTTAACAGAGCAGTAAACTTCAACAAGCTACTGCCAAGTTTTAAAAACCAGAATGAATAAGAGTTTGGGAGGAAGAAATACAGTGTCATTTCGAGGCAATAAACCAGTTTGCGACAGTACGCCTCTAATGAACTGAAGTTTTTGAGAGCCGCAAATAAATTCAGTTGCCTTCTAGTACGTATAACTTCATTTTAGCCTTGTTATATAATGGATTTGTTAACAATTGAGTTGAGCATTGAACATCTGGATATTCTGTAAAAATGGGATCTACACACGAGATCGATTAAGTAGATCTGGGATTTTCACATAAGGTATATATCTGTAATGGGGTGCATCATGCCTTAGGGCTACTGAATCTTTTTGGAGTACCCAGCATTAAAGGGATACTGTCATGGGAAAAATTTTTTAAAAAATGAATCAGTTAATAGTGCTGCTCCAGCAGAATTGTGCACTGAAATCCATTTCTCAAAAGAGCAAACAGATTTTTTTATATTCAATTTTGAAATCTGACATGGGGCTAGACATATTGTCAATTTCCCAGATGTCCCAAGTCATGTGACTTGGGACATGATAAACTTCAATCACTCTTTACTGCTGTACTGCAAGTTGGAGTGATATCACCCCCTCCCTTTTCCCCCCAGCAGCCAAACAAAAGAACAATGGGAAGGTAACCAGATAGCAGCTCACTAACACAAGATAACAGCTGCCTGATAGATCTAAGAACAACACTCAATAGTAAAAACCCATGTCTCACTGAGACACATTCAGTTACATTGAGAAGGAAAAACAGCAGCCAGAAAGCATTTCTCCCCTTAAGTGCAGGCTCAAGTCACATAAGCAGGGGCAGCTGGGAAATTGACAAAATGTCTAGCCCCACGTCAGATTTCAAAATTGAATATAAAAAAATCTGTTTGCTCTTTTGAGAAATGGATTTCAGTGCAGAATTCTGCAGGAGCAGCACTATTAACTGATGCGTTTTGAAAAAATGTTTTTTTCCCATGACAGTATCCCTTTAAGCACAGTCAAAGGGTGCTTATTAATCTGTGGTGCTTTTCCATTTAAATGATTGTAGCCCTTAAGGGTAATGGCAGATAGAGCTATAAATTACAAGGGTGGCCATACACTCTTCAGCACACAATAATAAGAATCCAGTGCAATGTGGGCTTAGTGACGCATTTTGAGCAATAATTGCCTGACCTACATTTGTACCTGTAGGGTCAGAGTGATATCATTTATTTTCTACTGAAGGGTATTTTCCAGCATTTCGACAATGAAGTACCAACTAGAAATTCTGTTAAAGGCAAAACACACCATGGGCCATTACTCTAAGGATACCAAAACATGTAAATGTTAAAAAAGCAATAAACTTGTTTTTCATCAACATGGATTTAACCTTGCTTAGTTAACATCAAAACTTATCAATTTTTTAAATAGAACTAAGCAGAACTTAACTGGAAATCCCTGCCATATTTGAGAGCTAACTGGATGACTGGTTTCCAGATCATAAATTCTATCAACCAAACTACAATTATTCTACCAAACTACTTTAGGGTCTATTTATCAAAATTCGAATTTGTGAATTTTAGAGGTTTTTCTTCAATTCGAATAAATTAAATTTTTTTGGTAAACTCCATTGTTTGCTTATTTATTAAAACATTTTAATAAATAACTTGATCTAATCAAACAATTAAAAAAAAGCACAAGTGCACTGAGTTTATATTCTACTCATCCTTTTCAATGGGTCTACAAGCTCTCTAAAAAAACTCAAATTGAACAGTTGCTACATTTTGCCTGGGACAGCCCCATTTGACTTCTTCAAGAATGGGCAAGTTTTTAGATGCAAGGTTTTACATTCAAGTTCTTTGCTTTCAATAAATATCAAACATACCAGTTTTTTATTAAAACTCAAGCTGTAAAATGCTAATGGATTCTCAGTTACTCAAAATGTTATCACATTTGTTAACACTCCCCTGACTGTTTAGAAATTCATTGCCTTTTAACATAATAGGGGTCAGTTTAAACTATAGACCTGGTGATTCTCTAACAAATACCTTGTGCAGTGCCATTATTAGACATTTTGTAATAGGAGGGTTGCCGATGTATTCTACAACTGGAAATCCCAGTGGGCAACTATACAATCCTTATGCCATTTTTATGGCATATAAAAACTCAATCAAAATATCTACAATATTGATATCCAGGAATGATCAATATAGTGTACAGTGTGCCATAAACATTTCTGCAGTGACTGTATGTCTTTAGAATTATTCCTACTCTGAGTTTCAGTAACTCAAGGTGCCACCAGCCTTGCGTCAACCTTCAACCCATACTTCAACCAATACAAGATATTGAACTGCAGATGGGATTATTAACTTATTAGAGAAAATACATTAGAACCTATATTTTAAAAGGATGATAAAAAAAGAGTCCCAGTTGATCAGTTTTTCCATAACCAATTTGTGAAAATCTCACAGCATTTAGTTTCTCTTTAAAAACCTCCGCTTGAAGTTATTTGCATTTCGGATGTCATCAATATTTTAAGTGCAGCAATGCAATCAGAGGTACACCAGTTGTACATGTTAAGTCCTTGATATTACATTTTCGTACAGCAGGAAATAAAAGTCAGAAAAAAAGGGTGAATGATGTATGGTGACAGCGGCTGACAGTTAGCATGATTAATTTGCTGTTCAATGGTATGAGTCGTGGCTGGTTGCATAGGGACCAGTTGAAAGCAAGACATATGGAATCAGCTCTACTAATCTACTCAATCATGTCATGCTTTATCCTTATTTCTTGGTATAATTTTAATTGCTGCAGTTTTCAAGCCATCTGGGGCTAAACTGTTAGTGGCACCAGCTTCCTTTGTGCTCTCTTGGAAATGAAACACCGTCCTTCTCTAAAACAAAGGCAGAACCTGACAGCAGTGGGTCTCAACCAAGGTCTGGGAGGTATGGCTCCTTTCTATTTTAGGAATTTAGCCTTTGCTGGGAATTAAAAAGGAGACACGTGTTGGAGGGAAAATGACAAAGAGCAGGAACACAGACAGAGAATAAGAGCCATGACAACAGGGACTGTACACATAATGAATGCTTATAAATTGTATTAAGTAGCCAGCAAAAAATTATTTATTATGATGCTGTCTAAAAGTATTATAGTCACCAAATATTTCAAACAACAATCATGCCAAAATAATTCCAAAACAATCACACCAATCTGCTCTATTTCAAGATGAAAATATGTCCTGTTGTGTTTCCAGAAATAGACAGTATGAATTCAGATGTGATAGTAACTACACAATATTTCTCACAGCAAATACTATCATATAAACATTAATGGTGACCAATAGGTAACTATTGCTGTAGTTCACCATGAAAAGCTTGTCATATTCCTGAGTGCAACATGGCAACACATACTCACATGAATAAATACAACATGAGTTGAATTCAGGGGCAGCTCAGCCTGAAGACCAGTTAGGTGATTAGGGAGAATGGTCATTTACCCTCCTAGTGCCAGAATATGTCAGGTACAAATCCTAGACTATGTTAGACTGCTGGGGTCATAGAATTTTCTATGGCCCTAATAACCCCAGCCGGTTCTAATTTTCCTTTTTCCTCCTCCTACCTTATTAATGCCAGGTTTCAGCAAGTCCATTAAAAATGGCCTTTATAATCCAGCCTTTCTCTTTCCCATTGCTGGTTCACTGAACCATTTTCTGTGGTCTAGCTCCATATAAACCAGGTTCCTAACTATATATGAGTTCCTGTCTCTGTCTTATTTCTGCTTCTGTGATCTCATGAGTTTGACCCCTGGCCTGTTTTATTGGCATTTTATTGCCTGGACTCATGATTTTTGCCTACCCTGACCTATAGCCTGACTACAGACTTAACTACTGGCTACTGAAATATGAAATTACATTTTAGTCTACAAAATATTCAGTTCTTTACACTTTACTACAATTTGCTCATAATATCCTAATGCACAGTGTTCATGTTTCTTTATCAAGCACTTCACCAGTTTGCACAAGGTATATAGGCTCCTACCAGTCATTGCTATACATGTTTGTAGTCCTGGTACAAAGATACATCTAAAAACCTACTATATGTTGAAGGTCATCTGGGGTTAAATTTGGGGTAAATATGTATATATTTACTGTTTAGATATTTTACAACTATGGTTGAATTACTCGATTAATCCAATGCATGTTCCTTATTTCATGAGATAAGGGGAGGCATGAACAAAGAATAACAACAAGTAGAGTGGAACTACAAGGAGGGAGCCAAAAGCTAGACCTTCAGGGGGGACTTGAATGGAAAAAAAAATGACAACCACTGCTTTAGGTGTTAGAATTCATTCCCCAACAAAAATAATAACAATTGCTTTAAATTTGATAAACCAGTGTTAATTGTGATACTAATGTAGGGACCCATAGGGTTAAAATGCCCCTATAACCTTAGATCCCTGCCCTTCCTCCTTTTCCCTAGTTGCTGGGCAAAAGCCCATGTATCTAGTGTTTATCTATCTACAGATGAAGCCAGTTTGTGTGTTTGACACAGAATAACTAAACCCAGATATCCCTCTTATCCCATTTAACACAGTAAATTGCGTCACAACATCCCATCTATATAGCGTTCGCCATTGTGAACAATGGTGCTTTGGTATGCTAATGAAAAGGTTAAATGCATTAAATGAGTTAAGATTAGATAACACAGTTTCTTCAATTAATCCAGAGTCATGACGCATTTAACACACAAATCCAAGTGGCTTCATCTGTATGAAGTTGTTGTTAATGGCCAAGAGGTGTAATGACCATTTCCTTCTACACTTCCATATAGTGTTTGGAAAGGGGTGGATCTTCCTCTTTGGCTTCTGGTGTCCTAACCATATGGATGCTCCCATTGAGCCTGGGTACACCAAGGTCCAGTAAAGACATTGCCCTAAAGGGACAGCACTTTTAGTGTCTGAGTTGAGGACCAGGGAACCCCATGAACGAGGTTAGCTAGAGACAGGGTTATATCTGTTATAGACTCTCTAGGAGGGTGAGATAGAGAGTACAGATGGCAAGAGCAGCTTTGTGCTCCAGCGAGGATCTGTAGCAGGGAGTAGCTTCTCAAGGCTCTTCGATTGCCTTTAGTGAAGGGACCACAGTGGACAGGGTGTCAGGCTTAGACTTCTTCTCCCTGACTACTCTGCTGGGTGGGATCCGGACCACTTCAAGGTACATCTGCCTGGGATTCCTATTACTACTTAACTACAATGCTTATGGGAGTCACATTCCTCAGCTTTGCCGGTCTCAGCACTGCTAATACTACTTGCATATACATCATATGACTGTAAGTAAACCTGAGGTCATTTGTCTTGAACAAATAAATTGTTATTCTTTTGTTTCTCCATAACAATCTCCTGGCATCCACCTTTTCCTATTTTATTGCACAGTAGCCTGAGAGTTGTAGTGACACTACACCATTCCTGAAATCTTCCACTTAACGAAGGCCCTAGCCCGAAGTGTTTGAGTCACATGTTACCCATGCTCCTCTCACTAGCTGGACATTAGCTCCTTTTCGTCTGTATAGCCCAAGTAAGTGTTACACTAATGTTTATGGCTTCTATTATTATATTCTCATGCTTTGCACAAGAAAATGCTTCAGATTCACAGATTCAGTGGGAATCTGTGAATCTGGTTCCTTTTTAATCCTTTAACTTCTCTTTACAGATACATTATGCTTCCAATTTGTAAGATTAAGGCACCTGTCTATCCATTATTTGTACTCATTAATCTGTGTATAAAATGAATGCAGATGAGCTCTACAAATATTTTCACCCCATTCTCACTTTTTCCCTTTTACCTGTTTTGCCCCATGTAGAACCTGTACCTGTGCTTTTCTGGAGCATTTAACAGAAAGTTATACAGAAAGTAAGACCGGCATTATTAGCAGTTTTAGACTCCTTAACTACCAAAATACCTACAAAACATTTTCAGCAATATTCACAAATGATTTAATGACTGGTGAACCTTAAACAGTTGTAGTTATGATGCTTTGCTCTCTAGTCTCCCCCCTCCCAGACACCTATTGAAATTCCATCTTTCTTTCTTACTCTTAGGGGCAGATTTACTTAGGTCCGAGTGAATTTTCGAAAAATACAAAAAGTTTGAATTTCAAACTTCGACTTCGATTCGAAGTAAAAATCATTCAAATATTCGACCATTCGATAATCGAAGTACTGTCTCTTTAAAAAAACTTAGACTTCAATACTTTGCCAAATTAAACCTGCCAAATTGCTATGTTAGCCTATGGGGACCTTCTACAAACTTTTTCTAAGTCTTTACACATCGAATAAAAATCCTTCGATCGTACGTTAAAATCATTTGAATCGTTCGATTCGAACGATTTAATCTTTCGATCAAACGATTTTTATTCGATCGTAGGATTGCCAAATTCGGTGAAAAAACTTTGAATTCGATATTTGAATTTGAAGTTTTTTAATTCGGTGGTCGAATTTTAAAGTTTTTTGTACTTCGAAATTCGACCCTTGATAAATCTGCCCCCAAGTCTATCATTTGTTTGAATATAGGCTATTTTCTCTTCCAGTGCCACACTTTTTACCCTATAAATCCCCATCATTGTCTCAGCACCCATATATTTAATCTGCACACCCTGTCCCAACATGCTGAATGACAGCATAAGGAAATTTCATATCTATGGTAATTTTCCTCTGCTATAAATATCTTTCTTTTTACTTCTTTCCTGATTTTCTCTACAGCAAAACAACTGCACATGAACAAAAATAAATTAAACCCACTCTTTTCCATATCATTGCTTTGACCCCTTTCTACTACCTTTCACTCCTTCATGCACAGTAATGAAACTTAGCCGATTACTCTATACAAGGTTTGTTGCCGTTCTGTTTTTTCTTTCTAGATTTGATCTCCTTGTGATTTGGTTGCTTGCTACAGTAATTTCTAATCTTCTCTCCTATTCTATAATAATTACTTGCCATGGGATGGGCCAATTCCCAAGGATTCATTTCACCACATACAGGGTTGGACTGGGCCGGGAAAAAACCTGGCGGGCCCAGACCCACTATTGCTGTTGCCCCCAACCTCTCCCTGGCCCCGGCCGTAAGAGCGACGTGCAGGGGGGGAAGCGGAAGGGGCTTTGCAGCTGGGGTGTGTGTGGGGACCATTAAAGCAGAATCCCAGGTTAACCTGGGCTCCCCAATTCGACGCTGACCACATAGATAGTAATTTAAAAAAAAATACTAAAATAATTACTGGTGATGCATCACTGGAAATATAGGGTTTAAGAGTTCTTGTAAGATTCAAAAGAAATTATAGGAATATAAATTACCTGAGCACTCAAAGACCTGCAATGGCAAAAAAAATGGCACATTATCACTTAACTCAAATAGCACACCAGGTCTGCCAAATTATAATTAATGGAAAAAATCCTTATATACAATCCACCAAAAAGTTGAAATTCCAGCTTAGAGACAAAGAACAGTCAAGTACAATTTCAGATTGCTTTACAGTACAGTATTGCCATCTGCATCATACTAATTCTGATAAGTGATGTATTAATCCCCCCCCCCCCCACACACACACACAAACACTTGCTTTTATTATATTATAATGCTTAACTCAGCTTCTTATTTTTCATGCTTTTACAATTTTACAATGCTAAATATTGTGTAGTAAATAGTGAAGGGCGAAGTTATTTTCCAGGCACGAATTTGCGTCAAATTTGCTCGTTTCGCCGCCGGTGAAAAATTTGAACGGACACCCATTGACCTTAATGTGCGTCAAAAGTCGGTGGTGTGAATTTTGATGCCCGTGAATTTTTGCCGCCATCAAAATTTAAATTTGCCCATCATTAGTAGTAAACTAAAAGCAGACATGGTTTAAAGACGTTACCTTTTTACGTCAACAACAATCCATTAAATGATCTAGACTTAAATATGGCTTTGTTATAACAACGACTGATACTATCCAGATAAAGTGAAAGTGTCAATTTGTAAAAATTCTATAAATAATTCTACAATCAATGGTTTTAAATTGCTGAAGAAAGAAATTATACTGTATCTGTAAGGAGTAAACTTACTCGTCTAATGGGCGGCGGGGTCCCCCCCATGTCTCCGGCGGGGACGCCTGCCACATGCATCCTTTCCCTTGCAGAGCTGGTTTCCCTATGGCGCTTGCCCGCGCGCTCCTGGTTTTATGCGCTGACGTGATTACGTCACGCGCAATGCCGCGAAATTCAAATAGTATATAAGGGGAATTCAGTGTATTGCACATTGCCCGTTGTTAGATACAATTAGTTTGTTCCTAGTGCCTTTCCTAAGTGATTCTTATTGATCTTCTGGTTATTTGACCCTGACTACTCTGATCTCTTCTATCCTGACCCTTGCCTGCCTGTGACTACTCTGATCTCTCCAATCCTGACCATTTGCCTGTCCGCTGACTATTCTACGCTCTCCAATCCTGATTCCGGCCTGTCTGACTAGTCTCTGCTTGTGCTGGCCCGGCTGCCTGTTCCAAGTGGTGTTCTTCCTTCCAGTATCCTGGTGAGACGATCGTGCCCCAGAACTGTTAGCTTTGCTCCTCTCTCAAATAAGACCTGGCGGCATCCAATTAGCCGAGGGCTCCTCCCGAGGTGAAAGGCGACGGTTTTAGGCAGAAGTGAGAGCCGAGACCAGGGAGCATAGCTTGGGTTCTGGATTTAGGGTGCCGTTTGTGACAGTATCTGCATTTATCCTCCCTTTGATGTCTGACTAGAAATGTATTTTTTAACCTTTTGTTTTATCAGGAAAACATTCCTTCTCGGAGGTTTAGAGGCGTTGCAAGCACAGTTCTAGTAGGCACACAATGACATTGCATATTTTGAAACTGGCACGATTGTACCATATCTCTGTGGATATCTCACTAAGGTCAGAAACCATGGCACAACCCCATTTTCCACACCTGCTATTGCCAAACAAATTATAGTTTGTAATTTATCCTCTTTGACCTTTGGTAACTGCATCATGTTAAGTTATGTCCAATAGATTATTGCTTGAAAATGCTCAATGATTTGATAATCATCAATAATCATCTGATGCACAATTTAACTGCCATTGTCTAGGTGATTATCATGAAAGTCAATGAAGCAGCAATTGAGAGCATTTTGCCTCCTGCCTTTCTAGCTGGAAATTGTGCAAGCAGCAGTATACTTGAAAGTTTCCCATGTGTCATTGCCATAAGATAAGAATATATTCTGTACTATATTGCATATACTATGTTCTAGTTTCCCCAGTTAAAAAGATTGTAAAGTAAGTAATCACTCACAGGCTGGAATAGAGATGATACTATATTTTCACTATGCAAAGCTCTTATGTGCAACTCATGAATAAGAATTAACTAGAGAGGAGTTTAAAATCATGTGTATATTATCAGAACATGAATATCAATACCAAGGGGCCCATTTAGCAAAGGTTGAATTTCAAATTCATGTGAATTTTTTTACTCGAATAAATCCAAATATACTCAAAATTTGAATGGGGGGTTATTAAAGAAAACAATTGAACATCTAAAACTCAAACGAATTTTACCCACTCAAATACTTGAATCAAATTTGAATCAAATTCGGCTAAACTCGAACCGAGTTTTTTCTCCGAAAAAAACTAGAATGTCAAGAAGGCTAATAACATCTTCAAATGGGTCACTGCACCTCTGCCATTGACTTCTATGTGAATTCAGCAGGTTTTAGTTGGCAAATACTCGAATTTGCATTGTTCCCAGGTTCAAAGTTTGATAAATCCCAAATTTTGAATTCAAATTTGAATTGAGTTTGGATTATTCCCAATTTGTGAGTCCTGACCAAAAAAACAAGAAATTGAATTAGAATTAGAATGTACTATTCAACCCTTAATAAATCTGCCCCTAGAGTAAGCATGCATACATGCTGAGATAAAAGTCAAGCGATAGAGATATGTTTTTAAAGGACACGTAAAGTCTGTTTAACTGGGGTGCCAAAATGTTACCTAGAACTTGAGCCGGTGCTCCTGTTAGCAGAAAACTGCAATGGCCCATAAAATATACCTAAGCACTGTTCCTTAGATCTTCACTCCTTGGACATTTGCTATTCCTCAAAGAGTAGCAGTTTTACAGTAGAGTAGATCTTCCTGGGTTTATTCTACTGTGCCTGCGCACAGAGGGATTTTCACAAGGGATGACTAGAACACCAGTAGGAAGATAAATAAAATGCCGGGATAGATTCCACCCTGTACTGTTCCTCAAGTTCAGCTAGTTTACTAAAAAAACAGTTAGCTAAATCATCCGTACCTTAAAAAAAATTGTCAGAATTTCTCAAAGTCAAGTTTCACATACCGTATATACTCGAGTATAAGCCGAGTTTTTTCGGCTTATACTCGGGTCAAGCGCAAAAACGGTCGCCGGCGCCTAAGAATAGTCGACGGCGCCTAAGAATAGTGGCCGGCGTCCAAGAATAGTCACCGGCGTCCAATAATAGTCTCCAAGAATAATCGCCGGCGTCCAAGAATGGTCGCCGGCATCCAAAAACGAGACGCCGGCACCTCCAATGGGAGCAGAAACCCTCAATTTTTTGATTGAAACTTACCAGAAGCTGCTGCATTTCTCACCCTAGGCTTATACTCGAGTCAATAAGCTTTCCCAGTTTTTGGAGGTAAAATTAGGTACCTCGGCTTATACTCGGGACTGCTTATACTCGAGTATATACAGTAGTTGAAAAAAGTAAAGCCATTTGTTTCTCCTTTAGCACGACATTCTTTATTATAATGCTGTGATTTTACTTTAAATGTTATGATTGTTTCATCCTCTATCCTGCTTAATGCCAGGGTGGTGCATTGCTGTAAAGGGGTTCTGTCTCTCTCTTCAGTCTCTCTGTGTTATCAATTTTGTTATTTGTCAGGTGAAAATATTAAGAGGTGAATGTATAATTATCGTCTTGTTTTTTTTATTCTGTGCTTCTATCAATGTATAATTGCAAACCCTTCCAATTTATAAGACACCCCAAAAGTTTCCTCCTGTTTAATGTTAAAAATATATAGTTAACACGGGGAATGCCCTGAGGAAACATACTAACATGATATACACATACCTGTATAGCTATTTCAAGGAAAGCAGTGATTTTACAGTGACTCTAAAACCAAATACATATTCCTCCATGCCCTCGATGCACTGCTTTAATTCAATAAACAATGCCATGGAAACAGAATGTAATACCAACACAATTTGTACTCAAAACATCTTGAAAAGGCCCCATCATGTCAATAAACAAACTAAAATACCAA
Organism: Xenopus laevis; assembly: GCF_017654675.1. NCBI lineage: Eukaryota > Metazoa > Chordata > Amphibia > Anura > Pipidae > Xenopus > Xenopus laevis. The sequence goes on from NC_054377.1 coordinate 106,711,938, forward strand.
CAACATTTTTATATTTTAGTAATGGAGGTAGAATGGTGCTTGTTAGTTCTGTACTACAGTATAATTGAATTCTACAGGCTCCGTTGCAATGGGAACAAGTTATAATCTTGTTCATAGCAATGTATAAAAGGATACATTACAGGTAAGCCAGTGCAGATACAGTATTTCCCGATGGCCAAACTTTCTTTTGAAATTACATGTAAAAAAAAGTCATAACATTTGCACCAGGTTACACATTACATAGAGTAACCAATCAGTTGTTTAATTTCTAACAGGATAACTGACTGGTTGCTAAACTATCTAGCTATACTAAAGGGAAGGGAATGTTTGCCTCTTTTTAAATTTTCCCCTTATGACTATTTAACATGTTATTTAATTCCTCAGGAAGGAAGGATGTTGGATTCCCCAAATAAATGAATATTGATCCCTATAACTAAAACAGTTAGGGACCATTTTGCCTTTTCTTGTGGGTACATCTAAATTAAATAGCACCTTCATTTAAGGTTTGTCTGGCATGATATGACAGATATAAAAAAGAATGTCATTGGAAGGGGTTACAGCACTTTATATTTACAATTCAGCTCTTCAAATAATCAGAAATGGGAATTAGTTGGAGGAGAAAGCTCATAACAAAAACTGAAATATGTTAATATCAAGATAAAGAAAGGGATTTGTCTTAGTATATTAAGAAGATTAAGCTATATCTAGATAGTCCTGAGCTAGCTAGGTTTAATGTCTGATTGTTAAAGCTTGCTCTCTGTCCTTCTAAAACTTCAGATTAAAGCCCATTTCAAGGTCAGGTCGACGTGTTGTGAGATTTATTATATAATACACATATATTCATCTCATCCTTTACTAACACCAGACTGAGGCATGGAACAGATTTACTGTGCACGAGGACCATGCATACATTTATTAACAAACAATTGTATTACACGGACACATTTATGCTGTCATATTTAATCTCAGTCTGCAGTTTTCTGATTTGACTTGAAAAGCTTGGAAAAAATGGTACAATTATGTCATACAGTAGTCATGAGTCTGTTTGTATGGATTGTCTGCTCCCCTGAGCTGAGGGTCTGGGGCAGGAGCATCTGAGCCACTATTCTACTTTGGTGGGTTCTTCACAACAAGTGGATGTTTTTATGCTTAACATATGTGTTTTGGATTCTGTTTAGCAGCACACAGTCCCAACATACAACAAGTCTGTCAGATAACGGGCAACTTAAATTCAAGATGACAGATTCTTTTCCTTTTCTTCCAATATGTACATAGAGAGTGAAAACCTTAATCATGAAAATAATAATAAATAAAAGTGTATCTGACTGAAGAAGAAACTTCCTAATATAGGTATGGGATCCATTATCTGGAAACCCCTTATCCAGAAAGATCCAAATAATAGAAAGGCCGTCTCCCATAGACCCATTTTATCCCAATAATCCACATTTTTAAAAACGATTTCCTTTTTCTCTGTAATAATAACAAATAAATAACATATAGGCGGTCAGGTGTCACCACTGTTCTAGAAAAGCAGTGGAATAAAGTGTGTAAAGATATTGCTGCAGGTATGGGATCTGATATCCGGAAACCCGGTTTCCAGAAAGTTCTGAATTACGGAAAGGCCGTCTTCTATAGACTCCATTATAATCAAACAATCCAAATTTTTAAAAGTGATTTCCTTTTTCTCTGTTATTATAAAACAGTAACTTGTACTTGATCCCAACTAAGATAGAATAAATCCTTATTGGAAGCAAAACCAGTCTATTGAGTTTATTTAATGTTAACGTGATTTTCTAGTATCCTTAAGGTATGAAGATCCGAATTACAGAAAGATCTGTTATCTGGAAAGCCACAGGTCCCGAGCATTCTGGATAACAGGTTCCATACCGGTATAATCAGTTAAACATGCTGTACCATTTATGAATTTATTAAGTTACTCTTCAGTTTCTCACTCTCAGCAACCTGTCACACTCTTCATGCAGAGATCTGGGTCAGGTAGGTTTAATATGTCTTTTAGGGGGGCTTCCTTTCCTAGCAAATGTTTTAGAACTATCTCAAATAACCAATTCCAGCACAAACAAAAGCTAACAAAATAATTGACCCTGCATGCAGCAAAACAGGATTTCCATCAGAGCCGTTATTTTAAAAGAGTGAGCTCTAATACATCTTCTAGGCAAAGGGTCTAACCCCCAAAATGATGTATTAGATCTATCAATCAAAACCTGACTCCCTTACTGCATGAAGAGCATAGAAAGAGAGACAGGTTGCTCAGTGTGGGACAGTGAAGAGTAACTTGTTTATGTCATAAACCATACAGAAGTTTAATTGATTATATTCAGAAAGTTTCTTATTTAAGTGAGATTATTTTTTTTAATTCTTATAGCTCCCCTTTATTTAGCCAGATTCTGCTTCCCAATTAACCCCCCCCCCCTTTAATAAACTCTTCTTATCAATTATGCTTGCGTCACATAGCAATACTATGGGGGGATAGAATCCTTTTGTACAAAGTTTATAATCTTGCCTTGTACTAACCCTACCCATGGGCATGAGGGTAAGTGTTAAGGACAAAAACAAAATCATGATCCATTTGCAGATTTTATCAATTAACTATGTTTAATTAAATATGCAGCTAGAGCACATTTTAATACATACATATACATATGTTGATTCTATTTTGCTAACTTTGCTGTGATAAGCAGACATATTATCACTGGAAGAAATCAAAATTATTTTTGGGGACACATATTAGTAATGCTGATGTGTGTGGCCTGCCTAGCACTAAGCTTGCAAGTCCCTCAGTCTGGTATAGTCAGATATAATACATATCCTGTGACATTGTACAGTAAATGTGAATGCAAATTTAGCTATAGGCTGCAAATTGTGCACTGCATTTAGTGTAATAATTGAATTCAGTGATGGAGATGTACTTGTTGTTGCAATAACTCTCTAATAAATACATCCTAGAGAATTGCTAATACATTAATCTGCAAAAATAAATGACAGTAAATGTACAGACACCTGGAAACATTAAACCACTGACCCCATATGCAAACTATCTCTCAGGCATCTATATAATCATGTATTTAGTAATCTAAAGTCTCTTCACCAATAACATGTTGTAAAATTATATTTTCATAGAATCTCAAAGTAGGCAAATGACTTCAATGTTTTATGTTCCACCCTTATCAGTTAATCTACTGTTCATCCTGCTGCATTCTATAAGTCTCTAAAATTAATATGACATTTCTAGGATGGAAACGTTCAATCCAAGCAGCTTTTCCTTACAGAGTGATTTATCTATCAGCTTAAAGAGTTAAAAGATCTTTAATTGAGTATTTGAGATGTTACCTATTTTAGCTACAAATAGAAATTGCTCCAAACCTAGTTGAGATGCAAGTAGACTGATTATTCAGCATTCTCTCCCTCTTTCTCTTACTGAAGCTATTTGCTTAATCAAAATTCTTTTGTGATACCGGTTGCATTATGACACTGTCGCTGATTTAATGTGGTAGCACAGCTTATTCATCTGCCTAAAGAGTCAAATGTTAATTTACAAATATATTACTTGATATTTGAAACAGTTTTCTAACTCAAGTACTCACTATAAGAATGTGTGTGTGCTCTATCTATCTATCTATCTATCTATCTATCTATCTATCTATCTATCTATCATCTATCTATCTATCTATCTATCTATCTATCTATCTATCTATCATCTATCTATCTATCTATCTATCTATCTATCTATCTATCTATCTATCTATCTATCATCTGTCTGTCTGTCTGTCTATCTATCTATCTATCTATCTATCTATCTATCTATCTATCTATCTATCTATTATCTATCTATCTATTGATCTATCATCTATCCATCCATCCATCCATCCATCCATCCATCCATCCATCCATCCATCTATCTATCTATCTATCTTCATCGTCATCTTCATCATCTATTGTCTAAAATATACAATATATATAATTTTTTTTATATATTTCATACTAGCATGAATCTAAGATGTTTTCTTAACTAGCTATACATATCATTGACATTCATACTGACTTACTGCAAAAATTTGTATACAGAATTTTCAGAATATAATTGAAAATGCTGACTGAATCAAACTGGCCACTAAAAAAATGTTTTGCTTCCTAGGTAATATTTAATAAAGCTGGCCCAACTATATTTAATTATGGCTGGCCCCAACTACATGAAAGGAAGTTCTCAAAGTGCATCTAAATGTCTTCTGGTATATCTGGTGGTATGTCATCATTACTGTAAAACTATTCAGGCTCTCATCTTGAGGCTAGAATAGACAGAAGTGTTTTCTATTAGCGATGGGCGAATAAATTCGCCTGGCACGAATTTGCGGCAAATTCCCGCGCTTTGCCGCCGGCGCATAAATTTGCGAATCTCCCGCGAAAATTCGCAGGTGAAAATTTGCCGGCATCAATTTTCGATTTTCATGATTTTTCCGTGGAAAGGTTCGAATGTCTCAATTTTATAGTGAAAACGTTCGAATTCCTCTATTTTTTCCTGAATTTCACAATTTTTTCATGAAAACGGTAGAATTTCACGATTTTTTTGTGAACTTTCCGATTTCAAGATTTTTCGCAAATTTTTCGCAGTTTCGCAAATTTTTCAACGAATCGAAACGGGAGAGATTCGCCCATCACTATATACTATGGCTATGGGGGCACTTTCTGTTTTTTCCCAATCTACTACAAAGCTTGAGATGAAATTGAGTATCATTCAGTAGTTAATATACAGTCTTATTCAACAAAAACAAGCAAAGTTTTTAAGGCATATGTTCTACAGGGCAGCTTTGGTTCGATCAAGTGTCCTCGGCCATTAGAAAATATGGTTCATGTTGTTTTTGTGCCATATGCATTGTGCTATGGGGCTCACTATTAGTGGATATCTATTATGGCTGAGGGCTTAATAAAAAACATGTTTTGTCAGGGTTCAGTATTAGCACTGCAGCTCTTGGCACATGGGGACAAATCTGCCTGCTCATTTCTAGTTTGTCTGCGACATTTACCCTCCATAAAAATTCTTCTTGTATATTAATTAATTGTTAATGACATTTTTTTAGTGCCCCACCTGATGCAATTTAGGAAATGTATGGACACCAAATAGGGTGTGTGGCCGGGATGCCGAACTAGACAAACCTGCTGCACTGTAGCTCTGAGCTCCTGACCTAATCCTTTTTGCTACATGTACAACTAAGCCCTCAAGACACAATGATTGCAACCCAGCACAGAAATCACCTGACCAACATTGAGATGGGGAAAATCAGCCAAAAGTGTATAGATATTTTCAAGAGGCCCGCCACCTCACCACGGGAGCTGAATCAAGATGGCGGCATGTCCCTGGCTAGGGATCCAGCAGGGCAAAATGTTGGCACACCACCTGAACAGACCTGACTGTACAATCCACCAAACTCCTACTGCAGGCGATCACAGAATCCAAAGAAGCCCTCACTAACAAGCTTGTGCCACCAGCAATGTCCTCACTTTGAAAATTGAAGAGGTATGAGTCAATCTCTCCCTCATGCACCAGGTCCTCCAGTTGGTCCGAGAGCGCACAACAGAGGTTGAAATGAAGAAAGAGGTACCTCCCCTCACACAGCAACTCCAACACCTCCAATGCGAACACCAAGTGATGGCATCCAGAGTAGACAACCTGGAAAATCACAATAGGTGATCCAACCTCAGAATCGTGGGCCTGCCTTAGGGGAGTGAGGGGGAAAGACTTCATTGAAAGATGAATACAAGATACACATGGCAGCTCCACATTCTTGCAACACTTTGTGGTGGAAATAGCAAATTGTGTACCTGCTAGGCAACCGTCACTGGGGGCACCACCGCAACTGCAGTTCCAGAAACTGCTCAACCATAGAGACAGGGACACTGTGCTTAAAGCTACCAGGGATAAAGGTGACATAATATACCAGAATTACAGAGTATCCCTATACCTGGCTACTCGCTGGCAATCCAAAAGTAAAGGTGAACCTTTGAGGAGGCACGCCATAGACTGTGAGAGCAAGGAATCAAGTATGACATGCTCTTCACAGCCAAGATGAGGATACAAGACAGGGAGAAAACACTCTTCTTTGACTCTCCACAAGAAATTATCCAGTGGTTCGAGTGTCAGCCTCCCTCCTCCAGAAGACCAGCTACTTAGCCTAGACAACTGGACTACCCTTAGGTCGTATAATATGTACTGTACCCCTCGGTAGGTGATCTTACAACCGCACCTTCCGGCTTTTAACAACCAATGTGGAAGTGTCCTGTGCCAGGTCCAAACTATGGTAGCACCACCACTTAAGGACACAGTAATAGAGCCCTAGCCTAGCACTACCAGCTACCAACAGAGACTTAATGGAATGTTGTGCTGGCTACTGGTCAAGCACCTTCAGCAACAGCTTAAAAGAGTTTCTGGATTGATGTATCCCCAAGTTGGAGTGGGGATACCGGGAGGAGGGAACTTTGTTAGTAAATTGTGGGTTCTTTACGGTTTCTATTTTTTCCTACTTTATTGTCTTACTAATCTACGAAGGTCCTATATACTTGCCCTACCTTCTGAGGAGGGTCTACACCACCCAGGCCACTCCCTTGTCAGCAGATTAGACACCCTTACGTCAGCCTAGACATGGCAGGTTGTTAGCAAATTATAAAGATGGTATCCCGGAATGCACGGGCCTAAATGATCATATCAAACAATCAATTATCCTAGACTACCTCAGAAAGATGGGGGCAGACCTGTTCATACTGCAAGAAACACATTCAGTAGGCCAAAGAGTCAGAGCACTAAGATGGCATAGGTGGGCAGACTTTATCATGTTGGATACCCCCTACCATTCCAATGGAATAGCGATTTTCACTAAGAAAATCTGGGCCTAGGGGCGGAAGAGTTACAAACAGACAAGAAAGGCCGTTACATTCTATTGAAATGCCAGCTCTAAAATCGCTGCCTAATAATTATCAATGTGTATGTTCTACATCCTTTCACCCCAACTCTCTTAGATGAGATTGCAAGGCTGTCTGCCATGGGCCAATACCCGACCATATAGATAGGGGAGTACTCCTGCTACACAGCAGCGACATCAGCACCTTCCCACATAGACCTTACCCTAGTCAACAAGGAGACCCTCCAATTTGTTCTCTCAACTGATTATTTATCCAGAGTCTGCTCAGACCACGTACCCTTAAAAGTGTCCTTAGCATATCCAGGCTCAAAGCAAGCGAGCCTATGGTACTTGGCCTTGATAGGGCAAAATCAGACCTGCAGTAGGCAAATGGCAACCTAGCTAACGGGGACAGCCAACAAAATAGACAGGCCAACAAAATAGACCGCACAAAGATCCATTGATCTACTACATATCGAAAAGCACAAAATGAATAGATGAACAGCCTAGTATGACAGGGGGGGGTCTAGATGTGACCCAAACAAATCGATGGAGGAATACCTGGACTCTATTCCTTTCCCAAAATTGACAGGTGAACACTTTGAAGCATTAGGGGCCCCCATAACCACTGCAGAGACTAAAGAGGCTTCAGCGAGCTTCACCAACAACAAATCGAATGCCACAACTCTGGCCCCTATCCTAGCCTCCCTCTTTAATTACATTCCAGAACAGGGTAGCATCCACACACACCTGCTCGCAAGCAGTCATATTAGGGTAACCTGGCCACCTCACCCTATATCGCTGCTAAATGTGGACATACAGTAAAGATATTTGCCAATGTCTTGTCCGTCTGTCTTAAGAGAGGTGATAGACCATCTCATACTCCCAGATCAAATCATTTTTATGCCAGGGAGGGCAACAGATGTTAATATTAGGCATTTATACACCAATATTCAAGCATAACAAGCCGTAGATTGACACACATCTGGAAAGGCTTTGCCTCAAATGGGCAGGGGACATACCAGCAATGGATGCAGAAGCATGTAAAGATGCCTGCCCTGGAGAAAGTACGAGAGCTCACCATATTGAACAGAGGCAGTTGGTACAGATAAATTTTTTCCATAGGGCCTACCTCATCCCCCTTTCACATACATTAGCTAAGATCTATCTGGTACCCCTGACCATGTGCCATGTGTTCTGGGAATGCCCCCATATACAACGTTACTGGGGCAGAATCTTAGACTTTATACAAGCCAATTTTGCTCTCCTGCACATACACTCCCTAGAGCTACTGTATGTCTAATGGCCTACACTGAACCATTTACCTTTCAGTCAAACCAGAGATTGTTTTACCTGCAAATGTTGTTCTATGCAAAAAAGGTTATCCTATTAACATGGATACCAGACCCCAATTGCTGGCCTGATGGAAAAAGTCAATTAACGAGATCCTCCCTCTACATAAAGCTGTTTACCTGCCCAGAGGGTGCCTTGACAAATTCCAAGCAATATGGGAACTTTGTTTGGAGCTGCCAGAAATAGGCAAAATGTGAAACTTAATAAATATGCACGCTGTATGTTCTGATCATGCAACCCCTTCCTTAGTGCATGTGTTTTTCTCTGTTCTGAGTACATTCATGCATATTTATGTAAGACAACTCCTTTTTTGTTTTCCTCTCTGTACTTTATCGATGGGCAATGGGTGCTATTAAAATGGAAGGACAATTTGGGTCTGCGGCCTGATCTGAGTGGTCATGAAATGTAGTAAGGTCCTTAAGTATAGTCAAAAAAGGCTCTATGATGGGAACAAATGAAAAGAGAACATGGCTGCTCCGGGTTCTACAGCAACAAATTAAACCTGATTAAGAGAACAGCAGTTTGCTATCTACTTGATATAAATTGATGGGACTCTACAGCATTTTGAAAGGAAATTTGTCCATTTAGGTTTGCAAAGAGACATTTCTAAAATGGATCCCAGCCTATAATTAAAATTTAATAAAATATAGTAATTAGTCTTTTTTACCTTATCTTTTTCCTTTTCTTTCTTCTTACAATTATATGGTGACACAGAAGAAAGATCAGAGCTTGATTTAACATAGCAATTAAGCTTTCTTCTCTTCCCTGTTTAGTTCCATAGCACTATGTGGTATCACTGAGCAAATCACAGACGCTTTGCCTATATAATTTTAAAATCATTAAAAACAGAAATGCAAATTGGCAATATATGATGTTAATTTCTGTCTCGAGACACATACCTGCCATCTTAACATACAAGCTACTGCCCCCACAAATTCATTCCTATGAGCATGAAATTTTCTACACAATGCTCTGTATGTAATAAGACAGAATGCAGCCAGTAAAATACCTTCGTGATGGAACAGATATGCCCCAAATCTCCATCCGCATCCTTTTTTGCCAAGGTCAAATAACTGTGGGTGCAGATAGAATAATATATTAATGAATAGAAATACATTACATTAGCTTAAGTACATCAACAACAATGCCTAAATACATTATCAGTACAAGCAAAAGGAAAGAGAAGATCTAAAAGAGTTTGGAAATGTCATGATTTAGTACAGTAAAACATTGGACTTTTATACTTTTTTGTAGACAGTGCACTTGAGTAAACAAACTCTGCAATAACTTAGAAAACATATGTAGTTTTTGAAAGAGATTGCTGATGATTTGAATTGAGTCAAGTTAGCAAAGCAGAGTTTTACAGTACATACGTTGAAGTTTTAAAACCTTTTTAAAAGTGTTTGCCTTGTTTTTTTAACGGTTATGCTGGCCATAGATGTACAGATTTTCAACAGATCCAATCCACATCGTGAGACCAAGATCTTCTGAGAACCATCGTACGAACGTTCGAACTGTCCATCAACTAAAACGACCAATTTACCAGGAAAACAAAGGGGAGCTGCCTGCTTGGCCCTGCAAACATCCATAGATTGTACTGGGACCGACAAAGATTTTTTAACCTGGCCGATCAATTTCCTGGCAGATGTCGGACGAAAAATCGTAAGATGTTCGATCGTTTGAATCCCACTAACCGCACGATAATTTGACGAATCGGTCGGGCTGCGCTGAAATCGGTCGTTTCGCAAAGAAGAATCGTCGCGTCTATGGGGGCCTTTAGGGAACATGTACTACAGATGCTGTAATTACCTTGTTGGTGGTAGAGCTCTTGATGTTGTATCTTCTTCTAATTTAGGATTACCTGCACTATTTCTAAGAAACTGCTTCTGAAGCTCAGATGGAAAAAAGAAGCTTGACCAAATCCGAACCTAATCCTGGATTTGGTGGATCCCTAAAATAAAGTATGAAATGTGTATCGTAATAAAAGTGTTTTTTTTTTCTCAATAACCTCCTTTAATTATCTGTCTGTGCAGAGTTAAAATGGCAGATTAACGTGAAAAACTCCCCATCCCACACCATCTTGGGGACAATAGGGGCACCCAGTTTGGGATGCAACATGCCACAGCTTAATGAACTTCCTATTAATTCTAACTCTAACAACATAAATTTAAATAATACGAATAGAATCAAACAAAATATATAACGGAAAGTTCAATATTTTTTATTTTTTTTTACCATTTATTTCACCGTCACCTCATGTAACATGAATATTTTGTGTACTTTACTGCACTGCTTTTTTTTTTTTTCTTCACTCACTGTCGCTTATGTAAATAACATGGTTTATCTTCCACTACATCTGTTCTGCTGCTATACTTAATTTAACATTTTTCTTAGAATTCTTATATTCATGGTCATCCTTTTGTATTTAGTTGTAATATTTAACTAGTATGTTTTGCACAGTCTAAAAAAGTGCATTTCACTGCATGTTGTACATGTATAACTATGCATATGGCAAATAAAGAATCGTATATATCTATCTATATCCCATTCCCCACATGGGATGTTTTCCCACAAAAAAAAACACAAGGGTAACCTGTCATGCTGGCTAGGGATGTAGCGAACGTCGGAAAAAAAGTTCGCGAACATATTCGCGAACTTGCGCAAAAATGCGAGCGGTTCGCGAACGGTTCGCGAACCCCATAGACTTCAATGGGAAGGCGAACTTTAACATCTAGAAAAGACATTTCTGGCCAGAAAAATGATTTTAAAGTTGTTTAAAGGGTGCAACGACCTGGACAGTGGCATGCCAGAGGGGGATCAAGGGCAAAAATGTATCTGAAAAATCTGCCTGTGTGTGCTTGGAAGAGATAGTGTAGGGGGAGAGCTGTTAGTGATTTCAGGGACAGATGATAGTAAGTTTGCTGGCTAGTAATCTGCTTGATACTGCTCTGTATTGGAGGGACAGAAGTCTGCAGGGATTTGAGGGACATTTTAGCTTAGGTAGCTTTGCTGGCTAGTAATCTACTGTTCTCTTTAAACAACTGCCATACGTTGACCTTGTAGGCATTGTTTGCCCAGTTTTTTTGGACGCAGCCACTGAAGCACAGTTGCCAGAAAAAATATGCCATATAAATGCTGAAAATAGTCATTTTTCGCCATACGTTGACCTTGTAGACATTGTTTGCCCAGTTTTTTTGGACGCAGCCACTGAAGCACAGTTGCCAGAAAAAATATGCCATATAAATGCTGAAAATAGTAATTTTTCGCCATACGTTGACCTTGTAGACATTGTTTGCCCAGTTTTTTTGGTTGCAGCCACTGAAGCACAGTTGCCAGAAAAAATATGCCACATAAATGCTGAAAATAGTCATTTTTTGCCATATACGTTGAGTCAACGTATGGCAAAAAATGACTATTTTCAGCATTTATATGGCATATTTTTTCTGGCCTCTGTGCTTCAGTGGCTGTGGCCAAAAAAACTGGGCAAACAATGCCTACAAGGTCAACGTCGTTGACCTTGTAGGCATTGTTTGCCCAGTTTTTTTGGCCACAGCCACTGAAGCACAGAGGCCAGAAAAAATATGCCATATAAATGCTGAAAATAGTCATTTTTTTTGGTCGCAGCCACTGAAGCACAGTTGCCAGAAAAATTATGCCATATAAATGCTGAAAATATAAATTTTTTTGGTTGCAGCCACTGAAGCACAGAGGCCAGAAAAATTATGCCATATAAATGCAGAAAATATGCATTTTTTTGGTCGCAGCCACTGAAGCACAGTTGACAGAAAAATTATGCCATATAAATGCTGAAAATATAAATTTTTTTGGTTGCAGCCACTGAAGCACAGAGGCCAGAAAAATTATGCCATATAAATGCAGAAAATATGCATTTTTTTGGTCGCAGCCACTGAAGCACAGTTGCCAGAAAAATTATGCCATATAAATGCTGAAAATAGTAATTTTTTTGGTTGCAGCCACTGAAGCACAGAGGCCAGAAAAATTATGCCATATAAATGCAGAAAATATGCATTTGTTTGGTCGCAGCCACTGAAGCACAGTTGACAGAAAAATTATGCCATATAAATGCTGAAAATATAAATTTTTTTGGTTGCAGCCACTGAAGCACAGAGGCCAGAAAAATTATGTCATATAAATGCAGAAAATAGGCATTTTTTTGGTCGCAGCCACTGAAGCACAGAGGCCAGAAAAAATTAAACCAGTAGGGTTTGCACCCTAGTTTGTAACGGTGGCGGAGGGAGGAGGAGGACGCTAAAGGACAGCTGTGTGTGGAGTCATGAGGCTTGAAGAGAAGGACAGCTGCATAGAAGTCAGAACAAGTCTTCCGGCGTGCAGTAACCCTCCGAAATCCACCCCTCATTCATTTTAATAAAGGTCAGGTAATCGACACTTTTGTGACCTAGGCGAGTTCTCTTCTCAGTTACAATCCCTCCTGCTGCACTGAAGGTCCTTTCTGAGAGCACACTTGAGGCTGGGCAAGACAAGAGGTTCATGGCAAATTGTGACAGCTCTGGCCACAGATCAAGCCTGCGCACCCAGTAGTCCAGGGGTTCATCGCTCCTCAGAGTGTCGATATCTGCAGTTAATGCCAGGTAGTCCGCTACCTGCCGGTCGAGGCGTTCTTTGAGGGTGGATCCAGAAGGGTTGTGGCGCTGCCTTGGACAGAAAAACATTTGCATGTCTGACGTTACAGACTGGCCAAAGGGCTTTGTCCTTGCAGGTGTGCTCGTGGCAGGATTACTGGCACCTCTGCCCCTGGAATGTTGATGAGTTCCTGAAGTGACATCACCCTTAAAAGCATTGTACAACATGTTTTGCAGGCTGGTTTGTAAATGCCGCATCTTTTCAGACTTGTGGTATGTTGGTAACATTTCTGACACTTTATGCTTGTACCGAGGGTCTAGTAGCGTTGCGACCCAGTACAGGTCCTTCTCCTTAAGCCTCTTGATACGGGGGTCCTTCAACAGGCATGACAGCATGAAAGACCCCATTCTCACAAGGTTGGATGCAGAGCTATCCATCTCCGCTTCCTCATTATCAAGGACTGCATCATCCACGGTCTCCTCCCCCCAGCCACGTACAAGACCAGGGGTCCCCAAAAGGTCACCATTAGCCCCCTGGGAAGCCTGCTCCTGTTGGTCCTCCTCCTCCTCCTCCTCCACAAAGCCACCTTCCTCCTCTGACTCCACTTCTGGCACCTCTCCCTGCGTTGCAGCAGGTGCCTGGGTTCGTTCTGGTGATTCCGACCAGAAATCGTGCGCTTCCAGCTCCTCGTCACGCTGGTCTACAGCCTCATCTGTCACTCGTCGCACGGCACGCTCCAGGAAGAAAGCGAAGGGTATTAGGTCGCTGATGGTGCCTTCGGTGCGACTGACCATATTTGTCACCTCTTCAAAAGGTCGCATGAGCCTGCAGGCATCGCGCATAAGCACCCAGTAACGGGGGAAAAAAATCCCCAGCTGTGCAGATCCAGTCCTACCACCCAGTTCAAAAAGGTACTCGTTGACGGCCCTTTGTTGTTGCAGCAGACGTTCCAACATAAGGAGCGTTGAATTCCAGCGAGTCTGGCTGTCAGAAATCAAACGCCTGACTGGCATGTTGTAGCGCTGCTGAATGTCAGCAAGGCGTGCCATGGCTGTGTAGGAACGTCTGAAATGGGCCGACACCTTTCTGGACTGGGTGAGAACGTCCTGGAATCCTGGGTACTTGGAGACAAAACGTTGGACTATTAAATTTAACACATGTGCCATGCAGGGCACATGTGTTAAATTGCCTAGTCTCAACGCTGCCAACAGATTGCTTCCATTGTCACACACCACTTTTCCGATCTGCAGTTGGTGTGGGGTCAGCCACCGATCGGCCTGTGACTGCAGAGATGACAGGAGTACAGATCCGGTATGGTTTTTGCTTTCCAGGCACGTCATCCCCAAGACAGCGTGACAACGGCGTACCTGGCACGTCGAATAGCCTAGGGGGAGCTGGGGGTGCACAGGTGTGGAGGAGGAGAAGGAGGACCCAGCAGCAGAGTAAGAAGAAGAAGAAGACGAGGTAGAGAGCGATGGAGGAGTAGAGGTGGTGGCAGAACCGCGTGCAATCCGTGGCGGTGACACCAACTCCACTGTTGTTGTTGAGCTACCCATTCCCTGCTTCCCAGCCATTACCAAGTTCACCCAGTGGGCAGTGTAGGTGACATACCTGCCCTGACCATGCTTGGAGGACCATGCGTCAGTAGTCATATGGACCTTTGGCCCAACACTAAGTGACAGAGATGCGGTAACTTGGCTCTGCACATGTTGGTACAGGTGTGGTATTCCCTTTTTAGAAAAAAAATTGCGGCTGGGTACCTTCCACTGCGGTGTCCCAATTGCTACAAATTTGCGGAAGGCCTCAGAGTCCACCAGCTGGTATGGTAAAAGCTGGCGGGCTAAGAGTGCAGACAAGCCAGCTGTCAGACGCCGGGCAAGGGGGTGACAGTCAGACATTGGCTTCTTACGCTCAAACATGGCCTTCACAGAAACTTGGCTGGTGGCAGATGACTGGGAATGGGAACAGGTGGTCAAGGTGGAAGGCGGAGTGGAGGGTGGTTCAGACGGGTCAAGGAGAGCAGAGGTAGAGCAGTAAGATGCTGGACCAGAAGGAGTGTGGCTTTTAGTTTGCCTGTTGCCTTTGAGGTGTTGCTCCCAAAGTGCTTTGTGCTTGCCGCTCATGTGCCTTCGCATAGAAGTTGTACCTATGTGGCTGTTGGGCTTACCAAGGCTCAGTTTCTGACTGCACTCATTGCAAATTACAATGCTTTTGTCAGAGGCACACACATTAAAAAAATCCCACACTGCTGACTTTTTGGAAGTGTGCGATCTGGCGGTAACAGTAGAAGTTGGCGGAGTTGGCGGTATTGGCGGCAATGGCGGGTGCGTTGGCCGGCTGAACACAGGTGCCGATACATGTTGTTGCCCTACTGATCCCTGCGGGCTGTCCTCCCTGCTTCTTCTAAGTCTTATTCTCCTACTGCCTCTCTGACTCTCCGTCTCTCCATCTGAACTACCCTCCTCTTGCTCTCTTCTACTAGGCACCCACAAAACATCAATCTCCTCATCATCATTCTCCTCAGATGCATCAATTTCTTCTGACACATCACAGAAGGAAGCAGCAGCGGGGACCTCCTCCTCATCACTCATTATGTCCATCTCTATCGTGTTCTCTGCCAGAATTAAATCTGGTGTAAGGTCCTCATCTCCTTCATCTTCTTCTGGCAATAATGGTTGCGCATTACTCAGTTCAAGAAACTCATTGGAAAATAACTCCTCTGACCCCAGTGAAGAAGGGGCACCGGTGGTGGAGGAAGTGTTACGTGGGGTGGCCATAGCAGTGGAGGATGAGGAGGATGTTGTGGTAAAGTTAGAAACGGTAGAGGATGGGGTGTGCTGT
The DNA here is from genome assembly GCF_017654675.1 of Xenopus laevis. Lineage (NCBI taxonomy): Eukaryota > Metazoa > Chordata > Amphibia > Anura > Pipidae > Xenopus > Xenopus laevis. The sequence continues at coordinate 106,727,642 of NC_054377.1, forward strand.
GTAAGCCAGTCAACTACCTCTTCAGCATTTTGGGAGTTCAGGGTCATTGGCTTTTTAAAACTGGGCAATTTGCTAGGGCCACAGGATTGCATAGCAGCACGGCCCCTAGCACGGCCTCTGCGTGGCGGCCTGCCTTTGCCTGGCATTATTTTTAAAAAAACAACAACAACAACAAAAACTCAGTTGGTTTTTCTGGAAACGATAATACACACAGCTAGATGGCGGGTTGAAGAAAACACTGTGCAAATAATGCCTACAAAGTCAACGTATACACTACTACAGCGGTGGATACGGATTACGTAAAATATATTATGGCTGCTTGAAAAAAGTGACTCCGGTGTTTTTTCTGGAGACGGTAATATTATGGATATTTAGACAGAATGTGAACAAGGTCACACAGCTCGATGGCGGGTTGAAGAAAACAGTGTGCAAATAATGCCTACAAGGCCAACGTATACACTACTACAGCGGTGGATACGGATTACGTAAAATATATGAATGCTGCTTGAAAAAAGTGACTCCGGTGTTTTTTCTGGAGACGGTAATATTATGGATATTTAGACAGAATGGGAACAAGGTCACACAGCTCGATGGCGGGTTGAAGAAAACAGTGTGCAAATAATGCCTACAAGGCCAACGTATACACTACTACAGCGGTGGATACGGATTACGTAAAATATATGAATGCTGCTTGAAAAAAGTGACTCCGGTGTTTTTTCTGGAGACGGTAATATTATGGATATTTAGACAGAATGGGAACAAGGTCACACAGCTCGATGGCGGGTTGAAGAAAACAGTGTGCAAATAATGCCTACAAGGCCAACGTATACACTACTACAGCGGTGGATACGGATTACGTAAAATATATGAATGCTGCTTGAAAAAAGTGACTCCGGTGTTTTTTCTGGAGACGGTAATATTATGGATATTTAGACAGAATGGGAACAAGGTCACACAGCTCGATGGCGGGTTGAAGAAAACAGTGTGCAAATAATGCCTACAGGGCAAATAATGCCTAAAAGGTCAACTTATACACTACTACAGCGGTAGTAAAATAAAAAAAAAGTAAAATAAAAAAAAAATGAATATTAAAAAAAAAAATTAAAGTTGGTGCTGCTGAACTACTAGGAGCAGCAGATTAGCACACCAGTCCCACTCCCCAACACTGCTAGACTAATAGCACTGGGCTCTTATAGTAGTAGTAGTAGTAGTAGTAGTAAAACAACAAAAAAATAAATAAAAGCAGTCCTTACAAGGACTACTGTTATTGCAGCAGTCAGCAGATGAGATCAGAAGCAGGACAGCTGCCCACTGCAGCTACATACAGAGCACTGCAGTAGAAGGTAGATTACTAGCCAGCAAAGCTACCTAAGCTAAAATGTCCCTCAAACCCCTGCAGACTTCTGTCCCTCCAATAACAGAGCAGTATCAAAACGATTACTAGCCAGCAAACTTTCAACTGTCCCTGAAATCACTAACAGGCAGCAGCTCTCTCCCTACACTATCTCTTCAGCACACACAGGCAGAGTGAAAAAACGCTGCAGGGCTTCGGTTTTTATAGGGAAGGGGAGTGGTCCAGGGGAGAGCTTCCTGATTGGCTGCCATGTACCTGCTGGTCTGGGGTGAGAGGGCAAAAAAAAGCGCCAACAATGGCGAACCCAAAATGGCGAACGTCGCGCGACGTTCGCGAACTTCCGGCGAGCGCGAACACCCGATGTTCGCGCGAACAAGTTCGCCGGCGAACGGTTCGCGACATCTCTAATGCTGGCCAACAGTGGACCAAATGTGGACACTAGACAAGTTAGAGCAGTCAACAAAATTACTTTCCACCTGAGACACTTGTCCAAGGAGAACAACCAAACTTGACACACTTGTGCTTTAAAAATGTGGCATAGGCCACCCGCTACTGGCAGGAATTTTTCCCCAGCTGCGACAAAATAAAAGCACTTTACTAAATCATACCTTCTTACCACAGATCCCTGTACCTTTTAGGATGAGAGGACAGGATGCTGGCTGTGCCCTGGCTCCATGTACAAAGTGGCTTTAACGTCTCTTTAAAACACTGCAGTCAGAGGTGGATAAAGCCTGGGGGCCAAGTGTGATTAAGGGCCCATCTAGCTTTTTTTTCTATTTTCTTTTAAAGGAGAAGGAATTATTTTACAAATAAAGTTCTGTACATTAGCCACAAAGTGGAGAGTTACATACTGGAATCATTGCTCTATATGTTTTTCAATGTTTCTGCAATCCCAGATCGTTGTAAAAATTTCTGTGAGATACATAGAATAAAAATGCCATCCCTCTCGGTATCTTAATGGTCTCTAAAAGGGCTTGCACATGCGCAGTATAATTTTTGTAAGCCCTGCACATGCGTAACAGAGCCTTTACTTCCCCCATTCGATCAGCTATAATTAGGTCAGGTGGTACAAGTCAACATCATCGTTGACCTCATGGGGGAGGACTCAATTTAGCGCATGTGCATTTTCAACAGAGAGAGGACGTGACGTGAACACGGCCAACATGGCAGCCGCAAAGACTAGAACGTGCAAAAACGGCAATGTCACGGTATGAGTGCGTCAGACCTAATTGGGCAGCGAAAATAATGCTGTTCAGGAGGGGTGCACACAGGCAACAATTAGAGATGGGTATTGAAAATTACCTTTCCTTCTCCTTTAATATTAATATTTGGTTGGGCGCACCTGCTGAAAGAAGAAGGCATGTTAAGCTTGTGTGTGCACATCCAGTGACTGGTGCACGCCAAACCTGATCAGGCATAGAGAGTTTGGGTGCATGAATGCCTGTATCTGCACATATTTGAACCAAGCAGTAGGCTATAAGAGGAGCCTGTGTGGATGTAGCCTTATAGCTTCACATGTCATTAATTTACCACTACCTGCAGTCTCTCCTTCTTCTCTCAGTCTCCTCTCCCAGTCTTTCCATTTCCAATGAAGAGCTGTGAACTGTTTTTAGCCAGTGTCATAACAGAACTTAAAAAACACAAATATGCAATGGGGGGCATTTCAGTCTACATATTCTTAAGTTGGTGTTTCCTCAAAAATCAAAGCTAAATTATTTTATGATAGGCAAGTTATTTAACCTATTACCTCAAGATACATGTCTCTACTAAATTGCCAGAGGGGAACTTCACAACTTTCTATACACACACACATATTTAGATACAGCAATTCTTAATCCGAAATGTAACAAAATCTTGCACATAATTAGAGTTGTGGAGTTCTCTCTAACAAACTGTGCCCTATGGGGCTGATTTGCTAAAATTCAGATTTGAATATTTTTGCGCCAAATCAAAGCTGTCAAGGTTCAATTGGAGTCAAAGGGAGCTGCTCTGATCTTATTGGACCATTTTTAATTAATTCAGTCTTGTAGAGATTTTCAGATTTTTTTACTAGTAATTGTTGGAAAAACTAAAATGTTTAGAGCACATAGTTAAGCATGTTTTTTTTTCATTCATACTATTTATATTTGGATTTTTTTACTTTCATTGCATTTGTGGTTTTAAAGAAATAAGGGGGAAAAGCAAGCATTATTTAAAATGGTGTCTTTGCGAATGTTTAGCAGTGCTCGCAATGTAAAATAATTAACTGGTGCATATTACATTGCACATTTTCGTTAAGCAATGGTTTAGTGTTAACACCTGCAAAATACAAAATTGTACTACATACACTGCTAATGTTTGCAAAAAAGCCGTTTAGTCACAAACTTTGCAATAAAATTGTTGAGGTCTGTACTCAGAGAAAGGACGCAAATATGGTTGCTAATGTTCGCAATTATCTTTGCACAGTTTTTTGTGCTAGCAAAACATATTACACTCACCCAATAGAGTTTAGTTATGGTTTCAAAAACCTGCAGTAATGTTGCCTAACAAGCAGCACTATGTTTGCCTTGCTACAAATAGATAGATAGATGATAGATAGATAGATGATAGATAGATAGATAGATAGATAGATAGATAGATAGATAGATAGATAGATAGATAGATAGATAGATAGATAGATAGATAGATGATAGATAAATAGATAGATAGATAGATAGATAGATAGATAGATAGATAGATAGATAGATAGATAGATAGATACAGTAGATGGATAGATAGATAGATAGATAGATAGATAGATAGATAGATAGATAGATAGATGATAGATAGATAGATAGATAGATAGATAGATAGATAGACAGATAGATAGATAGATAGATAGATAGATACAGTACCTGGTGGTCTAGTGGGGTGACAGGGACGTCTGCCACTCTGCTCACAGGGATGCCACAGCCGCAGAAAATCGAATATTGAAGACACCTTGTCCATTTGTTCACTGCCTAATATAGGTCTGTTGTAGATAGTTCCTGGGTGCACTTCTTGTCTGTGTACCTTGACCATGGCCTGTCCTTGATCGCTGCTGTATCACTGCCTTAACTGACCTTTGCCTGTTACTATTCTCCCGGATCCTGACTCTCTACTGCACTGTTTTTCCCCCAGCCTATTTCTTCGACTACGCTTACCTCTTTCCCCGGTACGCCAGTCGTTCCGGTTCTCTTGCCTGCCCAGAACTCTTGCCTTGGTTCTCTCACTGTAAGACCTGGCGGCATCTGAGTAGCGAAGGACTTCTCCCGACGGGAAAGGCAGCTGTTATAGGCACAAGCGTGAGCCATGACCTGAACCTTGGCATTTGTTCTGGGGTAGGGATAGCGAAAGTGACAGATAGATACTGTAGACAGATTTCCTTTAAGGAACAGAATCTATTCATTGATTAATTTTGTTCCTTCAGCCTAACTTCCTTCTAAACCTCTTATCCCCTCTTCTGCTCCTGCGGCATTACTGCAATAACATAATTTCAGCTTTCATAACGAGTTTTACAATTTGGATAAAAATGGTAACTAAAGGCAATGCACACAAAATGATTCTCACTGCAGTTCAGGAAAATGGGTTTTCATTGCTAAATTGTGACATAAATTTTTCTCTCAAGTGACTTTGAAAACTGTCCCCCAAGAGGGGTATTGTGTGACAGGTGCTTGAAGTTAGAGAGGCTTGTACATTTAACTGCACCAGTTAAGATGCCAATCCAAGCTATTTCCCCATAACAACCTCTTGCCTTTCTCTCACTTGCAGCAAGCTCCAGGCCACATGTCCTCTTACTGTGCTCACAATTTCACTCCTGATTTCCAGATAACAAACACTATCCGGCTGCTCTATTTCTTCTTTCCTGTATGTAAACCTACATTTTGCACAGTCCATTTTTATTTTTAGCTTTTAATTTCTTGTAAACAATGGAAACTTTGCCAAAGTACAAGAAAAATAGAAAGCTATCAGCGGCTATTTATCTGCTCTAAGATATCCATGTCTTGTGTACCTGGAAAAAGACAATTGATTCATTAAATCAGACTTTTTTTAAAGAACAATCTTCTCGCTACAGTTATACTCTCCTTAAAGGAGAAGGAAAGGCTTTGTGCACTTGGGGGGTGCCAAATGTTAGGCACCCCCAAGTGATTGTATTGACTTACCTGAAACCCCAGGCCAGTGCTCTTATCAGCAGAAAACGGCACCAGCCCGGGGCTATACCAGTGAGCACCACAGAATGATCCAAATTAACATTAGCTTAAACTTGATGTAAGGTCACACCATTTTCAATGATCATCAAGACATGGATTCATATTTGTGTGCATTTCAGTATCTTTGCACCATGCCAAATGCAATGGGAGGATTTTCAGTCTCCATGTGCTTCCTCAAACATCAAAGCTAAATTATTCAGGCCCAAATGTAGAAAAAAATAGACCATACAGACTCAAATTCAATGTCCTTTAGGTCATAGTTCTCTTACTGCTTTTGTGCTATGATTTGTGATATGTTTTTGATAACTACAGCATTTATCAACGCTGGATGAATTTGCACAGGAGCAGTAACTGCAACTAAGCAAATGTTTGCTAGCTAGCTGAAAATAACTAACCACTGATTGGTTGCTGTGGATTAATGCCTGGTGCCAATTTACCCAGTTCATAAATGTTTATAAATGAGACCTTTTGTTCCCTACTATTTTCATCACCACCTGTTCTAACTTATGACTCTTTCAGTACATTTTTTGGCATTCAGGGTAGGGGGAGCAGTGACCTAGTTAAAGGTGTGGTTCACTTTTATAACCAAATGCGTAAAAACCTTTCTGGGCACATTTGAAGAATTTTACTAATTTGTTATGATTACCTAAAATCATCGGTTCCAGAGAAATTGTAGCCGTATAATACTCTCCTCAAGCGGACTCGTTCAACAGGGTTTGGCGACACCAATTACCATGCTTGCATGCTCCCTTGACATCCGTAGTGATCCTTATATGATAATTATCCAATCGTGCCAAATTATCCAGTCCCTCCAAACATTTATGCGTAGTAATCTACAGACATAGAAAAAAAGAAGAAAAATTGATCAATGCACATTCCCTGGTCCCCTGTCATATCAGTAATCTATGCAGATGCATGTATTTACAAAGACAGGGGGTTTTTTAGTTACAAAATTATGATCATAAGATTGATAAGCCACCATACCACGTCAAGGTAAAACCCATATGGCGGTCCCTAACTATTTACCTCTGGTCATAATTTCAAATGCTAAAGCCTCCCGGCATAAGAGCATTACCTGAAAAATAAGGTCTCCCGACCTGGGCATTGGTTTTCATCATAGGGCTTAGTCCTCCCCCGCCATTAGCTTTCAAAGGGGAGAGATAACCTAGACCCCAGCATTGGTTCCATGAGATAAATCCTCCCCCGCTTGCGGCTTTTAAGAGAGAGAAACTGCCCAGACCAACACCCATTTCCAAAGGCATTGTTCCAGCTAGAGAGCTGCTAAAAATAAAGTTCAGTAGACTTGGATTAGCTGCTTGTAGTGGAGTAGTATGGCAATCGCTGTCATTGAAGAGCAACAGTAAGGGCAAACAATTCAGGGAGAAATGTTGTGAGAATGCGGGTGCAGTGCCTGGGAAATCAGTTTCTAAACATGCCTACTCATTTTGCCACGGGCAAAGGACAGCAGCTGAAAAAACAATTCATGGTAATATTTGATTGTTTTAAAAGCGTTTTTATTAAAAAACTTACGAGAGTAAGTTGAGGACACTTTTAGTACACTTTTAGTACACTATATAATGTGATTGATTGAATTTTATATCATACGTGAACCACCCCTTTAACAACGCAGTTGATGTCCCTAGTAGGGATGTAGCGAACGTCGGAAAAAAAGTTCGCAAACATATTCGCGAACTTGCGCAAAAATGCGAGCGGTTCGCGAACGGTTCGCGAACCCCATAGACTTCAATGGGAAGGCGAACTTTAACATCTAGAAAAGACATTTCTGGCCAGAAAAATGATTTTAAAGTTGTTTAAAGGGTGCAACGACCTGGACAGTGGCATGCCAGAGGGGGATCAAGGGCAAAAATGTATCTGAAAAATCTGCCTGTGTGTGCTTGGAAGAGATAGTGTAGGGGGAGAGCTGTTAGTGATTTCAGGGACAGATGATAGTAAGCTTGCTGGCTAGTAATCTGCTTGATACTGCTCTGTATTGGAGGGACAGAAGTCTGCAGGGATTTGAGGGACATTTTAGCTTAGGTAGCTTTGCTGGCTAGTAATCTACTGTTCTCTTTAAACAACTGCCATACGTTGACCTTGTAGGCATTGTTTGCCCAGTTTTTTTGGACGCAGCCACTGAAGCACAGTTGCCAGAAAAAATATGCCATATAAATGCTGAAAATAGTCATTTTTCGCCATACGTTGACCTTGTAGACATTGTTTGCCCAGTTTTTTTGGACGCAGCCACTGAAGCACAGTTGCCAGAAAAAATATGCCATATAAATGCTGAAAATAGTAATTTTTCGCCATACGTTGACCTTGTAGACATTGTTTGCCCAGTTTTTTTGGTTGCAGCCACTGAAGCACAGTTGCCAGAAAAATATGCCACATAAATGCTGAAAATAGTCATTTTTTGCCATATACGTTGAGTCAACGTATGGCAAAAAATGACTATTTTCAGCATTTATATGGCATATTTTTTCTGGCCTCTGTGCTTCAGTGGCTGTGGCCAAAAAAACTGGGCAAACAATGCCTACAAGGTCAACGTCGTTGACCTTGTAGGCATTGTTTGCCCAGTTTTTTTGGCCACAGCCACTGAAGCACAGAGGCCAGAAAAAATATGCCATATAAATGCTGAAAATAGTCATTTTTTTGGTCGCAGCCACTGAAGCACAGTTGCCAGAAAAATTATGCCATATAAATGCTGAAAATATAAATTTTTTTGGTTGCAGCCACTGAAGCACAGAGGCCAGAAAAATTATGCCATATAAATGCAGAAAATATGCATTTTTTTGGTCGCAGCCACTGAAGCACAGTTGACAGAAAAATTATGCCATATAAATGCTGAAAATATAAATTTTTTTGGTTGCAGCCACTGAAGCACAGAGGCCAGAAAAATTATGTCATATAAATGCAGAAAATAGGCATTTTTTTGGTCGCAGCCACTGAAGCACAGAGGCCAGAAAAAATTAAACCAGTAGGGTTTGCACCCTAGTTTGTAACGGTGGCGGAGGGAGGAGGAGGACGCTAAAGGACAGCTGTGTGTGGAGTCATGAGGCTTGAAGAGAAGGACAGCTGCATAGAAGTCAGAACAAGTCTTCCGGCGTGCAGTAACCCTCCGAGATCCACCCCTCATTCATTTTAATAAAGGTCAGGTAATCGACACTTTTGTGACCTAGGCGAGTTCTCTTCTCAGTTACAATCCCTCCTGCTGCACTGAAGGTCCTTTCTGAGAGCACACTTGAGGCTGGGCAAGACAAGAGGTTCATGGCAAATTGTGACAGCTCTGGCCACAGATCAAGCCTGCGCACCCAGTAGTCCAGGGGTTCATCGCTCCTCAGAGTGTCGATATCTGCAGTTAATGCCAGGTAGTCCGCTACCTGCCGGTCGAGGCGTTCTTTGAGGGTGGATCCAGAAGGGTTGTGGCGCTGCCTTGGACAGAAAAACATTTGCATGTCTGACGTTACAGACTGGCCAAAGGGCTTTGTCCTTGCAGGTGTGCTCGTGGCAGGATTACTGGCACCTCTGCCCCTGGAATGTTGATGAGTTCCTGAAGTGACATCACCCTTAAAAGCATTGTACAACATGTTTTGCAGGCTGGTTTGTAAATGCCGCATCTTTTCGGACTTGTGGTATGTTGGTAACATTTCTGACACTTTATGCTTGTACCGAGGGTCTAGTAGCGTTGCGACCCAGTACAGGTCCTTCTCCTTAAGCCTCTTGATACGGGGGTCCTTCAACAGGCATGACAGCATGAAAGACCCCATTCTCACAAGGTTGGATGCAGAGCTATCCATCTCCGCTTCCTCATTATCAAGGACTGCATCATCCACGGTCTCCTCCCCCCAGCCACGTACAAGACCAGGGGTCCCCAAAAGGTCACCACTAGCCCCCTGGGAAGCCTGCTCCTGTTGGTCCTCCTCCTCCTCCTCCACAAAGCCACCTTCCTCCTCTGACTCCACTTCTGGCACCTCTCCCTGCGTTGCAGCAGGTGCCTGGGTTCGTTCTGGTGATTCCGACCAGAAATTGCGCGCTTCCAGCTCCTCGTCACGCTGGTCTACAGCCTCATCTGTCACTCGTCGCACGGCACGCTCCAGGAAGAAAGCGAAGGGTATTAGGTCGCTGATGGTGCCTTCGGTGCGACTGACCATATTTGTCACCTCTTCAAAAGGTCGCATGAGCCTGCAGGCATCGCGCATAAGCACCCAGTAACGGGGGAAAAAAATCCCCAGCTGTGCAGATCCAGTCCTACCACCCAGTTCAAAAAGGTACTCGTTGACGGCCCTTTGTTGTTGCAGCAGACGTTCCAACATAAGGAGCGTTGAATTCCAGCGAGTCTGGCTGTCAGAAATCAAACGCCTGACTGGCATGTTGTAGCGCTGCTGAATGTCAGCAAGGCGTGCCATGGCTGTGTAGGAACGTCTGAAATGGGCCGACACCTTTCTGGACTGGGTGAGAACGTCCTGGAATCCTGGGTACTTGGAGACAAAACGTTGGACTATTAAATTTAACACATGTGCCATGCAGGGCACATGTGTTAAATTGCCTAGTCTCAACGCTGCCAACAGATTGCTTCCATTGTCACACACCACTTTTCCGATCTGCAGTTGGTGTGGGGTCAGCCACCGATCGGCCTGTGACTGCAGAGATGACAGGAGTACAGATCCGGTATGGTTTTTGCTTTCCAGGCACGTCATCCCCAAGACAGCGTGACAACGGCGTACCTGGCACGTCGAATAGCCTAGGGGGAGCTGGGGGTGCACAGGTGTGGAGGAGGAGAAGGAGGACCCAGCAGCAGAGTAAGAAGAAGAAGAAGACGAGGTAGAGAGCGATGGAGGAGTAGAGGTGGTGGCAGAACCGCGTGCAATCCGTGGCGGTGACACCAACTCCACTGTTGTTGTTGAGCTACCCATTCCCTGCTTCCCAGCCATTACCAAGTTCACCCAGTGGGCAGTGTAGGTGACATACCTGCCCTGACCATGCTTGGAGGACCATGCGTCAGTAGTCATATGGACCTTTGGCCCAACACTAAGTGACAGAGATGCGGTAACTTGGCTCTGCACATGTTGGTACAGGTGTGGTATTCCCTTTTTAGAAAAAAAATTGCGGCTGGGTACCTTCCACTGCGGTGTCCCAATTGCTACAAATTTGCGGAAGGCCTCAGAGTCCACCAGCTGGTATGGTAAAAGCTGGCGGGCTAAGAGTGCAGACAAGCCAGCTGTCAGACGCCGGGCAAGGGGGTGACAGTCAGACATTGGCTTCTTACGCTCAAACATGGCCTTCACAGAAACTTGGCTGGTGGCAGATGACTGGGAATGGGAACAGGTGGTCAAGGTGGAAGGCGGAGTGGAGGGTGGTTCAGACGGGTCAAGGAGAGCAGAGGTAGAGCAGTAAGATGCTGGACCAGAAGGAGTGTGGCTTTTAGTTTGCCTGTTGCCTTTGAGGTGTTGCTCCCAAAGTGCTTTGTGCTTGCCGCTCATGTGCCTTCGCATAGAAGTTGTACCTATGTGGCTGTTGGGCTTACCAAGGCTCAGTTTCTGACTGCACTCATTGCAAATTACAATGCTTTTGTCAGAGGCACACACATTAAAAAAATCCCACACTGCTGACTTTTTGGAAGTGTGCGATCTGGCGGTAACAGTAGAAGTTGGCGGAGTTTGCGGTATTGGCGGCAATGGCGGGTGCGTTGGCCGGCTGAACACAGGTGCCGATACATGTTGTTGCCCTACTGATCCCTGCGGGCTGTCCTCCCTGCTTCTTCTAAGTCTTATTCTCCTACTGCCTCTCTGACTCTCCGTCTCTCCATCTGAACTACCCTCCTCTTGCTCTCTTCTACTAGGCACCCACAAAACATCAATCTCCTCATCATCATTCTCCTCAGATGCATCAATTTCTTCTGACACATCACAGAAGGAAGCAGCAGCGGGGACCTCCTCCTCATCACTCATTATGTCCATCTCTATCGTGTTCTCTGCCAGAATTAAATCTGGTGTAAGGTCCTCATCTCCTTCATCTTCTTCTGGCAATAATGGTTGCGCATTACTCAGTTCAAGAAACTCATTGGAAAATAACTCCTCTGACCCCAGTGAAGAAGGGGCACCGGTGGTGGAGGAAGTGTTACGTGGGGTGGCCATAGCAGTGGAGGATGAGGAGGATGTTGTGGTAAAGTTAGAAACGGTAGAGGATGGGGTGTGCTGTGTAAGCCAGTCAACTACCTCTTCAGCATTTTGGGAGTTCAGGGTCATTGGCTTTTTAAAACTGGGCAATTTGCTAGGGCCACAGGATTGCATAGCAGCACGGCCCCTAGCACGGCCTCTGCGTGGCGGCCTGCCTTTGCCTGGCATTATTTTTAAAAAAACAACAACAACAACAACAAAAACTCAGTTGGTTTTTCTGGAAACGATAATACACACAGCTAGATGGCGGGTTGAAGAAAACACTGTGCAAATAATGCCTACAAAGTCAACGTATACACTACTACAGCGGTGGATACGGATTACGTAAAATATATGAATGCTGCTTGAAAAAAAGTAACTCAAGTGGTTTTTCTAGAGACGATAATATTATCAATATTTAGACAAAATGTGAACAAGGTCACACAGCTCGATGGCGGGTTGAAGAAAACAGTGTGCAAATAATGCCTACAAGGTCAACGTATACACTACTACAGCGGTGGATACGGATTACGTAAAATATATGAATGCTGCTTGAAAAAAAGTAACTCAAGTGGTTTTTCTAGAGACGATAATATTATCAATATTTAGACAAAATGTGAACAAGCTCACACAGCTCGATGGCGGGTTGAAGAAAACAGTGTGCAAATAATGCCTACAAGGTCAACGTATACACTACTACAGCGGTGGATACGGATTACGTAAAATATATGAATGCTGCTTGAAAAAAAGTAACTCAAGTGGTTTTTCTAGAGACGATAATATTATCAATATTTAGACAAAATGTGAACAAGGTCACACAGCTCGATGGCGGGTTGAAGAAAACAGTGTGCAAATAATGCCTACAAGGCCAACGTATACACTACTACAGCGGTGGATACGGATTACGTAAAATATATTATGGCTGCTTGAAAAAAGTGACTCCGGTGTTTTTTCTGGAGACGGTAATATTATGGATATTTAGACAGAATGGGAACAAGGTCACACAGCTCGATGGCGGGTTGAAGAAAACAGTGTGCAAATAATGCCTACAAGGCCAACGTATACACTACTACAGCGGTGGATACGGATTACGTAAAATATATTATGGCTGCTTGAAAAAAGTGACTCCGGTGTTTTTTCTGGAGACGGTAATATTATGGATATTTAGACAGAATGGGAACAAGGTCACACAGCTCGATGGCGGGTTGAAGAAAACAGTGTGCAAATAATGCCTACAAGGCCAACGTATACACTACTACAGCGGTGGATACGGATTACGTAAAATATATTATGGCTGCTTGAAAAAAGTGACTCCGGTGTTTTTTCTGGAGACGGTAATATTATGGATATTTAGACAGAATGGGAACAAGGTCACACAGCTCGATGGCGGGTTGAAGAAAACAGTGTGCAAATAATGCCTACAAGGCCAACGTATACACTACTACAGCGGTGGATACGGATTACGTAAAATATATTATGGCTGCTTGAAAAAAGTGACTCCGGTGTTTTTTCTGGAGACGGTAATATTATGGATATTTAGACAGAATGGGAACAAGGTCACACAGCTCGATGGCGGGTTGAAGAAAACAGTGTGCAAATAATGCCTACAAGGCCAACGTATACACTACTACAGCGGTGGATACGGATTACGTAAAATATATTATGGCTGCTTGAAAAAAGTGACTCCGGTGTTTTTTCTGGAGACGGTAATATTATGGATATTTAGACAGAATGGGAACAAGGTCACACAGCTCGATGGCGGGTTGAAGAAAACAGTGTGCAAATAATGCCTACAAGGCCAACGTATACACTACTACAGCGGTGGATACGGATTACGTAAAATATATTATGGCTGCTTGAAAAAAGTGACTCCGGTGTTTTTTCTGGAGACGGTAATATTATGGATATTTAGACAGAATGGGAACAAGGTCACACAGCTCGATGGCGGGTTGAAGAAAACAGTGTGCAAATAATGCCTACAAGGCCAACGTATACACTACTACAGCGGTGGATACGGATTACGTAAAATATATTATGGCTGCTTGAAAAAAGTGACTCCGGTGTTTTTTCTGGAGACGGTAATATTATGGATATTTAGACAGAATGGGAACAAGGTCACACAGCTCGATGGCGGGTTGAAGAAAACAGTGTGCAAATAATGCCTACAAGGCCAACGTATACACTACTACAGCGGTGGATACGGATTACGTAAAATATATTATGGCTGCTTGAAAAAAGTGACTCCGGTGTTTTTTCTGGAGACGGTAATATTATGGATATTTAGACAGAATGGGAACAAGGTCACACAGCTCGATGGCGGGTTGAAGAAAACAGTGTGCAAATAATGCCTACAAGGCCAACGTATACACTACTACAGCGGTGGATACGGATTACGTAAAATATATTATGGCTGCTTGAAAAAAGTGACTCCGGTGTTTTTTCTGGAGACGGTAATATTATGGATATTTAGACAGAATGGGAACAAGGTCACACAGCTCGATGGCGGGTTGAAGAAAACAGTGTGCAAATAATGCCTACAAGGCCAACGTATACACTACTACAGCGGTGGATACGGATTACGTAAAATATATGAATGCTGCTTGAAAAAAGTGACTCCGGTGTTTTTTCTGGAGACGGTAATATTATGGATATTTAGACAGAATGGGAACAAGGTCACACAGCTCGATGGCGGGTTGAAGAAAACAGTGTGCAAATAATGCCTACAAGGCCAACGTATACACTACTACAGCGGTGGATACGGATTACGTAAAATATATGAATGCTGCTTGAAAAAAGTGACTCCGGTGTTTTTTCTGGAGACGGTAATATTATGGATATTTAGACAGAATGGGAACAAGGTCACACAGCTCGATGGCGGGTTGAAGAAAACAGTGTGCAAATAATGCCTACAGGGCAAATAATGCCTAAAAGGTCAACTTATACACTACTACAGCGGTAGTAAAATAAAAAAAAGTAAAATAAAAAAAAATGAATATTAAAAAAAAAAAATTAAAGTTGGTGCTGCTGAACTACTAGGAGCAGCAGATTAGCACACCAGTCCCACTCCCCAACACTGCTAGACTAATAGCACTGGGCTCTTATAGTAGTAGTAGTAGTAGTAGTAGTAGTAAAACAACAAAAAAATAAATAAAAGCAGTCCTTACAAGGACTACTGTTATTGCAGCAGTCAGCAGATGAGATCAGAAGCAGGACAGCTGCCCACTGCAGCTACATACAGAGCACTGCAGTAGAAGGTAGATTACTAGCCAGCAAAGCTACCTAAGCTAAAATGTCCCTCAAACCCCTGCAGACTTCTGTCCCTCCAATAACAGAGCAGTATCAAAACGATTACTAGCCAGCAAACTTTCAACTGTCCCTGAAATCACTAACAGGCAGCAGCTCTCTCCCTACACTATCTCTTCAGCACACACAGGCAGAGTGAAAAAACGCTGCAGGGCTTCGGTTTTTATAGGGAAGGGGAGTGGTCCAGGGGAGAGCTTCCTGATTGGCTGCCATGTACCTGCTGGTCTGGGGTGAGAGGGCAAAAAAAAGCGCCAACAATGGCGAACCCAAAATGGCGAACGTCGCGCGACGTTCGCGAACTTCCGGCGAGCGCGAACACCCGATGTTCGCGCGAACAAGTTCGCCGGCGAACAGTTCGCGACATCTCTAGTCCCTAGGAGACTCGCATCAGTCAGGTGTAGGACCTTACAATCTATAGGGATATTATTGGGAGTATTAGGGCTGAACTCTGTGGCGTTTTTCGTCGGATCAGCGAGCGGCGACAAGTCTGATGTAGAGTAGTTGCAAACATCAAAATAAGTGATGGGTGAATAAATTCGCAGACACAAATACGCAACAAATTTCCATGTTTCGCCACAAGCGAATTAATTTGCGAAACTGCAGCAACAGTTCAAAAGTATTCAGACGTCCATTGACTTTAATAATAAGCCCTGTAGCATCAGCTTATATTACAGACAATCATTTCTGCTTGATAATTTGCGACGACCCCTAAGCTTAGCTTCTCAACAGCTGCTCAAAGCCCACTGAGCATGTGAGTGTCACAGACACTTTCCAAGATGGTGACCCCCTGTGGCAAGTTTGAAGTCCTGGATCATTTGCTGTAAAAACATTTCATCCGACACAACTGTCAGATGTGAACACAGAAAGCAGCGTCTTCATCCGACAGTCTAACCGTGAAGTTTTTACCTGCAATTTTTCATTCAGTCCGATTATGTTTTTATGCCTGCGATTACATCCAACTTGTAGCCTGCGGTTGTCACTCTGTCACGACTGTGGAGTTCAGCAGTAAGTGCACAATACCAGCAGTTCCTCATAAGTTCATGTTGTGTCTCTCAATGGAAGTAGTCACTGCATCTTTCCTTACGCACATAATGTTATGGTTTCCTGATCATCTACATCACTTTTTCACCAGTAGCCTTCATATTAGTTGATAGAGACTTTGCCTCTGATGTATCAACTTTTACTGTATTCGGTGATACTTCATTTGACAGTAATATTTCAGTGTGTCAATTTTCAGATGTCTCTGGGGTCACGAGTATGGATTATGCCTCTGTAATATCAGTCCATAATTGCAGATTAAATTTGTTTGACAGCTGATGTCGTCAAATCGAAACCATATTTGTTTAGAATGTGATTCTAACCAGTATTTACAGAATGCTCTGTCAGGGAAGAACCCCAGCTGTTTAATGAGCTCTCATAGTCTTAAGCGATGGCCTATAAGAGATATTGATGTGTGAGTTTTTTATTCATAATAGCTATCCAGTTTGGGTAGAGCTGGATTTTTCAAATTAAAGAGGTTGTTCTCCTTTAAGCTAACTGTTAATATGTTATAGAATGACCAGTTCTAAACAACTGTTCAAGTCGTCTTCATTGTTTATTTTATAGTTTTGTTTAATTATTTGCCTTCTTATTCTCCTTCACTGACCCCCATCTAAAAACAAATGTTCTGTAAGGCTACAAATGTATTGTTTTTGGTACTTTTCATTACTCATCATCCTATCCGGGCCCTCTCCTTTTAATATCCCAGTCTCTTAATCAAATCAACAAGTAAAAAGCTAAATAACTCAAAAATCACAAATAATAAAAAATGAAAACCAGTTACAAATTGTCGCAGAATATCTTTCTCTAAATCACAAAGTTAACTCAGAGGTGAATGATACCTTTAATGTTATCATCTCAAATGAATAGGGGATATAGAAGATCTGCACAATTTAATGTAAATCAGTAATTCAGAAATTCATCAAGCATCGTCTAGCTATTAACTGTAATATTTACGTTTACTTCTGCCATATGTTATATGGAGTCTTGAGCATCAGTCTGGAATATTAATCCATATGATTGGAATTCTAAAGTAAAATCATTAGTTAATAGGGATGGGCGAATTTATTCGCCAGGCGCGAATTTGCGGCGAATTTGCGCGATTCGCCGTCAGCGAATAGACTCACGAAACGGGCGCGAAAATTCGCCCGAAAAAATTCGCCCGCATCAAAAAAAATTTTAGCCAAAACAGACGCCCACGTAAAAAACGGGCACCGGCGTAAAAAAAACGAGTTGCCGGCGCAGTTTCGCAAATTTTTCGCCGTTTCGTGAATTGCGCGGGAAATTCATGAATTTTCCGGCGAAGCAAAACGGCGCAAATTCGCCCAGGGGCAGTAGAAGCAAGGCTGCTGAGACATAATTTTCTTTTTCTGTCTTTCTTACCAAACTATTGGGCTGAGTAAGGAATTTATTCTGTATAGAAATCAATGTGCACATCTGTGAATCAACTTGCAAAGGGGTTTGGCATGGTTAAACATTGATGACTCAGTCCCATTCACTGTAGATGTTGAGCTGGTACATGGACTTAAAGGAAAGCTAAAACTCAAAAAAGAATTAGGCTAATAATACTAATGCTTATGTACTAGCCCACATTGGTGAAGATGCACCTCAACAATAGACGGTCTTCCTATATGTTGATTCACAGCACATGGTCTAAACAGTTACCTGAGCTTAGAGAATCAACAATCAATAAAAATCAATAAAATTCAAAATGCATGTAACTGATTTACAATACATGGCAGCATAGAAGCCACTGTATTTAGCATCAGAATTGATTAATATTCAACCATGTATTAACATATACAGACTGAATCTGTAATTTTTCTAGCTTCTTCTAAACTTTCTAGCCATATTCTTTTTTAGGCTTTAGTCACACAGATTATTTTTTAGCTATATCTGATGATTTTGAACAAGCTGATGTAGCTTTGATAATCTGGTTCATTTTAATGTTAGTCATTAATCCTCAATGCCCTTATGTTTCTGGAACATACACAACATGCACAGTTACGAAACAAATGCCCCAATGCAGTTAAACTCCTTTCTCTTCTGCATTTGCTGGCATACACACTCAGTGCCATTCACTAAATATAGTCATCAAATGTAGAAAGGTGAATCTGAGGAATATATTAGATATTTGTGGCTCACCATGACCTGAACTAAACAGTAATAAATAGGTCTGCTTTACAATGAAGCAATGAATGGCTTCAACACTGGTTTCAACCAGGAACATTACATCTGTTTGGGCACAGTTTACTAAATATTTAAGTTTCAGAAGAAATGAATTCAGTAGAAATTAATACATGCATATGTGATGGCCTTTCTCCATGTTTCTTTGAATCATCTTGCAGAGGATTTTGGTATGATTGAAAATGACTGCTTTGAGGCAGAATCCCTTTGCTTGTATTCTTTCTGTGTGTTATTCACTCAGAGGAAGTGTACTGCTTAAATATATTCCACAAGCCAGCAAATGGAAAAGGAAGAATCTGAGGAATAAATCTGACAGTTGCATGGGGCATATCATTATGTCAAATAAAACTCAATACTTAGTAGAACAGAGATTTACATCTAGGTCTTCGTTAACTTGGGGGAAAGAGCCTTCATTGGATAAGGAAGGGGCAAGTCATAAGGAGAGTTTGGGCTGGCTGATGGGGATGGTAGTGGAAGGGGTTGAAAAAAGGTGCAGTACACTATTGTTGATGGTGTTCAATGGACCCATCAAGCACAAGGTCCTGGGAAAGAGGCACCTGTTACCTTGCCCACCTAATGCAGATGCAGGAGATAGATTTCATAGCAGCAAGTCCATGTTTGCTAGCTGGTAGCATTTCAGAAAGGGGTGGTACAATCCAAATGTTTCATAACAATAAGAATTGTTATTTCCCAAGTGTGGCCAGTTTGTGAGTGGGGCTTTTTGGGGCTTCCCAACCCCCAGTAATTAGGTCTCTATTTAAGTGCACATGAAATGCCACAGATATACGTCATTCAAGTTCTACATATGCTTATACTGTTTCTATTCTAAGCCATTGTTCCCTCCTAACAAAACTATAAATCAGTGCTGCAAATGAGACAATAAACCATACCATTGGATGTGCAGCTCCCAGGTGGCATGAGGATATATGATTTGTACAGTGTACCCTTCGCAATCGGATAATTGCCTGGCCAACCGCTGTGGCTGATTTTGTTCATTGCTAGCAGTAAACTTTACCAAGCAGCACTTAGGATATTCATAATGACGCCAAAATGACATCTCAGATGAACTGCAGGGATGAATTTCGACACACTGTAAGCAAGCAGCAAATGAATTCAGAAATGCTTCTGGCACACACATAGAAGATAACAGGCAGGATTAAAGAAGGTCTGAATGTACACAGTATTCTAGAGTATTCTAACGCAGGCAGACTTAGGGAGTTCAACTGTCCTTACTTATCCTTCACCAATTCTAGGTTTTTATCCCATTTCAATCCAGTGTATTCTCTCTTCACTTTATTAAACATTAATATTCCCCAGTCGCATGTTTGCTTTTATCTCTGCCTCTCATCTTTACATTGTATCAATATCCCACTGCATCCCACACAGGCTGAATCCTTCAACTGTGGAAAGAAAATACTCTTGTCTTAGAACAAAATGACAATCAGAGAACAATGATTTGAATAAAATAAGTGACAACTAAGCAGGAAGGCAGGGAATATTAGACACAAAAGATTGTAAGCTCTGTGGGTTATGACCTTCTCTTTCCGGACACTTGCAAAAAAAACATTTACATTTTTTATTCCAGGAAAGGGCAACCAGAAGTGATACCAGGTGTTATTAAAATACTCCCCAAATCCCATTGACAGCCAAAGACCCTAATTTACTATACTTATTTATAAATATGCTGGATGCTACACTGAAGCTCAGAAGATGGAAATATTTTTTATGCAGCTTCAAATTAATAAACTTGATTTGGGATCATTGATTAATATCAGGCAGGCTGGAAAATCCCATAAACCAAGGACAAAATAAGACTATGGATGTAAAAGTTATCCCAAGGATTGAATTAGTAAAATTTGGTCCACCAAATAAACCAGTTGTTTAGGGCTGGGTTAGCTAATAATAAAGTGAAATGCTCAGCATTAGTTTGCCTTCTCAGTTACATGCAATAAAAATACATATGTTAATATTAGCACCCTGTAACAATTATTTGAACACCACTGAGCAGCATTTGCATGAAAAACATCACAAGGGCTGATGTTTTTTGGCCTGAATAATCAGATTTTTACTCCAATAGTATGCGGAAGTTCCTGGTGACATTCTGGGGTGCCATAACTGGCATCCATGCAAAAATTAGGGTTTTATTGAATACATAGTAGCGATATGTGGGTTGAGAAAAACTTGACCTGAATCCACCCGCAGCCAACTCAAACCCACCTGCTCATATTGTCTCCCTCTATTTATAGACCAGCCCCCCCGTTGATATCACAAAAGGGGCTGACTTGCTTCTATAAAACCAGAAGCAGGATGCCGGCAGTGTAAGAGCTAAACCCGAACCTGCCCGCGATCCGTCAATTTTGTGAGGAGGACAGCCCAAACCCACTTGACCTGAATTGGCCTGCCCATACATCACTAGTATGTGTGGATTGTGATGTGAGTGGGAATGATTGAAATGTTGGCATGACAATTGGACGTATGTATGGAAATTTTGGAGTATGACACATGGGCAGATTCAGGAAGAATAGTCGCCCGGCAACAAATCTCCTCTTCTTCGGGGGGTCTAATGTCCCTGAATCTGCCAGTGTGTCTTTGCCCTTAAAGTGTGAGTAAAACTATGTGTTAAATGTAATTTGGTGAAATTGGCACTAAGTGACAGCAAAGAAAGGGTTAAGTGTAATGCCAACCTTTACCACTAGAGAAGAAAATAAGGTATAAAAGGGAGGAGCTACACCCAGGGAGTTGTCTTTAGTTTCAAACAGGTGCGATTAGTGAAGGTCTCCTTAAGTACAGGCACTGGTGAGGGAATGTAATAAAAGATACAAAGTGCAAAACAATTTGCACAAATTAGAGTCAAAATTTGCATTTCGCAGTATAATACTCTTCCTTAAACTGTTATTGCATTGGGAATTTTAATTGTGCATTGAGAATTTTTGTTGCTCACTGCCCACGTTTATGAAGTGCTTGAGGGTGTTTTAATCTTTTGGAGCAACATCATTTTTTCAGTAAGAAGTTTTATTACATTCACTGCGCACTGGCGCAAAAATATAAAATTGTCTTGTCTAGGTGCCTTAGCCAGAGAGGGGGCGAAAGAGAGCGGGTAGCCGGAACCCCAACGAGGAGGAAGAGGCTTAGAAGCCATGGTTCTGCCAAAGATAGGGCACAAGTGTACAGGCAGTATGGACAACCCTAGAGGAGAAGAAAATTCCTACCTGGAAAGAGGGTACTAACAGGGTGTTTTAGGCTGGCTGAAGCATGAGGTGGCACAAAGTAAATTCCTGTCTGGGTTTAAGTGGACCACACAGAATTAGAGTGCTCACCTGAACGTAATTACCCTCTCGGGTGCCGGGTGCTAAACAGTCCACAGGACCTCCTGCTCAAGGTCCAAATAACTCGAACATCCAAAGAAAACTGTAGCACACCGATCAAACTTGTCTTGTGAAGAAAAGTGTTTTTATTGGCTCACGGCAGACATAAAGTTTGGCTAACTTTATGTCTGCCGTGAGCCAATAAAAACACTTTTCTTCACAAGACAAGTTTGATCGGTGTGCTACAGTTTTCTTTGGATGTTTGGGTTTAAGTGGACGTCGGACTGCGTGACCGGCAAGTGATGTGCAATCCTTTTCAGAGGTTTGTTAGTTCTGTGATTTTGTTGGGTACGTATGTACTGTACTTGCTGTATCTTGACTTATGTATGACTCTATAACGTCCATTAATTATTTTAACCCCAATGAGACACAAAACAACATTTTATGGTGGAAAAAAAGGCCGCAGCTTATTTATTAACACACACCAAGCTTTGTAAAACCATCCACCAACATACCCATAATATTAATCTTAATGTAACACATGCATAACCAATGAATAAGCTGAGACATATAAAATAATAGCCGCTTAAGGCTGCATAACATTTAACCTCTTAAGGCTGCATAACATTTAACCGCTTAAGGCTGCATAACATTTAACATTATCTTATAATGCATTCACATAACTCTTCATAATCAACCCATTCTCCAGACTAAGCAAGCCTCCGTCCTGTTTTCTCCCTTACTGTGCCTCCTTGCCCCTAAGCCTAGCCCCAGGCCAATCTCACCTTAAGACTCCATCCCCCCTTTTTGGCTACCCATTAGGGCAGCCCCACACCGCCACTGCGCTGCCGGCTTAACCCCCTTATGCCGGCCGCGCCACCCCACCAATCAGCTGAAAGGCCCTCTCCACCCCAACTGTCAAATTAAGAGTAAACATATCCATGCCCACCTCCGACAGATGAACTCCGTCCCTCATGTAATGACTCGGCAAAGCCCTCTCCAACTCCTTATGTCTTACCACAACCCCACCGGACCTTCTGATGAAGGTGCTAAGCAACTTGTTCAGCTTCATCCTGCTCCGTTCCATCGCAGAATGATCCCTCGCCCACCGCCAGATGAGGCGAGGAACCATCTCCGACCACACCACCACCACACCCATGAACAATGAACGAATTTTATCAATATCAAACTTAATCAATCTCACCAGATCCTTTTGACTCATAACACCCATATCATTACCCCCAGCATGTAGAACCAGAACATGGGGATGTTCCTCCGTCCTCGCAGCCGCCACCAGTCTATCGAATAATCCAGGCCATTGAAGACCCGAAAAACCAAACCATTTTACCTCAACCTGGCGTTCCGAGAAGCCCAGCTGCCGACCATTGTTCCGAACTGCAGCTCTCCGTTCCGCCCGGCTCACAAAGGAATGTCCCACGATCCACACACGCCGACAATCACCTTAAACAAAACAATAATCACCACCACCACTGTGAAAAAATCCATTTTAACACCTGAAAACCACCCAACCCCATAAGGAAACATCACTGTAACAAAGTCGGGCGCACATAACTCCTAAATCTCCTCGACTCCCACCGCCCAATCCGTTTCACCACCTTATCGCCTAAGCCGAGGCGCGCCGCCTCCGTAGCAGCCCCAATACGGAAAGAATGTGACCCATACTCCAGTGGAGGTACACCCAGCTCCTCCAAGCCCAGCTTAAAAACCCTCACAAACTGAAATCTGGTCAGTGGCGTGCCATCCTCATGCAGTAAAAAGGGGCCGTCCCGTCCCGGGCGAGCAACCAAAAACTGTTGAACGTTTTCGTAAGGGCAAATTGTCCCCCCTCTCAATGCATACAGCACCACCTGCCGCCCTTTACCCATTTGATCCGTCTTAGACCTGCGGAGCCAAATACCTACATACTCCTGACACAATTCCACGTCCCACCTCTGAATACCCCCGGGCGCCGATTTGCTGCGGCTTACCAACTCCCCAATCCGAAAAGCGCCAAAAAACGCCAAAATATACGCCACCCGGAATAACAAAACTTCGTATCGCGACCGACATATATTTTCCAAAACGCCGACCAATCCTTCTAACAGGCCAACCGACATCGGCCGTCTAGAATCCCGTTGTACGCGACCCCTCTTCAGCCCTTTCAACGCCTGCCCCACAACAAAACCTTTTGACAGGTCCTCCCACCCGTGCATCTTGAACCAAAAAGCCAGGGCCGCCTTACCCTTCTCAATCTGGGCCACCGAGCGACCCTGTTCCGCCATCCAGTACACCCACCACAGCATAATATCCTGCCTATCCCGTGGTGAGTGTGTATCCGAAGCCCATCGCACCAACCGCTCCCATTCACTCCAGACCTTACCGTATGCCGCCCATGTGGACTCGGCCACGGATGACTTCACCAACCCTCCAATCCTTTCGTCCCGAGCTGCCACAGGCACGTCGGGAAATGGTGTCCCTCCTCCTGCGCCCGCGGAGCCAATTGCCGAAAACGGTCCCACTGGAATCGAGACAAAGAGTCAGCAATCTCATTTCGCACCCCAGGAATGTGCACTGCCCTAAAACCCACATTAAGTAGCAAGCAGCGCAGAACCAGAACTTGCAAAAGTCGCACCACCTCAGCCGAGGAAGCCGACTGCTTGTTAATCGCCTGGACCACCCCCAGATTGTCCGAAACAAACATCACTCTCCGGTTGCACAAGCTATCTCCCCAAATGAAAAGAGCAACCACAATGGGAAACAGCACCAAAAAACACAGATTCTTCGTCAGCCCGAACCTGGCCCAGTCCCCCGGCCACTCCGCAGCGCACCATTTCCCTTCCAAATACGCCCCGAAACCGTGACTCCCCGCTGCGTCTGTAAACAATTCCAACTCGGTACTAGTCACCTCCCGATCAGGAAATATCAACTTGCCGTTGAACATGTCCAAAAAGCGCCGCCAGATGCCCAAATCGCCTCTGACCTCCTTGGTCAAACGGACGTGGTGATGGGGTGCCACCGCCCCAGACAATAATTTGCCCAGTCTGCGACAAAACACCCTGCCCATCACGATCACGCGACAAGCGAAATTCAGCTTGCCCAGTAGCGACTGAACCTCCCGAACCGTCGCCTTGCGCCGACTCGCCAACCGATCCACCCAAGCTCTCAGGTCGCCCAATTTATCAAGTGGCAAGCGGCACTCACCTGCCCGCGTATCGATTTCCAACCCCAAGAAACAAAGGCAGGTCACCGGGCCCACCGTCTTGTCCGGAGCTAAAGGCACCCCAAAGTCTTTTGCCACCTCCTGAAGCGTCTCCAGCACATGCAGGCATTCGTCCGAAGACGCCGGGCCCACGCACAAAAAATCGTCAAGATAATGCACCAAACCTCTTGAATTAGCCCGCTGTCTAACTACCCATTCCAGAAACGAGCTAAATTTCACGAAGTAGGCACAGGAAATCGAGCAACCCATCGGGAGACACAAGTCCACATAAAAGAAACCACCCAAAGTGCATCCCAGTAAATGATGACAATCCGGATGAATGGGCAGTAACCTGAATGCGGACTCAATGTCAGCCTTGGCCAGCCATGCCCCAACTCCCGCCCTCTTGACCACCTCCAAAGCGTGATCAAAAGAAGTATAGGAGACTGAACAAAGTTCCGGATCAATATCATCATTCACCGAAGACCCTTTCGGATACGATAAATGGTGTATTAAGCGAAACTTCCCAGGCTCCTTCTTCGGAACCACCCCCAGTGGAGACACCCTCAGGTCCTCCAAAGGAGAGGTTGCGAATGGGCCCGCCATCCGGCCCAGTTCCACCTCTTTGCTGAGCTTTTGCTCTACTATCTCCGGGTGTTGCACTGCTGACGTAAGGTTCCCATGAATCGCCCCCCCAGCCCTAGGCTGAAACGGTATCCTAAACCCCCGAAGGAAACCTTCCAGCAAAGTCTCTGCATCACCCCGCCTAACGTACTTGTCTAACCACGGCCGCATCACGTCGAGGTTCACCGGGGTCTTCCCCTTTGTGAGCCTCGGCTGGCTTGGCCCCGCCCTTTCCCTTCTTAAAACATCTAGCATAGGGGTGGGCCCCTCCGCAACCCGAGCACTCATGTTTATACTTGCAGGCAGTAGCCCACTTGCACTGCCCTTCATTAAACTGCCAGCAGAAGCCCGGTTTGTTAACCGCCGGGGAGGCTCCCTGCGAAGCCCCTCCGGCGCCTCTCTGAAAGGGATGAGCCTTCTGTGCCGTCATCAGACGCAACCATAGCGGCATATCCAATTGATCCCATCTCATCCCCGGGTTGGCCGCCAGCCTCTGACGAAACTGCTCGTCATAACGCCACCAAGCCAAGCCACCGTAAACCCGGTACGCCTCCCAAATCCCATCCACATAACAAAAAAGAGGGGAACAGTGTTCCGGCCGTTTTTCGCCAATGATGCTGGCTAAAATGCAGAAAGCTCTCAGCCAGTTGCCAAATGTCTTGGGGATCTTCCTAAACCGCTTGCTCCTCTCCTCCTCCTCTTTTTTCCCATCCTTCCTATCCTCGTCCTTCAACTCCACAGATTCCTCCAAAGGAAGGAGGGAAAAAATTTCCACAAATTCCCCCTTCCAAATCTTCTCTTTCACTTCTTTCCTAACATGTGAGCCGAGGGGGCCTGCAAAGGACACATAAGCCCCCCTCTGGGCAGCCTCCGGAACAATTCCCGACACCGGCGTTTCCCTGACTCCCGTAACCCCTTGCTCAAGCGAACCAGCCACACCCACTCCCACTGCCGCCACCGATCCCGCCGTCCCAGCGCAGAGCCGATCCCCTTCGGGCGCCGCAGACTCCTTCCTGCTAGGCTCTCCAGCCACCCTGTCCTCACTGCCAACCCACACCTTGGCCACCCCCTCCCGGGGCACCCCTGCCTCCCATTTTCCTAAAAATTCCTTCAACCCTTGCAGTAAACCAAGAGCATCAAGCGACCCAGATGCCCTGCCATTGGACTCACCGCCTGGCCCTCCGGAATTCCCGTCCTGTTGGGCCGTGCTCTGGACTCCACTCTGCCGCTGACTCCTCGGCCACGACTCACGGACCGCCGATCCACTGCCGTCACCTTCCAATCCACGTCCAGAGCTCCTAGGGGCAGACCCCCGACCAGAAGGAAAAACACAAGCATGAGTAGGGGAAACCACCGCCCTCTCCCCATCCCGCCTGCGGTCCCTCCGATGCCTGCTGTCCCCCCTGCTGAAACGGCTCCCAGACCGGCTCCTAGACCTGGACCGACTACCGGGCCTGCTCCAGCCATCCTGCCCCTGCCACGTGATCCAGCCCTGGAACAGGAATCCCCTCTCTGGGACCATCGACCACACGTGGACCTACTCCCACTGCGGCGCCATTCGGCTCCAGGCCTCCCTCCCAAGCCACCGACTGGGCTGCGTTCCCTCTGTCCCTCACAGCTTCCCGGCCCGTCCACACCCTGGGCCTCTGGACCCGCCCCTACACTAGGCACGGCCCTTCCCGTGGCTGCCGTAACCTCTCCAGCCACCGCACCACTCCCAGCTGCACCCGCACTGCTGCCCTCAGCCCGACCACCAAGCCCCCCCGCCGGGGAGCTGCTCTGACCTGCAGCCGTCGCAGCCTGTCCCTGGCCCTGCACCTGCCGGGCCGTAAGACTCCGCCCCCTCCGGTGCGCACCCGACCCAGAGCCAGCCGGTGCCGATCCTACCACACCGCGCGTCCCCACTTGCCTGCCACTCCTCGCCGGTGTGCGAGCCGCGCAGGTCAGCGGCTCCCTGCTCCTGCCTCGCCTGCTCCCAGACGGGCCCGCAGCAGCCGACGGGCTCCCCCTGCGCCTCCCAGAGCCTCCGGTGCCAGGGCTCAATCGATCCGGGGGTCGGGTCCTCCTCTGCGGCCGCCTCCCGCCGTCCCCTACAGAACCAGCGCTGTCGCCTGGGCTCCCGACCGACCCCAGCAGCGCCAACAGCTCCCTCCGTATCCTCTCACCCTCCTGGCCTGCCATCGCTATCCTGAGGCCCTGCAGCACGTCACTCCTGCTCTGGGCCATCCTAGGAGACCGAAACACTGCTCCCTTGCTTCAACTAAAGGTAAGCCTGCTCTCCCGCACTTTTCAGCTCCCTTTAAAGGCTCGCTCAGACCTGCCTACAACCCCCACAATGCCCCATTAAGACCTCCCCTTAATCTCATATTCGTCCCCTAAGTCATGCCTTACTCCGCTCCACCTGTCCCAGGGTCCCTCCATAGGCCTCTGGAAACCTGCACTTATTGAAATTGGACCCCCATGTAAACAAAAAGTGAGTAATACTGTGTTGAACCAAATAAAGAATTCTGTTCAAATATCACCTTTGTGTATCGTGCTGGACAGGGCACTTACAAGTAGATGGGGTGTGGGGATATAGACAATGCCCCTCTAAGAGTGTTCTGACACATGGGAAATTTAAGCTTAAAAATGGTGGTGCAGGTGTCCCCTTTGGTAAATGCAAACATTTTACAAGTCCATCTCCTAAGGAGCAACTTATATTATCAAACCATTAGTCCCATATTCAGACATGTTCAGCAAAATAAAAGAACACGTTTGTAAATCTTTAAACCTTTAACCCCCCTGCACCGTCACAACCTATTTGTATCCTTATTCCCCTGGTACAGAGAGCTCAGAAATAAAGCTACTTGTTTTGAAGACACATGATATCATTCATTAGGCTTCCAAATGGTAATTCAGAATACAAAGCCCTCCGTTAGTAAAGTGGTTCACTGGGGATAGCTGCATTTCCTTGCTGATATACAAATACAAGACAATTGGATACAGTAAATATACCTTGGTTTAGATGTGACTGATATTACTGCAGATCTGTCTTGTTGTATCATGTTTATGAGAAACCAAGTGACTTTGAAACTGCCATTAGGTGCAATGCTGTTTGATATAAGGAATAAGTCCAAGCCCAATGTTTTCTATGTTTATTATTAGATCCCCCAGTACATGCAGAGTCTTTTAGTTTTAATATTGCATATTTTTAATGCTGGCTTATATGTCTGATTGGGTCCTCACCAAATAGGGTTTGCATTAATTACTTACTGCACAGCTTACATTGAGTGAAGAAGCTTGAATGAATTGCTTGAGTGAAATATAGTTTCAAGGGTACCTTACTAACACACAGCAGTGCAGATGCCAGTACCAACCAACCAGCAATTTTTTTTTCCAGGAAGCAAAGGGTACATTTATTGTAGCTGAGCACAAGAATCCTGTTTACAGTATAAACAGAAATACTAAAGTGTTTGGTTTAGGTTTCTGCTGAATAAGTGTGAGGATCAATGTGGGCCCCCTAAGGACTCATCAGATGGCTGATGTACACGTTGTAAAAATGGTGGCTGCTGCTTATAAATGATTGAGCAGCTACATGGAGTTTCCGTAACAAAAGTCAGTAACGGATAAAATATGCGCAATGTGAGAAGTTATGCCTTTGCTTTTGCTTTGCACAAATTTAATATAGCTTTTGCAAACCCGGAAACTGTTTAGAGACCACTTCCGACACTGGAAGACCGTTTGCAAATTTTATAGTTTGCCCCAATGCACAGGGAATGTAATAAGACTTCTTACTGAACAACTCATTATCTTTGCTCCAAAAGATTATGACACCTTCAAGCACCTTAAGAGTGCGCAATTAATTCGCAATGCAAAATTTGCAATGCAATAACAGTTTAAGGAACAATATTACATTGTGAGATAAGAATTTTTATTCTTATTGGTGTGAATTGTTTTTCTCTTTGAGACTTTATTTACATTTCCCCCCTATGACTACTGCAAGCACTTCTTAAAAGTGGGCAATGCACAATTAAAATTTGCAATGTAATAACAGTTTAATGAAGAGTATTACATTGAGAAATTAGACTTTTTATTTTTATTTGTGCTAATTGTTTGCTCTTTGCGACTTTTATTATATTATCCCATTAGACCCTAAACCCTCTGCTGACTTGGCCACTCAATACCAGATTGGCAGTTTATTGACCTGTGTATGAGGCAAAAACAGCAGCCTGGCCATGGACCAAGCAGATACTTCTCAGACTGGTTTGAAATTTCCACTGTCACGATCGGAACCCAAAATCCAATGCTAGGCTCCCTGGTTTAGGCTCTTGCTTCCGCCTTTAACAGCTGCCATTCACCTTGGGAGGAGCCCTTGGTTAATTGGATGCCGCCAGGACTTATTAAGAGAGGAGCCAAGCTAAGGGTTCTGGACGAGCAGAGGGACACGATCGTTAGCAAAGTCTTTTTAGGCAGAAGGTCACAGTTCAAGGAACAGAGAAAAGCGTAGTCAAATCAGGCTGGGTCGGTGCGGGCAGAATACAAGCGAAGTTGGACAGGCAAGGGTCAAACCCAGAAGATCAAATCAGAAGAGTCAAGCCAGGCACGGGTCGGATAACGGATTTCGAAATAGTCGGATAACAGGCAGAGGTCGGGATCACAGAAGTCAGCAAAGTCAGGCAGGCAGGGTCAAAACAGGAATCAGAATACACACAGAACACACCCAGGAACTCAGAAATGGAACCTAACAACAGGCAATGAGAAATTGCAAAAAGTCCCTTTAAGAAGGTTTGAATTTTGGGCCATTGCGTGATGACGCAATGGATAAAAACCAGAAGTGCACGCGGCACGCGCCCTAAGGAAGAGTATTGCAGGACACCGAGGAAGAAGCACCACCTCATGTATTATATAATATGTATTGGCCTATGTTAACCCTCAATCATGAAGATTTAGCACTGAATTGTTTTGTCTACTTTCTACTTATCTATCATTTAGAGAGTTAAAAAAAATTGTAGGAAACTTCTGAGCTGAACCTTCATGTACAGCAACATGAGACACTTTTATTTGGGGGGATAATAAACAAAAATAAAATTCTTAGTGAGAAGAATTAACTCACAAACAACTTGAATCTCGTACATCAACTGAATCTAGTACGTCAATTAAAACTGCAACCTTTTTATCCATTTTTCCTAAAAATTGCAAACCATTTGGCGTTGCAGTTATGTAAACATATTTTAATCATGACTGTAGTATTCTTTAGTTTACATGAAAATCCATTTTTTAGCAGACAAAATGAAAAATTATATTGTCGCTGTTCTACCACAGCTGTTGACATTTGTTTCCCAGCATCCTGTTTGGTTTGGGAAGAATCAAGGGGTAGATAAACCCTTTGGGCCCTAATATAATTTTCAACCTTTGGTGCTTCAAACTGTTATAAATAATATATATTAAGATTACTGTGGATTGTATTTCTTTTGCCTGGATTCAATTTCCAATCACAGTCTCTGCTAATTAATCCTGTAATGGGCTCAAATGGCTACAATAATGTAAACAGTGGTTTCAGATTTTCAGGACTTTTAGAGACAAGAATAACGCAGGATCCTGTTATAAATATAGCCGTAATCTCAAGCAGAAAGCACAACCAGAAATTTAGATATGTTTTTGTTGTAATTACCTGAATTAAAAAAAACATAGAATGATTATGGACATTACAACTTGGGTGTCATTTAATTAGGCCGGGAAAAATAGGTGGAAGGGAGAACATTTTCCCCATGTATGGCAGAGCTCTGTATGGCAAGCTAGGGTGCAGTGTCAAGAGGTGCAGCCCAGCCCTATCCTTACCATTTGTGATAGGGCATGTGGTTTAAGTAGAGGGCTCCATTGTAGCCTTTGTTCACTGCCAGTGACAAAGTGATCAAAGTACAAAAAAAGTTTGCAGACATTTTTTCCATTTAACACCCTGCCTTTCCTGCCTTAAGTGCCCCTTCCTATGTTTTCTCTTCTTTACCAGCCCAAGCCTACCCCAAAGTAGTGAAGATCTGTTTCTCTGAATATACTTGCAGTGAGAAATCTCTCCTGGCTCGATACAGCCTTGAAACAACTGTTGTCCATGTAGCATAACCACAGTCATTTCTTTTAGCTATAAGTAAATGCCAATGGAGGCATGTATGGGGATTTTTTTTTTGGTGCATGGTTTTTAGTGTGTTTTCCCTTGCACAGGGAAGATGATAGACAGACAGACAGACAGACAGACAGATAGATAGATAGATAGATAGATAGATAGATAGATAGATAGATAGAGAAAGACTGGTAGATGGCATTTTCCTTTCATATTATAAGTTACAGTAGACGAGAACTTACAACTTGTGTAAAGCATTTGGAGTAATACAGATTACTGGCAAAAACACAACTGTATATCTTAAAGAATATAAGTGAGCACTTATTGCTAGAATCATTTTCACTGTCTACAAAACATCAGAGTAAGACAAGGATTTAATAAGCCATCAGTCAGCAGGGCAGGCAGAAGGCAGGCAAAGTGGTTTATATATCAAGTGACTGCATTAACAGCACGCAGAGAATTGCTGCTTCACTGCCACATCAAACAAAAAGAACCTGCTGTGATATGTGACATGTAGTGAATGAAGGAAAGGAAGAAAGACTGTCCCAATATGATAGATATATTAAGTAAAGCAAGCTCATTGTGCTGTACATGGGAAGCATATTTCTTCCTTCATATGATCCTCCTGCAGAGCTCTGCAACCCCTCTTGTACTATTGATGAGTCAGCTGACCCTAGTAACTCATCAGATTCCTGCATAGCAATTTTTTGTGCTTAATTAGCTAACAGTGACCTTTAACTTCATTTTTTGATCTACCATTAAGCCAAGATCCAACTCATGTTCACATCTTCAGAATTTATTGAACCATGAAGCTACCACAACCCTGAATATGGTATTAATTCCAGGTTTCTGACAGAAAGTTGCATCAGTAGGTGCAGCAGACTGATCACAACTTGCATCTGATTTACAACATATGCACATGTAATTGTATTTATTTTGACGCCAGCAAAACTCGTTACATGGCTGCAATTACAGTACACTGGACTGCGGAAAAATCTGAATTATGAGTTAAAAACATGAAGAAAGGTCTGAAATTGCACTTTGTACTGTTGTTGTGCTTTGTACTGTACTGTTGTGGCACTTTGTACTGTTGGTGTGGTTGTAAATGACCCTTGATTTGGAGTAAAGTTACATAAAGTGCCTTTATTAGGCATTCATTTATTTATAATGAAACAAGAAGTAAACCTGCATACTGGGTAGCCATAATATTTCTAGGTCTTGCATTGGATTGGTGGCACTTCATTAAACTCAGCAGGTGGGCAAAGTCTGGAAAGGCTACTCTTATTATTATTCTTAACATATATTTTTAAAGAGCCAACATATACAATGAATGAATGTATACAATGAACCTTTACGGATTTACATACAAAGCAACTACTAACCAATACAAATGGTATTCCTACTGTTGGCTGGTTAACCCCAAGGCAAGTCAACCCCAAAATACTGTGAACATTTGCCTTACAAAAGAAAACATAATTCTAAGCAACTTTCAATATACATATATTAAACTTTTTCAGTGCTTTTAAAATGATTTGTAAAAACAATTGCTATTTGATGCAGTATGTGCCTGGTTGGACCAGATTCAATTGAGTGAGAAAAGGGTTTATCATGTGAAATGTCATCAATGAGATTGAATTTGAGATGCAGTTCAATTCAGAAAAAAGTTATCTCTTGGAAAACCCTATTGAAGTCTCTGGGAAACTGGAACTGAATTTGGAGAAAAGTTTTTTTCTCCTCAAATTGAATCTCGTCTATGACTTTTTTGTGATAAACCATGAGATAAGTTTTTCTCACTGAATTGAATGTGGTCCAATGTTGTAATAGTCTTAGTTCCGCAGCAAAGACAGGTCTGTTCAGCTGCCTTCTCTTACATTGTATCAACAGACTGAGCCACCAATGCAGAGCATTGAAAGGACAGACAAATACTGCTTTCTATAGTAATACATATACAAATAACTTAAAACCATAGACAATATGTAACAAATATATATTGCAAAGTTGCTTAGAATTATGTTTTATTTCATTAGGCAAAAAAATATTTTGGGGTTGACATTCCCTTTAAATTAGCATTCACACAAATTGGTAAATAACTTAGTGAATGAGACTGGTTAATTGGCAAGCCCCAAAACAAAGACACAACCTGTTGACTACCTGTCAACATTCTACTAAAAATGTGTCTATGGTACTTACTAACTGGAAAAAACACACATGCCTAAACATTATAATGTTATCTAAAGGATATTTTTAGAACACTTTATGGTGCCAAACCTGTGTATTGCCTTAGCAAGGCTGTTATTTCTACCTGTTTTATTATCCTTTATAAATAAACAAAAGAAAATAAGTCTTCTTATAACACAAGCCTGCTGTAATTGCAGGCTTTTAACCATTCCCTGTTGAGAACACAGCTCTGAATTAAGATCCGAAAGTGAGGCAAAGATTATTGTGTCCACAGGTACAGTCTAATAATTCTAAGTTTTCTCAATAAACTAGAATTATTCTGTTCAGATGGATAGATTAGCAAGAAACAGCAGGAAGGGAGAAATAGATTTTCCTAGCTAAATTAAACTTTCAGATTAAAGGATTTGCCCAGAAATATTCTCGGCAAAGGTGAAGCAAGCACTTAAGGGTATTGAAGGTATTATGCGAGAGTGAAGATCTACTGGGGAGGAACACAGCAAACAGGAACATTTTATTGATTAAAAAACTCAGATTAATGCTGAGCCCAGCTGTCGAGCAGGCAGATTTAACAGAGAAGAAGATTCAGGTATTTGGGAGCATTATAATAATAAAATTGTTATTCTATTTAATATTCGGAAAGTATTTTGCTAGTAATGGCAAGTGCTAACATTAAGAAAGTGTATTCATACATGTAAAGATATATGTGATACATAAATTACACACACACACACACAACACACACACACACACACACACAACACACACACACAGTATATAAATAGAAATAAGGATATTAACAGATATTTCTAAATTGCCAATTTGCTGCACAGAACTTCACTTCCATTTAAATCCACACTATAATTAAATATAAAGGGCAGGCTTGTTCTCTTTGTTGGTCAGTTAATGTTTTAATGTAACTGTCTTTGGCTATGGCATTCTAATAGCAGCTAGAAAGCCATTGATTCTACTGTATATGCCCGATGCGTATGTTTTTATTTTTTATTAAAGTTCAGGTCTCAGCTTTTCTTCACAGCCCGGGGCTCCCTTTGTAGTAGCTCTGGTCCTGCTCTTGCCATGGCAATGAGCTACATTTGTTTATAGAGCATATTACACAGGCAGGTTACAATATAAAGCTAATTAAAGAATATAACTTTGACTGTCGAACAAATGTAGGCTGTAATTCTGCTCTAATTTTGCTGTAATGCCATTACCTTATGGTCTCAGGTGGTTGCTGTTAGACTAGAAGCTCCTTGAATGCCCAAATTGTAGAAATAAAAAGCTGCAGGGACTTGTGGGAGTTTTCCTAACGATAACAGCTTTAAAGGAAAGGGGGAAGAAATGTAAACATGCAGACACACATCTTATATATTTAATCCTCTATATGATTCACATTTATTTCCTTAAATGGGTCACCCGCATATTGACAACTAATTTTACCCCATACTCTAATCCCACCAAATAGTGGGGTTACAAGTATATCATAACTTTTTTTTCATGTAAACAGAAACAAAAGTTGTTGTAAGCCCAAACTTTGCTTATGCCTTAATCTTTTTATGAGCAGTCTGGTCACTAAGATATACTGAGTATGTACAACTGGGAGCCGTCAGTCAGTTTGTACCTGTGCTTTTATGCCATGACAGTAGATAGACTGTGTGCTTGTGCCTCGTCATACTGAGATCTCTTTGCTCAGACATTAAATCAATGAGACCTGTACTTGAATGAAGAAAATTTATGTCTTTATAAACCGCTGTTCCCATAAGAAGACTCAAGTGGCAGGAAAATACAGACATGCACTATATCTAGGTTTGCCAAAAGCCTCCTTTAAGAAAGGATGCTTCTTTAAATAAAAAAATGAAATAGTTTATCATATTTTATACTATACTATTGATAATATTATTCTAGAGGTAAATTATCATAGTTATATAAAGTAATATAAGAATTTATTGCTTACATTTATAGTGAGGTTAAATAAAAGTGGGAAAACTTTTTCAGTACACTATATTGATTCTACAATTAAAAAATAAGAAATCTGAGAGAAACTCTTCTAGCAAGTAACCACAAAGCTAGGCCGGAGCCACAAAGAACATGACAAGGGGACTCCTCAATTTGACCATTCGCCTTGAGCTAACCCACTGGACCCCATTATTACATACCTTAATGAAACCAGGAGACAGAGGTGGGTGTAAAATTGGCACAGCATTTATTCATATTTTATTAAATAAATAGGACCTTGCCAGCTTAACCCAAGGCAATATTCTAAAGCCAGAATTTAACAAGAGATCGCTACTATGCTCTGCCACCAACGTGAGAGAAGTTCAGCAGCCCTGCTGCCGGACCTGCATCTGCAGTGTGTCGATGATAGGAAATCCAAGCAGGCTGCCCCCTAGCACAAGCAGTAGTAGCATCTGTATCAATCAATCCACCGTGCAGTCACAGGAGAGAACCTCCTTTCTCCCTCTTCTAAACTTACCTGTGCAGTACTCTGGCAAGGTCCTACCGCCACAATGAGCCCAACTGAAAACCTTCAGTTGGGCTCGCCCCAGTATATCTTAATATTAATTTTTTAATAAATAATATCGTAGAAAATAAATTAAAAACACAGATACAGAAACCTAGGATAATGTAGTATTATCTTGCCACAATGTAGATAAGGTGTGCTTCAAAAGCGGATTGGGCTCTTTGCAGCCCCGGGTGCACGCCGTACCCCCTGCCAGGGCAAAGTATACATGTAGTAAATAAAGCAGCAGCACTCCTGTATTTTTGAAAAATTTGTAAACCTTTACTTAAATGCCATAGGCAACGTTTCGGGCTACGCATGCCCTTTGTCAAGCCATGGCTTCGACCCAGGTATCTCAATGTCCCACCATGGGCCACTGTAGCCTACTGTATGCAGGAACCAGGTAACACTTGCAGGATCCATCGTACCGACAACCAGCTTTTCTGTCCTCCAGCATGGTGGGTAGTGCTGATTGTATGCTTCGACCCAGGTATCTCTATGTAACATAACACCTTCCAGAGACCAACACTCTTAGAGAGGAAACATCCAGCCATGGGCCACTGTAACACATTCATGATCCATGCACATTTGCAGGATACACCGTACCAGCCACCAGCCCCCATTTTTCTCCAGCACGGTGGGTATGCCAGATAGCATGGGGGGTACGCCAGATTGCATGCTTTGACCTAGGTATCTTGATGTAACGTAACACCTCCTAGAAAGGAAACATCCAACAATGGGTTACACATGCATGATACGTAATAAATTAATCCAGCACACGAAATTTGCTCAAGGGTTATTACCCGTGTTTAATGTCAAGCCAAACAGGTTACAACGTTTCGGGGGCGTACCCCTTCGTCAGGTAGGGGTACGCCCCCGAAATGTTGTAACCTGTTTGGCTTGACATTAAACACGGGTAATAACCCTTTAGCAAATTTCGTGTGCTGGATTAATTTATTACGAACCTTGTGTTGGGGGAGCCGTCCTCCTATGATCCATGCACCGTGAACGTTGAAAGAGGGACCAGGTGTGCACCTGCATTTCGTTTGGCTGAAGTTCGTTACACATGCATGATCCATGCAACACTTGCAGGATCCCCGTACCATCCACCAGCCCCTTGTGTTCTCCAACACAGCTCTTCCACGCTGTGGAGCCCCGCGCTCCGGCAGCCCTTCCACGCTGTGGAGCCCGCACTCCAACAGCCCTTCCATGCTGTGGTGCCCTGCACTTCAAGTTCAACCCCTCCAAATCAAAACCCAGCATCCATACACACACTCCTCCTTTTAATTAAATTCTATATACCCATACTAACTATAGAGCTTAGTATCAAAATAACCTCACTGTCCTAACTGTGAAGAACCCCCTACGTTGCTTCAAATGAAAGTTCTTTTCTTCTAGTCTAAAGGGGTGGCCTCTGGTACGGTGATCCACTGTATTGGTAAAAAGGTCCCCTGCTATTTGTCTATAATGTCCTCTAAAAAACTTGTAAAGTGTAATCATGTCCCCTCGCTAGCGCCTTTTTTCCAGAGAAGACAACCCCAACCTTGATAGTCTACCCTTATAATTTAAGTCTTCCGTTCCTCTAACCAATTTAGTTGCACGTCTCTGCACTCTCTCCAGCTCATTTATATCCCTCTTAAGGACTGGAGTCCAAAACTTTACTGCATTCTACAGATGAGGCCTCACCAGGGACCTATAAAGAGGCATAATTATGTTTTCATCCCTTGAGTTAATGCCATTTTTTATGCAAGACAGAACTTTATTTGCTTTAGTAGCCACAGAATGACACTGCCCAGAATTAGACAACGTGTTATCTACAAAGATCCCTAGATCCTTCTCATTTAAGGAAACTCCCAACACACTGCCATTTAGTGTATAACTTGCATTTATATTATTTTTGCCAAAGGGCATAACCTTGCATTTATCAACATTGAACCTCATTTTCCAGTTTGCTGCCCAGTTTTCCAGTCTAGACAAATCACTCTGCAAAGTGGCAGCATCCTGCATGGAACCTATAGTTCTGCACAATTTAGTATCATCTGCAAAAATAGAAACAGTACTTTCAATGCCCACCTCCAGGTCATTAATAAACAAGTTGAAAAGCAAGGGACCTAGTACAGAGCCCTGCGGTACTCCACTAACAACACTGGTCCAATTAGAAAATGTTCCATTTACCACCACTCTTTGTAGTCTATCTTTTAGCCAGTTCTCTATCCAGGTACAAATACTATGTTCCAGGCCAACATTCCTTAATTTAACCAGTAACCTTTTGTGTGGCACTGTATCAAATGCTTTAGGAAAGTCTAAGTAAATCACATCCACTGCCATCCCAGAATCGAGGTCTCTACTTACATTCTCATAAAAAGAAATTAAGTTAGTCTGGCAAGATCTATTACGCATAAAACCATGCTGGCACAAACTCATAGTATTATGAGTTGCTATGAAGTCCAGTATCTTATCCTTTATTAACCCTTCGAAAAGCTTTCCTACCACTGACGTCAGACTAACCGGCCTATAGTTTTGAGGCTGAGAACAGGAACCTTTTTTGAATAGAGGCACCACATTAGCAATTCGCCAGTCTCTCGGCACTATGCCAGATCTCAATGAATCCTGAAAAATTAAGTAAAGAGGTTTGGCAATCACAGAGCTAAGCTCGCTAATTACCCTGGGATGAATACCATCTGGCCCTGGACCTTTGTTAATCTTAACATGTTCTAGTCTCTTTTGAATTTTTTCATGTGTGAACCATGCATCATTTGTTGTATTACTAGAATTGGGACTGTTAAGAAGGAAACCTTCACTTACTGGTTCCTCATTTGTGTAGACAGATGAAAAATATGAGTTCAGAATCTGCGCTTTTATTTTGTTTTCATCAACCAGCTGACCCCCCTCTGATAGTAAGGGTCCCACCCCTTCCTGCTTCATTTTTTTACTATTAAAATATTAAAAAAAAAAAAATATAACATATGTAACATAATAAAGCCCAGTAAAATTAGAGGTGAGACTCTGAAGTTGAATCAAGTAACAATATCTATAGAAATAGTGCCCACCGCCCTCTCTGTATAGTCCAACTACAGCTCTCTGTATAATCGAATGAGTTGCAGTAGCAGCAGCTCAGTGTCACAGGCTGGATTTCTATATAATCCAGAGGGTGCCTGTTGGGCCCCAGACTGACTTCCATGCTGCCTCACTGACTATAGTGAGATTAACTGCTGATAAACACCAAACAAACAGCAAGAAACTAGCAAACAGCTGCCCAAATAGTTCTACCCCCAAAGTCAGTAGTTTACTAAGGAGTTAATGTGTATATACTGTAGCTAATAACATTATATTACAGAGAGAGCTCTGCCTCATGTTTCTACCTGCTCAGAAGATAAGGAAGTGAACAGATTCTTCCCCTGACATCACATCCCTCTCTTACTCCGCCCCTGGGCCTGCCCATCTCCTGACCTAGACCAGTATAATTTTGCTGCTGGTCATTCAGATCCCTTGTCATACAGCCCCTGCACTTATAGCTCCAGGCCTTTCCTTGACTAATGAATACAATATGACCATGCCAACAGAAGTCTAAATGACCCTGAAGAACCTGGTCAATATAAAGGCATTGATTATATAGTTAAGCTTTTAAAGTACTGGTATACTGAGGCCCTCACTGAAAAATTAACTACTAATTAGCTAAAACGAGTCAAGTCTCTGGGATTACAGTTTTAAAGATTTTTATTGTAGGATCTAGACAGAATCTGCCAGGACCAGGAGGAGTAATGTAGTTGCTCTGGTGAAAATGGTCTCTCTCCCGTACAGAATTAATTGTTTATCTAAAACTGGATATTCATGGTCAGACATTGTTGGTCAATTAAGTCAAACTATCCAAATTTTGCCAATGGGTATGGGTCTACAGGCCCAAAAGTCCAGTTGCAATCTGCTTAGAATGGTGTACCAACAGCATATGTTGGTAAATTAATTCAGCCAATGATTTTATTAGTCTGTTTATTTTGTAATAGATCATATAAAGCAATGAGTAGGGATTATAATATAATATAAACTATCATACATATAATAATGCTCATCAAGTTATAATACAGAGGCACACTGGCCTATATATATATATATATATATATATATATATATATATATATATATAATACAAAGCACAGAATCTGACTCATGTTACAAATACTTATTGGATTTTAAATTATATATATATATATATATATATATATATATATATATATATATATATATATATATATATATATATATATATATATATATATATATATATATATAGGTATGGAATCCATTATCTGGAAAACCATTATCTTGAAAGATCCGAATTACAAAGTCCATCTCCCATAGACTCCATTTTAAACAAATAATTCAAATTTTAAAAAAGTATTTCCTTTTTCTCTGTAATAATAAAACAGAACCTTGTACTTGATCCCAACTAAGATATATATAATCCGTATTGGTGGCAAAACAATTCATTTTGGTTTA
This sequence comes from Xenopus laevis, assembly GCF_017654675.1. Lineage (NCBI taxonomy): Eukaryota > Metazoa > Chordata > Amphibia > Anura > Pipidae > Xenopus > Xenopus laevis. The sequence goes on from NC_054377.1 coordinate 106,768,275, forward strand.
TTTAATGTTTACATGATTTTTTACAAGCCTTATGGTATGGAGTTCCAAATTATATAAATAACCCCAGGTCCCAAGCATTTCATATAACAAGTCCCATACCTGCATATACTATAAGAAAATATGGTCCATAATTATTAGTGTATAATGCAGAAATGTCTATGTATAAAGGTAATATACAAAATGCCTTGACTGATATACCAACATACAGTTATCCATGAATTATGCAAAACACTGGGATCTGAGTATGGGAGAGATACGTGCAGGACCAATGAGCCTTGTTCTATCAATAATAGATGCATAGAGTATTTCTCAGCACATAAGCTCTATTCTTCTTTTTATTCTGCTGATTCTTGTCAACATCATGTATTTATAGAGCAATAAACTAAGAGAACTCACCCATGAAACTTTTTGTAAAATTTAAAGCTGCATTTATATTATTTTTATGCCATTTTATTTTTGCATCAGAAACAAAATACATATAGCTTATTCCTACTGCTGACTTACAGAACCCAATAGGTCTTCTTGGTATAGGGGAACAATTATGCTCTCCCAGAATGTAACTTCTCTCTGATCTTCTCCTGCTGAGTACCCCAAAGATTTAAAAAAGATTCTCTACCAAATATGTAAAGCATAGGTTCTCACCTCTGTCCTGAAGCCTCACCAACTTGTTTTCTGATAATTCACTTGTCAATACTGGTACTTCTCTGAGAATCAACCATTCAACTTTGGCGGTTGTTAGGAAGTTTTAAAAAAGCAAACATTGTCTGTAAGGCCTGATGTCCAGGTGAGAACGTATAGTTTTAAACTACAAAAATCAGCTCAGAAAACATTTGGGAAATTTCTCTAAAGCATAAACAAGTTACATTGAAAACTTGGATACTGTTGTTTCAAGGCAGTGATTTAAGAAGAGCAGCAGCCTCAAGTAGAGTTATTTAAAGTAGACTGTCTTAAAGCCCATCTGAGAGTACAGGAGTGTTGATTTCCTTTGCTATACTTTACTTCTGTATCACACAAGATGGACATTCAAGCTAATATTCTGAGAATCTCCATTTACAATGATGATCTTTGAATAATCTTTGTTTCTTGATTTACAGAGAGCAAGTGATATGTTCTGAAATCCACTACGAGAGAAACCCTACTAAGCGTATAAATTACAATGTGCAAGTGATAGTAATCATGTGCACCACAAATTAAATAATTTTAACAACTGACACTTATGGCTTACAAGTTACAATAGAGGAAGAAATCTAAGGGATGGTTAGTAAATGCTGATAAAGGCCCACAAAAATGCCATGGACAACAAGTTTGGTCACAGACAAAACCTGATACATACCCATGTCTGAACTCTTCCCGATGTAATAATATTATTGCCGGCCACATACAGTTTTACGGTGAAGGCATTTTGACATAAAACTATTTCAATTGTGAATCCTCATTCTTGGTGTACTTAATAAAATGCTAGCGTGGTTTATCATATGTAAGTGAAACAACTGAAAACATAATGGATAGGATTTATAAATAGCTCAGCCAGCCCACCCAACTGATATTTCAGCTAATAGATTGTGTTCAGAAAGGGTGGGGATACATTGAACTATTTGAATAGAAGAGATTATTGGATCAATAAATTAGATACAGTCTGGTCAAAAGGTTTAAATAAGGAATATAGTCTTGTCCTGTTATATAAGTTCTGACCTATGTTACGACTTGTTATATGTTGTATGTTATATATACAGTACATTCATATTTTAACTTTATTTTATTCTCCTTAAGTTTTCCATTACTAAGAAATGGTACAAGAAATAGTTCCAAATGACAGAATGCAAACAGAAAGGTAACTCAGGTGTATGAGTATATCTTCTTTTTTTGTTTTGTTACTAACATATGTGCATAACACACATTGGGGCCGATTTACAAAAGGTTGAAAAACCGAGTGTTATTTATAGCATGCCTTAAAAATGGCATCACTTCTTATATTTTTAGAATTAACAATCGATTCACTAAAAGTTCACTTGTCTGACTTAAGAAGAGATTATTTTTCTTTCATTTTAGGTGAATTGTGTGCGGTATTTTATAGCATGAGATATTTTGTACGTTATTTTAAGCCATTTGATATTGTCACACGTTATTAGTGCACCTAAGACATTCGGGATGCCACTGACAGAGTAGAAGTCTCTTTTTACAGTATTCTTGGCATTACTTTTCCTGGGAAACTTGATATAATTCCACGACACAGAGCGTAGTGCATTCTGGAGCTGCCAAAGGTATCCTGAAAATGTTTTAGTGGCGGTAGGTAAGGCTCCAGCTCCTCAGAATGGTCTTTAATTGCTGCCCTACAGCTCCTCACTACATCTTCCTCAATTAATCCATCTGATGTTGTTTAGTAACGCCTACTCCTCGGATGTGTTCAATTTCACAGTAATTATCGCACTATTTTTTTCTTTTATCGCTAAAAAGATGTTTGTGAATTAAGCATTAGTATCACAAACGCGATTAGAATAATGCTTTGCAGTAATGTAGAATTAATACTTGCGATATGTCTATAAGCGCATGCGAAAATATTTTGATGAATAGATCCTTAGATAAACATTGTTTTTTACACGCATAACTGTGCATTAAGGAAGAACGACCTTTTGTGAATCAGTCCCAATCGCTTATATGTGTCCCCTGTTGTTTTCCACTGTCAAATAAATGGAGTAATCATTATTAAAGGGCTCATCTGTAATGTAATTAATGCCACCTTTTCCAGTGAACCAAGGTTTAGTCTTGCTTATTTGTTTCTCCAGCATGGTCTTCCACATGGGCACAATAAACAAGAGGTCCCCTCTTTAGACTTGAGAACCGGAATTTACAATTGAAGCAACATAGGTGATTATGATGAGGACAGTGAGAGAGTGGAATGCCTTGCAGGGTGATGTTGTGATGGCTGATTCTATTAATTCCTTTAAGAGTGGCTTGGATGATTTATTTGACAGACATAATATCCAAGGTTATTGTGATCATTTAGTTTAGTATAGGTATTTGTATATTTATTTTTTACTTATGTAAAGGTATTGATAGGTCTTTATAGATATGTGTATACATGTGAAGGGGGTCATTTGGAAAGCTTGAACTTATTGAACTATTTTAACCCAAACTAAATATGTGACTAATAGTGATTGGCAAATTTATTCGCCAGTCACGAATTCAAAGCGAATTTCTGCATTTTGAAAATTTGCTATGAAAATTTGCCGGCGTCAACATTTTTTTTTACAGACAGCAATGATTAACGGATGCCCATTGACTTTGATGGGCACCGGCGCCCATTTTGACACCGGCAAATTCATGTCGAAACTGAATAAATTCGCCCAGTAACAAGATCTGCCGAAGTATTCACTCTTCATCCTGGCCGGTGCTCTCAACTTGACATTACTCCCTTCACCTAGCAAGTCAATGACTGAGTCTTTAAAGGGCATGTAAAGTCTAAAATAGAATAAGGCTATAAATGCTGTATTTTGTATACTAAATATAAACATGAACTTACTGCACCACAAGCCTATTCAAACAAATAATTTATGCTTTCAAAGTTGGCTACAGGGGGTCACCATCTTGTAATTTGTTAAACATCTTTGCAAGACCAAGACTGTGCACATGCTCAGTGTGGTCTGGGCTGCTTAGGGATCGTCATAAACAAAGCTGCTTGAGTTCTGCATGGCTGTGAAGTAAGGCGGGGGCTCCCCCTGCTGTTCATAAGTATGATTGTTTCCCTGCTCAGCAGTTAGGGACCGTCTGACAATTCCTATCCACAGCAGTAAATGAAGGGAGAATTTCACTGCATACAGTTAGGTTTCTTATAAAAACAGTACACATTTTTTAATTAATGTATATTGGAGATAGGTTTCTTTTTCATAAAAGAAAGAAAATTTGGGATTTTATTTTTGTTGCCTTTACATGCCCTTTAAGGAGCATACCTCATGCAAATTGCTTTGTTGTCATTGTTACTGAATTGTTGTTATTTTATTTCTGTTCCAGTGTCTGACAATGATGTGCATTTTGTCTTGGTCATACAGGGCAGGGGCCCTATTACCTTTGCAATCCAAAGGGGTTGCAGTTAATAAGCTATTTGCTTTATTATCATACATGATCATGCATAGCTTACAGGTACATGTTATCAATTAGAGAGTAGGTTCTCAACGGGAATCAATGCCAGCAACTCATTCCATGCAGGAACCGACTAAATGATTAAGAAATTCTTTGGGGTTCTATGAACAAGAATTTACAACACCTTTGTAGTGGGAGTACGTGTTGTTTCAGCACTGGGTATAACGTAGCATAAAAAAGATATACATTTCACTTGTATCGGTACTTTTCGCATAACCTTGGCAACCCTGACTTTTACTCTCTATCCTAAAGTTGCAAGCATCTCATTTGCTTCAGTTTAGAAATGGTCCTTGCAGGGATCATCTCCAACAGGCAAATTGTTGAAAGAATTACAAAAGGATGTGCAAAATTGATATTCAAGCAGCTTCAAGATGGGCCGTTAAACCCCCTTTGTCTTTTAGTTAAATCTTATAACATCATTATGCTGAACTCACTGACTTAAATTAAAAGTAAAAAAGACAGAGAAAGACGCATATGTTCCTAATTAAGATACTTGATGATAATGACCTGTATTTGTGCTTTATGCTAAGTGTTTAATGTGGGATCATAAATATGGTTAACTGCTAGCTTTCTGAAAAGGAAGCTTTAATTGCTCTGTTAAAATACTAACAAGGTTATGTTTCTACCTTTTTCATGAATTATGGAAATGATTGTGACTTGTTAAGCTTTTGCATCGAATAAAACAGCTTTGTATTCAACTCACTGCAGGATCATGACATATTGTAAAGCATAAAATGGGTGATCGCCAGTGACACCAGCGGCTGCATTATTCTATTTCTAAACATATAAAAATAACACTTTATTAGAGAAGAATTTATCAGGAGAGACTTAAATAAAGCCCAGCTATGTTTTACATTTTGGGGATACTTATGATTGTGTAAGTAAAGGTAACAAATAGAGCATCTCAAGTTTCTGTTTGCCAAAACATTTAATCCTGCAACCGGAAATTCTGCCTTTTACCAAAATGGAATCCTGATATAAAGTAATTGACCTGCTGTCTTCAACAGCTGTTTTGCCAGTGATAGAGTATATGCTTGCTGCAGATGGTATATCATATACAATTAATATGATGTTTGTTGTGATTTCGTGCTGAGTGCTAAATGTGGAAGTGGAAAAATGTATTAGGTTTAGCATGATCAAAGCAATTAACGGCTTTAAAACAACAAATATTAAAAAAAAAAAGATCCATTATCTGGAAACCCATTATCCAGAAAGCTTCCAAGTATGGGAATGTCATCTCCCATAGACTCCCATTTGAATCAAATAATCCAAACATTTTTAAAATGATTTATTTTTTCTCTGTAATACTAAAGAAGCTCTATGTACTTGATCCCAAGCAATCCTATAGGGTTATATTAATGTTTAAATGATATTGACAGTGCTACGCAATATGTTGCCACTATATAAATACATGTTAATAATAATTTTAGTAGACTTACGGTATGGAGTTCGAAATTATGGAAGGACACCTTATTAGTTATGGGCGAATTTCTCCCATTTCGTTTCCCCGAAAAATTTGCGAATTTCCTGCGAATTCGTGAAATGCCGAAAAATTCACGAAACGTGAATTGACGCCGGTGACAGTTCTGACGCAGACGACAATTCTGACGCTGGCAATAATTGACTACATTAAAGTCAATGGGCTCCTAGAATTGTCTCCGGCGTCAAATATATTTTGATGCCAGCGTATATGCGGCTGCAAATTTTTGCAGATATTTTGAGAATTTATTCACGGCGGCGAAACACGGAAATGTGCCGATAATTCGTGCCTGGCGAATAAATTCGCCCATCACTACACCTTATCCGGAAAGCCATAGGTCCCATGCATTCTGGATAACAGATCTCATACCTGTATAAGCTTAAGCATGTATGTGTGCACACGTGCGTGTGAATGAAGAGTTCATACGGTACATATGGATATCTTAATGTATAAATTGTGGTTATCACACTACATACATCTTAAGTTAAATTTCTGAATGTGTAGAGATGATCGATATATACAGCATATTGATTGAAGTACGTCATCTTGTAAAATATAAGGATATTATAACTTACAGAGGATTTGCTCCAGCGTCTATACTGAAAATAATTTGGAGCAATCTTCAGAAGGCACCATGTCTAAATGCTGGGAATGCTACACACAATATCGTATGATAAGCATTGAAGACAATTCTCTGAAAATAACACATGACTATTTAATGACTTCTGGTTTCTCTGAAGTGCAAATGATGAATGTCTGTATAATGATATCAGGTGTCAGTAACTGGGAAGGACTAGCACACCAGTGGTTGAAATTATACTAACTGCCATTACACCCCTAATGATGCATTGTGATGAGTTTCACATTATCGGCTTATAATATTTCACTGTTTTACAGTAAGATTGGCATGTCATAAAAAAAAACAAAAGAACACAAACTGGGAAATATGATAAATGGAAAGATTCTTTAAAGAATGTTTTTACATATATCATTTATATCATATATATATATAAATTATATCTTGTCTTATATATACATCCGAGTAGACCCTATGGCTGTGTTTGGTCTCTGTATGTGGGTTTGGGAGCAATGTGGTTTGGGATGTTGCTCTCGCTAATAGCCAGAGTGTGTGTAGCTGTATCCGGAGCTAGGGTGGGTCATGCTGCGTCATTATCTGGTGTTACCACCAGGCTGCTATACTTATGACATATACGCCGCACGGCGTTGCTAAGACCATGGCTGCATGGTTACGTGTGGGCGTGCTATATGTGTACACTCAGCTCCATTCCACTGCCCCTCCCTGCCAGATTGGCAACTCCCACCTCTACAGGACCTTGGATAGAGAGCTAGACATGCCCCCCTGCAGTCCAGCACTGAAGACACAGAGGTGACAGAGAGTACTCGTGCGAATTTCGGCTGGGGGACTGGTGAGCGCCTGAGGAGTTCAGTACCCCGGTGTTCACAGTATCACATTTGCGGTTTCCGGTTGCCTAGCAACCATGGCTGGAGCCAAATCTTTGTTTTAAATATGCAGTGTAAGTTGGTAGTCTGGTTTTTCCCTGATGAAAGTTCCAATTAGGAACTGAAACACTGGATGCTAATACACCTTTTTGTGCTGTCGCTGCTGCATTTTGTATCTTATCTATCCTGACTAGCACCCAGGTTGTTCTTCAGACATAAGGTGTGCTCTCCATTTGCACTGTATATATATATATATATATATATATATATACATATATAGATAGAGATAGATAGATCGACAGATAGATAGATAGATAGATAGATAGATAGATAGATAGATAGATAGATAGATAGATAGATAGATACAATACTGCAAGAATAAAACTGAGAATTACAAAACATTTTTGTCAGTTTTTTAATACTGATATGATTCAGCCTATTATAGCTCAGCTTATTATGGTTCAGCTACCATTTTGAGAATATATTTCCTTAATTAAATTTATCTTAATTTAAGGATCTAAACAATAAAATTCAGTCATATTCAGTGTTACATAAGTAACTCGCTTTCACTGTATTGCTAGAAACATTCAGCCAATTTAGTTGCATACTATTCAAAAGTCTGATTTGGAATCAACACTAGCCCCAGTTCTGGAAAGAGTGCTAACACCTGATATCACTACAATTCCAAAACAACAATGTTGCCATGAACCTTTTATTGGATTGCTAACCTGCAAATATGAATTCAATTTCAGGTGGGGTTCACACTCCTTTTTCCACTTTTGCATACCCTGCAGGATCCATTTAGCAGTTTGTAATATTATAACATACTGTGCAATTCAGGGACAGCTGCATTCAATGGCAATATCTGCCTAAACCTTAAATTGATATTTCATCTATGTGTACTTCCCATGCGGAACAACTTTTAAGCTTTGAAATGTAGATCCTGACAAATGTTGCCTATATATATTAGTGGAAAATGCGAAAAGTATTGAAGTCTATGGGGGAACTATTGTCGCAGCAACTTTTATGCAGCAAAATATATTGTCTATCGTCTATGGTCAAATTTTTTTCTCACTCCAATGGCATTAAAGGGGGCCTGTCATCCAGACATATAAGGCTGTATAATAAAAGTCCTAATCAAATTAGACTTGAATCACAAATTCTTTTTTTACTAAAACATCTATACCTGTTATAGCTGTCAATCATATATTGCCTGAGGCATAGAGGCAGGACAGGCATATACTTTCACTTTCCATTTAGCACTTCCTAGATGCCACTGCACTCCCTACATTTCCCCTCCCTCCTCACTATCCAACTGTCTAGCCAGTGCATTGGCATGTGTATCACCAAAGTCAACGAGCATTTTTTTCTCATGCCAAAAGCATTGTTAATGGGTGTTTTCAATGGGTTTTTTTGTTTGTTGCAGTTTAGTGAAAAAAACCACAGATGGCTAAATGCAGAATTTCGCCTCAAATATATGCATGGCAAAAAATTCACTCATCACTACTATAGATGACTCATTTGTGAAAGACATAAAGGTCACATCATGTGGGTCTGGCAGCTGAACTTGTAAGGAGTTATATAATTAATGTTATGTAAGAAGAGGATAGTTTTGAGAAACATAATGATAGGATTAAAACTGAGAATTTGCAATGGGGAAATTAAACAACATAAGAAACATAAATTTGCTAGACTACCGACTGGGACATGTATATAATTTTTCTAAATTTCATAATAGTTCTGATCAGTCGGATAGCTCATAGTCTTGAATACATGGTATTGAATTTACTAGAAGCAAGAATTTTTTGGACAGAGGCATGGCAGGAGAATTGACGAGGGAAGAGTAGATCCAAACGCACACTTGAGAGCCAGGCAAACTCAACTTAAATTTGTACCCAGGAAGGGTCCTGATAAATTCATCATGATAAAAGATGTGATCTTAAACAGATAGGATCTTTTAGAACTGGAGACAGTGGCGTAACTAGACCTCTAAGGGCCCCGGTACAGAAATTTACAATTGGGCCCCCCTAAAGTGATTGTTCACCTATGGCTAACATTATGATGTAGAGAGGGATATTCTGAGACAATTTGCAATTGGTTTTCATTTTATTTGTGTTTTTTGAGTTATTTAGCAGCTTTCCAGTTTTCAATTTCAGCAGTTTGGTTGCTAAGGTCCAAATTCCTCTAGCAACCAATTACTGATTTGAATAATAGACTAAAATATGAATAGAAGAGGGTCTAAATACACAAATGGGTCATTAAAAAATTGTATTTGTTTTTAGATGGGGTCAATAACTCCCTTTTAAAAGCTGGAATGATATAGAAGAGGAAGGAAAATAATTCAAAACAATAAAAATAAATAATGAAGACCAATTGAAAAGTTGCTAAGAATTTGCCATTATATAACATACTAAAAGTTACATGTAAAATTGAGGTTTCACTGTATTATAATGATATAAGGGATAATGTACCACCTACTGTAAATGATAAGGATATTAGGAGTCACTGTAGGGTTCTGTGACCATATAAAGACACAAGCAAACTTTGGGGGCTGTTTCTGCTGAATTATGCTTAGTACAGGGGAATACCTATAGGCATAAACATCCAGTAACAATTGGTGCAAACTACAAATTAGCTGGCCTTTGTATAAACTCCCATGGCAAAAAAAATGTTTAAAGGTGCCTTTTGATTTCTATTTTGTGAGATTTTCTTTTTTTCTTTACCACATTATCATTGTCTTTTCTTCTCCCAGCATCCCAGCCTTATGTGCTTATATTGTTTTTCTTTCACATACCAAATTTTCTTTTTCTTCCTTAAACATATATTTTTTAATTTTTCACCCCCACTATCACCTCTGCCAGTTTATCACTCGCGTTTACTCATTTATTTGGTGTTTTACACATAAACTTTCTTTCCCTTTCTGTATCTCCCAATTTCTCCTACTTTCCTTTACTTCATACAGTCTCTTACATCCCAGTTTGTACCTTTTGCCCAACACTTTTCTTTCTTCCTTTTTTCTCCTCATAGAAGTCTCCTCACTATGGGACTGAGCTGATCTGGTATGGGGACAGGCTGGACCAATCAAGTTTGGGGGTGGGTTGGGCCAATCGGGCTCAGTGCCGGGCTAATAGGATGTGAGGGTGGGCAGGGCCAATCGGTTTCACCGGCTGGCTGGGCCAATCGGTTTCACCGGCTGGCTGGGCCAATCGGTTTCACCGGCTGGCTGGGCCAATCGGTTTCACCGGCTGGCTGGGCCAATCGGTTTCACCGGCTGGCTGGGCCAATCGGTTTCACCGGCTGGCTGGGCCAATCGGTTTCACCGGCTGGCTGGGCCAATCGGTTTCACCGGCTGGCTGGGCCAATCGGTTTCACCGGCTGGCTGGGCCAATCGGTTTCACCGGCTGGCTGGGCCAATCGGTTTCACCGGCTGGCTGGGCCAATCGGTTTCACCGGCTGGCTGGGCCAATTGGGATTGTGTGCAGGCTGGGCTAATCGGGATTGGGCCACTAGGGATGAAGGAAAAAGAAGAGAAAAAAAAAAAAGAATCGGAGCTGCCACTGGTGCAGTCCCCATAAGCACAGGGCTGGATTTGCAAGTATTTTCATTTCTTTCCTGGGATGCAGCGGGCCCCATAAAGGGTGCAGGGGCACAGACCCTGGTGCAGCTGCACCAAGTGCGCCCATGGTAGTTCCGTGACTGAGTGATATAATATCACCCAAAATAAGGCAATACACAATAATCAATACAAAAAATAAGGCAATACAAAATAGTAGTGTACCATCATAGTATGTGTTGCAAAAAAGATAAACAAATCAAACTATTAATACTGAGTGATTTATCTGCATTACATTATTTTCGATGCAGAAAGGTACAGAGCAGTCAAATATATATCTCTTTTTGTTATATAGTCCATTATATTTAACTGCTCTGTACCTTTCTGCATAGAAAATAATTAATAATTAATTAATTCACTTTATGATGTCACTTCCACTTTTTCCCACCACTGGGGGTTTAAAGGTCAATCTGAGTTTGTATATGCACTTTGAGAAAGATCAGATTGCTGACTGAAACGTTAGTTCTTGCCTCACTGGAAATAAAAACCTTTTATTTTAAGTCCTGAGTGTGCAGACCCTCTCTTCTGGCTATACTACAATTTTGGCTACTGCACCCAGGCACCATTGAACTTCTACACGAGAGTGCTGTTATCTCCCGCATGTGTGTATGTGTGTGTGTGTTACCCCTTTAAGCTGCAGTCCTAGCCATGGCACTTTTTAGTCCAAACATGATCTAAGCGTAAGGTGATTCTCATTCATTTAAGTGAAGTTTGGAGAAAACATTCTGCCATCAGACTTTCTTGTTGGTGTAAACCAGGGCTGCCCAAACTTTTTGCTTTTTACTGCTGCCTGTGTGCTGAAGGTATTAGCAATAGACACATACTGGCACGTATTGATGCCATACTTCTTTAGTTTACTGTACTGGCACGTCAGTACGTCTATTGACACCTTCAGCCCTAAAGAAGTTTGCGAAAACAACGCGTCTCTATGTGCCAGTACGTGCCTATTAGTAACACCTTCAGCACACAGGTAGCAGTATAGACCAAGTGGCAGATCATTTCACTAATGTGCCTTAATATTACTGCTATGGGATTCCTGTACTTTATTTCTGACCAGGAGTATCCCCTGTGCTGCTGTGGTATTTTAGGGTAAGGCCACACTGGGTGTTTTGGGAAGATTTGGTCGCCTGGCGACTAATCGCCTCGTCTTTGCTGCGACCAATCTCCCCAAAGCCTTCCCTGACTCTCTGTGTTATAAGGGATAATGTACCCCTTACTGTAAATGATAAGGATATTAGGAGTCACTGTGGGGTTCTGTGACCATATAAAGACACAAGGCTGCAGGCTGAGTTATACAGGGAACTCGGAGTATCACTTGTGTATTATAAGGGATAATGTACCCCCTACTGTAAAAATTATATGGATATTAGGAGTCACTGAGGGGTTCTGGGACCATATAAATGCACAATGCTGCAGGCTGAGTTATCACTTATGTATTATAATGTCAATTATAAGGAGATATATATATATATATATATATATATATATGTCCATATAGGTGTACGCACTATTACCGGATTTGATGACAGTGGGTGCGTAGGTCAAAAGAGAAATACATCAGAACAAATGGACCCGCACTCCAAGAGATTTTGTGAAAATAGTGTCTTGTTTTTATTCACAGATGCATATCAGACGTTTCGGTCCCTATCATTGAAAAAGGTCCCAATAGGGACCGAAACGTCGGATATGCATCTGTGAATAAAAACAAGACACTATTTTCACAAAATCTCTTGGAGTGCGGGTCCATTTGTTCTGAAGTGTACTTAGTACTGGGGAATACCTATGCTGCCATAGTTTTATGGTATTTCTCTGTACAGACTATGAGCAAACTTTGGGGCTGTTCCTGCTGAATTGTGCTTAGTACGTCGGCTTAAAATGAAAAAACGCTGGCGCTAATCACACGTGGCGGTTTGTTTTCCGAATTCCCCCGAAGTTGCCTCACAGAGTCAGGGAAGGTGTTTGGGGAGATTGGTCGCCGCAAAAACGAGGTGATTAGTCGCCAGGCAATCAAATCTCCCCAAAACGCCCAGTGTGGACTGACCCTTATATATTAACCAGCACACAAATAAACAGTGTGGACTGACCCTTACCAGCACACAAATAAACTGTTTTACTTACTATAGGCAAGGAACTGTGGTGGAACAGGAAGCACCCGCTGTGTGTGGAAACGCATGACTGCTCTTTTGATGTATTTGCGGTAAGGCCCCTACTTTTGACCAGGTCTGGTAACACACAGACACAGTGACCAATCAGAGGCTTGTTTTCATACAGATGACCATTAAATGCTGCCAGCCAATTGGTGGCTATAGCCTATAGGTGATTGTACCTGTGCAAACTTTACCTCCTATATATAATTACTGACCACATTAGGCTTATTTCGTATCTTATCAACATCGTAAATACATTCCATGTAGTACTTGTCTCATGTGGCATATAACATAAAGGAACCCGCATACTTTTTGTTTATTATTGAGGTGAAATGTATCATTTATATTTCATTCTTAGTACGCTGAATTTTACCAATTTCCAACATGGCCGCCAAGCACTCAGTCACGTGCCGGTATGTTGCCTATACGCAAGCCTCACTTGTGTCTTGACGGAAATTGCCGAGCGCTCATGGCAGCTCAAGTCCCTCGTAAACCCGCCCATCGGTTCTGGAGATTGCCGAAGAATTTAGTTGGACTCGGGCCGTGTTGTGTGTCGGACGCTGTGTGTGTGTTTGCAGCTGTGAGATTGGGGATTATTTTCCCTCCTCTTCCTATTTTCTTCCATCTTTCGCAGTGTTTTTGCCCTTTCCTGTTAGCAGTGTGACAGAGCAAGCTCCCATTCCATGCACACTCGTCCAGTTGCAGCAGCAGGAGCAGCATCACATATTGCACAAAAGGCAGTAGCGATCCTAGGGGGGGGCCGTACGGCCGCATTTGGCCACATTTTCAGCTGCGAACGGACTGCCAGGGGGGCCCTGAGGGGGTGCGGGCCCTGGCCCGCTCGCACCCCCTGCTCCCCTGGTAGTTCCGCCACTGGGTTATTTATCAAGGTCAGAATTTATCTCAATATCGGCTGCTACAAACTCGGATCTAAGCCGCTTGGGTTTTTAATGCTTATTTATTATTACATTTTCCCGAAAATGACCTTTGCGGGAAAAGCTCAGATTTTCTCGAATTTTTTTGGTGAATTTTCCCCGATAACTCCGAAAGCTCTGAAAACATAGTAAAATTGCCTGAAACCCCAGACACAACCAAAAATCAATGGGACTGTTCCCATTGACTTTTATGCAACCTCAACAGGTTTGAGCTGCCGTGTTTTTATATTCGGGATTTTTAGTCCTCGGGGTTTAATAAATTCTGAAAAATTTGTGATTTTTTTTTAGAAACCTATTATAACACAAAAGAACACTAATTTTTCGGATTTTGGGGAATTACGGGTATTCGGAGCTTAGTAAATAACCCCCAACAACACAAAGAATCAAGAATCATCAGACTGAACAATAGGAGATTTTAGGAGATTTTGGTCACACATAGTCACTGGCCCCATGTTAAAGACAGTAGCCAGAATGTTTGAGCTGTTGGCTGGTGTCTCAAAACACGCTGCTCTCTGTTCTACAACTAAGCTATCCAAAAGTCATTCCAGCTCTACAGGAGGGGTAAGGCATTTCCCTCATCCAGTTGAAAATATACTTTAAATCTATGATATAAAAGCATCTTTAGAATTTATATAAATAATTGAGCCTTCATTACAGCATCAAAACAAACATATGCCTGATACAAAGCATATTGCATGGGCTGACATTTTTATGTTTGATTATCAAACAGTTTTTAAATGTGGACAGTGAGGACTTTCCTCTTCTTTCTTCCCAGGTGACGGTGCATAATTCATAGGTGGAAGTGCCTGCCAGGTTATCTATGTATCTGGCACTTTTCTGATGTCTTTTGCTTGAAAAGACAGAATGCTTAATTGTCAAGAACGGGTTCAGGAACGGGTCACGGTTTCTTTTGATTGCCACCCTATGCTGCAGGTTTATGTCAGAACAAATATAAATACGTCAAACAGCCATCCATTTTGTGACCCATTGTCTAATAACAGAATATTCACATGCATATTCTGCTTCAATGGAGATTTGTTTCAATACTTCTAACAGCAACAAATCACTAAAGAATACATATACAGTACATGTATATTGTGGTGAGATCACCACTAGGATACCTGGGAAAGTCCAAGACAGAGCTTACTTATGTCCCAGGTTCCTAACAGAGTGGTTTCGGGACTGCTAGTCCAGCCCGGGTATTTTGTGTTTTCCTCAGGTTGTTAATTAAAAAGGCAGCTCAAGCCAGAGTGGGGAGCTCTCTGACTTAAAGGTACACAAAGATAATTTTTGTACTGAACAGTTAAAAGACCCTATTCTTATAAAAGCTACAGAAAATGTTTAAGCAATTGACGGGGAACCGTAGAGCCAGGACTCAGGTTGACCTATCCTCACATGGCTTCAAAAGGGGATCTACTGTACCAAATATTAAAAAAATCAAATGAGGTGATTGAACAATTAGTGGCACCTAAACCATACAGAAATGGTGTTGGCTCTTGTCCTTGGTCATGTAATGGGGGACATCTTGGTGTTGAAAAAGCTACTGAAAGAATATTGCAGAGGTTTTTCTTTCTTCAGTTCCAGGAAAGATCCTTAATTCTGATTGCTCTGCTCTCCTGACATGTAAAATTATCAGTTCCTTTAATATGCCAATCCCTAGTTAGTATGTTTTCCTCGACCAAACTAATGAAGCATTGTACCATTGGAGGCTTTGACAAAGGAGGGACAATACTGTGATCTGTTTTGTAAACTAGAGTATCCTACTGCATCATCTCCCACATCATGTGCACTCTCCAGTCAGTGGCGGAACTACCAGGGGAGCAGGGGGTGCGAGCGGGCCAGGGCCCGCACCCCCTCAGGGCCCCCCTGGCAGTCCGTTCGCAGCTGAAAATGTGGCCAAATGCGGCCGTACGGCCCCCCTCTAGGATCGCTACTGCCTTTTGTGCAATATGTGATGCTGCTCCTGCTGCTGCAACTGGACGAGTGTGCATGGAATGGGAGCTTGCTCTGTCACACTGCTAACAGGAAAGGGCAAAAACACTGCGAAAGATGGAAGAAAATAGGAAGAGGAGGGAAAATAATCCCCAATCTCACAGCTGCAAACACACACACAGCGTCCGACACACAACACGGCCTGAGTCCAACTAAATTCTTCGGCAATCTCCGGAACCGATGGGCGGGTTTACGAGGGACTTGAGCTGCCATAAGCGTTCGGCAATTTCCGTCAAGACACAAGTGAGGCTTGCGTATAGGCAACATACCGGCACGTGACTGAGTGCTTGGCGGCCATGTTGGAAATTGGTAAAATTCAGCGTACTAAGAATGAAATATAAATGATACATTTCACCTCAATAATAAACAAAAAGTATGCGGGTTCCTTTATGTTATATGCCACATGAGACAAGTACTACATGGAATGTATTTACGATGTTGATAAGATACGAAATAAGCCTAATGTGGTCAGTAATTATATATAGGAGGTAAAGTTTGCACAGGTACAATCACCTATAGGCTATAGCCACCAATTGGCTGGCAGCATTTAATGGTCATCTGTATGAAAACAAGCCTCTGATTGGTCACTGTGTCTGTGTGTTACCAGACCTGGTCAAAAGTAGGGACCTTACCGCAAATACATCAAAAGAGCAGTCATGCGTTTCCACACACAGCGGGTGCTTCCTGTTCCACCACAGTTCCTTGCCTATAGTAAGTAAAACAGTTTATTTGTGTGCTGGTAAGGGTCAGTCCACACTGTTTATTTGTGTGCTGGTTAATATATAAGGGTCAGTCCACACTGGGCGTTTTGGGGAGATTTGATTGCCTGGCGACTAATCACCTCGTTTTTGCGGCGACCAATCTCCCCAAACACCTTCCCTGACTCTGTGAGGCAACTTCGGGGGAATTCGGAAAACAAACCGCCGCGTGTGATTAGCGCCAGCGTTTTTTCATTTTAAGCCGACGTACTAAGCACAATTCAGCAGGAACAGCCCCAAAGTTTGCTCATAGTCTGTACAGAGAAATACCATAAAACTATGGCAGCATAGGTATTCCCCAGTACTAAGTACACTTCAGAACAAATGGACCCGCACTCCAAGAGATTTTGTGAAAATAGTGTCTTGTTTTTATTCACAGATGCATATCCGACGTTTCGGTCCCTATTGGGACCTTTTTCAATGATAGGGACCGAAACGTCGGATATGCATCTGTGAATAAAAACAAGACACTATTTTCACAAAATCTCTTGGAGTGCACCGGGTCCATTTGTTCTGATGTATTTCTCTTTTGACCTACGCACCCACTGTCATCAAATCCGGTAATAGTGCGTACACCTATATGGACATATATATATATATATATATATATATATATATATCTCCTTATAATTGACATTATAATACATAAGTGATAACTCAGCCTGCAGCATTGTGCATTTATATGGTCCCAGAACCCCTCAGTGACTCCTAATATCCATATAATTTTTACAGTAGGGGGTACATTATCCCTTATAATACACAAGTGATACTCCGAGTTCCCTGTATAACTCAGCCTGCAGCCTTGTGTCTTTATATGGTCACAGAACAACCCCTCAATGACTTCTAATATCCTTATCATTTACAGTAGGGGGTACATTATCCCTTATAATACACAAGTGATACTCCGAGTTCCCTGTATAACTCAGCCTGCAGCCTTGTGTCTTTATATGGTCACAGAACCCCACAGTGACTCCTAATATCCTTATCATTTACAGTAAGGGGTACATTATCCCTTATAACACAGAGAGTCAGGGAAGGCTTTGGGGAGATTGGTCGCAGCAAAGACGAGGCGATTAGTCGCCAGGCGACCAAATCTTCCCAAAACACCCAGTGTGGCCTTACCCTAAAATACCACAGCAGCACAGGGGATACTCCTGGTCAGAAATAAAGTACAGGAATCCCATAGCAGTAATATTAAGGCACATTAGTGAAATGATCTGCCACTTGGTCTATACTGCTACCTGTGTGCTGAAGGTGTTACTAATAGGCACGTACTGGCACATAGAGACGCGTTGTTTTCGCAAACTTCTTTAGGGCTGAAGGTGTCAATAGACGTACTGACGTGCCAGTACATTAAACTAAAGAAGTATGGCATCAATACGTGCCAGTATGTGTCTATTGCTAATACCTTCAGCACACAGGCAGCAGTAAAAAGCAAAAAGTTTGGGCAGCCCTGGTTTACACCAACAAGAAAGTCTGATGGCAGAATGTTTTCTCCAAACTTCACTTAAATGAATGAGAATCACCTTACGCTTAGATCATGTTTGGACTAAAAAGTGCCATGGCTAGGACTGCAGCTTAAAGGGGTAACACACACACACATACACACATGCGGGAGATAACAGCACTCTCGTGTAGAAGTTCAATGGTGCCTGGGTGCAGTAGCCAAAATTGTAGTATAGCCAGAAGAGAGGGTCTGCACACTCAGGACTTAAAATAAAAGGTTTTTATTTCCAGTGAGGCAAGAACTAACGTTTCAGTCAGCAATCTGATCTTTCTCAAAGTGCATATACAAACTCAGATTGACCTTTAAACCCCCAGTGGTGGGAAAAAGTGGAAGTGACATCATAAAGTGAATTAATTAATTATTAATTATTTTCTATGCAGAAAGGTACAGAGCAGTTAAATATAATGGACTATATAACAAAAAGAGATATATATTTGACTGCTCTGTACCCTTTATGGGGCCCGCTGCATCCCAGGAAAAGAAATGAAAATACTTGCAAATCCAGCCCTGTGCTTATGGGGGCTGCACCAGTGGCAGCTCCGATTCTTTTTTTTTTCTCTTCTTTTTCCTTCATCCCTAGTGGCCCAATCCCGATTAGCCCAGCCTGCACACAATCCCAATTGGCCCAGCCAGCCGGTGAAACCGATTGGCCCAGCCAGCCGGTGAAACCGATTGGCCCAGCCAGCCGGTGAAACCGATTGGCCCAGCCAGCCGGTGAAACCGATTGGCCCAGCCAGCCGGTGAAACCGATTGGCCCAGCCAGCCGGTGAAACCGATTGGCCCAGCCAGCCGGTGAAACCGATTGGCCCAGCCAGCCGGTGAAACCGATTGGCCCAGCCAGCCGGTGAAACCGATTGGCCCTGCCCGCCCTCACATCCAATTAGCCCGGCACTGAGCCCGATTGGCCCAACCCACCCCCAAACTTGATTGGTCCAGCCTGTCCCCATACCAGATGAGCTCAGTCCCTGCACACAATCCCAATTGACCCAGCCAGCCGGTGAAACCGATTGGCCCAGCCAGCCGGTGAAACCGATTGGCCCAGCCAGCCGGTGAAACCGATTGGCCCAGCCAGCCGGTGAAACCGATTGGCCCAGCCAGCCGGTGAAACCGATTGGCCCAGCCAGCCGGTGAAACCGATTGGCCCAGCCAGCCGGTGAAACCGATTGGCCCAGCCAGCCGGTGAAACCGATTGGCCCTGCCCACCCTCACATCCTATTTGCCCGGCACTGAGCCCGATTGGCCCAACCCACCCCCAAACTTGATTGGTCCAGCCTGTCCCCATACCAGATCAGCTCAGTCCCATAGTGAGGAGACTTCTATGAGGAGAAAAAAGGAAGAAAGAAAAGTGTTGGGCAAAAGGTACAAACTGGGATGTAAGAGACTGTATGAAGTAAAGGAAAGTAGGAGAAATTGGGAGATACAGAAAGGGAAAGAAAGTTTATGTGTAAAACACCAAATAAATGAGTAAACGCGAGTGATAATGGGGGTGAAAAATTAAAAAATATATGTTTAAGGAAGAAAAAGAAAATTTGGTATGTGAAAGAAAAACAATATAAGCACATAAGGCTGGGATGCTGGGAGAAGAAAAGACAATGATAATGTGGTAAAGAAAAAAAGAAAATCTCACAAAATAGAAATCAAAAGGCACCTTTAAACATTTTTTTTTGCCATGGGAGTTTATACAAAGGCCAGCTAATTTGTAGTTTGCACCAATTGTTACTGGATGTTTATGCCTATAGGTATTCCCCTGTACTAAGCATAATTCAGCAGAAACAGCCCCCAAAGTTTGCTTGTGTCTTTATATGGTCACAGAACCCTACAGTGACTCCTAATATCCTTATCATTTACAGTAGGTGGTACATTATCCCTTATATCATTATAATACAGTGAAACCTCAATTTTACATGTAACTTTTAGTATGTTATATAATGGCAAATTCTTAGCAACTTTTCAATTGGTCTTCATTATTTATTTTTATTGTTTTGAATTATTTTCCTTCCTCTTCTATATCATTCCAGCTTTTAAAAGGGAGTTATTGACCCCATCTAAAAACAAATACAATTTTTTAATGACCCATTTGTGTATTTAGACCCTCTTCTATTCATATTTTAGTCTATTATTCAAATCAGTAATTGGTTGCTAGAGGAATTTGGACCTTAGTAACCAAACTGCTGAAATTGAAAACTGGAAAGCTGCTAAATAACTCAAAAAACACAAATAAAATGAAAACCAATTGCAAATTGTCTCAGAATATCCCTCTCTACATCATAATGTTAGCCATAGGTGAACAATCACTTTAGGGGGGCCCAATTGTAAATTTCTGTACCGGGGCCCTTAGAGGTCTAGTTACGCCACTGAAATAACCCCCTTGGAGTTTTGCTCATTTAGTAGTTCATCACTTTAGCAAATGGCTAAAATGCTTCTTGGCACTTTGCAAATGCACAGCATGTAGTGATTGATCATATGGTCTCAGATTTCAATAGCTACATCTTCTTCTCCATGCTGCATGCCATTATATTTAGTAAGTGTCCCAAGATGGTGCTCCCTGGGTCAGCAGAGCTATTGGGGGAAGGGTTAGATAGGTAAAAACCAAAGTTTCCAAAGGGTAAGCTTTCGTTTAACTCTCTATGCAAACATAGTTCATTTATATTTACCCTTTTTTAAATTAATTTTAATCCATAAATCTGTTATGCAAATGATTTAAATAGGCAATGATGTGTGCCAATAATCATAACCCCATAAATAGATATAAGGGCCTAGAGGCACACAGTGTTTTGGCAGGGCAGCTGACATTTTGGTGCAGTGCAACCATAGATACATTAGGTGAAAAATCACGGTGGGAGGGTATCTTATGAAATGGTGTAAATTGTCTTAAAGTCATGTAATATTCTTAAGTGACACCAAGAGCTTATGGGGTCATGGACAATCACCTATGTCTGACAATATCACATACACTGTACTTATGCCTGTTGAGTAATCATTTCCATCATTCTCTGTCCCTTAAAATCTGTTGCATTAGACACAAGCAAAAGCAGAAGAGATGCACAGTCAAAAGCAGAAGAGATTTACAGCCACAAGCAGAAGAGATTATTGGTAAATGTTAAAGCAACATTTTTTGCATTTGACTTCTCTTGAGCCCATTCCATTTTCTGCTATTCTCCTTTCTACAAACCTCTGTTACTTATGTTGCCTCCCATGTAATTGTCTCCTTCTTTCAACTACTCCTCACTCTTCCCACTAGCAACTGTGTCCACTCACACTACCTTTTCTCTTACCATTCTTCTTTTTCTCCTTGTGAAACCTGGAGAACATAAAAACAAAGCAATTTAATTACTTGTATCACCATTCTTCTATGGTGTATGGTCTTCTATGGTTCCATTGCTGTCCTAATCTCCTGCTTCTGATTATTTCTTGCTCTTTTTCTGTTCCTCTTCAGCACTGGTCTCTCACTTTCATCTACCCTGCTGTTTCCATTATATTTAGCCATTAATGTATCCATTATTGTATACTTGTTTTTAATGTCCAGTATAAATGTTTCATTTTCAGTCTCTTTCCTGGTATTGCCTTATTTATAGCTGTCTTCATTTCTATACATATTCTTTGTTCTCCTTCCTGTCTTTCCACCGCCACTATTTTATACCCCCACCTCCCCTCTCCTTCTGGTGACCTTTCTCTGTCTCCTGCCTCTCCCAATTTTGTACCTCAGCAGGCACGGGGTGAAGAATTAGAATTAGCATCAGTAAAACATGTATATAATGTTTCTCCTTTTTCACTTTAAAGCAGGTAGAATGTGATACTCTCACCAATTATATGTAATTGTTCACCACTCACAGTGAGTCAGGTTAACAAGCTTTGTGGGAAAATAAAGTAATGGCCAATGTATTAATTTCTGGGCAATACGCTCTGATCAATCACTCTC
Organism: Xenopus laevis; assembly: GCF_017654675.1. Taxonomy (NCBI): domain Eukaryota; kingdom Metazoa; phylum Chordata; class Amphibia; order Anura; family Pipidae; genus Xenopus; species Xenopus laevis. The sequence goes on from NC_054377.1 coordinate 106,790,224, forward strand.
ATTAACTCAACACATTTTCATAATTACACTCTACGGGGAGGAGAGGAAACAGATTCCTCAGGGTAAACTCTTCCCGTCTAAATATTAATCAATTTCAATAAACATAATTAATCTTATGTTTGGAGCATTTATAAAGTAAAATCCGACAGCTACACTTAGCCAAGAAATAAACGTTGTTTATCCTCACATCATGTCGCACACAAACTCCTGGTTTAAAACCATTTATCTGTTTAAAAAAAATCATTGCTATTAACTATCCTATCAAATAAGCAATTCAGAAAAAAAAAACAGTTTGCATATTGCAGTGTATATAAACATGAAAGCTACATTTGGAAGAAGCTTCTACAACATGATAATGTGGCCACCCAATGAGGTACCCATTAGTGATGAGCAAATTTTGCGAAGCTGCAAAATAATTGTGACTTTTTTGTTGCTGCATCTTTATTGTAGTTAAATATATTAGTCTATGGGAGACTTTTTTTCTCACTCCAATTGCATTTTAGTCAAAGGGGTATTTTTTTGTCAAGTACTGTTAATGGGCGTTTTTTTTCAAACTCCATATGCATTGAAGCGAATGGGCATTTTCTTTCAGTGAAATATTTCACAGCAAATTTTTGTTGCAGTTTGCAAAAAAAATCAGCCAACGCGAAATGTGGAATTTTGCGGCAAATCTATGCATGGCGAAAAAATTTGCTCATCGCTAGTACCCACCTTTCTTTCTATTTACTCAACTGATGTTAAGTAAGGTTTCCATAACAAAAAAGTAGAAAAGCAGTTTAAACACAGACTTTCTGTACCTTCAGAACTGTACTGAATAAGACAGACCCCAACAGCAGATCCGGAAAAAGCTTAAGATTGACGTCTTAACAGAAACCCTTTGTATTTCCTTGTTTTGCAATATGATTCTGGAGGAAAATCCCAGAAGATCCTTTTAGCAATATATTTCAACTCATTACCAGGTAATCTATCTTCTAGTCCTAGACCTTTATTGCGCACATTCTGTTGAGCGAAACTAATATCTGTTTTTGGTTGATGTTGTTCACTTGAAATCAACAAGACTTTAGAAAAGGTATAGATTAGCAATAAAGGTTTATCCTGTAATAATTACTCTGGGCTCAGTCCTGGAATCACAAATCAAACCTGGATCGTTAAGGGCAGGTTAAAAACAAAATGACAAAGGTTTCCAGAAAGATTAATATTGTGATAAATCAATGATCCTCTATCCTTCTTCCTTCCTCTGACTGCTTTTATTAAAGCACACCTCTTCATAACTTGCATTTACACCCTGACTGTAGGTGCAAGACTATGGAATGAAAGCCATGTAATGACTTGTTAAGTAAATGCATATTAAATATAATGTTTTTAATCAATATATGGTTGAGAAGGTAGGTAAATGCACAATAAATTATGATAGGTCCTAAAAAAATGTAAAAATGCAATCATGTAAAAATCATTCTAATGGAGAACAATTTGTTTTTAGATTTTTTTTTAATACAGTGAAAAATGTGTGCTGCAATATATTGAAAATACACATATATCTGCTTAATGACTGCCCAGTGTGTAGAGTTTGGATAATTATTGCATGCTATTTATTTCACATTATTATATTTCACCTCTAGTTGTTTTGCAGTGTGGATCAGTGGAGAGATAAGTAGCACAGAAAATGAGCTGAATAGTTTGTAACCACTACCAGAATCTCTGGCCGTGTGATTTCCCTGACTATTTCATCTATCATATTGCAATTATGTAAATATTGCAGTATTTCAGGTACGATCCATTCCTTTTGTTCCACCGTTCTTTTATTAAGCATGGTTAACAAGTTCCCTTGAACATCACGATGAAGAAAATGGAATCAAATTTATCCAATTCTACCATTTTCAGAGGGTTTTTTTTTTTTGCGCTTTAAATCCTCTGTACGCAAAGAGACCTTTTCCGCCACCTTCCACTGCACACACACTACCAGGATATAAATTACTCATCTTCTCATTCACAGCCTGTGGGCAATTCTCAGACTTTCTACATAAATTCTGTTCTCGCTTCATTTGTATCCAGATGAAAGTAAAGTCTTTTAACTCAGAAACTGATGCTTAATATCCTTCTCCGGAAAGGCATCTTCTGAGTAAATCAGTAAAATGACGATTTAAGATATATATACTGCAGGGGAAACTCTCAATACTTAATCGCATATTTATTTGTCATCCATTAGCTGCATACCACTTATCATTTATTTATGGAGCAATATTATAGTCAGCAGAACAAACCATTGCAAATATAGAGGGAGTTTCTTTTGCCGAAGCTCCATTCCTGCAGCTTCCACATTCATTTCTGGGTGTCCTAGAATGCCCTTCAACTTTGGGCGCTTGAGTTGCACAATTCATACTAATTCTACTGAGAGGCAGTATTATATGGTTACAATGTAGTTTTATGTAATTAACTATTTAAACACTAAAAATAATAAAAGTAATACTATATTGATATAATGCATTTGATGCACTAACCTAGAGATTCAGCATCTCTATATCAGCTATTTTCCAGGCCTACAGAGTTATCACAGGACAATATGGTTGTATGCATGCCCAAATAAAACAACTGAGTGTCTGAAGACCCATAATGCACAGTAAACCAGTACATGAACACTTTTTAGTATATGTAGATCAACATGTTTAATTTTTATTATAAATTCTTTATTTAAACATTTCTCAAGGGGTATAGGGGATACAGAAAGGAAGAAGAAAAAAGGGGGGGGGAAATGCATAAGCAAATACTACAGAATACATTTTAAGTACTTATGTTTTCAAAGCATACTCTTATTCAAATATTTGACTTATTTTAATTTGAAAGAGAGCTCGACGGTTTCTTATTTCTATCATAATGAATTTAACTCACATCGGTTATGTTACAAAAGGAGATGGTTTGATAAGCATTGAAATTTCTGTCTATGTTCATTCTATAGTTTAGTCAATTTAAGATTTAAGATGATTGATCCCAGGGGACCATGTTTGCCAATATTTTATAATTTTGTTATGTATTATTGCTGTAATCTCTTCCAGTTTCCTGGTTTCTTCCAACAGATGAATCCATTCTTGGCATGTAGGTGGTGCAGTATCCTTCTACTTTTTGGTATCATGGCTTTTACCATCTGTATCATGTGGAGCAACAATCCTTTTTGTAATTACAGTGTTAGAATCTTAGTCATAATGGAGTATCAATTTGGGTAGAAAGTTTGTGGCTACTTTTTTCTCCATGATCTTTATTGTCTCCTGCCAGTAGATTATTAACTCGCTACATTGGTACCAAATGTGGCTAAATGTGCCTTCTTGTTTTCTGCATCTACAGCACTGACTCTGAGCTTTTGAAAACAACAGTTTTATTTTTAAATCTGTTTATATGAGCTTCTGCTCCAGTTAGCACCCTTGAGCCTGATTTAATTAACGAACAACAAGAACATATGTGCTATACTATGTTGGTTTAAAATCTTTGGTAGCATGTTATAGGAAATACATAGTGCTATTTTGAGAATCAGGTGTTAGAGTTATAAAAACTTGACATTTTTAGAGGGCCACATAGAGAACCTGAGAATTAACAGGTTGGAATTTGTTTATTCAACACACAAATAAGCCTGCTGACATTTGAGCAGATAGAAAACAAGCCCAAATTAGAATATTACCCAGTTTTGACTGTATCTTGTTAACAAAACCCCATGCCTGGCTTTACTGAGCTTGCAATCTTGGATTTTGTTAGGCCATCTTTTGAGTGTCAGTGGCACTGCACAAGCTCAGTGTGCTCTTGGCTGCTCTTGAGAAGCTAAGTTTAGGGGGCCCATTCACTAAGTTCGAGTGAAGGAATAGAGGGAAAAAAAACTTCGAAGTGTTTTTTTGGCTACTTCGACCATTGAATTGGCTACTTCGTCCTTCGACTACGACTTTGAATCGAACGATTCGAACTAAAAATCGTTCAACTATTCGACCATTCGATAGTCGAAGTACTGTCTCTTTAAGAAAAAACTTTGACCCCCTAGTTCGCCCCCTAAAAAGCTACCGAAGTCCATGTTAGCTTATGGGGAAGGTCTCCATAGGCTTTCCAAGTTTTTTCTGATCGAAGGATAATCCTTTGATCGATGGATTAAAATCCTTCTAAATGTTCGATTCGAAGGATTTAATCATTCGATCGAATGATTATTCCTTTGATCATTCGATCGAATGAATTGCGCAAAATCCTTCGACTTCGATATTAGAAGTCAAAGGATTTTAATTTGCCAGTCAAATATCGAGGGTTAATTAACCCTCGATATTCGACCCTTAATACATCTGCCCCTAGGTGTCAATGCAAACTGTCAAGTTTTCATGTAATCTGAACAAATTACTCATTAGCCTTATACTACTGGTAGTATATATTTAATGGCACCGTTCTTCACTGCTAAAGGGCTTTGGTCCCTTTGGCTTGTGCAGAAGCTCAAACAATTAAGTGCAGTAGTTCTGGACTACTTCTTTGTTAAGCTTTTGTTCTGCTTTAAATAAATTGTACCCATTCCATATCTACTATGGGGAATGGAGCGGACACACATCACAGATATGACTATCCACTACTATATGTTAACACATTCCTTCACTATTTTTTTTAAAATGCACATCTTTCTTTTAAAAACATATACTTTCTGCTCTTTATTTCACAACTTTAAAGAAAGTATCACTGCAGGGCTGTTTAAATTACCCAACTATTGTTGCAAATATCATTAGAAAGCAGTCACTTCTGATGCAGCTGAGCCTTGTCTATGAATGACACCCCCATATGGGGACCAGCTTTTGTGATCAGCACACAAATGAAACCATTTTACTCAAGTCACTATACTCCCAATGAGATACAGAAAATGAACACATAATAAAAGACAATATAAATGACAATAGCCCATTTGATTAATAATAATTTAAACTTGTTTTTGCAGCAGATTTGCCAATCCCTTTATGTGTCGCTCTTGTAATCTAGTTCTGACTTCTCATTCGTTCTTGGTGTAATTCCACTTAAAGGGGTTGTTCACCTTTAAAATTAACTATTAGTATGATGTAGAGAGTGATATTCGCTATTATTTTGCTTTTATTCAGTTTGCTTTTTCATCTGGTTGCTATTGTCCAAAATACTCTAGCAGCCATACATTGATTTAAATAAGAGACTGGAATTTGAATAGGAGATGGTCTGTATAGAAAGATGAATAATAAAAAGTAGCAATAACAATAAATGTGTAACATTACAGAGCATTTGTTTTTTTTAGATGGGGGTCAGTAACCCTCATTTGAAAGCTGAAAAGAGTCAAAAGAACTATATAAAAAAAAAAATAATGAAGACCAATTGAAAAGTTGCTTAGAATTAGCCATTCTATAGCATACTAAAAGTTAACTGAGGTGAACCACCCCTTTAAGGTCATCAGCTACACGGAGGTCCTGAGTGTAGTCTACAACGGTATCCTTCTGTTTTCATGTGTCTTTGCACATATAGATATATTACTGATTTGTCCATTATTTCTTGGAAATTCCCTCTAACAATATACACAAGCATCCCTTTTGGAGTTGTAACAAAATATCTGTAGGGGGCTCTGGGCGAGCAACACTGGAGGATACATTGTTGTTTTGTTGCAGGATTCAGCTTAATGCATGTAGGAAGCGAGCAGAACTTCTCCCTCCCTTCACTCTCAGCACGGCATCGCTGAATCTTCTTTCTTTCATGGCAAAAAAAAAACCCTCTGGAACATCAGAGCCATGGAAATGAATCACCGTTCTACCAGGAATTTGCACAGTGTTCGGCTCTGGAAGGTAACCTTGACTTCAAAGCGAAGCTTGGTCTGAGCCATCCCGAGCTAGCAGCATCTGCAGCTGCCGCCAAGATGAGGTTACTTTTGTCTTTGGAAGAAAGTCCCTTACTATTGATTCCCAGGCTTCTTTGAACAAACTTCTGAAATAAAGCGAAGTTTTATTTCGAAAATAATACAGCTACTTTGAAATTCATAAGGACAAACTTTACTTGTGAGAATAAATATAAAATATGTAAGTTACAAGCTATAAGAAGAAAGATATTTAGTCAGATTGTAAATATAAATGGACACAGAGAGAAAAAGAGACAGAGAGGCGATAGATAAATTAAATATATAACAACACGGGATGACAAAGAGTTGGCAGCAAGTAAGTATACAGAAACTTTTAGATAGTACAAAGCAGAATGATAAACATTAATAGAATTAGGTAGTACAGGTATATGACCTATTATCTAGAATGCTTAGCACCTGGAGTTTTCTGTATTTTTAATCTCCATACATTGGGAGGGTTAATTACTAAAATCCGAATTTTTCTGATTATTGAAATAAAAAAGTCTTACCAAACTAGAATGCACGATTTGACCTTATTTATTATTAAAAAAAGCTGATTTAAGCGGTTTAAGTAAAAACCTGATAAAATCAAGCGAAAAACTGATTTTTTTTTTCCCCCCATCGCTCGATTTTTTTCGGGCTCTTTCCTGAAAAGCCCAAATCTTTTGAATTTATGCCAGAAAACCCTGGACAGGCCGGGTTTTTAGGCTAATTCCAGCACAAACCACAGAAACTTCAAAATAGGATAGGGACCTTTGCCATTGACAAAACCTCGGCAGGTCTGAAATTGCAGATTTTCAGTTTTGGGCTTTTTGCTGCATGAGGCTTTAATAAATATCAAACAATTTGAGTTAAAAAACAAACAGAAATTCAAGTTTTGCCCCAAAAAGCCAGACTGGAGTTTAGTACATAACCCCCCTAAATATACTTAAAATCAATTTAAACATTAAATAAAACCAATAGGATTACTTTGCCTCCAATAAGGATTAATATATCTTAGTTGGGATCAAGTACAAGGAACTGTTTTATTATTCTGGAGAAAAAAAAAATCTATTTAAAAATATCTGTATTATTTTATTAAAATGGAGTCTGTGGGAGATAGTACTGTAACCCATAGCAGCCAATCAAATGCTTTTCATAAAGTAGATGAGAATGATAGTGGGATTGAGTAGTTGCGAATGGTGGTGGGAACAGATGAATAGTGATGGGCGAATTTATTCGCCAGGCGCGAATTCGTGGCGAATTTGCGCGATTCGCGGCAGGCGAATACATTCGCGAAACGCCCGCGAAAATTCGCGGAAAAAATTTGCCTGCGTCAAAAAAAATTTTCTGAAAAAACGGGCGCCGGCAAATTTTTCGCCGTTTCGCAAATTTCGTGCGAAATTCGCTAATTTTTCGGCGAAGCGAAACGGCGCAAATTCGCCCATCACTACAGATGAATGCCAAAGGCAACATCAATGATTACATCAAACACCAAAAGATTTCAGCCTTTTGGATCTACCTTGCTAAATATTTTATCACACATGTTCAGGGCAAAATAGATTGAATGAATAACAATGGAATGAAGCAGGATCTTTGAACTTCAAGGCTGATTGATACACCTGTAGGCAATGAAGCACTATAACCACTGACCAGCAATTGTACTTGCATGGAGTACTCATACAACAGTGTTTGTTTGGTTGGTCTGATCTGGCCCCTGACCTCACATGTGTAGGATTCTTGACCAATCATGAAGTGCTTAGGTGCCTAATATGTAGTCTTGTCATTCAAGGTTCTTAAGCATAAACATATTGGGTATACTGGTATGGGATACGTTATCTGGAAATCAGAAGGTTCCGAATTACAGGACGGGCATCTCCCATAGACTCGAATTTGGTTCAATAATTCAAATTTTAAAACTGATTTCTTTTTTTCTCTGTAATAATAAAAAGTACCTTGTACTTGACCCAACTAATATATAATGAATCCTTATTGCAGGCCAAACAATCCTATTGAGTTCAATTAATGTTTTAGGGGTTATTTACTAAAATACAAAGTTATCTCATTTTTAACAAAGCTCAACCAAACCCCCATCCACGATTTTACCTTATTTATCAATAACATAATTTGAAAAAGTCAGATCGTGAAAAAACTCGAATCGTTCAAATTTTTCAGACTTCACTCTATTTTTTCAGGTTGTCGTCCGAAGATTATCGGGCTAAACCCAGCGCAGACCACGGTATCTTCAAATTGGGATAGGGACATCTGCCATTGACTTATAAATGACCTTCGACAGGTTTGAGATGCCGGATTTTCGGATTTGGACTTTTTGCAGCATTGGGATATAATAAAAAATATATTATATTATACCCCAAGTTTTTTTTTTCCACGCAAAATTCAAGTTTTTGAGTCCAACCAGAAAAAAATCAAGGTTTAGTAAATAACCGGCATCATGGAGCGGGAGAACGGAGATCCAATTATGGGAAGATCCCTTATCCAGAAAACCACAGGCCCTGAAAATTCTGGATAACTGGTCCCATACCTGTACTATGTTTAAACCTAACAATTTACTGAGGTAGAAGACTTAAGTGTCTCTGTTTACATTTTCAGGACTGATAACGTTGTTTACTTTAAGTCTTCCGAAGACTGGAAACATATCTTTTAGCTGCTCAGACATCCAAGAAAACGGTATACTTCTTTTACTATAACCAGATGAAAGAAAACATATAGCCTTATAAATTTGTCTTAACACAGGCCTGGGGCAGCTGAGCAGAAAAAAGGAGAAAGAGAAAATTTAGTGTACCCGATAACTCTTATTAGAAGTGAAAAGAGCTGTCCGCTGCTCCAGCAGATTTACTGATATATAAAGATAATGCAGGTCCTACATTATCAATATTTCTTTCAGATTACACCATTTACAAATCATGATGGTATTTCTGTATGCATAGAAATTCCCCACCACGAGAGGATATTAAGTGAATGTCTACAGACTTGAGCAGCAATGCAATCTTTCTTAGTAAGTAATAGAGGCTACAACCAATAAAGCAACACAGAATTCAGTCATTAAAGACTTGTAGTGGGAACAAAAAAGGGGCCTGTACACCCAAAGATACCACGCCATTCAACTGAAAGGTGTTCAAGTGCACAAAGCAGACGAATTCTGATTGAATTGACATCTGCATCTCCTTTGATAAATGTGCTTAAACTTTTGATCAATCAAAAAACAGAACTATGGGGAATCATAATACACTATATTACAAATAACAGTATCTGACCACCTGCTTATCCAAAATCCAGTTACCTTTGGTAAATGCCCCTAACTCTTTACTAACCCCTTGTTGAAGAATCAGGGCATCAGAGTTCACGGGAGTCATCTTCTTCTCTTCGGTAATCTCCGGGTATTTTTCCGGTGCTTCGGCAATTTCCCTGACGTTAGGCGTATGCACAGTTGCCGACAAACAGAAAATCGCTCCAGATGTGCATGCACCGACACACCGCTCTCTTCCCAAAGATTACCAAAGGGAAGAAGATGGCGCCCATGAGCTGTGATGCGCTGAATCTGCACCAAGGGGTAAGTAAAGAGTTAGGGGCATTAACCAAAGGTACCACCTGTGCTGGGGGAGAGAGCAGAGAGGGGGGGTCTATGTAGGGTAGGGCTTTTTATTAGCAAGGGTTCGGTTCTCCTTCAAGATTTGTTTTCATTGGCAGGAGCTTTAGCCCAAACCATAGAACACAGTTTCAGACCATTCTTCTTCTTCCACCAAGCTTTACTGTTAGCAAAATGCAACTTGTTCATCAGACGGACAAATGGTATAGCACAGCTTCCCACACCAGCACCATTCCCCTGCTACCATGGGGTGGAACTTTGCACCACTCAATCTGACACATGGGGGTCCATTTATTAAACTTCAAATGTATCTGGTTGAGTTTTTAAAGGTGAAAACTCAAATTTTTTGAGATTTAGTATACCCCAAAGCTGCTAAAAATCCAAAAACATATCTCAAATCTGTCAAGGTCATGTAGAAGTCAATGGCAGATGCCCCTGAAGTTGTTATTTTACATCATGATCTGCGCGGGATAATCTGAAAAAGTTGAGTTTTCAGTGCACCAATTATACGATTCAAATTGTCAACGGCATTATTCGCTCCGACTTTATTGAGAATAATTATTGATAAATGAGTTAAATTTGTGGACGGGAGTTTAGACAATTTTGTTTTAATAAAAAACGGAGATAAACTCGAGTTTTAGTAAATAATCTCTTTGATATTGCACTTTTCCGATTTTGGGCTGCTTGCCCATAAAAAAGAGTAGCTTAGTCATCATACCAATATGATGTTGTCCTACTCCATTGAATGAATAAAAAAAGTGTCAGCTATTCTATTAGTGGCTGAGGTAGAGACGTGTTTTCAAAATAAATGCACCGCAAAACCATATGCCTGAATATTGCAGATCTCTGCAAAAATATATATTATACATAACACAAACAACATAAACATAAATAAAACAGCTCAGCTAATAATAATAATAATAATATGTCTCATAAAAGCCTTTTGTCCAAGCTGAAAATTTTGGAAGCATACTCTGCAGGTCTTTTCTCTAATTTGGCTTCTTCCCCTCAGTATGACCTCCTTTCTCTTATGTGCTCTTAACATGGCCAGTAACAGACTGTGATGAACTAGTTCAGCTAGTTTATAGCTATAAAACCAAATTAGAAAATCAAAGGATATAATAAGATAATTAAAGCTTTACATATATGTGACAATTACTTTTAAAGAGATGCTCTCTAGATGTGATGAACTGTGTTCACTACTTTATAGCTATAAAATGAAATGAGAAAATCCAGAAATATAATTAGATAACTGACGCTTCACAAACCCATGACTGTAATTGGCAAAGCATTTTTTTTTAAAGAATGGGGGCCAACACATGGATCATCATGCAGTTTCACTGGGAGCTGTCAGACGAGAACCACATTAAAGGGGTTGTTCAATTTTATTATGCAGAGAGTGACAATGTAGTCATTGAGTTATTTAGCTTTTTATTCAGCAGCTCTCCGGTGGGCAATTTAGACAATCTGGTTGCTAGGGTACAAATTCCCCTAGCAATCATGCACTGATTTGAATAAGAGACTGGAATATGAATAGGAGATGGCCTGAATAGAGATATATAAAAAAGTAGCAATAACAATAAATGTGTAGCCTACAGAGCATTTAATTTTAGATGGGGTCAGTGACCCCCATTTGAAAGCCGGAAAGAGTCAGAAGAAGAAGGCAAATGCTCAAAACTAAAAAATAAATAATGAAGACCAATGGAAATGTTGCTTAAAACTGGCAATTCTATAACATACTAAGTTAACCTGAAGGTAAACCACCCCTTTAATGCACTGATACCATCCTTGTCTGACTGGACTTTTTATACCTGGCCAAAAGATATTGGTTTTCAGCCAGAAGAAGACTCTGTTGATTTTTTTCTGGAGAGGCCAAGTAGACCACTTTCATTGGTCAGTGGATGGCGAAACTTTGCCATACTTCGTGCAACTTCGTTATGCTATTTGTGTTCATTGAAATGCAAAGTTTCATCTTGGCAAGTGAACGCTGGCGTAGTTTTGCAAGCAAAACTTCAACAACGTGAACGTTTCCCATGTGGATTTTCCCACATGTTATTTTCTTCCTAGCATACTTACTTACTTACTTACTAGGGAATTCCCTAATTCGCTGCAGATTCCTGTGTTTCGCTGACGGCAATTAAATACATGAAAATTTGTGGGCTTCCAAAAAGATGGATGCTCAAAAAAAAAATGCACAAAAATGGACACCGAAGTGAAACGGGTCAAATTCGCCCAAATTACACTTACATGGTGGGTAAATGGTGGGTATGTATAGGTCATAAATATGTCTTTATTAGCAATTGTTGATAAAATTGCTGGAAGTGGCCACATATTATTAAAAATCTCCTAGTAAAGTAAAGACAAAAGAGATCTTCTATTGTCCTAGACATGAGCCTACCCTAAAACAATTGTGGCATGAGCTTCAAATGTTTAAAAAAAGTGTAAATAACATAAATTTAATAGTTACAACTTGTAAACATAATCACTTATTAAAATATAAAAAAAAGCCACCATTTTGTTTTTTTTGGCATACAGGATATGATGTCACTGACATAATTAGTGATGGGCGAATTTATTCGGCAGGTGCGAATTCGCTGCGAATTTGCGCGATTCGGCGCCAGCGAATAAATTCGCGTAACGCCCGCGAAAATTCGCGGAAAAAATTCGCCGGCGTCAAAAAAACTGGCGCCGGCGTCAAAAACGAGACGCCGGCGCCGTTTCGCAAATTTTTCGCCGTTTTGCAAAATTCGCAAATTTTTCGGCGAAGCAAAACGGCGCAAATTCGCCCATCACTAGATATAATCATGTTGAGGATGTAGCTTCATCTTATCAATTCGCCTGGTAGAACCTGGCAAAACAGACTCTGGTGAAAAGAGTAACATATTGGAAAGTTCAGATTTGAATAAATTTGCAGAGTAACTATCGTTCACCTGAGCAAAAATTCTACTGGTGAAAAGGTGAAAAACTTCTCTAGTCCTGAGCTTTTTTGCTACTGAATTGACCCTTTTGCCTTTTAGTAAATTGCAGAAGTCCCTGTGAATTGTCACTTTGGCGAATTTTCGCTAAGAAAACCTACTTCGCCCTATAGTTATTCTGCCCCAATGTTTTCCAGAAACAGAACAGTCTACCTTTCAAGTCAACCTGCACTGATTTATTGTCACGTTTTTAAGCATGTCCTGAACTGGTCTCTTCCAAATGGAACGAATGGAATTTTACGCAGCTCATAAAACCAACGGATGGTATATAAACATTACTGGGATAATATGAGTGTTTATGGCATAATAACTGTGAAATTGCATTAGGAGGTAATAGAATTAGGATTGTATTTAACAGTGCAGAAATAAAACTTTTACATTCTAACACGGCTGATATCCATTTAATAACGTGTTCATTACGGCAGATGAGAGAAAATGTTTAAAGAGCCTTTTAGGAAACCGACAATTTGGAACATGCACTTTGAAGAAACATTTTTTATTTGGTTTAATACAGAAGAGTAACAAGGTATTTTTTTTATTATTCTGTGACTTTTTAACCCTATTGTATAGTTTGTTATATTATGCAGGTGCCCTTAGTTTTCACAGTTGCTAAAAAACATTTTAAACAATAAATTTAAAGGCTTAGTTTAGCTAAATCAGTTCTATAGATTTGCTCGTTTTTGCAGTGTAATTAAAACACGAGTTCAAGGTATCTGTTGACATCACCATTCAAAGAATAACTAAACCCTAACAATGAATATAGCTAAAATTACCATCTTTTATATACTGAACTTATTTCACCAGAATAAAGTTTCAGCTTGTCAATAGCAGCAATGATCCAGGACTACAAACTTGTCACAGCGGGTCACCATCTTGGAAAGTGTCTGTGACACTCACATGCTCAGTGGGCTCTGAGCAGCTGTTGAGAGGCTAAGCTTAGGGGTCATCACTAATTATCAAGCAGAAAATGAGGTTGGCCTGTCATATAAGCTGATGCTACAGGGCTGAATATTAATCAGTAAATTAGTAATTATCTATATTAATTACTAAGCAGCCTTAAATTATGACATTTGTATTGTATGTGTGAATTAATTATTATTATTATTATTATTATTATTATTATTATTAATAATTGTGAAAATAACCCTTTATCCAGAAATCTCTGAATTACAGAAAGACTGTCTCCCATAGACTCCATTTTATCCAAATAATCCAAATTTTTAAAAAACGATTTCCTTTTTCTCTGTAGTAATAAAACAGGACCTCGTACTTGATCACAACTAAGATATAATTAATCCTTATTGGAATAAAAAACAGCTTATTGGGTTTATTTAATGTTTACATGATTTTCAATTAGACTTAAGGTATGAAGATCCAAATTATGGAAAGATCCCTTATCAGGAAAACCCCAGGTCCCAAGCATTCTGGATAACAGGTCCCATACCTGCATTACAATTACATATTTTACGCCAAAAATATGTAAGAAATAATATACAATTTATTATTGAATAGTGTTATGAAGTCTCATATTTATTAAAAAAGAAAAACAGGTTTATAACAAAAAACCTCATAGAACACACTCTCTTTTCAGCTAAAGTAAGAACAAAAAGTCATACGCAGAAAAAAAACCATTGGTGTTATAATCAGCAACAACATTGATAAGTTTTTTATAACAAATTGCAACACAGGGGTTAAAATTTCTGTATACATATGGTAATTACAGTGATGAACCAAAACAATCAGCATCTTAAAATGATATTTATTTAGATTAATTTGAGCATTGTCTAAAAAATTATATTTGTGGGAGGATGGCAATCTTTAACATGTGTCTATTGCACAGTTATTAATAATACAGGAGTATAAAACATATGTAAGTAAAATATGTTTTACATTTACAACTTATATAAATAATTCCACTTTAAATATGACACAATGGCAGTGTTTTGACACTTGAATATGACACATTTGTTGGAAAAGAGGATATCATGTAAATCACATAGTCATTTTGAAGATATGCTTTATTATTCCGCAAGTCAGAACCTGGCAAAATTGACTTTGGTGAAAAGGGTACCAAATAGAAACTTTCACATTTTAATAAATAAGCTGATTTTCGAATATTAGCCTGAGCGAAAATTTGTCTGGCAAAATGGAGCGATACTTCTCCAGCTACAAGGTATTTCACTAGTGAAGTGTGTTGCTCATTTTTAGTAAACAGGCAATATCGCTGCAAATTGACTTAATAGCGAACATTTGTCAAAAAACATAATTCGCTCATTAGTAAATGTGCCCCCTTCATGGAGTCACATTGAACTTTAGAAACTAACTTCTAGGAAAGGCCTGGAGCTATAAGCGCAGGGGCTGTATGACAAGGGATCCGAATGACCAGCAGCCAAATTATACTGGTCTAGGCCAGAGATGGGCAGAATCACATGTAGCTGTGTTTAGGTGAGAAGGAATGCGTTAAAGCAGGAGATGGCCAGGCCCAGGGGCGGAGTTAGACAGGGATGTGATGTCAGGGGAAGAAGCAGTTCACTTCCTTTTCTTCTGAGCAGGTAGAAACATCCCACCCTACCCCATTTTATAAATTTTGTGAAATGTCAGGAGTTTTCTACTTAATGTTCTCATATTATCTATTAATAACTGAATATGGATGTTTTCATGAAAGCGCTGTTATATTGTGGTTTCTGTATCTTTACACATTATAATTGTGAGAGTCTGTATTGTATTTATTTATGTTAAATTAATGTGAATCGCTTGATCCAGGGAATGTTTCTGATCGCCATTGGAATCAGGAAGGAATTTTTTCCCTCTTGAAGCATAATTGACACTGGCTTCGGGCTGAATTTTTTTTCCTTCCTCTGCATCAGAACAGTGCACATATGATATTATATTTTAAGTTTTATTTGTCACAGCAGCGGTAGGACCTTGCCAGTGTACTGCACAGGTAAGTTTAGAAGAGGGAGAAAGGAGGTTCTCTCCTGTGACTGCACGGTGGATTGATTGATACAGACACTACTACTGCTTGTGCTAGGGGGCAGCCTGCTTGGATTTCCTATCATCGACACACTGCAGATTCCGGACCGGCAGCAGGACTGCTGAACTCATGTTGGCGGCAGAGCATAGTAGTGATCTCTTGTTAAATTCTGGCTTTAGAATATTTCCTTGGGTTAAGCTAGCAAGGTCCTATTTATTTGATAAAATGTGAATAAGTGCTGTGGCCATTTTACATACATCTCTGTCTCCTGTGTCTCATTAAGGTATGTAATAATGGGGTCCAGTGGGTTAGCTCAAGGCAAAGGTCAGATTGAGGAGTCCCCTTGTCATGCCTGTTTTAGCTATGTGGCTTGACAACATAAAGAGGAAGCATGGTCAGCTTGCTAGATAGAATTTACAATCGTGATACAGCTAGGGTTAAGTGCGTGTTTCTAGTTATTTATTGTTTTAAGGAACTATAGACTGAAAGGGGTTATTCACCTTTTCAAACACTTTTTTCAGTTCAGTTGTTTTCAGATCACCAGAAATACTTTTTATCAGTTATTTTCCTTTTATTATGTTTTTACCACTTTTCCAAAATTGAAGGTTTAACGTTTGATGTTCCTGTCTCTGGTGTTCTCAGCTCAGTAATTCAGCTGCAGATTTTGCTACATTAGTTGATGCATTTCTCAGCAGCAAATTAAATGAAAAAAAATGAAACTTTAAACTTCAATATTAGGTAAATGTTCACATATAGAAAGTAATTTTACAAAGTTTTTATTTCTGAAAACAACAGAGTCGAAAAAAGTTTTGGAAAATGAAGAACCCCTTTAAAATGAAAATAAAAAACCCTTTTTTGGGCTACAAGATAGTAAGCAGCATAATTGATAAAAGCGTCCATCTATATTCCAGAGCATCATGCTCGGTCTGTTACCAAAACTTACATTGGAAAATATAACAATAGCATTAAACAGAGTTATCCTTAAGTTTTACAGGAACCAAGTGAATTGATGATCCATATAGGAAAGTTATTGGAAAGTGGATGCAGAAATGCCTACATCAGCTGAATATGTACTTTTATAAGGAGAAGTCAAATATCAGGTAGATTGCCACTTTACAGATCACTTGTTAGACCTTGTCTAGAATATCATGTGTGATTCTGGAGACTGCATCTGCAATAGGTCATAAATAATTTAGAGGAATTCACTAATGGGCTTTTTTAATAGAGCAAGGGTTTCCTGATTCATTTTATGAGAGCAAACTGAAAGAAGTCTATCTGCACTGCTTGAAGGATAGGGTGATGTCATAGAAGCCTAAATATAGATTCTGCAAACTTCAGATCTGACACATTTTTCAAGAAATTAGAGAATGAGAAGGGCTTATTCTGAAATTAGAGGACAAAAGCTGTATGCTAGATGCACAAATAGATATCATCAGCCATTCTGGATACCCTAAAAAAGATGCCCAAATGTACAGTTGGACAGATTGGAAGTTTATTTTGTACTACAATCAGTTTATCTGATACAAGACACAAATAACCAGATTGTGGCCCTCTACATGTGTAAATTAACAGCTCAATGATCTGTGGATCAATTGTCTACTTTGCAAGATATCACTTCCTGTGCGGCACCATCTGGTGTCACAGTTTTAAATATAATCCCATGAAGCTGCCCGAGGAAGGTCTTCACTTAATACAGTGATACAGTACCATATGTGCCTAATAGCCAATGGGTCTTTATTGTTTTGGAAAGATGCTAACAGTGAGACACAGAAAAACTCCTGTTGGGCATTGATGTAAATTAGACCATCACCTCTCCTTGTAGACCTTCCATTCAGAATTAAAATGGCTATTAATACAGTTGAATAATAATATACAGTAGCTCCATGAATATATATTTCTCTACAATCAAGAAAAAAAAGATAAAAAAACCCACCTCTATAAAATACATTAAAAAAAGTAAAAAGCAAAGAGGTAGGAAGATGAAAAAAAAGTGGTAGAAAGGAAAGAAAGATAAAATGGCAAATAACAATAGACATTGAGGAGAACAGAAACCACATGTCAGTCATCCCAGCTAAACCAGCATCAGTGATGTGAACACCAACAGAATTTGGCATCAATTTACACAATCAAACCTCCCATTTCCAGTCCAAGAATTTGCCCAAGCCAAAGGACCTGCTAACACCATTTTGCTATTACTCTTGGATATCCAGACTTTTTCCATTAGTACTGACCACACTTTCTACGTTCTACTTTGTCATCTGTCTGCTCAGATGCCTGGGTTCATGGCAGTTTGCTGTTCTACATTTGTAGCATAAAATAGATTCAAATTCACCTGATACAGACCAATAACTGCAAAGTCACCTGACATATGCTTTTCACATAATGGTGAGTCCATTAAGGTTCAACTATTGTGCATTTGTTTTTAGAAAAGGCTGATCAGTGGCGTGCCTAGTAGTTTCTTGGCGGATAGGTGTTGTACTGAAGTTGCAGTCAGGCCCATCAATAGTCCTTTCATAGCTCTGTTCCCTCCAGATTTCTGTAGCTCTGTTGTCTTTACTGGTACATCACTAAAAGTTGTCATCCGTAATAAACATTTCTCTTAACATATAGTTCTGGCAGAGCAGATATTAAATGATTTGTATGTAGTCAAGTAATAGTTCCCTCTAGATAAAAGTGAAATATTAAACCAAATGCCCTAAATGGGATTCAGAATAGACTGTGTCTTCAATTTGTGTTTGGAATTGGAGATTTCTTTCCTTTAGGGCCAATAACTTATTAATAATTAAACTAATTGCTCGATAGAGGTGTAACATCTTCTTCAGTCACAGTCAATAAAATTTCAACCACTGAGCAAGAGGCCCCCAGTGTGTGGCTAATGAAACTTCCACATTACTCAAATCCACTTTACAGAAGTTTTAATAGCAGGCAGCAAAAAGGGATCTTGAAAGTTGTGGAAATCAAGCTTAGAACAGACAATTCCCAAATGGCATATTAGTAGCTGCAAAATTGAAAGTGTGGTTGTATCTCTTGCAAACCCATGTTTAAAGCTAACATAAAATAAATACTTGAATAAAGATGCAAAGACAAGAAAATAACTCAATTTGTGATTGATGTCCACAAATCAGATAAAGGTACAAAGTAACTTTGCATAATGTCTCAAGCTCTCTTCTCTTTAGGCTTTGTTTCTTCTTTAAAACTTCAGTTCCTGTTCTATCCTTACTTTTATTTTAGCAAAGCCTCTGCTGGAAGGATGAACAGTGTTTCTCTTGTCTTTATGCTATAACCATTCCTCTGGAGATCCTACACTTGAACTTCAGAAAGCTACACAGGAGACTTAGCTGAGATACTCTATGTAGCCAGGCAGCGTGAACCAGCTTTGATCAAAGAGATGGCTTGCATGGGAAAGCATTAGGAAGGTATGATACTGTGAGCAAAAGGAAAGCAAACTCTGAAAACAAAAACAAGTTGGCCCAAGGCAAAATAAAAGTTACAAGAGATATTAAGGAAGTTGGCTGTGTAAATCAGACATGAAATTCTGACCCCCCATAAAAATTCAATTAAGTGCTGTAAGTCAGCATTACCCATGCAAATATATTACTTTCAAAAATGAAATACAACTGTCAGGAACTCCCTGGTTTAGAATCAGGTGGCTGGTGTATATTGGCTGAGTCATAGGAGGCCATGTGGTTTGGGAGTGACTGATTATATCAATGACTCCTCCTGCCTGTGTTCCCTGGCCCATGCCTTTAATACAGCTCAAGGCAATAGTATCATGAAAGTCGATTTAAGCCTGACACCTCCAGTAACCTGTGGTGGGTCATTCAGCTCACTGTGATGACTAAGCCTCCTGTTTCATGTCCTTGCTCAAATTCCTGTCTTTGTTCTGGTGCTTCATTCTGTTTCCTTAATCTGTGCTGCCTTGTCCTCACACCCCCATTTGCTGAATCCCCAGTTTTTACTCTTGTGTTTTGATTGCTGCCTGCCCATACCTTTGCCTGAACCTATATTTGTTCTATTGTGTCCTCTACATACTTACTGCAGTGGTTTGTATTTTCAGATTTTTAGATTAAACCTTGTCCTTGAACCTCACTTTCTTGCAGGGGGTTATCCAGCAATTGACATCCTCCAATCCAATCAAACCAACAATACCTAATAACAACATGAATGTATCTAACATGTAGGATTTAAAGTACTTTATAGTAGACATACATCTTTAAGTACACTAGTTATGCTGGGACAATTGGAAATAAATTTACCTGTGCAAGGATAGTAAGTATCTGGTACTGATATTTAAATCAACATTTAAGGTGTATGGGCTACAGATGAGTGAATGAGTATTCCAGTGTAAGGGTAGGACTACATGGACGTTTTTGGCATGATGTGACAAAAAATGTGACGCGATGTGACAAAACGCCTGCGACAGATCACGTGCGACAAAAATAAGGTAAGAGATAGAAATGTCGGATGAAGTTACAGCAGTGATCCAATGTGACTCGACTGTCGGGTGCAGATGCGCCAAAAACATCCATGTAGTCCTACCCTTAGTGGAGCTTTTGAGAGAGATTCAAACAGGAGACCATGTGGCCCTCCTGAAACTGCCCCAATGCTGCAACCTCCCCCCCCCCCGCTGCTCTCTGATGTTGGAGGGGGTGTTCTATGTGCTCTTTACAGATCTGAAAATCACATTAGCAGCAATAAAATGGCTAGGAGCTAGACTCTACTGTAAAAAGGGCTACAATTGTGCATTCTTTAGTGATCTTGCAGTTGAACCTAGCCCAAGTAAATGGACTCTAAATCAAATAACAAGACACCACTTTAAGGGGGTTATTTACTAAACTTCGAATGCAAAAATTTGTGATTCTTTTTTATATAAAATCAGACTTTTAAAAAATCATGAATTTTTCAGAATTTATTAAACCCTGAGGATTGAAAAGTCTGAATCTGAAAATCCGGCATCTCAGACCTGTCGAGGTTGCATATATGTCAATGGGAGAAGTCCCAATGATTTTTTGATGTGCACTTAGTTTCGTGCAATACCCCAAAGTTTTCTGAGTTTTCGGGTGAAAAATCTGAAAAAATTTTGAAAATCGTATTTTTCCCACAAAACAGAATAGCAGAAAATATTGAGATAATTTCGGACTTTTATAAATAAACCCCCAAATATCACAAGAAATTAGAGTTAAGTGATACTTTCAGCGCAGATGGCGCTGCACGGCGCCTGCAGAAAACTTTTTTTTGTAGATCGGAAGAGGGGCTGGTCTGGCCGACACTGATCTGAAATTGCAATTTGCACATGAATTCATAAATTACCCCCTAATATTTTTTTAAAATATAATTGTCATCTTTAATCCCACGTACGGGAATCCATTTGTTGGAATGGTTGGTGTTATTTTTATGTGCTATTTATTTCATTTCTGGCATACAAAAGCCCTTGCTTTATAGGAGGCATTTCAGAAACAATATATGCTCAGGAAAAGAGCCACTGCACCATAAGACAAAAGCAAGATCCAATCCCCTATATCTGTTTGACTCAATAACATAAACTACACCGCTGCTTGGAATGCCTGTGGCTAGTTTAACCAAAAGAGTGTAAGAGATAAGGAGGTTTCAGCTCAGCAAAATGTGGTACACAACCATTCTCAGAATCAAACTACAAACTAGCAAGGGAAAAAATACTATCCCTGTAAATTATTGAATCTTTAGTGCTGAAATACAACTAGAAACTTAACAATAGAAAATTATACGTAAGGAATCATCTTACATAAGCTGAATGATGATATCATATTTTATTAGGTAGTGCCTTTTCCACAGAAACAATTTAATATGCGTTAAGGGCTTTGCCACTGTGGGTGAGATGGGCACCTACAGGAATTGATTAAATATATTCAGTATAAATAAACTGACACCACATCTTATAAAATATTGTAGATGATTATATTCATTGCATAGAATTACATGTGTCACGTTAGGACTTCCAAGAACCCAGAAAAGGTCCCAATGTTCTGGTCTTGGCTTGCTCTTCTGCCTATAACTGGCACCTTTCACTTTGGGAGGAGCTCTCCTCTACTCGGATTCCACCAGGACTTACTGCAAGAGAACCAGGGGTCAATTTCTGGCCGAGCTAGGAAACCAGATTGTATAAACAGATGGACGGGAACCAGGCAGAACGTAGACAGAAAACAGGCCAGTGAGGTACTGAATCAGAATCCAAAAACGTAATCAAAAAACAAGCCAAGGGATCAGGACAGGCAGCAATCATCAGAGTCAGGACAGGCAGAGGGTCAAAAGCACAGAATCAATATACAGAACGCAGCCAGGAACTATGAAGCAGAACTTGCGTTGGGCAACCCAGCACTGCTGGATGGCTATTTCAATTTTCAAATTTGATGTCACAGCATAACGACATTATCGCGCATGCACCTGCGGCTAAAGAAGATGTGGGAGCACCGATTGCACACACCGGAGGGAGGTGTGTTTCCCCACCGCTTTACCACTGTACCACCAGGTAATATTACAGCATGATACTAAGTTTATGTAGGTTGGTAAAGGTTTTTCCAACCTTTATTTCAGGCAGTCCACTAGGAGGGTTTTGAACAGATAAGAGTTGGGCCTGA
This sequence comes from Xenopus laevis, assembly GCF_017654675.1. Lineage (NCBI taxonomy): Eukaryota > Metazoa > Chordata > Amphibia > Anura > Pipidae > Xenopus > Xenopus laevis. Next base: position 106,812,227 of record NC_054377.1, read on the forward strand.
CTTGTTCCCTTGGTCCCCACTGGCTGGAGGAGGTGGTGGTAGGCCTCATAAGGTAAAGTAAATGCTAGGAAGTTTTGTAATAGTTTGCTCTAGGAGTGAGAGGCAGGATACGAGTAGTTATTAGAGCAGCCAGATGCTCCAACAAGGAGACCAGGAAGGGTTGGTACCCTGTAGCCACCTGCCAGTATAGGGACTTAAACAGGCAGGCTCAGGAATAGGATATTCATGGAGTAATACACAGTAAAACTGTGAACACCACTAATCTGAGTACCATGAGGGCCCACCTGAGAGTAAAGAGTTGTATGTAACCTGTGTTCTAATGTGAGTTGTAGGGAGTTGCAACTGGCAGAGGTGAGTCTGGGTATGAGCGGGTAAAGTGCAAGGTACCAGTTTAAAACCAGGAAGAATTCTGGGAATTGTAGTTTACCAATATCTGAAGGCCATAAGGTTGCTCCTCACTACAACAGAAGATATAGAGATAGGGAAGAGGAAGGGATCATACAAATAAATTAAAACTATAGAGTGGACTAGAGGACTAGACAGAAAGAAATCTATATCTGAGGATTCATATAATGCAGATATGGAAATGTTCTATGCTTATCATGTAGTGTAACTCACTCCCTGTAATTTAAGGACAAGGCTGGATGGATATTTTTTATTGCAGGACAAATCTAGTAGAATATTTTATGATTCTTATTGCTCAGCCAGCTATATCCATATGGGGATCTGATCCCTTTGAATTATCCTTATTTTTTACATCTGGGGTAAAAATAATCATACAATTTCTGGTGGGATCTGCAGAAGGCATGATCAGAGATGACAGGCTATGTTTGCATATAATCCTTAAATGTTTCATTGTCAGGCCTTTGATACCAAAACATTATTGTATTTTGTGAAAAAAATCTCTTTTTCCTACCCGTGTAAAGCAATTTCAGAAAGAGATACCCATATATCAAACTCCTCTAGTGTCTGAGGAAAATCCGATTATAGAGGCTCCACATGAAAAAAAGCTTCATAATATTTCACTTTCTGCAAAGATCTAAAAGGAGCAGCGCTCTTAAAGTGGCAGCTATTGCATTCCGTAAACATTCTGAAGCCGTTTACTGTTATACTGAACAGCCATTTTCACACTGAACAAAGCATAAAATATTAGACTTGTAAAACACAGTTAGGGCTGTGGCCTCAGAACATTTGTGTTGGCAAATACTTTTTCCAGGAAATAACATGGAAATAATCACTGCAGGTAAATTCCCATTAAATACAATGGGAAGCAATATGCGTAACCCACAGCATGCAATCATGCTTGTGTACATTTTTGGGAGGTGAATCACAGACTGTATTATGCTCGTGTCATTTTCCACTGCATTCATAAACACAACATTGTGAAATGTATTTTTTGTGTTAACTGTAATTTTACACATAGTTGCACACTAATGTACTTTAGAAGCTTCACATGAGTAGCATTTACCCAAAGTCATTGTGTTGCTGAATACAATTACCAGTATTCATTTTAAAAAGCATTTTCCAGGGAGACTGGAGATAAATGAGATGAATAAATCTGTAGAATAAATTAACAGCGAAATACAAGCACCTCTGTTTTCTCTCCAAACCTTTCCTTAGAGAGGCAGAAATTGGTGACATCAAGGGGCATATTTATTATATGGTGTAAAACACAGTGGGCCAGGCATTGCTGTGTTAAAAACAGCGTAAAAACAGCATAAGTTTTTTTACGCGCTTTTTCCTTGAGCAACTTCCTCCATATAAAAAAAAAGTGGCAAATTAAGCATTCACATGGCATTAAATAAAACACACCTTTATAAATTCACAATTTATTTTACACAGCTTTTTACACAGATTTTTCCGCAAATTTCTTTTTAGACAGCATAATAAATAGGGCCCCCCAAGTGTGATGGGTTTGGATTAAGAGTTGTGACTTCAGGTTAACATGAAAGTCTGAAACATTTAGGGGGTTATTTATCAAGCTCCAAATATTGATTAATTTGTAATTTTCGGAGCAAAAAAAAACCTTCAAATTATTCGAGATTTATTAAAGTCCGATGGACAAACAACTCCTAATCCGAAACTCCGGAATCTAAAAGCTCCCGAGGTCCTGTATAAGTCAATGGGGAAGGTCCCTGTGTCTGCGCTGATGTCCTTACCGATATCCAATGATTTTGTGTATTTGGCTTAAAAAATTTTCAGAGTTTTGCCCGACCCTATTTTTTCGGCTTTTTTCTTCATGAATAAGGTCCATTCGGGAATTCAGAGTTGTTCGGAGTTGGATATTAGAAATACTGAGATAAATCGGGACCTTGATTAATGACCCACTGTCACTGAGTTCAATTTAAAGTTGTTGTCCACAGCAACCAATCCGCAAATACATTTCAACAGTCACCTAGAAGTTAGAAAACAAAAGCATATATTTAATATATTTAATTGATTGCTATGGGCAATATCACCTGTGAAGTGTTTCTCCTCACAGCTTGATAAATAGGCCCTAAAGATCCCTGCCAGTGTAACATGTCCTATCCATATCCATTGGGGAGTGCGCTCTGCAATGTGCATGTGTGCATTGCTGCCTATGTCATGTCATTGCTGCAGTTCCATTAATAACTGCATACTGGATACAGGTATGGGACCGGTTATTCAGAATGCATGGGACCTGGGGTTTTCTAGATAAGGGGGTCTTTCCATTATTTGGATCTCCATACCTTAGGTCTTCTAATATATCTTATAAACATTAAATAAACCCAATAGGATTATTTGCCTCCAATAAGGATTAATTACAGTATATCCTAGTTGGGATCAAGAACAAGCTACTGTATTATTATTACAGAAACCCAGCACAGTGAAATCCCACATTGCAGTTTATTTTCTCCTTTTTGTCCTGTATCTGTGTCCAAAATGTTGTAAGTTCTCTTATTCTAAGTGCACGTTACATAGGGTTATTAGACTGCTTCTTTCTTTAATACAGTGAATGAGCAAGTTTAGAAATAGAAGTGAATCGCCTGGCTTTTTTTTACTTTTGGTAATTACTAGCCCCCACTTTAGAATCTTCCTGCAGTTTTTTTCTGTTGCTGCCTGTGCCGTATCCGCTCGCTGAAGCTATTTATTTTCTCCTGCACAGCGGTAGGTGGGTGAATCTGTTGTATGAACACTAGATTGCTCCCCTCTGGAAACGTTTATATTTCAGGAAATTGTTTTAGTAAATAAATGCTGTATTCATTTCTAACCTATAATTTTATTATAGTCTTTCTCTCTTCCATTCCTGTCTTCAGGGCAACGCATTCTGAAGATAATTAGTTCCTGCAAACATTACAATATTTTCTGGCTGTGATCTGGAGGTGTGATCTTCAGGCTGCTTTATTTTAAGACATGATCGCTGGAGGTGACATTGAAAACACCCACATTTAGGGTAAAACAGGGAGCTAAAAACAGAGACAGTTAAAAGAGAGTGATTTAAGAGATGTGTGGTCCCATGTTTCTTGCCTGGCAAGGTAAAATCAGTCATGAATACACAGGAGGTAAACTCAATACAACTAAATGAACCTTTATCATTTACTGTAATAAAAGTGTTTCAGATACAAGAAGGTTCATCATTTCGGAATATTGCTATGCTCACTGTAAGGTACATCCAGAACAATGCATAAACCAACAATAATGACCAATACTGAGACCATAAGCTACCAACTAACTGTAAATCGAAGTTAGAGGGACAGTTTTTCAGTATGGACTCTCTAATATAACTGGAAGGCTGAAAGATAGACAAAACATGAACACTGGGCCAACCCCTTAAAGGAAAACTATAACCCCAAAATATGTAATTCTCTAAATAAAAATATATTGCATAAAACAGCTCATATGTAAAACACTGCCTCGTGTCAATAAACCATTTTAATAAAAATTTATTTTTTAGTAGTATGTGTCATTGGGTAATCCTAAATAGAAAACTGCAATTTTAAGTACTAAGGGCCACCCCCTGGGATCCTACGATTCACAGTGCACACAAACAAACCAAACAAGCCATACATGTTAGGTCACATGAGCCAATTAACAGACAGAGTTCTGTCTTTTGCTTCAACACTTCTTCCTGTTATAGTTGGAGTTGTAGTATTTCTTGTCAGGTGATCTCTGAGACAGCACAAAGTCTCTTGGTTCAAGGCAAGAGCCTTAAATATTTATTTTAGTAAGATTTTTTAATATCCACTTAATAGGATATAAACTATATGTTGTTTAAGGTTCAGATTTATCAAAGGTTGAAGTTAAAAAAATTCGATTCAAATTTGAAAAAAAAATGTCAAAAATTCAAATATCGAAATGTATCATGTACTGTCTCTTTAAAACTTCAACTTTAACCATTTGCCATCTCAAACCTGCCGAAGTGCTGTTTTAGCCTATGGGGGACCTCCTAGAACCAATTTGGAGTCAATTGGTGAATTTGGGAATCAAAGTTTTTTGGGGGAAAAACTTCGAATCGAATTTGATCAAATGCATTATTCCTTCAATCGTATGATTAGAATTCGGCTGAATACGGACCTCTTCGACCCAAAAAAAAACTTTGACTTCATTTCGGTTGGTCTTTTTGAAATCGAGTTTCGAAGTTTTTTCAATTCGAAAATTCGACCCTTGATAAATATGCCCATTATAAGTATTCATAATTATCATATAATATTCATATAAGTATTTTGTGGGTAAAGTTTTCCATTAATGAACCCAAGGAAGAACCCAGGTCCCAATGTCCCCTGCTTATCCCCCACCCCACCCAAGCTCCTCCCTAGTGGCCCATGCTTAGGATCTCTTATACACACTTGAGAATCTATGCTAAGAAGACATGAGCAAATAAGCATAAAGAAAACTGCAGGCAGAGGGTAGATGAATAAACAAATGGACAAGCTACATGTTTTTCCCACTTCTTTGCATTTTAGATATAAATATTGTTATATTGCATTTTCTAATTACATCTACTTTGCTTTGTTCCATCTGCTGGGAGTACGGTTAAATGGAGCCTTCTCTGTGAATATTTGAGCATTCCTCTGATAAAAAGCAACATGTGAGATCCGCAGCTTGGCTTACTGAGTCTGTTATTGACAAAACTATAATTTTCTCATACTGACAAATCTTTACAGAAAATTGTCATTTCTATAAAGCAAGCAGCAGTAAATCAGAGAGCACAAAAGAAGGAAAATAGATATAACCATAGGAAATAAAGAAAACACAACACTTTGGTGAGGAGCTCAGGAAAAAAACAATTCCGATAATATGTAATGACAACTAAATATGAAATTGTGCCTTTGACTAATGGATTGCAGCATTTATTGCACACTGAAGCATTTACAGTCTGCTATCGTATAGTACAACACTGATACGAACAGTTAAATGCTTGGTTCTGGGAATGCAAAAGGTATAAGCAAGCCTCTGCATTGATCAACTTTAAAGGAAGCAACCTTTTAATTTGGTTATTGTCCCTGTGAAATGTTGTGCATATGTAGCATCCCTATATATTAGGAAACATTGTTTTGTGGAGTCTATCAGAACAGGATATGAATGGTTTGTGTACAGTATGTGTCTTAGGTCTGATCTCTGCTATTATTATTTCTTTCAGTTGTGGCCATGATCCCAAGCCTTAAATTGACAGCTATTAGTTGTCAACTAATACTGGCAGTGCAAACAAAGTCCTCCACCTCCATCAAAAAACACAGCTAAAACCTTTGTTGTGTATCTAGCACTGCCGGAGCCTGTTAAAATCCATTCAGGAAGACCATGTTTACCATATCTAAACTGTTAGGGTATTAACAAATTGTTACCCTCCATTTCCTCAGGCTTCTTTTATCCCCCAACTCACTGTATAAAGGCTGAAACATTAAGCTGTATGCTGCAGTTATTAATTGCTTTTTTGTCCATACAGCCAGACAAAGGCGGAAGGCATTGCCCTTTGCTAAATTCTGTTTAGTGCTGACATATGACCTTCTTGTTGATGGGGGGAGAGACTCCAACATCAGTGCTATCAATCATTGAAAATGACTGTGTAATGTAATAAGTTTTAAGCTTGCTTACATCTAGTAACCCAAAGCAATCAGATGTTTGCAACTTATCAGCAGGAAGTGTTTACTGGACAGCTGTTTGAACACAATGGGTTACTAGACAAGTAGCAAACTGAAGAGTGTTTATTACATTATGTCCCAAGTTCCATAAGTGTTCCAAGCCAGGTGGACCCTCCAGCTCCTGAACTTGTGTGAATGGAAATGATAGAAAGTCAGCACATAGTTATCACCCCTGGAACCAAATATTAAGATGCAGGCACAAAAGAAAACCCCATAGGACCTTGATAACTGGAGCTGAGGATGAAGTTTGTTAGATAATAATGTGGACCACACTAAGGTTACATACAGTAGGAATATGACTCACTTATTCTTATGGCTGACTGTCCATATGTTGGATCTCAAACATTCAAGCATTCATGCAAAGTTGAAATCGAATTCTTGAGTTTTAGCACAAAAAAAGCTTGAATCAGGGTAAAAACTTAAATTCAAATTTTAATCAATCTGTTCCCTAGTCTGAAAGTTTCCCTTTCTGAGTCAAGGGACTCACGTTACAGAATTCAATTTTTCATTTTCCATCCACTAAGAACTGGGGCACAATATTTATCAAAGTGCAAAGACTTTATTCTACAGATCAAAATGCCTTTTCACATTTATGAAAACTTGTCACAACTTTTCACCAAAGTCCAATACATTTTAATAATCTGGCTCAGTTTCCAAAGTGGTTTATTACTTCCATACAGGCTGAACCTTTTCCATCTCTGAGAATCAAACACCATTCTACACAGACACACACATACATATCCATGACCATTTCTTATATGTCTAGATATGAACCTGGTACATCCCATTCAGATGACTCTTTCTACATATACAACTTTAATTTCCACAGAAATCTGTCTTCTCACTTATTTTGGACTATTTCCAAATAATTTACCTTTTCCTCTACAATTATCCATTTCTTTAAATACTCTGAACATATAGAGAAAGACAAATATTATTAGCTATTAGCTGGAGATATGCTTATCAAATTCCCATTTCTTTAATAGACAGTAGGATTACATTATTCACATGATCTTTAATATAATGTTTTTGAACCAAAGAAAAGCTTTTGATCTAGGACTCTTGCAAATCGTATTTCCAGGCAAGTACACAATTAAAACTCACTCTATATATTACCTGCGCAGAACATTAGTCGGTGAGATTTTACTGACAGATGTTAAGAAGTTATTATAGAAGTGACGCAAAACACAATCTTCACAATTACAGCAAGGTGAATGGCAGATGCCCCATGGACATTTTACACTGAAGCTTCACTCCTATAATTACTTTTGATGGTCTGAAGTTCCACACATCTCATTTTTAATGTAGAAATTGCAAGCAGAAATTTATAGCAGTAACTTCTCCTGTTCTGTTTAAAAAAGTTAAACCAAGTAATGCAATACAAATACCGCTGTTTCCATTTTCTGAAATGACATGTAAAGGGATTATTCTAAATATACATGCATATACATATATAAATATATATTTTTGAAAATATAAATACTTGAGGTACGTCAAAGAAAACTGGGAGGGAAAAGGAGCACATTGGAACATTAACAAAATAAGCCTGTAATATGATGGCATTATATATAAGTGAAGAAATGTATTTAAGCATTGTGTACAGTTTCCAGGTGACAGCAAGCAAGAAATTCTTGCAAGACAGTACAGTGTTGCAAATTTTGTCCTTAAGGTGTAAACTGAATAGCATTACAAATTCTGTATCCTGTCAATCACTCTCATCCTTCTGTATCCTTGGGGAGAAATTAGAAGGGATTTGTAAAACACTACCATGAATTCCTGGCTCATTCTGCCTAGCATCCACTGCAAACTTCAAAAAAGTATTCCTAGAGCTATTATATAAACTGTAGAGAGATTAATGTGAAAGTACTTTGTGCTCAGTTGTACCACTTGGACCACTAACTAACTCCAAGGGACCACAGCCAAATTGTTAGCTCAGTGCACCACAGTCAACACAGATCCTGGTGGTGATCCCAAGAGACACGAAAACATCTAGCTATCCCTTATTCAACAGATAAATGCAATACAACAATTAAAGCCAGAAACACTTATTAATTATAACAGTACCATATCCCCACTTCACAGAGAAAGCATCTCATTGCTACATACAATGACATTAGAATTGTAATTTAGTGACTGTCCAGTTTACCTATCCAACCTAGTAGAAGGGCTATAAGTGCTATATAGCAATTTTACAGTGTTAACTAAATAGGGCAACTTCTGAGCTATGAGTTGGGAGCTAAACCAAGCAGCACCAGAATCCCTTTCTTTCATAAACACTGGGCACATTTGCACCTGGGCAGTGACCCATTGCAAGCAATCAGATGTTTGCTTCCATCGTTCTATCTTCAGCTGGATGAAAAAAAAACTAATCACTGATTGGTTACTATGGATTAAGTAGAACCCATTTTCATGGGGGTTTAACAATCAAATGCATGAATATACAGTATCTTCCTTCCTCAGCCTTTCCTGCTGTCATGTTACATGTTAGATGGCACTTTAGCGTAATTGTCTTAAATCCACACTTTGTAACTGACAATGCAGCATTCCAGCATAATTAAGCTCAGGGAGCAGTAAACCGTTATTCATGCAAAACAAAAAGGGCCAACTGGAGATGCCTGTAATGCCCTGAGCCAATGGAGATGTATTTTTTCAATAAAGATTGTTTTTATTTTTAAATCTGTGCTCCTGTTAATTTCCCAGAGTGGCCTATTTGTGTTTGTGTACATAACTTGCACCAGATTTGTCAATATGGGAGAAAACTCATACATGTATGGTAAATGAGGCACAAAGTATTGAGCAAGGAGTTTGTGAGTATGTGACAAGATGATAAAGGAAGCTCCCTTATACAAGATCACTCTGCTTAAATTTTATTAATGTGAGACCCTTCTTCTGTTTGCCTCTCCATATGTCTAGATAAAGACCAAAGTGCCATCTGTTTGGGATTCATATCCAAATACTAAACAGGTTGATAATGCAGATGCATTTTGGAGTTCTCTTTGTAAATATGGTTATATTACAGGAGAAATTTGTATGCACTTTTTGTTAGATACATATGTACAACCCTTGGTGACTAAAAATATAAAGGAATGACATCAGGGTGGTCATAGATGCATTACCATGCAGTTTGGAAATTTATAGGAATTTTATGTAATAAATGACACAATGTAGTATGGGTATCCTATAGCAATGTATCAGCAGGTAACCTTTAACTGGTAACTTTTTTAAAAGAAAACATCTATTGGCTGCTTTGGGTTACTGCACATAGGCAAACTTTCATCACATATGGGAATTAGAGCTTTACTTCCCAAACATTGCTGCAAAACATTATCTATGGGCAAATGCCTTATCAAATTCCTGTTTATAGTAAAATGACTTGTGGGCGCTACCATGTCATATAAATGACTGCAACTATTCCGCTGCACAGTATTTCATGAGGTCAAAAAATGTTTTCATCAAATATATTATCAAAGCAACCACTCTAAAATAAATGTTTCCCTGTAGACTTCCACCTTTACAAGACATGATTCATTCATGTATTATATAATTCATCAGAAAATAACATCAGGGCAATGTATTCTAAGAGATATTAATGTTTTTTCTCCAACATGTCTCAAAGAACCTATGGAGTGTCTATATATAGTATATTTTAATTGAATGCCTGTGGATTATAGATGCTCTTTAAATTCACACGTTTCATTGTTCTGACCATCACAGATGAGATTTAATGGAATAGAAAAGACTAAATTGATATGCAGACAGATCACAAATGGAAAGCATATAAAGACATATGAATCTCACTCTTCAAGTTACACTAAATTGGATCCTTGTTTAATAAGGTTCATTTCACATTTCATGGATTACAGAATAAATATTGCATTTTCTTGTGAGGAAGACCTTTACGAGATCTTGAAATAGTCCACTGTGATTAACAAACCTCACAAAATGTGTTTACAGCATTGGAGAATTCAAAGAAACGTTGGTCCAAAACACAAGGGAAGCTATTTTATTAGCAAATAATGTGCCAATATCTAGTGATGGGCGAATTTATTCGCCAGGCGCGAATTTGCGGCGAATTTGCGAGTTTCGCCGCCAGCGAATATATTCGCGAAACGCCCGCGAAAATTCGCGTCAAAAATTCGCCGTTTCGCAAATTTTTCGCAGTTTCGCAAATTTCGCGCGAAATTCGCGAATTTTTCGGCGTTTTTCGCAAAACGTCGCAAATTCGCCCATCACTACCAATATCTACCTTATGGCAGGGTTGGAATTTCATCTCGGATATCCTATGGAACTTGACTTTAGTTCTTGTGCCATGTTTAAAATTTTCTATATGATTTTGAAGCACAGAAACTACAACTATGGCTAAATTTCATAGATCATCTCTAATTACTCATCCAAAAATCACTGACCACAAGCAAACCAAGTGCCTAAACCCTAGACAACTAAAACAATCATGTACATAAAATAATTTCATAACAATGAAGAAATATCTACAGCAGGGTTCCCCAACCTTTTTGGGGATCATTGCTCTACAGGATAATGTTCATCTTCTTGGCAGACCTACACAGATTTTCTGTTAATTAGGGGCTGGAGGAACTATCACAGAATCACTACCAGAAGGGAAAGGGAGGAGCCTAGATTCAAATGGAGATATAGAACTTATTGTGTTTTATAATTCCCACCCACAGTATAACAGTGTAGAGTCAAATATGAGGTTGTTTAATAAATGAAAGTGGCCAAGGTACAAACAACTGTCAAAAGTCCCTAGTATGATCAAACTGCATAAGGCAAGAAACATTGAAGACATCAGGTTTTTATGCCTACAACCTTACTCCACAAATGACATTAGAAATGTTCTCCTGTTTGTTATTAAATGCTGTGTCAAAAGGAGTGGAGGTGTGGTGGGGTTAGTTCCTTCAGAACATTATAAAGAGATTATATCCTTGATCTGCCTTTAAAGTGAAATACTGCAGAAGGTCTGGAAATAAGATACTGTAGAATGTAGAATAAAAAGGACACAGTTTCACTGGCTCCTCTTCATTGGGGCAGGGTATGAATGATGTATAATCCATGTAAAGTTCTGCAGAATAGTCTTCACTATAACAACAACAATAACAATAATAGTAATAATAATATATAATAGAAGCCTGTTCATGGATCTCTATTTACCTATACAATAAAAACATTTTTAGGTTTATGGTCAACAGGGCATTTTTATGCTTTGTCTTAGTGACTTTTCCGACACTATCCTTATTTTCTTGTGTTTATTTCATTGTGACTAAATGAGTTATGACCTTATAAAATATGCACATATCAGCATTAGAAGAGTAAGCAAGTCTAGGGTTATTTTATACCTTGAATCCAAGCATCTGAAATTAAGAAAATGTTGATGTGAAAGAGAGAATATGAGGGTTGAATGATTCAATTTATTATGTGTTTATATGTAACTTCAGTCCTTGATATAAACATCAGGCATAATAGTTCTGTTGTTCCCCACAAGATTATTTTGTAATTTCCTTGGGAAATTATTTCTGTCCATCAAGGTAAGAACCCCTTGAAAGCAAAACAAATATATTTATTTCCCCATTCTACTGCATTGATGGAGGAGGTTAAGAAGTCTAAAAGATCAGCAGTCGGTATCACCAAAGGCAACACCATGCATAAGTGTGCTTCATTGGTATTAAAGTCTATCCCCCATACAGCAAGGACACAGCAGCTTGAAAGGGCAGAGCTCTGTTCTCAGCAAGACTATTTCATCAGCTGCTTGTTATAAAAGGGACAATCTACTAAGATAGAAATTGCTGCTTACAGATTACTTTACAAATGCTAAATGGCAATCACTAAATGAGGTCCTTGCTCTGGTGACATTGCTGAGGTTAAAGCATTTCTCAGAAAGTTGTAAACAATATCGGCCATCCTGTTTCTCTGACGATCTTATGTATAATGTTGCCGTCCAGAGAGACTGGCTCTTTAACCTGCAATCACGGAGAAATCAATATGTGTTCAATGGCCAGCACATCAATGTTCATAAGGGAGGACAGGGGCAGTTCATTAGCATGTTAAATTAGAGCTCAGTGTTGCACGTCATCCTTAAAAAAGAACAGTTTTAAAGGGAATATATCAGCTTCATTGTAACTTTTTGAGAATTGGATTTTCAACTAGTAGATTAGATCAACTAGTAGTGTAACTTGCGTGCACACAATGTGGAACAAGGGTATACACTGCAATGTATTTTACAGTGATGTTGCAACTCTGTCTATAGCACTGTAGCTATACATACAAAGCAGTAAGTCTTTTTATTTTTCTTTATCATATTTCTGCCCCCCTTATTTTTTTTCACTTTTCATTTGGTCACTTTTCCTCTCTTCCAGACATTCTGTATACTGCATTTTTTTCCACTGGCTTATATTTACTCAGTCTTCTCCCTTGACCTCCTGGTATAAATATTCCATTTGATGACTATAACATTGTCCATCACCTCTAAATCCCCTATATTGGTACCAGCAGTAACATATGAGTAGCCTCATACAAATCCATTCACAATAAAATATACACTTCTCGATAAAATAGTTCTACCATAGAGATGTATTAAATACTATTGTATATGACTCTACTAGGTATAGACCCGTATTGTTTTCCTGTAAAACAATTGTAATAATGAAATATATCAGTAGAATTTGTTGCAGTAAGGAAGGAGGATTCCGTTATTGTGTGGACCCACCCCATGGAAGATCCACCTTTTAGTTTGTTCTTTAATTAAAATGATTCTACAAGTGCTACAGGGGGGTAGTTTTTTGGCAGATTTAAGGAAATGAATTTGAAAAAGCTTTCACTGTGGGTTCTTAATAGCAGATAGAATATAGAACAAAGTGTCTAGGAAGGAGCCTAGATAGATAGAAACATTGTGCTAAGCTGTTTAGGAAAATATTTTAGCAAACACTAAAACCAAACACTACCTTAAGAAATTGGAAATGAAAATGAATCTGAAGTTTCTCTGGCCATTCCCAAAGAGGGCAACATTAGAAGTATTCCCTCTTCTTTTGAAATTTTCTCCCAACTTTCAGCTAGGACAATATAACTAGCGATGATGGGTGAATCTGACCTGTTTCAGAAAAAAAATTAGCCAAATGCATTGAAGTCATGGTTGTTTTTTCTTGAAAATTTTTAGGGATGGGCGAAATTGACCCGTTTAGTTTTGCCAAAAATTTGCCGCCGGCGAAATGTCGCCAACGCACATTAAAGTCTATGGGGCAAATTCACTAAGATGCGAAGTTGCGCCAGGCGCAACTTCGATGCACTTCGCCGCACTTCGCCAGGGCTCCGCAAATTCACTAAAATCCGAAGTTGCGCACAGGGGTAGCGTAAGGTTGCGAAGTTGCGCTAGCGTTGTTTTGCTATATAAAGCGAAGTTGCGCTAGCGAAGGCTAATTTGCATACGGCGCGAAATTCAAATTTCAATGGAGGAACACGTATCTGCACTACAAATGCCTAGAAAACCTTCAAATCAGCAAATAAAAATGTTATTTTGCCCTATACATGTGCCCACTGTCTAGGTAAGTTGCCAGGAGTCAGGAAATGTAGGGGGAGGAAGGGGAGCCCCAAAAAATTTTCGATTTTTTTCAGCCTATCACCCATCATGTAGAAAACACGCCAGCGTTTTTTGGGACTTAGAAAAAAAATTGACTTTTTTTCAAACAATTCCTATCTACTCTATTGCGCTTCGACAGGTCTGAGGTGGCGAAGGAAGTCTAGCGTAAAAGGTAGCGTTCAGTACACTGCGCAAGTTAGTGAATTTGCGTAGTATTGTCGCTAGCGAAGATTCGCCTGGCGTAAGGTTGCGAAGTAACTCTAGCGAAACTACGCCAGCGTTCGTTAGTGAATTTACGCAGTAGCGAAAATGCCAAACGCTAGCGAATTAACGCTAGCGTTCGGCGCTTCGCGCCTTAGTGAATTTGCCCCTATGGGTGTCATTTTTGCGGCGAATCAAGGCGAAAAAATTCGCCCATCCCTAAACATTTTTCAAATTGTGCAACCATTTTCACTCTGCATGTATTTTTTTGAAGCAAAATATATAGCTCATCCAAAAATATAACTGACTAGTAGGTGGCATGGTTGTTTCAATGTCATTACACTATCAGTGTAAAACATGCTAATATCTTGAAATTTAGAAAAACAATAGAGTAAAATAAAAGTGTTTAGAAAAGCACTCTGATCAATTTTACATTCATTGGTTTTGAGGGTTTACCTTTCTTTTAAGTTAGAATTAACCTATCATTTTGGTTTGTGTACTATGCTTATAGCATTAGGCATGTGAATATGTTTTGTGTTACTTTAAAGCATAGTTGATGTGGTAGATATGCACACATGAATATTTGTCTTTATGTATACACTGTCTTACCAGGAAGAGATAACATCTTAATAATGTAACCGATTCAAATATAACAAAATTATGCTATTAAGGCAATGCAGCCCAAGCCACTTGACTATCATATCAAGGAGAAGCCATAGAGGCGTTATGTTATATTTTCCCAGTGCCTATTGACTCAACTGGTTATCAAGAAGCAAGGCTACATGGATTTACTTTCCACAAGACAGACCTAGTTAGAGCACACTTGTCAGGACTATTGGGGATTCAGGACTGTGCACTCTCCTGCTGAGCCACTGGAGGCATTCAGAGTTTACACTCCGATATAGACCATTGCTTTCTCTGCTTTTCTCTTTGTCTCCACCCTCATTCTCATTAAGGCCAGTAGTCTACAATTTTGTAATCATGGGCCTATATAGGCAAGTTCCTACTTCAGCCTGGGTTCCCTCTCTGTCCGAATACTTGTACGTGTTGATTTCCTGGCTCGGACTTCGGCCTGTTCCAGGGACATACGCTTGATTGCTACCTGTATTGACCACCGCCTGCTTCATTGATCTGCTCTTGGCTGCCCCTTACCTGATCCGCGCCTACTGAAAGACTTTGTGTTATTTTGCCTTTTGTTTTCAAATCACTGGTCAATATTGGATTGGCTTTATTTTCATCTTCTGTTATTACATTAAATCTATTTGCTCACTATCATAAGGCCTCTGCCTTTTCATCAAGGCTTGGTTACACAGTACATAGGCTCCAACCTGCCATCCTCAGTTCCTGACACCACTGGAAATCTTTACTATACATGTGTGCTGGTACAGTACATGTGCAGCAAAAGCTTTGCAACCAACAAACTCATATCCTTTATAGAAGAAAGTTAAATGCACTCTCTCTGATAGAAAGACTTACAGCAGTAGTGGCCACTCACTGTGAGTTATGGCCCATTATTGGAAAGGAGCAGTACAAATTACCTACCTAATAAAGTAAGGTATGTTCAGAAATCAAAAAATCGGCACAAGAAAAGCCACTGAATAAAATCCATAAAGTTCACTAACAAACTTCTCAGCATCTACATTTCTTTTGCTTGTTAGCAGGATGTTTAAAATGATTTAGGATAGGCTATTAATATCCTTATGTTGGATAGCAGAACATTTTCAGAATGTATTAGTTTGTTCAAATGCAATATTGTTTCTATGCCAATATTAATCTTGCATTGTTGAAATTTATCACAAGCCTTTGCTTTCCTGACATAAACAATAATGAATTTGCAAATATGTTTTCTTGTGGATTCATTGCTGTTGGAGTGTTCCTCTGTGAGTTTTTTTTAATGCTTTGGGAAAGAGCTAAGCTTTCAAGGAGTAAAATCTTTGAAGAGTTAGTCTGGATATTAATAGCACCTCGGTGGCCAATAGTTTCTAAGGGCTTGCTGCTGGCTACGCCATATTTCAACCTAATGTTCACTACAACGTAAAAGAGTTTTTTCCCCCACTAAACTAAGAAGTTTAATTCTGACAAATACATTTTTTCACCTGATCCCAGTAAAGATATAGTTTAACTTTTTTTTAGTTCTTTATAGTGTTCTGCCTTTAAAATAATGCGAATAATGTGAAAAAACAATCCGGCTGCAGTCAAATCCAATATCTTAGTCAAATACCTATAAAGATATATGTAAATAATAATACTAATACGACAATTATTCCAAAATATAACCGCAAACTAGCTAAGTACAGTTTACAGTGATCATCTACCCATAAGTAAAATAAATAAAGCATTTTATATTTCTCTAAATAGTGCTAAATCACTTTTTTCAGTTTTTCTTTGAGCAGTGTATTAACTTATAGTCTAATGCATTATATACACAATTCTTTCCAGATTTACATTAAACAGTGGAAAAAAGCCCAGAATTCACTATAAAGTCAGTGCAAGTAAGTGCTTATAAGGGTGGGGCAGGAAAAAAGGCATTTCAAAATGACAAGTCTATGTGGACAGAAGCTGCATTTAACAAATGTAAACATTATAATAAATGTTGTTGGAAATGAGGAGTGCATTGTGGCAGAGTCTAAGACTAACCCAAAAAGTTTTTTAAGTATACTAATAGTAAAAACATTGGAGTTGAGATTGTGGGTCTTTTAAATAATGGTATCAGTATGGTTGATACAGAAAAGGTAAATGTGCTAAATCATTTATTTTCTTCTGTGTATACAATAGAGGAGTCAGAGTTCCAAGACCCAACTCATAGCTGCACTGTTGGTTCAGCTCAATTTAATCAGTGGCTGACTCAGAATATGGTTCATAGAGATTTTCTTAAAATGAATGTGAACCATGGCCAGATTAAATACACCCTCATGTTCTAAGAGAGCTTAATTCAGTTATAGACCAGCCTCTGTTTCTGATTTTCTCATGCGCTATTTCATCTCATATAGTAAATATGGACTGGAGGAAAGATAATGTAATTCCTATATTTAACAAGGGATCATGATCTCAGCCTGGCAATTATCGACCGGAAAGTTTGACATCCATTGTGGGAAATTTATTTGAAGGCTTGTTAAGGGATAACATTCAAAATTTTGTCCTAGTGAATGTCATTATGATCAGCAATCAGCATGGCTTTATTAAGGATAGGTCATGTCAGACAAAATTGATAGCTTTTTAGGATATGGTAAATAATATGCTGGACAGCGGGGGAGCAGTAGATGTGATCAAGTTGGACTTTTGCCAAAGTGCTTTATACAGTGCCCCACAAATCACTCCTTTCTAAACTAAGGTTTTTTGCACATGAATAGGAAAATGGCTACAGGATTGGGTACAGAGGGTGGTACATTCTCTACGTGGAGTAAGGTTCTTAATGGGGTCCCTCGGGGCTCTGTAATTGGCCATTTTTATTTAACTTGTTCATTAATGACTTTGGGGAGGGTATTGTAAGTAATGTATCAGTGTTTGCAGATGACACAAAACTATCCAGCCCAATTAATTCCATCCAGGATGATACATCCTTGCAGCAGGATCTTGACAAACTGGCAATCTGGGCGGTTTAGTGGCAGATGAGAGTCAATGATGATAAATGTAAAGTCATGCACCTGGGATGTAAAAATATGCAAGCCACTTATACCTTTAATTGAACTGAACTATGCACATCCATAATGAAAAAGGACCTTGGAGCCCTTGTAGATAATAAACTTGGCTGTAGCAAGCAATGCTAATCAACAGCTTCAAGGGCAAACAAGGTCTTGAGCTGCATTAAAAGGGTCATAGATTCGTGGGATTGGGGGATTATTCTTTAACTGTACAGAGTGCTGCTAAGGCCCCATCTAGAATATACCATACAGTTTTTTCAAAAAAAAAAATATATTTATTGGTTTTGAAAAAGAAATCTCATAACAGGAATACAGACAGCGGCACTTGAAATATAAATGACAACATGCATGACATGGTTGATCTAAACAGTATGTTGGACCAAGGAAAGCAGAGAAGAGCGTAGGAAGCCCAAGATGATAGTCTGCTTGCTGGTAATCCCAAAGTATGGCACAAATCTGTGAGGATCCCAAATTCAGGCAAAATTTCTCTGACACAATATAAACCATGAGTTAGTGCCCGCTAAGCATCTACTGAATGAGTAGAAAAGAAACAAAAAGGAAAACAGGGGGAGTAAAGGAAAGAAGGATGAAAGGAAAGTGGAGTGGAAAGAGAGGAGGAGTTGGAAAGGAGTGGGGTAAGAAAAGGATGTGGGTAGATAGGTAGAAATGGCAGAAGTGGGAAGGAAAGGTAGACGCACCTGACTGGGAGAGCTCTATCAGATTCCAAAAATGTATTACCCATGCATCCATGAGTTATTTCGGAATTGCGGTAACTGACCTTGAAACACCATTCTTGTTTGGGTCGGGGTCTCCGAACGGTAGCAGTAAATTAGTAAAGCATAGGAACCCTGGATTTGAAACAATCTTACACGGGAGACAGCTGCTTATACAGGTCCGAACTCAGAAATTGTATCCAGTGGAACCATTTTTTTGTAAAATTCTGAGAATCAGTTGCTGAGTCCAATTTCAGATCCTCAAATCTCCGGATCTCCTTCATCTTTTGTACCCAATCACTCACAGTGGGACATTTAATTGGGATAAGTGACTTTGCCATGTCCAGCATGACAGGTGCTAATGACCTTTTATATGCCCGGATTGAGAGAGGAGAATCGTGTAAGAGAACGGCTAATGGGTCATTGGCAATCTCGATGTCAGTGACTGATTTGATTATCTGGCGTATAGTGCCCCAATATGCTGATAGTGAGGGGCAATCCCAAAATATGTGGGGTAGGGTACCAGGGTGTTTCCCGCATCGCCAACAGTTTGGTGAAACTGCTTGATATATTTTATTCAACTTCGTGGGGTATTTATAACATTTAGTGAGTAATTTATAGTTTAGCTCCTGAATTTTGGCGCATTGGGAAGATTGGTATGTGAGATGCGTAATTTTGGCCCACTGTTTATCTCTGATGGTAGAGCTCAGATCTTTTTGCCATTTATCTTTGAGGGAGGATCTGGGACTTGGTTTGAGATCCATAATTTGTTTGTAAAAATACGAGACAGCTTTCTTAGGGGCTTCATTCTGAGACCATGTCTGTTCTATGCTTGTGAGTGGCAGTCTGTCTTTGTGAGGTGGGAACAAGGCGTGGATAAAGTGTCTGATTTGTCGGAACTTAAATCTGTTGAGGTCTGAAGGGACTGCGTCACCCAGAATCTTCTCAATATCTTTCATCCCATTTTGATTATAAAAAGAATTAGCTCCAGAATGAAGTATTATATGCCACCCTTTATAGTTTCCAAGGTCTAAGCCTGGGGCGAATGTCGGGTTGCCTATGACCGGGAGAAGTGGAGTTGGAGAGTTAGTCCATTTACCTGATTTGGAGAGGGCGTCCCAAGTGTCTAATGTGTATCTCAATTTGGAGTCTGATCTGTCTCTGAAGGTTCTGTCGGTCGGCTGTAGCCATGCCGCAGCCCAAATTGGAGTCACTAGGGATTCCTGTTCTATGCTAGTCCAAAGTTTGGATTTTCTGTGAAAGGACCAGTCTAAGCATCTACATATGATCGCGGCCTGGTGGTAACTCTTCCAGTCTGGGAGGCCAAGACCACCATTAGATTTTGCTGCACTTAGTGATACCATACAGTTTTTGTCTTCAGCGCTCAAACAGGACATTATTGAATTTTAGAGGGTAAAGAGAAGGGCAACTAGGCAAGTAAAAGTATAGAAAATCTCAGCTATGAGGAAAGACTGGCGAAAGTTGGGGTTGTTTATGCTGGAGAAGAGGCATTTAAGGTGGGATATCATAACTACAGTAGGTACCCTAACCTATTTAATGCTTTCTTTACCAGTAGTTCTTTCCAACTAACACAAGGTCACCCATTCTGATTAGAAGAAAGGAGGTTCAGCCTAAATATTTGGAAGGGTTTTTTTTTTACAGTGAGAGCTGTGAAGATGTAGAATTCTCTCCCTGAATCAGTTGTACAGGCTGATACATTAGATAGCTTTAAGAAGGGGTTGGTTGGCTTTTTAGAAAATGAGGGAATACAGGGTTATGAAAGATAGCTCATAGTACAAGTTGATCCAGGGACTAGTCCGATTGCCATTTTGGAGTCAGGAAGGAATTTTTTCCTCTTCTGAGGCAAATTGGAGAGGCTTCAAAAGGGCTTATTTGCCTTCCTCTGGATCAACTGGCAGTTAGGCAGGTTATATATAGATTCAAAAAGTTGAACTTGATGGACATGTCTTTTTTTCAACCTAACTTACTATGATACTATGTAACTAAAGGCCCCAAATTAAGTCTGTTAAAAAACACAATAGGTGCATCCCCCCCCAAAAAAAAATACTTCTAACTGCAGTATTTTCCAAAATAGATGATTATTGACAATAAACTGGAAAAATGCCCCCCCCCAACTATTAATATTTGGACGGTTCTCAGAATGAGATGGCTATTCTAGAGAAAAAACATTTTTGCACAAAATTAAGATGCAAAAATTAACGACAAAACATCACAACAAAATTCGTATCATACGTTTGACGCTTTGAAAACTCAATTTTATTGAATTTTTGCTGTGAAAACTCAACTTTTTCAGATTATCGAATGAAAACCCAGACTTTTTCATTACATTATCTAGTGCAGATCATGATGTCAAGAAACAACTTCAGGGACATCTCCTCACAGTCACGAGTGGTGACACGTATTGACACAAAAGCATATGTATGATTTTTCAAATGAACACTGGGGGATTGACACCCTTAGCGTTGACACACTTACATTGCCATGGTTATCTTAGTTTGTTCCAGAAGCTTAGCCTTGTCCCAACCTTCCTTATCTGGCATGAACACAGCCTGATTTCCCATTTTGAGCTTGTGCTGCAGACTTATTTGACTCTGACCCATCCTCGAATACCACACTCTTGGTTAGTCCTGGCTATCTTGATTATTCCTCACTTCACAAACTCCCTGACAAATATTTGGTCAAACCCTGTGTTGTGTCAGTGCTTGTGGGTCTCTTACTACACTGGATCACTCCGGTAAACCTGCTTTCAATTAGTTATGGGCGAATTTGCGCCGTTTTGCTTCGCCGGAAAATTCACGAAATTCTCGAAACGGCGAAAAATTTGCGAAACGTTTTTGACGCCGGCGCCCTTTTTTTTACGCCAGCGCCCGGTTTTTTTCTACACAGCGAAAATTTTTTTGGACACCGGCAATTTGTTTCGGGCGAATTTTTGCGGGCATTTTGCGAATCACGCAAATTTGCCGCAAATTCGCGCCTGCCAAATAAATTCGCCCATCACTACTTTCAATATAATGAGTTTCCAGATAATAGAATCCATAGCTTTATATAGTGAGACATATAGCCAGAATAGGATTAAATAATGTAAGTGTAATATGTAAGAGCACTCAAGACTGAATAAACTGATAGAGTTGTGTTTTAAAGGGGCGGTTCACCTTTAAGTTAACTTTTAGTGTTTGATAGAATTCGTAATTCGAGGCATCTTTTCAATTGGACTTCATTTTTTTTTAATAGTGTTTGAATTATTTGCCTTCTTCTTCTGACTGTACCCGGTGTCAAATGGAGGTCACTGACCCCATCTAAAAATTAAATGCTTTGTAAGGCTACAAATGTATTGCTATTGATACTTTTTTATTACTTATATTTCTAGTCAAGCCCTCTCCTATTCATATTCAAGTCTTTTGATCAAATCAATGCATGGTTGCTAGGGTAATTTGGATCCTAGCAACCAGATGAAAACCAATTATAAAATGTCTCAAAATATCACGCTCTAATCATACTAAAAGTTAATTTAAAGGTGAACAACCCTTTTAAAGGAAAACTAAACGTGTATCCCAATTGCAGGGTTACATTGACCTCACAATATTTAGGCAATTCAATGGGAGAATGGGGCACTAAACTAGTCAAACAAAAACTTATGGGTAGTTTCTATTAGAACCAAAGACTTTTTTTGTGCCTATTTCACTACAAAAGAATAGCAGGAATATAAATCTAAGAGACGTTGTGCTTCTGATTTTCCTCTACATGTATATGTATCATATAACCAAGGCAACCAAGAAACTCATTGTACGATGATTTCTGTAGAATTCATGGATCTTAATCTCGTGAGCCAGTACCCAAAATTGCTAGCTGTTATGTTTGAGTTGAGAATAATTCAAACATTCATCATCTTGAATCAGAACTTGGGTCTCAAAGCTCACCCTGAGATTTAATTTTTGGTACCATCCAAAATAAAAAAAATAGTAAGCACTGAACTAATTATATGAAATACTTCAGTAATTTTAATTACTTAAACTTAAAAAACCAAAGTTTCTATATGAAGTTTGCTTGTGCTTGAATTGGTTCCATTTGGAAACTCTAGTTTCCTCCCACAGTGCTTAACATACTGGGAGGTTAACAGGTTCTACAGGAATCAGATAGTAAGCAGGGGCTGGTTAGAACATATTAATAACATGTTAAATGCATTGCTCCACCTGAAATAGAAACCAATACTTGCTTTCATTGCATATTAATTGTGTCAGCAGAAAATTGCACAAAGTTGATCTAGGCATCATTTTCCTGTGCACAATTTTTTTGATTTTAGTCTATCCTCAAGAAATACTTGTTTTCCAGATGCTCTTCAGCTACCACACAACTAGCATGAAAGAGAAATAATGGGCACTGAGGTGAAATGAGCAGAGCTTGTTGAAGTTTTCATTGAGAAAGGCATTTTATGCTTTTCTGTTTCACTTCTTGTAGTAATGAGCCACTGGGGGATCGTGTAATCTGTTAGGAGCTGAGCTGTTATAGAAACATCTATAGAAGTTTTTGAGGACAGATATATGATGAGCCAAACTGGGCAATGTTTAAATGGCTCAGAGGTATATGCTATGTGTTAATATACTGGCCTCGATTGTCATTTTTAGAAGCTGCTGAAATATGTTTGAAAGTCTAGCACTGCTGTATAATTAGTGTGTTTAAAAGATCATCTGCTTGAAGTGGGGAAGAAATACTGTAGGATACCTAGGAGAGCTTTAGCCTGTTTGTTTAAAAATAGTTTCCATTAGTTACAAGTCCATTTTCTCTCATTTTGATGAATCTGATGGGAAACCACTCAACCCCCTTAAAGTTTGTTATTGCTTAGTGCAACATTTCTCAAGTGAAGTAACTCACAGGAGCCAGCTGGACATTTGCTTTCATTATTCTAGCTGTGCTCGATCAATAATTGGTTGCTATGTATTACTGCACATGATCAATAATTCACCTATGCTTGAAAGCTTAGGTCCCACAGTGTGCTGGAATGCCTCTTTCCAAGCTCATTTTAGTTTCATGCATACTATACCAGTTTATCTTGAGATGTATCTAGTAATTTGTTAATCCAAAACCTTAAGGCAACTATGTTTGCCCCTTTGGTTGAAGAAATAGCTATATAGATGAGTTTTAGCTAGCAATGAGTGAATAAATTTGCCTGGCACAAATTTGCGGCGAATTTCCGAGTTACGCCGCCAAAAATTCACCAGTGAAAATTCGCCAGCATCAATTTCTGATTTTTTCCTGAAAATGTTCGAATTGCTAGATTTTTCCATTAAAACATTCGAATTGCTCTATTTTTCAGTGAAAACGTTCGAATTGCTCGATTTTTTTTAGTGAAAACGTTCGAATTGCTCGATTTTTTTGTGAAAATGTTCGAATTGCTTGATTTTTGTGAAAACTTTGGAATTGCTCGATTTTTAAGTGAAAACGTTCGAAATTTTTGGTGAAAATGTTCGAATGGCTCGATTTTAGTCAAAACGTTTGAATTGCTTGATTTCCCCGTGAAATCTTTAGAATTGCTCGATTTTTAAGTAAAAACGTTCGAATTGCTTGATTTTTTTAGTGAAAACGTTTGAATTGCTCGATTTTTCCATGAAAACTTTCGAATTGCTCTATTTTTCCATGAAAACTTTCGAATTGCTCGATTTTTTTTGTGAAAACGTTTGAATTGCTCGATTTTTTTAGTGAAAACGTTCGAATTTTTTGTGAAAATGTTCGAATTGTTCGATTTTTTCGTGAAAACTTTCGAATTACTAGATTTTTCCATGAAAACTTTCGAATTGCTGGATTTTTCCATGAAACCTTTTGAATTGCTCGTTTTTTTTAGTGAAGATTTTCGAATTGCTAGATTCTTTTACTGAAAACGTTCGAATTGCTCGATTTTAGTCAAAACGTTCGAATTGCTGGATTTTCCCGTGAAATCTTTAGAATTGCTTGATTTTTAAGTGAAAACATTCAAATTGTTTGATTTTTCCATGAAAACTTTAGAATTGCTAGATTTTTTCGTGAAAACGTTTGAATTGCTAATTTGGTTTTAAAAAAAGTTGAATTTCACGATTTTTTTCATGAACTTTCCGATTTCACAGTTTTTTGTGAATTTTGCAGGAAATTCGCAATTTTTTTAGTGAAGCGAAATGAAAGAAATTCGCCCATCACTAGTTTTAGCCACTCCTACACCTGCCACTAGAGAAACAGTACCTGAAATGAATACGGGGCTGGACTCAATGGAGGAATTAGAATCTTGTTAAAAGACAGGCTGAGGTCAAGGCAGCAGAAATAAACTTTAATTGCTGATTGTATCTTCAGTGAGGTATCCAAAAATTATGTTCCTACACCCCAAGCAAAACAATGCATATATACCAAGAATGTATTTAATAATAAATCTTCTCAATCCATACTGAACTTTCAGCTGAGGTGAGTCAAGAGCTATGTTAGCTAGCGGTAGGTTAGACCTGTGAAGCTCACTGGAGATGAGTGTGGATGAGTGATAGTGGGTGTTGAGTGATAGTGGTAGGCAAGAGGACAATGCCCCAGCAGAACCTGGACATACTGTATAGGCACCCAGTGAGGAGGGATGCTAGAAATAGATAGGTCCTAGACCTCCATCGTGTACTTACCTCTGTGTCTGTGATCTGTTAAGCATAGAGCCCCTAACATGAAGAGAAGAGGCAGGAAGATAGACAACAGGCTGGTGCCCAGTAGTCTGGGAGCTTTGGTTCTTTATATTGATAGGAACTGTGGGATTTGTACAACTATTATTGGAAAGGCTGTACTGGTTACTGTGAATAAAGTTGTTCTGGTGTTCATCTGCAAGCTTGTGAGGATCTCCAGTTTATACTCCTCTAGAGGTGGCCATTCACGGGCAGATTAAAGCTGTGATATTGGTCCTTAAGGCCAATCCAGCAGTTTATCTGCCTGTGTATGGGTCATTCCCACAGGTCTCCCCGATCGACATGAGGCCAAAAATTGACCAGATATCGATCAAGCAGGTTTGGGTTTTCGTGCTGTTGAGGACCACATCGGCTACTTGATGCGGTCCTCGACCAATCGGCGTCCATTTATTTTGCTGTAATCTGATTGTTTGGCCCTATATTAACCCAATATCGCCATGCCTTTGGTGGGCATAATGGGTTAAGATCCATTTGTTTGGTGACCTTGCCAAATGAATGCATCTTATTGTGTATGTCCACCTTTAGTGTGCAACTACAAGTCCCCTTTTGTTCTTTGACAGTGGTATGCACCATAACGGGTTAATTTGGCCAATCACTTATCACTACTCTATGTTTATTTGTTATTTAGTATCTACATTCAATAGCTCGGTCTTCTCAGTCCTTATTAATTCATGTCACCTTTATTACGATTGTTTTCATCTGGACAATTCCAACCATCTTCTAAACTATTTTATTTACAGTAGAACCCCCATTTTAAGTTTTTCAGGGGACCAGAAAAAAATTTAAAATCCAGGAAAATGTAAAATTAGGGAAATGTATTATGCATAATATATAGGTGGGACCACAAAACAACAATGTAAAAGGAGGGAAAACTTAAAATCATGGGGTGTAAAATGGGGGTTCTACTGTATTTCCAACTGTAATGAATTGGGTCTAAATTTCACATAGTTTACAAATCTTTATAGAATTTCTTGGATCTCATATTATACCAAAGAAATTGAAACATGATCTATTCTATATACCTAGGAAGCTCAATTCAGTTAATTCCCTGTTGCAGGCTACCCTGTTGCCACCATAAACATGTGATCAGATCCATACCTATATGAGAGTTCTGTGTAGACAATGGACAGACAATGAATAGTTCCTAGTTCAATCTCATGCCTTGAAACTAAAGTTTTTCAGTCTCATGTTACTAACAAGGAATGGATAATAATGCTCTACATATTATAAGTACATGTTTTACCTTTTTACTAGAGCAGTATTTTTACCATTCTCCACACACTCCCACAAACCATTTCTTCCTTTTCCTCACCTAAATAAAAACCAAGTAGCCAATTCCATTTATGCTCTCCAAGCCTCCAAATGGGATCACTTAACTGTCTGTCAGGTTAGGTATCTAAGAATGATAAACAGTCTGTATAGAGATGTTACCTGTCTGGAGATACAGCTGCTCGTACAAGAAGAGGAGAGAGGAAATTGCAGAGATCAGAGGCAATAGGCGATCAATAGATAAAGCAAATCTAACTGCGTTTCCTGCACCCTGATTGATGCTCCGCTTATTCTCACCCCAGGGGCAAAGCAGAGAAAACAAACTAAAATGAGGAGATATAAAAAAAGAGAGTAAAAGCAATCCTGATGTCCTTTAAAGTGGTGCAATTTTAGAAAGCAGAGAAAGAGAAAGAAAGGAAGACACAACATGTCTTATTTGATAAAAATTATTTACATGGGCTTTTTTTTAAAAAAAAGAAATCATAATTGTTTCAATACACCTGGAAAATTCAAAAGGAAAAATTAACCTTTATGTACCTGTGGTTTATGATTTTCTTAAACTATTCAGCAAAAGAACAGGGGGAATCAGTCCCCGTTTCTGAGTATCTTTGCTTTATGCATATGAATGAGAGATGCTATATTGCTTGCCTCGCCAGAGGCATGATTTAAACACGTCAGTACATCTGAGTATTCTTTTTTATGAGTTAAAGGGATGCAGCTATACTGAGGGCTTTAAAGAATGCCTTAGGAGACGAGTGAATCATGGCAGCTCCCATGCTAATACTAGGTATAGATGCAAATATGCAGGGAAAAATATTTCCACAATAAACTCGTAAATCCCTCTCTACTTTCTATTAAAATGTGCAAAATCAACTCTACTTATACAGTACATAGGATATATATTCTTCTTAGAAATTCACCATGACGAAAACACAAAATTACGTTGTATGGGAGCTGATCTCAGTGGGGCTGCGTTTGTCCACTTGATGGAAACTGAAGAGGCAGTAGAATTGGCATTGCTGTGATCTGATTATTTACTGGTGGCCAGTGGCCCTTTAACTTTTGAAGCATATCCTTTGATAGTAAAACTGTTTGCATGCCAAAAGTTTAATATCCCTCTCTTTGTTATTTAAAGTGTCAAATTACCCCCTTAATTTAAGGGGTGGTTCACATTTAACTTAAAGGGATACTGTCATGGGAAAAAACATTTTTTTTCCAAAATGAATCAATTAATAGTGCTGCTCCATCAGAATTCTGCACTGAAATCCATTTCTCAAAAGAGCAAACAGATTTTTTTATATTCAATTTTGAAATCTGACATGGGGCTGGACATTTTGTCAATTTCCCAGCTGCCCCCAGTCATGTGACTTGTGCCTGCACTTTAGGAGAGAAATGCTTTCTGGCAGGCTGCTGTTTTTCCTTCTCAATGTAACTGAATGTGTCTCAGTGGGACATAGGTTTTTACTATTGAGTGCTGTTCTTAGATCTACCAGGCAGCTGTTATCTTGTGTTAGGGAGCTGCTATCTGGTTACCTTCCCATTGTTCTTTTGTTTGGCTGCTTGGGGGAAAAAGGGAGGGGGTGATATCACTCCAACTTGCAGTACAGCAGTAAAGAGTGATTGAAGTTTATCAGAGCACAAGTCACATGACTGGGGCAGCTGGGAAATTGACAATATGTCTAGCCCCATGTCAGATTTCAAAATTGAATATAAAAAAATCTGTTCTCTTTTGAGAAATGGATTTCAGTGCAGAATTCTGTTGGAGCAGCACTATTAACTGATTCATTTTGTAAAAAATTTTTTTCCCATGACAGCATCCCTTTAACGTCTAGTATGTTATAGAATGGCCAATTCTGACTCATTCCAGCTTTCAAATAGGGGTCACTGTCCCCTATCTAAAAACAAATGCTACACATTTATCGTTACCACTAAATTTTTGGACTTGCTAGGGTCATTTGAACACTAGCAACCAGCTTTCTTTAATAGCAAACTGGAGAGCTGCTTAATAAAAACCACAGATAATAAAAAATAAAAACCAATTGCAACATCACTCTGTCTGTCTTGTTCCTGTACTAAAAGTTAATGTAAAGGTGAATAACCCTTTTAATCAGGCAAAGGTACTTATGGGGTCTGTTATGTGCAATGTTTGGAACCCAGACTATCATAATAATGGTGTTTCCCTACTTTGGAATACCTTGGCTATTTACGTGACTGGGTTATTTAACATCAAATCCAATGCAATGTTAGGGTTGCCACCTTTTCTGGCAAATAATACCAGCCTTCTGGTGGCAGTGATATCTTATAGATCTTCCTGGATAACAGGTTTGCAGATAATAGATGCCATACGCAATATGTTGGCGCTATATAAATACATGTTAATAATAATACCTGCAACAACATCACTGAATTTCTGCAGTAACGTTTACCTGGTACTTCTTATGGCATTAAAAAAAAAAGGTTAAGCGTATTTGCCAGTGATGGGCCTGAGCGTGGGATAATTATAGTGCATACCTAATACATTCAAACTCTTTCCTAGCTTATTTCTGTTTTTCCCCATTTTCAGAGAAGGATACGATGCAGTAACAACACATGAAATAAATGTCAGCACTGAGCAGGATGCTCACATTGTGGCTCCAGGCAAAGCACACATTTTAAAGTGATTTCATTTTTCTAAATCTGGCTGGCAATGACTCAGCTGGTAGATAAAGATATTATTCTGCCAGCACCACTTCAAAGGGTTGTATTCACTGATAACTGGTTGTGAGCACAGCTTGCAGTTTAATAGGACAATGGGATTACTTCAAGAGCTAGATATTACCAGATGGAAAGGTGCATTTGCTCTGTAGCCTACAAAGCCAGAGCATGTTGTATATGCAACATCCTTCTCTGCATGTAACATGTTGTGCATATGGGAAATCCTGCTCTGTATGTTTCATGTTGTACATGCTGTGCATACAGGAAATCCTGTTCTGCGTTTTACAGGATGTTCTCCATCTTAATTGTGATTGCAGTGAGGAGATTTGCCTGATGCAATTACATCTAATGCATTAAAATACAGAAAACTGCAGTTGCACTTTGATGGCAGTCTGCCTTTTTGGTGCCTTCAGACATTTATGGAACTCTTTTACTCTGGGTTTAATCCCACCATTTAGGGTAATTGGATTTCAGGTCCATCAATAAAATATTCAATTTATTAGCTTCTCACAGAATGAATACATTGTTCGAGTAAGACATCAAAATTATGCTGCGAATAGAGGCATAACTACCATACATCAGGTACCATTTGGGTCCAGAGGACAGAAGGCCTGTACAGTCGTGGGCACTGCTGTGTTATTCCAGGGGCAGCCCCTCATGTGGTGGGGGGGGGGCTGGCGCCCAAATCTTATGGCACTGACTGTAAAGGAGTTATTTATTAAAGTATGAATGCTAAAGACTCGAAAAAAATTCAAATTTTTAGTGTGGGGGGGGGGGAAACTTGAATTTTTCAAGATTTATTATTCCCCCGAGACTGCAAAAAGTCTGAAAATACTCCATCTTCAACTTGTCAAGGTCCTGTAGAAGTCAATGGCAGAGGTCCTATTTGCAATTTGAAGATATTATTGTCTGCACTGGGTTTCATACGATAATCTGAACATTTTGGGCAAGACTGTGAAAGGCCTGGAGTGGAAGGAATACAAGGGGACCTTTTACTTACCAATTCACTCACTGCCTGTAAGAACAAAGGAAGTGTTTTTTCTCCCACACTTTGCTTTTTATCCCCCTACCCCCTCCTATGCTGCCTAATCCACTTCCTGCTCCTGTCCTTTCTTCCTCTTCCCCATGCCTTACCACAGTGATCCCCAACCAGTAGCTTGTGGGCAACATGTTGCTCCTTGGATCTTGCTCCCAGTGGCCTCAAAGCAGGTGCTAATTTTTGAATTCCTGGCTTGGAGGCATAAAAACCATGTGTACTGCCAAATTGAGCCTTCTATAGGCTTGATAAAGGGCCCGGAGGGGCCCGAAACATTGCCCTTTTTTGCGGATACACATGAGCTTAATAAAACACTGATTTCACTAAGCAATTTATTGGTGTACTTCTGGATTTTTTTATTACATGTATCCATGACCCTGTGCAAGGGAAGGGTCTTCCGGTAAAGCACCCGGCACTTCCAACAAGTGATCATCAACCAGGTAGAGCACTCCACCATTGTGCAGTTTTATAGGCTGCCAGTCCACATAGTGGCTACCACAGCACTTATTTTGCGCCACCCAGGAACATTTTTATGCTTGCGTTGTTTCCCAACATCTAAATGTGGCGCAGGGGTAAAAAAGGTTGGGGACCACTGACTTAACGTCATATTTTATTCCACTCATGCCACCCAGGCTTCATCATCTCTTTTCCGTTGATTTCATGAAAAATTTGGCCTTTTCGGGCAAGCCTACTATGTAGGAAACCTATTGGAATGCTGTGTCTACTAATAGCCTGTTGCATCTATAATTTATTTAAATATTATATGCTCAGCACTCATATATGTCATTAACCTTCCCAAACATTCTACAGGATTTGGCAGGGCAATTAGGTGTGTGTTCATTAAAGGAAAACTATACCCCCAAAATGAATACTTAAGCAACAGATTGTTTATATCAAATTGAATGACATATTAAAGAATCTTACCAAACTGGAATATATATTTACATAAATATTGCCCTTTTACATCTCTTGCCTTGAACCACCATTTCGTGACTCTTTGTGCTGCCTCAGAGATCACCTGACCAGAAATACTACAACACTAACTGTAACAGGAAGAAGTGAGGAAGCAAAAGGCAAAACTCTGTCTGTTAATTGGCTCATGTGACCTTACATGTGGTTTGTATGTGTGCACAGTGAATCTTACGATCTCAGGGGGCGGCCCTTATTTTTTAAAATGGCAATTTTCTATTTATGATTACCCAATGGCACATACTACTAAAAAAGTATATTATTATGATAATGGTTCATTTACATGAAGCAGGGTTTTACACATGAGCTGTTTTACTCAGTATCTTTTAATAGAGACCTACATTGTTTGGGGGGTATAGTTTTCCTTTAAACCAACTGCCCTGTTTAAACAAATTGGGACAAATGCAATCCCAATTCAATTGTCCTGGACTTCAGTTTATCTTTAAAGGGGTTATTCATTTTTAAATTAACTTTTAGTATGATGTAGAGAGTGATATATTTGCAATTGGTTTTAATTTTTTATTATGGTTTTTGAGCTATTTAGCTTTTTAATCAGCAGCTCTCCAGTTTGCAATTTCAGCAATCTGGTTGCAAGTGTCCAAATTACTCTAGCAACCGTGTATTGTTATGAATAAGTGACTAGAATGTGAATAGGAGAGGAGCAAAATAGAAAGAACAGTAATAAAAAGTAACACTTACAATACATTTGTAGCTTTACAGAGAATTTGTTTTTTAGATGGGGTCAGTGGCCCCCATTTGAAAGCTAGAATGAGTCAGAAGAAGAAGGCAAATAATTCAAAAACCATAAAAAACATACAATGAAGGCCAATTGAAAAGTTGCTTAGAATTTGTCATTCTATAACATACTAAAAGTTAACTTAAAGGTGAACCACCCCTTTAATTTGATTCACCAAAATCTTCTCACTGAAATAATCCATTGTGCAAAATGGATACATTGCACATTTTTGCCTGCTATCCACTTTTCAGAAAATGTGCCAGTGTCCATACAAAAATTTTTTACGAACTATAAAAAAATGACATTTACAATACAGTAGTTATTTAATCAAAATTCAGTGTAATAGAATTTACATTTCTCCTCCATAGTGATTACCTCCTCTAAGTTATGATAATTAGACCCACATGCTCCGTGCAAGAGAGCTGCTGACATTTTCAGCTGCACTTTGACTCCTACTTATTCTTTTATTCCTCTGATATACACAAATAGAATACTTATTTATTAAACATAAAGGGTAGGCTTTCCGCTACTGCATGGGGCTTAGGTGTTAAAGCTTAAACATCTGTCTAATGCAGTAAATCATAATAAATAAACAGCTGGCTTACATAACATGTAGCACATCCAATGGTCACTCCAGGATCAAACAGGAACCATGCAATGACAATAAGGGATTCATGTGTTACTGCAGAAGGCATGCAGGTATGGCCCTTACAGCAGTCAGTATCAGAATATTTTATGGGGAGATATATATTGAGATAACAGATATCATAGGGCAAGATGGCAAGAGTAACACTTTATATCAATGGTACCCAACCAACATCCTTTCCTAGCTTATACTGAAGATGGAAGGAATATATATCCCCCCCACCCCCAAATACACTGTAGGGGTCTGTGAGAATGAGAAAACACTGCAGGAAGCAGTCAATTATTTTGAAAAAAATGTATTTTTTCTTTGGACAAGAAGTTTTTTATGTATGTACAGGTATATATTTATTTATATAGCGCTACCAATGTTTGTAGCCCTGTACAGCAGAGCAATAAATTAATAGGACAAACAGGAGGTCATTACAATAGTAAATACATAGTACAATAATAAATACAAATAAAGACAAAGTGCAGTTACAATAAAGATTAAGAGCTTAGTGTCAAAGAGACAAGAGAATGGAGGTAACTGCCCCTTAGAGCTGACAATCTATGTGAAGTCCGAGTGAGCTTCATTCACCCATGTGTAAAAAAGTGCAAACACAAAAGTGCAGCAAGGATGCAATAACTTAGCATTAAAAAGGCTGTCCATAAAAACTTTGGGTCACCCAGCTTGAATCATCTTGTCCCTGACCTCCCAAACCAAAAGGCCCTCAAGAGGCAAGGGTTTACAGAATGCCTTCTCCTCCAGCCCAACACCATATCAGGTGTCTGAAACACAAGTGGAGGTCCCAAGAGGTCAGATCTAAAAGTCCAGAACTACATCACTTAGCTAGGATGCCCCCCCCCAACTGATAAGAACTGATACTACACTTCATATTTGCCAAAAGGCTGAGCAGCGACAACAGTTGCCTCCTTATTAATGGGGATTTTTTTCATAAAGAGGCAGGATTCTCTGGTAGCAAAAACTGTCTTCTATCTGCCAGCCTAACAATTTAGGGAGTTTGCTGCAAGTTGCCGCTGAGAGAGCACAGCAATCTCCAAAGGATTGTGACTTTAATTTTTATTTTAGTTGTGTTGAATTTCTTTGCCCTTATTGTGACTGTAGGTACTTTCATTTCTTCTGTCTAAACAACTGCACCAACAAAGATCTGCCCTTAACCTTGCATACCTGTCACATATATGTGTAAAAGGTGCTGCAACTGCTCCTACTAAAAGAGTGGAAAATATGGCACATTGCACTGATATTTTGCACTTTACAGGCAGCACTGAATTAGTAAATGAGCCTTGTTGTCTTAACAGTCGCTATAGCATATCCAGGACAAAAAAAGAATCAGTAGCCCTTACTTATTTTGCTTCAGGCTGGGCTGTCACATCCAACATCTAGCCACTGGGACCTTATAATTTCGAAAAATTATTGATTGGAAGCAGCAACTTAACTAGAGGGGGGCAGGCCCTGGCGCAGGATGTGCAGCTGGGTCCCTCGCCCCCTCCGTACGCCCGGAACTGGCCGGAATAAGCGGCGCGCAAACTGCCGGGGGGCCCTGAGGAGGTGCGGCCCTTGCCCAATCGCACCCCCTGCTCCCCCGGTAGTTACGCCACTGATTAGAAGTTATAAAGTTCAACACAATCCTGGTGACACCACTTCTCTTATAGTAGAGTAAACCTGCCAGCAAGCCGTGCCATGTTAGATATAAAGTAGGCATGCTGACCCCCCAGAATATCATTGGGTATTGGAGTTTTAAGTGCAGAAACAGTAAAAGGCAGCAACTGTCTTACACCATTACTTCTGCTGCAGCTAGGGGGATAAAGAGAAAGCTGTAGAGACTGGGAGATAAAAGTTGCAGGAATGTATTTTTGCATCAGCTGTTTCAAAATAAACAGGAAAAAAAATCACCCAGTGTAAAGTGATGGCATCTAATTGGTAGCTGTTATCCAGTTTCTGGATAATGAGTCTTTCTGTAATTTGGATCTAAATACCTTTAGTCTACTAAAGAAAAATAATCGAACCATTAATTAAACCCAATAGGATTGCTTTGCCTCCAATAAGGATTCATTATATATTAGTTGGGATCAAGTACAAGGTACTGTTTTATTATTACAAAGAAAAAGGAAATCATTTTGTTTAAGATTGAATTATTCAATTAAAATGGAAACTATGGGAGAATTCCTTTCTTTAATGTGCAGTTTTTTGGATAACGGGTTTCCATATAACAGATCCAATACCTGTATATGCATTATTACCTGTAAAAAAGAAATACTGGGGGAATTAAGCGAAACTTCTGAAGATATTTCTCAAGAACAATCTTCAATGTTCCTTACAGTTGAAAAATATTACCTGTTAAGGCCGGAGTGCATATATGTGCATACTTATATCTATAACTATCTCTATCTATTTATATATACTCACTGTCTCTGAGCTGGTGTCCATTAGAATGAGTTTTGCAAGTGAAGCCATGATGCCATCTCATATTAGTGGCTTGTCTGCCTTAGGTTGCATAAATACATAGCAGAGTAGGATGTACTGATAAATTGTTCTTTCTCTCGATTGTGAGTCAGACCATTTTTATATATATAAAGTAGGCCAGCCATTAAACCCTGAATGTTCCCTGCTCAGGCTGCTATTTTGTGTGTATCTGTAATTGCCTGCTTCTTGACAGCTTCCAATTAACCCCACTTCAGAAAGGAGTGCCTGATGAGGCTGCACTAGCTGCTCGTGGATACCAGCTAACTGAGAGGCTGCTTCCCATTTCTAAGGGCGCTCACCAAGAAGCTCTTGTTTACAGCAAAACCACTTTGGTAATAAAAGCCTCTTACACCTCTTGGCTTTGAACATTTTCATTCAATGCAAGGCTCGGATGAAAAGCTACAGAGAAACACCTCCTGTCTGGCTCTCCATAGCATACAGCAATTCTGTGCCTGTCACTATCTCACTAAGACCATTGCATTCGCACTTTGGTCACCTACTAGGCAGGAAATTATTTTGGAAAGGGGAAAAAACTGGCTGATATTGAACATCACATTCAGCTTTTCCGTAAAAAAAACTTGAATTGGTACGAAAACCTGCTTGTGTGCTTATTTCATATCACCCTGAAATGTACTGCTTGCTCAACAGCAGATAAAGGCACTGTCAATCAGGAAATTGTGTCTTTTGAAGAAGGGGCAATTAACTTCTACAGTTAGGTAAGGTCAGCCTGTATAATATTTTTGGTTCAGTTGGATGTCACAGGTCATCCATACAAGGTGTCAGTGCTGTCCATATCAGGGGACATAGACATCAAAGCAGAAGCGTAACTGTAGGGGGGCGGGCCCTGGCGCAGGACGCGCAGCCGCGCCCCCGCCCCCCTCCGTACACCCGGAACTGTCCGGGAATATGCGCCACACATCGGCGAGCGGACTGCCGGGGGGCTCTGAGGGGGTGAGGGCCCTGGCCCGCTCGCACCCCCTGCTCCCCCGGTAGTTCCGCCACTGCATCAAAGTGCACCTTCTTCAACTTGTGCCACTTTACGTCTGGGATCCATTATCGAGGAACCCATTATCCAAAAAGCTCTGAATTATGGGAAGGCCATTTCCCATATATTAGAGGGCACCAAAGGGTGTAGCGAAGGTGCCAGTGACTGGGAGGAGGGATGGCAGAGGAGGGGATTGGTCAACAAGGAGGTGGGTAGAGCAGGATAGGTTGGGGTAGAAGGGGAGGGTGTATATATATGCTGGCAATTACGTACCTGCTTCCTCTTCCCCCTGGATCCTGGAGCGCTGGTGGAGCTGCTGCCAGCAGCGTGTCCAGTTCCCATCATGGCAGACTTTCTAGCCGAGCAGGTGAGGGACAGAGTCTTGCAGCAGGGCACAGGCTGGGTGGAACAACTCCTCGCAGAACTTGTTCCCACTGCGTCCTTGTCCAGCACGGGGCGCAGCAGGCCTGTTACTTTATCCAAATAATCCAAGTTTTTAAGAATTATTTCCTTTTTCTCTGTAATAATAAAACAGTACATTGTACTTGAGGCAAACTCTGATATAAATCATTCTTAATGGAAGCAAAACCAGCATATTGTTTTTTTTTATGTTTACATGAGTTTTTAGTAGTCTTGAAGTATTAAGACCTAAATTACAGAAACCCAAGGTCCTGAGCATTATGGATAACAGGTTCCATACCTGTACTGTATTAAAATAATTATGGGTAAGTTGATCTATTAAAAAGGAGTGCATGGAGCAGTGGCAAATATGTATCCCAAATTCATGTATCCCACTGGCTGCTTGTTACACCCCTGCTTAGTTTAGTTGTTTTCAGCAATTGGCTGGACCCGGCTTTTGTTTGTAGGACATGATTTAACATTAGATTCAAATATGAAAGAGTGATTGTAAGGAGAGTACCTGGTGGTCTAGCGGGGATGCAATGGGGATTCCCGCCATGGTCTTTTCCTCCCATGTGAATGGTATAGACGCGCATCCTCTGCCGCTTCCGGGTTTGAGCGCCGCTGCATGTAACGTCATCGCACACTGGCACAAAATTCAAATATTTAAAGACAAAAAAGAGATATAGGGTTCCCAGCGCCAAAGGCACAGGGAACAGGCAAAATAGATATATAAGGTAATATTCGTTTACCATGTTGTCACCTTTTGTGTTCAGCGGAAATAGTTAACTCCACCTTTAAAGTGTAACCCTTATTAACATTCACCACCACCAAGGGGTTAAAAACTTTCCTTTAAAGAGCTTGTTTAGATGGGTACTCACAAACACATATTGTCAAAATACGTATGTAAAAAACTTTTCACATTTCACATTTGATCAAAGTGCCACCTGTTATAAAACTTCTACCAGGAGATGTACTTCATGAATTTACATACAAGTTGACAATATGTGTTTGTGAGTACCCATCTAAACAAGCTCTTTAAAGGAAAGTTTTTAACCCCTTGGTGGTGGTGAATGTTAAATAAGGGTAACACTTTAAAGGTGGAGTTAACTATTTCCGCTGAACACAAAAGGATGTTCCATGTGCCTTTGGCGCTGGCTTTCATTTTAGAAATTTGGATTTGGACTTGAAGGGATACAAGTAAAAGCCGGCTAAGGATTGTGAACACAGCTCAACCAGGTACTATACCCTTTGGTCAAATATTTAAAGGACTCACATAATAGTGTTCATTGCCCAACATAGGTCTATCTTGGTAGTTCCTGGGGTGCGATTTATACAATAGTTGTTTATCCTGTGTCTGACCTTGCCTGTCCCTGTTATTTCCCATTGCTGCCTGTTCTGACTCCTGCCTGTATTTGACCATTCTCCCGGATCCTGATTTAAACCCACTACATTGGTATTCCGACTCAGCCTGTGACTTTAGCTATGCTCCTGCTTCTCTACTCTGTACTGTGCCGCCTTCTGGTATTCTGACTCGGCCTGTGATCTTTACTACGCTCTCGCCTCTCGATTTTGTACTGCGTTGCCTGATCTGTTATTGACTCAGCCTGTCCTTTGACCACTCTCCTATACTCCATTCCTGTTTGCTCGTACAGTTTCCTTGCTTGCCCATAATCTTCTCCTTGGTCCGATGACATTAAGATCTGGCGGCATCCAAGTAGCGGAGGGCTCCTCATGAAGAGAAAGGTGGTTGTTAAAGTTGTAGTTTGTTGTGGGTTCAGAATACTGTACCTAACATCACAGTGATTTGGGTCAATCTATGGCATCACATTTATTATCAGAGATATGAATTCAGATGTTCCATAGCATTTCAAAGAAATGACTATCTTTATTATTCCGCTCACCAGTCTTGCTGTATTCTGTTGATTTTATGAAATGAACAAACAAGGATCCTCATAAAGAATTTATCCCATGCATGATTATGCTCACTGAGGACAAGAGAGATGTCTCAGAACAACAGTAATCTGAGTTTCAAGAAACATGACCCTCAAATCAGAAAATAATGTTTTCTAGTTCGTATGCATTATTAAAGATAGCCTTTAACAGAAACCATGCATCCCAAAATATCAGCTATTTAGAATCTCATTTTTGTTTTTCAGGTGTGAAGCATTTTCAGTGCTAACTCAGCACATCATTATGTCCCCTGCAGCAACATAACTTTATGACCCTTTGTCAGGCCAAGCGGCACTTGTAGGTTGTAGTCAGGACCAAGGAGGAAGCAGTATGCAGAGAAAGTCCAATTTGTATTATGCAAAGGGTTAAGAGATTTTGTATTTGTTATCCAAGCAAAGATTGCGGCAGGCAGTGAGTAGCAAGACCTAAATCAAAGCAGGAGGCAAGGTTCAAGCGCTATGACATCACTGTATTGCGGTGGCAATGGGTGCTAATATGGAACAAAGCTCCTGATACCCTTTTACTGTAAGGTGTTTTAGGGAGAAGCAACTAGGAGATCAATAAATAGCGAGGATCCTGGTATCATACTCATACCGCGGACCCCCCTGCCCCCCATCCCCCAACACTAGCGGTACCTTCTTTTCATGTGGCTGCTGCAATTTGGGCAGGGGCCAAGGCGGAGATCCTGAAGTAGCGTATGCAAGCAGTGTCACAGGCTGCCGTGGGTGGTCTGGGACAGTGAGTTTTTTCCAGGTGTCCCACCAGCTCCTATTATCCCGCCCACCAGTTCAGTCCCACCCTGACTGTGCTTGATCTTAATGTAACAATAGGGTTTCATACCATGGGCCAGATTCACTTCAGTAAGAAAAAGGTTTATCACGTGAAAAGTCATGGACGAGATTCAATTTGAGATGGAATTCAATTCAGAAAAACTCAAGATAAACTCAATTGGAATCCATGGGGAAAAAATTGAAACCGAATTTGGAGAAACAATTTTCTCCTTGAATTGAATCTTGTCCATGACTTTTCACGTGATAAATCGTGAGATAACTTTTTCTCGCTGAATTGGATCTAGCCCCACGTTTGAAAACAACAAATTGGCGGCTCTGACACTCTGGTATCTTAAAGCAAACACATATAAATGACAATGTCAGATGGGCATTTACAGTACAGGCAATGACACTGTGTATTTTGAGAGTAAGTAACACTAGGGCTCATTTACATTTGCAAATGCAGTTGCTGTCCCTGCCATATCCCTGCAGTCAGCTTGTGTAAAAATGTGCTCCTTGCACTGCTCAGTTATTCTTTAGGGCTATGGCACATGGGGTGTTTTGACCACCACTACTACCCTCTGGCAGAAAGCAGTGGTAGTCAATATGCTCGCCCTACTTCTTATGGTATGTAATAATAAGCTCCTCTTCTACCCATGGCAAAATGCCAGTAGAGGTGTCATGTTGAGGGTTCTCTGTTTAAAACAGTGGCAGTAAAAATGCCATAGGCCCTAAATAGATTTAGAAAATAAAGAACCAAAAAGATATAAAAAGCCTCATATGCAAAACAAATAGTCTGTCTGACCCTGATTTTGTGATATAAGCATCTGATGTATGGGACATATAAGGCTGAACTAAGAATTTGCCACCCAAGAAGACTTTATAGTTGATTTCATTTGTATACACATAATGGAGTTTATTTCTTCCAAATAGTTCCATATTTGTGTCAACCGTTAAAGGAGACATATAGCTTAGATAAAACCCCATCATAATATTGTTGGCAATATTGAATAATGTATGGTGCTGGTTTGACTTTGGGCTAAAATGTAATATCTTAAAAAAAAAGGTCCCTTTATTGGAGCTCCCTATAGATCTGCTATGTTCCCTGTTTGTGCTTCAAATGAAAGGTAGGTGTGTTCTAAGGGTCCCTGCCAGAAGCATAGTAGCAGGGGGATAGCCAATCACAGCCCTTCAGTCACACAAGTAAAGACAGGTCGTGATTGGTGAATTTATTCGGCAGGCGCAAATTTGCGGCAAATTTTGTTCGTGAAACTTTGTTGCCGAAAGTTCGCCGGCGTCAAAAAAAAAATTGACGCTGGTGTCCAAAAAAACGGACGCTGGCGTTAAAAAAAAACGGGCGTTGGCGTCAAAAACGGGCGTCGGCGTCAAAAACGAGACGCCGGCGCAGTTTCGAGAATTTTTCGCAGTTTCGCAAATTTTTCTGCAAAGCGAAACGGCGCAAATTCGCCCATCACTAAAGACAGGCTTCTGTTCCCTATCAGTTCAGCCTAGCTGTTGATTGGTTCCTGTCAAGTACAGTTCAGTGTGCTGAATGCCCCCTGCACAGTCTGGGAAAGTAGGCAGCAGGAAATGGAACAGATGGGTGGGACTAGCAGGGTTTTTGCAGAAATGTTCAATAAAGTAACCAGAAACACCACATATTCAGTACTTTACTTCTCTATTTAAAAGAGTATAGTGCACTGGCAGTTTTTGTTTTTTACATTATATGTCGCCTTTAATAAATATCCGCCTCTGTCCTTTTCTTATCATATTCCCAATTTACTGTTGCCAATTACTTACGCTCTCAATTTGCCAGGTTATTTTCTTGAGTGCAATCGCCATGCCATCAGGCTAAGGGTTAAAAAGCCAGCCATGTGTAAGCCTTGATCTATATCTCTGGATTTGCAAGCTTTTTTTTCTCCTGCCGGTTTCAGAAATTATTTTTAATACCGCTAGATAACATTTAGCAGAGCTCTCCTGTGAATATTATCTGAGGGAATCAACAACAGCTATTGCTCTGCAGACAGGAAATCATTGAAAAGCTGAAGATATTTCCCTAGACATGTTTCTATATGGTGTATAATAGCCGGGATAAGAAGAGTAAAGTATCTTATCATCTATGTGGATTTCCTTCAACCTGGATTGCTTCATTCACTATTCTATTGGTGTTTTTGGTACAATCATATGCAAAACTTTCACTATGCTTATAGGGATAGGGATGAGAGCATAAGAAGCAGCAACACCCCATACAGTCCCAAATAGCAGCACATAAATGCAGAGGTTGAAGCAAGGAAAGAATTTGACAGATTATTTTATTATTGGGACTGCTTAACCAGTTAATCTGCCTCCATGAACTGCTGTTAAACTACAGCTCCCAACATTCCCAGCAGCTGTTATGCTGCAGTTCAAGTCATAAATAATACAAAGCATTCATTTCCACAAGCTCCACCACCATAATCAGTCCTGTCTACACTCTGTAATAGCAAGGGAAACATGTAACTGTAACAGCTAATGTATGTTATTAGCTTCCCGAAGGAAGAGCAAACCATAAGCAGTTATGATTTTATTTCATTAAGAGTTAATATGGTCTTGTTTGTGCATTGCTCCTGGTTACAAGCCAATTCATAAGGATGTAGGCGCATTAATGGACCCAGATGCCCCCAAGAAAAAAAACACATTTATGCTTTCACTGCTTTGCAATCAATACCAGAGAAATAATTATGGCTGTTTAAATCCTGAACAGAAGTAATATGGGAGCATGTAAGTTTAAAAAAAAAAACATCTACACTGAGTAAGTATAATGTCAGTGCATCTAATGCTATTTATCACATAGGGATATAAACAGAAATTTACAATGGTAAAAGCAAAGTGCATTTTTCAGATGCACCAAGCTAGCCATATTGTTTTACCTACGCTGCAGCATTGTTCCCAAAATTCTAGTATAATTGTGGGGATTGCATTACTTCTGACTCACTGTGTTCAAATAGCATTGGATTAAATTTAGTTTGGAGCAAGTCTGCTGTTCCTATGGGAATGGTGTTCAGGGTCTTTGGTCTCCATCTATTGGAGGAACGGAAGCACAAGGAGAATAGTGAACCCTAAGGTAACCAATGCCACAGTGGAGTTGTCAGGGAATGGGGACCCCATGAACAGGAGAAGTAAGTGATAGAATAGTCACTTTAATAGAACAAAGGGTTAGTCAGTAGAGCAGTTTTGCTCCACTTTGGATATTGTGACCTTCAGGTAGTGAAAACCATAGCCACGGCACAGTTTTCAGCACAGAAATGGAGACTGACACCACATTTTCACATTTAAATGCAACTTTGATGGCTTTTATTTGGCACAAAACAATGCTTCAGCAAACTTAAGGAGGTTTTCACGGCCCCTCACCCTCCTCCACTCAAGGAGGTCTCAAGAGGGAAGCTCTGAGGTGTAGTTCGACACCTTACTTTTAACTACATCTTACCTGTAGCTTAATTACCTGACTGCCTCTAGCTTGGCAGCTGAGCAAAGAATGGAAGCCCACCCGCTCTCTTCCATTCACTCCAGGGACCTATTATCCAGCTTTTCCTAAGCTGGTACACAAATTACACAGTTTTACTTGCCACAGCAACACTTTCCCTGGATTTTTCATTTCACCAGTCTACAACTGGTGAAATATACACAATATTGTGCCAGTTTCAACCACATATCTTACAATATGTAGTGGAGTAGTTAGTGTAGTAGCTCTGAAGCGTTAATATGTACGAGGCATTATCCTGTTTAGTGTAGAAGCCACACCCTAAAAAGGGACTCAAGTAGTGTTGGGACAATTTGTCCCATTTCGCTTTGCCATGAATTTCGCGAATTTCCAGTGAAATTCATGAAACGGGTGAAAAATTTGCAAAACGCCAATTTTGATGCCAGCGACAATTTGCCGGTGTCAAAAAAACTTTTATGCCAGGGAATTTTCGCCAGCGAATTTTCACGGGAAATGTGCAAATTTATTTTCCGGTGCCAAAATGCGGAAATTTTTTGCAAATTCACACCTGTCGAATAAATTTGCCCATCACTAGACCCAAGCTATCATTAATTCCTAGGTGGCATTCACCATTTCATTTAAAGGGCATGTAAAGGCAAAAAAATAAAATCCCATTTTTACTTTCTTTGATGAAAAAGAAACTTATCTCCAATATACTTTAATTAAAAAATGTGTACCGTTTTTATAAGAAACCTGACTGTATGCAGTGAAATTCTCCCTTCCTTTTACTGCAGTAGATAGGAATTGTCAGATGGTCCCTAACTGCTGAGCAGGGAAACAATCATACTTATGAACAGCAGGGGGAGCCCCCGCCTTACTTCCCAGCAATGCAGAACTCAAGCAGCTTTGTTTATGATGATCCCTAAGCAGCCCAGACCACACTGAGCATGTGCACAGTCTTGGTCTTGCAAAGATGTTTAACAAAGTTACAAGATGGTGACCCCTGTAGCCAACTTTGAAAGCATAAATTATGTGTTTGATTAGGCTTGTGGTGCAGTAAGTTCATGTTTATATTTAGTATACAAAATACAGCATTTCTAGCCTTATTCTATTTTAGACTTTACATGCCCTTTAAGTGTTACTTCTGGATAAGTCTATAGGACTCATTTACACAGCATAACCAGAGTTGCAGTTGCACAAATATTTGTCCAATTTATCCAAGATTGTTACTAGTTGTACTCCCATATAAGCTCAATGCCAGGGCGCTGAGGCGAAAGGCCCATTAACTAATTTTCGAGGTTGAGAAAAAAGATGCCATAAAACTCACCAAACGTTTTTTTTCTGAAATACTAGCTTAATTATGAAAAAAAAACAACAAACTATTCCCACATTGGTTTTTTTTTTCTCAAAAAAATAATTGCACACCAGCGAGAATCATATTGTTTCATTAATTATGACGCTAAAAAACTCAAATGTTTTAATGAACTGGGAAAATAAAAAAAGTTGTTAGAGACTTTTCCAATTGACATCTATTGAACTTCACCAGCTTTTACTTGCAGAGTTTTTCTTAGCAACTTTTCTCAGTCTTTTTCATTAGTAAATCCTGACTATTCATGGGGTAAGAAAATACTTGCGTATTTTTAGTGTTAACGTTTTTCTTCACATCCAATCACGGAAAAAACACTGACTTGATTTTTGATAAATCAGCCCAAAACGTAGGACAGACAAGTAGACAAGTACACATAAGGCTTGATGAACATTGAAATAATATAAAAATGGAGAAAAAAGTGGCACAGGTGTTGGGAGGCATTTCTTTGAGTACAGACAAAATGTGAGTCAGTTACGGGTGGTAGATTTTTTACTACCTCAGAGGGAGAGAATACAAGTCAGTTATTATAAAGGGAGTTGTTCTGGATAATGAAATTGGACACAGCTAATATAGTAATAAACGAGGACGTTGATTTGGGGAGGGTTGTTTACTAAAAGTTTTAGTGAATGACCAAAAAAATTACCAAATTCTCACACCCGATTTTACCTTATTTATTATTAAAAAAGCTTGATATAATCGGTTTGGGTTAAAACTCGATAAATAATTTTTATCCAAAATAGAATAAGGACCTCTGACGCTGACTTATACACAACTTCAGCAGTAGTGATGTGCGCACCTCCTATTGCGAGTGGCAGACGGGACTGGGTTGAGCTCTTCTTCCTGCTCTCCCTGCCCGCCACCTTACACTGCCAGCTTCTGAATTCTGGCTTCCTCTTTTATAGTTTTGCACTTGCACGCCCGCCCCTTTTGTGACATCATCGGTGGGGCGGCGCAGG
Organism: Xenopus laevis; assembly: GCF_017654675.1. NCBI lineage: Eukaryota > Metazoa > Chordata > Amphibia > Anura > Pipidae > Xenopus > Xenopus laevis. The sequence continues at coordinate 106,856,874 of NC_054377.1, forward strand.
TCTATAAAAGGAACCCGGAAGTCGTGGGTGGGCACGAGTGGAGGCAGGACGGGTTAGGGCAGGGTCGGACTGGCCCGGCTGAACACTGGGAAAAAAACAGGTGGGCCCCGGCCCTCATGGCCCCTGCTGGGCCAGACCCCCTCTCCCGATCTCCTGGCCCTACAGGTTTTAAAAAAAAAAAGTAGTTTAGTAGTAAGAGTTTAGTAAATAATTCCCTAAATGTTATTTCTTGTGAATTGTATCACTAATGCTATTCCATTCCTTTCAGGTAGCAGAAAAAGAAACAGAAAAGAGAGATAGAAAACTCATTTTGATTAGAAAGGTAGAAAAAGTCTGAAGGTAACAAATTGCTGTTTTCTTGTATATTATACACTGCATTATTTCCACTGTTTAGATATTACCACAAACCGGATGCTTATGAGATGGCAATATAGAACTATACAGACTTATAAGGATTTTATATGCTGGTATAAGGATTACTGTGTGCACTTTTGGCTGGGAAGGACACTAGGGGGCAATGTGGACATTGTGTATTTATACCCCAGGGGAACTTAATGTTCATTTTATGAAGGGAAGGGACACACCTCCCAAAATGCTGGAATTGGTGTGATGTTGGTGTCATGTAAAGCTACTAAATAAACACACACTCTTTGATTTTCTTTGAACTAGCAGATACTGAACCATATATGGAATTTTTCTTTCACTTTTACATAAGACCAGACAGTGATATGCTTATATATATGCTAACCTTACCATTTTGACTTATAGGGGTGTTGCTATGTCATAAGCACTGGGATTACCTTTGATAACAAGGGAAATATTATTTAAAGTTTTCATTCATCCCAAATTATGGGATGAACAAATCCAGAAGCTTATATATATAAGAAGAAGAAGAAGAAGTAGGACAGTGCCCAAGGCCAAGACTGCCATATTTTTCACCATGTAGAACATAGCATGAGTTACAGATCCATATCTAACAGTGACTCAGATTTAGTTTTGCACTAATAATATTCTGCCTTTATTTGCAGAAACATCACAGATGTACAGCTGCCTTATTAATGTAAATCATCTCCATCCACTTCACAAGATACCATGTAACAAGACTTACAACTTCTCAGTGGTTTTGATGGGTTGAATCCCTTATTAGATAAACCACCAAATAAAAGTGTGGTTGAGATAAACCTATAAAGACTTGTACATTATTTAGTAGCCTCTTTCCATGTTATATGTTAACACTGACAACCATTTAATATAGCTCTGAACTTTCTTTAACAGTCTGTGAAATGTAACTACCCACCTGCATTTGCCTGTTTGTATGGTGTGTATGTGAGAGCTTGTCTTCTCATTATTACATCTCCTATCCCATCAAAGTAAACGCCTCCGCTTCCACTTGCTCTGCCTCTTCCATATATGGGCCAGCTTTTAATAGTTCCAGTAGTGTCTTTTTCATCAATGGTGTTACATGACAGCATGTGTTAGGAAAGGATTAAGGCAAGATATTTGAAATGGCAACAAAGAATCACAACTGTTTTACACTCATATAAAAGAGCCTACTTAGAATGTTTAAAACTGCAACACAAAATCTGTACTGAAATCTCTTCCATCAAACAATAAATATTCCCTTGCCTGTAAAAAAAAAAAAAAAAAAAGAGAGAAGGGGTGTTATTTCTATTTTGTACAAAATGGAGATTAAACATGCCTTAAAACTACATAGCGGGGCCAATTATATCTCGCAGCTGAATTTTTCTGCTCTAGAAATATCGCCATTTTTTGGCAGAGCCACTCACACATCACAGGATTTAGGACTAAGCTGTGTCTGAGGCAAACTTCACAAGCGCTCAGTGTGGTCTAATGATACTAAGGTTCTTTTGATGTATAATTAGTTCATTGTCTCATCTTGTATCTCTTTGTTTACCAGCAACACAACAAGTGCGACGGGACTCCAAAAGTAATCCTCCCCGACAACTGTGAGCAGGATTAACGAGATCAGAGCATGCACTGGTTTTATTTCCCTAGCGTATTCCTCATGCTTTGAGCAGTGTTAAAAAGATTAGCGCAGAAGTATCCAGTTTGGAATTAAACTACACAAAGGGAGCAGATCCAACACACATAAACATGATATTCTGCTAGATTGCAAGCTCTAGCTGGTATGGTATTTAATTCCTACAATTATCCATTGCCCCCCATTGTGCACTATAAAAGTTTCTTCCAGGGTTTCTCTCATCTTATAACTCAAGTATTGTTATTGAATGTGCTGCTATTATTTCATAGTACTATAAATGCGACATGTTCTTATTTTAGCCTAGTGGCCTTACAGTACAAAGGGGATTTTTACCAAATGGTGGATTAATATGCATGTGTCCCCTGATAAGCAATTTCAGAGGGTTTGCATCTTTTTACTTTCGCTTCTTTTTAAGCTGCTGTCCAACTATTTGAAATACCGTTCTAAAGCTGAATAGAGCTGAATGTTTTTCATTAATGCAAAAATAGGAAGTAGTGAGATGAGCAAAGTTTGTCCAGGCTTAGTAACCCATACCAAAACCAGCATGGGTGCTTTCATTATTCTAAATTAATTTGACCATCAAAAGTTAACTGATTGGTACAGGAACCTTGTAGTTGGCACATGCTTAGAGAATGCATAAAATACAGGGCAACTTTGCTCTGCACCAACAACAGGTGCAGGTGCTATTTATACTGACATTGACTGAGACAATTTAGCAGCCATTGCCTTGTACTTTTATCTATTACTGAGAGAACACATTAGTATTCAATGTGGTAATATCAATTTTTAAAACATGTACAGTACATTGCCCACCCTTCATTAATACTGGTTATAGGACACCCTAGCACAATACAACCCTCTTTCATGTTTTTATTAATCTTCCTGTTCTAGTTGTGAACACCCTTTTCTTATCATTTGGTGGTCAAAAGATCAGAACCTGAGCACAAACACATTGGAGACCAACATAATGAAACAGCTTAAAGAAATATGTGAGAATGCCACACTGGGCTGTTTCTCTGCATATGTGTATAAGCATCTCTGCTCCTACCTCTTAACTTCTCTATCTTCACCTGGGGCCACTGTGTTGGCCCAAGTGCAGCCTAAAAGTGGATTTCAGTGCTGAAACACACAGTATGCATTTTTGCACCAACCGAGGCCGAGCTGATGTTCATGGAGCCATAGGCCAAGAATCAGACCCATGTGGCATTAGCCAGGTTTAAAAGAGATTTGTCAAAACCTTCAAAGAGAAAGGATGTGACAATGAATAGTCAGACATAGGTAACAATAGAGGCAAACATGTCACGAGTATTGCACAGCTGATAGCAGAGACTATACCTTGGAAGTACAGCAAAGAACATAAGCCCTGGAGATCACAGAGAAAAAAAATAATCTTAGAGGGGTTCACTATGAGCTCAATACAATGTACATATGATATTGATACTGATAAAATAAGTAGAATACATGGAGCAGGATTATGGACACCTGTTGTAGACAGTACAGACACCCTCATGTGCCCTGTTACTACAATATGTCCTTGACTGGTGAAGTGCCGAAGTGCCACCGGGGTACTGACCCTTCCTAATTACTCATTGGAGCTCCAGTTGTTCAGCTAACTCATATACTCATTGCTCACCCCACAGAACTCCCCCTTAACACTTATTGGCCAACCATTGTAGTGCTGGTGGAATTGATTTAGACCTTGGCACTTCTCTGAGCTCAGTCAAAGAGACCTGGTCCACAAAATAATCCCCTATATCTTCTTTCAGGGCAATCACCTCCCGATTTCCCTGATTAATACTGAGGGACCACCTCCTTCTCAAACCATTCACTCTGAAGGAATTCCCTGTTCCATCTTGTCATCTGATATTTGGAACAAGTAATGCCAATAAACCATTATAAAACATAATATCAATCCCTCTACCACTCCCCATTATGCCTGTGTTCTTGCCATGAGAAATGCGTTAGTTTATTAGTCGTGTGTATAGGCAAAATGGAAAGGCAATGCTGGAATTAAAGCCTCCTCTAGGTGTTAATTCCAAGGTTCCCTTGCATTCATGCACCCTGTACTTTGCAATTTGCACCAAGTATATGGACCCAAGTACCTTTGTAATTTCAAGTCAGCTTTTGTGCACTTTGCACATGGCATTAGTAATTGAGCCCTGCGGTGTATAAGTACATATATGCCCATTAATGTGCCACATTTTCCCACTAAATAGACTGCATCTGTCACAGTGTATGGAGGACTGGGGTGGATTGCCATAAAATAAGTCAGATAAATGCTTTGATGTGACATGAAAGTCTATTGAGCTATTATCTTCTACTGTATGTCGCCTGACATGAAAGTCAGAATTTCCAAGAAGGCCTTTTAAGTAATTAACAAAATGCAGCATCCTAAAGCAATGAAATGAAGACACATCCAATTGTGATTTAATCTCTTATATTTTAGCTTTCTTTTATGGAATAAAGGAAATTGTAGTGTGGACACAATGCTGGGTATTTTATTACCGCGCTATTTATTATTCTTAGTGTTTGCTGTAAAGTAAACACCAAGAAATAATTACCAAGTTGTCTGACCTGTCATTTCAGTTAATGAACAGTACAACATCCAGAGTAATTATGACTGCAAAGAAATCCAGTGTGTAAGGATATACCTGTAGTTCACATTACCTATAATGAGCACATTGCAGAGAAGGAAATTATTTTTGAAGTTACAATAGACTTGCAATCTTCTCTTAAATGAACATTAAATACCAAAGTCGTTTATTATAGGAGATATGGCAGATGTTAAGTAAAGGGATCTATTGTGTTGTGTGCTTGCTGGTTCCCCCTGATTTATGAGGCAAGTTAGGGGATAGGTAGAAGTCAGAAAGGGGGAGGCACTTAGGCACTGCCCACCCTATGAGTGCTGCACTGACAAGTTCAGAAAATTAATGGAAGAGTCAGAGGTCTCTGCTCATTCTGTGTATCTGATCTGGTTTTGCTCTGCACCTAGTACTGAGGGGCAGGTATAAGTGCCACTGTTGCACTCTGAGTCCACTGGGACCCCCCAAACATTTGCATCTGAATGATGTGAAATTTAGGGGATGGGATCATAGGGTCCATATGCCCCTCATGAAAACAACGCTGTCAATTGCAGGCAACACTGTATTCATGGGGGGGGGCAGATTTTCAGTGACCTGTGAAAAATTTTCAAGCTGTAGAGCAGGGTACAAAGTGCAAAAAATATAATGGATTGTGCCTTGTTTCTGGACTGGGAGTCAAAATAGGTCCTGCCATTCCAAGTCCACAGAGGCCCAAACAGCCCCTACCAGCCCACTATATGGTAGCTTTCTATGGAACCATACAGCAGCCCCTCTGGCAAGTGCCAGAACTCACAGATTGCCAGTCCGGCCTGCTTGAATGTAATAAAAGTTAAATCTCAGTCAGCTAAACTTGAAGAATTGTCTTGTTTGAGCTGAAACATTGTTTGTTGTCAGAGATCTGAGCCATGTGATACCAGACTTTTTAAACTAGATTCTTGGAAGGTTCTGTGACTTCAACTAATATTACTCAAACCAGTTGATAAGTGGAGAACTTTACACACGCACCTTTTTATTCCCATTAAAGAAGCTTGGGGAGTACTGATCACTTACATTGCTACAAATGTATTGGGGCCCAATGATCTGGAGAGCAGTGGAAGTATTGTCCTAGGAGTTGTCCCAGGTTGGGCAGCTAATGGTGAGCTCAGAAGCTAGCCTTACCAGTTTCTTTAAACAGGCAGGAGCACCAGTAGCATGGCAGCCTCCCTCCTTCCCTATAGGTTCAGGTTTCCCTGTGTTGAAGCTTAAATAGCATTTGTTACTGTAAGTTGCGTGAGTTACTGTGTAGTCTCTGGCTTGTGGGAGGAGGTGGATGACCTTGTATGAGGACTTGGATAGGAAACAAGATCCAGGCTTCAGGTCTGGGCTCAGGGTTGGTCCTCTTGGAGGATTGATGACATTGTTTCACTGCTGTTTAATGTTTGTAGTACAATCAGTTCTGTTACAATAAATTACAGTTCTTTATATGTGTTAATTTATGTTAACTATCGTATTAATAAACAACTGCAGCTATTTATTCCCTATTGTGTTGTCCAGTAATTATATGGGGGTGCAAGGAGGTATGAGGGTTACTGTGGGTCTTGACATTACTTTTATCAAGCCTTTCTGTCACACACACACACAAGCTAAGAGAAGCAAACTGTATCAGTGCATCACTGACAAAAAATGCACCAATTACATACTGTGCGTTTGTCTGTTCATATGCTGGATGCATAACAAATCTGGCCTAAATAATATCACATATTGAAAATGGAAAAATGGAAACATTCCAGTTAGTAGATTTCAATACATATTAGCAGGTTTTGCTTCAAGTTTGACATAACCCATTTCCCAGTACCCTAGCACTTTACCACATCAGACACAAACACAAAAGCTTAATACTGCAATCAATCCACTTTTGATGTTACTTTTCCAAACAGGAGGGGTCAGAGATTTCTTGTATCTCATCTGCGAGCCTCGCAAAAGGTTGTGTAATATGATTAGGATGAGGAGTCGCCCTGACATTGGATTTTAATGGTAAGAAAGCTGTGTCTGGGGCCTGAATATAGTAAGGCCAGATTTGATTATGGATTAGCAAATTGATGTTTAGAACCATCTGCACCAAACAGCACAGAATATAAAAGCATTATCGTTTCTTATGTTGATGGTTAAACTCAGCTCTTAATGTGAGCTTACACAAACTCTTACATGATAATGGTATCTATTAAAAGAGCCATTCACTTTCTTTATGCTTGTTATATAAAACAGTCGATATGTATTAACTCGGCTGACGCACTAAGATCTGAAATTTGTTCAGTTACCTCGAGATATACAAACAAGCAAAGAGCAAAGACCTAGTATGGCATTGTGTTATAATTTGATAATGCAGCACAGTAGCCTTTATTGGCAGATCAATAAGGACCCATAGTTAAAAGGTCTCCTGCACACTGTAACCTTAAAAGCACTTCTCACACTTAGAATTTAGAGGTTGTATACAGGTATAGGATCTATTATCTGGAATGCTTGGACCAGGGGTTTTCCGGATAAGAGTCTTTCCATAATTTGGATCACAATATCTGTCAAAGTCTGCTTAAAGTTAATTTAAACACAAAATAAATAGGATTGTTTTGCCACCAATATGAATTCATGCAGTTCAGTTGGGATTAAGTGCAAGGTTCTGTTTTATTAACACAGTGAAAAAAAGAAATCATTTTTAAAAATGAGAATTATTTGCTTGAAATGGACTCCATGGGATATGTCCATCCCTTAATTCGTAGCTTTTTGCATAACAGGTTTCATTATAACAGATCACATACTTATATATAACAAATCACATTATATATCCCTTGTGAGAAGACGTGTATGGAGATAGCAAAACGTTAGAGCAATGTTTTTTAAGGAAAATTTCTTAATCAGTCCCTAAGAAACCATCTAGCAACAAGATTGACAATGCTGTAAAGGAGACATATTGAAAAAATGAAAAAACCCTAATTATGTAAGCAAGTATGGGTATTATATGGTGCTACTTTTACATGGTGCTAAAAATTAATATTATCTTTAAAATAGCCCCTTTATTAGAGCTCCCTATAGATGTTCTCTGGTCCCTGTCCTTGTTTAAAATGAGGGGTGGGCGTGTCCTAACAGTCCCTTCCAGAACCACAGTAGGAGGGGGACAGCCAATCACAGACCTGCAGTCACACAAGCAAAGACAGACTTCAGTTCCCTATCAGGTCCTGCTAGCTGCTAATTGGTTCCTGTCCTACAGTGAGCTTAGAGCCGTCGGCTCCCCTGCACAGCCTTGGAATTCAGGGAGCAGGAAGTGGAAGGGATTATTCGATTTTTTTGCAGACATTTTCAATAAATCAGCCTGAAACACTAACTTTTTAAGCAAAATTCTTCTATATCTAAATGAGTATAATGCACTGGTACTTTCTTATTTTTAAGACAAAAAGTCTCCTTTAAAGATTAGTATTACTCCTCATGAACATGCCTTCTTTTGAAGGTTGTAGTTTCCCATTTGCTGGCTACAATTCAGTCTATACATTTCCTGTAGTGACCATTTTTGTTACAATTTGTAGACCACATGCTTATAAAACTCCAGATATGGCACACACCTAATAAGGCTAGGGCAACACAGTCTACTATATTGCAAAGCATAGTCCTATTTAATGTGCCACAAAATCTTTGGGACTTCTCCCATTGATTTTTATGCAACCTTGCCAGATCTGAGATGCCAGATTTTCAGAATCTGACTTTTTCCATCCTCGGGGTATAATAAATCCTGAAAAATGTGTGGTTTTTTTTCACTAAAAATTCAGATTTTATACAAAGAGAACAACAAATTTTTCAGATTTTTGGCATTTGGAGTTTAGTAAATCACCCCTTAGTCTCTCTAGCATATGAGCGATTACAGTCAGCAAAGGGGGATGTTGCCAATAAAGTATGTCCTAGTTGGTTGTTAACAACATAATAGACAGAAGATTGTGTTCTATAGCACACACATAGGGTTGCCACCCGGCCGGTATTTTACTGGCCTAGCTGGTAAAACACCTGCCAGGGCCGGGGCCGGTATTACAAATTTACCGGCAATGTAGCAGCCGGTAATTTGTTCTACCCTTTACAAACGCCCTTGCCCTTCAGTGAAAACCTACATTTTCTTTGGCTTCTGGCGATGTGGCCCCGCCCCTTTTGCATCACGGCCCATTGGCTCCGCCCCTTTTGTGTCACGGTCTGCCCCTTTAGTTCGCGCCCCCACCACTGGCCAGTAATTCTTTTTTTAAAAGGTGGCAACCCTACACACACACTAGGTTTTGGTTGTCATAATGGGGTGTTGAAAATGTGTTTTAATGAAGGTCAATCTGTAAAATGAAAGAATGTGACCATGGTCGTGGATATGATTCATGTATGAATGTGGTCATTGCAAGCATGTTAGTTCTGTTACAGGGAGTTAGTAGAAGCAAAATATACTGTAAGCAAGCACAAGCTTCAGTGGTATACTATGTAAAAGTATGTAATATCAATGTATGTAAAAGTATGTAATATCAATGCATGTTGCTAGGGTAATTAGGACCCTAGCAACCAGGTCGCTGAAACTGCAAACTGGAGAGCTGCTGAATAAAAAGCTAAATAACTCAAAAAACAATAATAAAAAATAAAAAACCATTGCAAATTGTCTCAGAATATCACGTTCTACATCATACTAAAACTTCATTTAAACATGAACAACCCCATTAACTTGTTGCTAGGCTCTCACTTTCAATAGCAATCAATTCTGAAAGATAGACCGAAGTTGAATAGGAGAGTGAGTGAAAAGAAATATATATGCAATACAAACTATTAGCCTTAGGATGAATTTGTTTTCTGGTTGTTGGGTGTCAATGGCCCCAGCAACCAGAGAGAAAGGCAAATAATTCATAAACCTGGAGAAATAGAAGAAATGAGCACCAGTTGCAAATTGTCTAAAATATCAACATATATCATATTAAGGGTTAAATTGCACAGGAATATTCTTTTATGAAGGAGGAGGAGATACTTGTTGTTATTAGGCAAATAGCACAGGTAGCATAGAAACCACCCCCGTGCCTCTTGTCATTGATTTGAATGGAATAATCTAGTGGAGAATCTCTACTTGTACCACAAACCTTATTGAGCCCACATTCATTGTTAAATAAGAATGTAGAGAATTAGATTTTTTTGTTTTTAAAAACAAAATCTCCATCTATTGGGTTTATATTCAACACGTGGCATGTATAAAGCTATTTGAATGAGCCTTAATCCTTCATTAATTAGCTTTCGTCAGGTTATTGACATTAAGGAGCTCTATTTTGTCGGCAGAGACATCTCTATAAGAAACACGCACTTTAACAGGGTCTTTTCATTAATGAGGCTGTGCCACTGGCAAAGAACAACCTGTGGAAAGTAATTGCCAAACATGGCCTGAACATTCATGTTTGCTTTGTTATATGAAGAAGAAAAAAAAGATTACCAGTTCATAGGGAACAGCAGCGTTTATGGTTACTGAGAGGATGGGGGGGGGATCGTCCCATATTATAAAATCTTCTCTTTTTATTTAACTCTGTCAACATCAACTCATTATTTTCTTTGATAAATCCATTACTTTCTTGTACAAGTTATGGTTTTTATTAGCAGACTTGTATTTTCTCTGCTGTGCTTTCAAAAGGATCTCCGCAAATAAAGAGGATAAGATTGATCCTATTTGCCTAACATCTGGGCATTTCAGAGGAAAACAATGTTATCTTGGCCTGCTCCTGAGAGAGCAAAAGTTCTTAATTAAAAAGACTGAAAGGAGAGGCCTCTGGGCGCTGAGGTGGCATCCAAGAGCATAATAAAGCTGCTCAAGTGGGCAATTGTATGCCAATGTTTTGGGATAGTGCACACTAAAGGGGCTTTTTATCAAAGGTCGAATTTTAGAGCTACAGTATGTGAGGTTTTTTTTAAATGAATGAACTTGAATGGTTTCTAATTTAAGAAAAAACTCGAATGGAAAAAACTTGAATCAGCGAGGTCGGGGTTAACAACCCGAAAACTCGAATTGAAAAAAAACTTGAATCAATCAAACTGATTGAGTTTTCGAGCGAAACCCACCAGAAAAAAACTTGAACATAATGAAGGCTACAAACATCTTCAAATGGTCCTCTGATATTGACTTCTACATGACCTTGACAGATATATTTGGATTCGAGCTATTTCTAGGGTCGGGGTATAATAAATCTAAAAAAAAAAAACCTGAAAAAATTATTTTTGACTCAAAAATAACCTTGAAAACGCAAATTTTTTGTGGAAAACACAACTAGACCCTTAAAGGAGAATTCAACCCCCCACAGTGATAAGTCCCCACTGGCCCCCCTCTGCTGACCCCCCTTCACTGGCCCCCCTCCCTGCCTCCCCCCTGCTAAGTGTTACCTCGTGACAACTGCGCATGTGCCATAAGTGACGGAAATTCCGAAGCTCCAGAAGAAGACCCCCATCTTGAAGATGGCGCCCGTGAGCCATGAATCTGCATGTGCGGTCAGAAATCCTACAGGGGACCCAATTCTGGGGTAACACTTGGTTTGTTAACCCTCAACTCGCTTATTCGATTTTTTTCCATTGGAGTTTTTTGCAAAATAACAAAAGTGAGTTCATTCGAGTTCATTTAAGGCATATACTGTAAAACTCTAAAATTCAACCTTTGAGAAATAACCCCCTACAAGTTGAATGTAAACTATCTTGATAATACCCAGCACTCTTATTACCATAGTTTACTTTGTATGACTGAGCTTCCCAGAGGTTTTCCATAACTGTTTCTTGAATTTGAATCTAAATCACTTTATAAACATACTTCCTTTCTCTTCATTTGGTGGGTCACATTTATAATACTCAGTTCTGTAAGGCAGGCATGTCCAAAGTGCGGCCCGGGGCCCCTTTTCAAATTTACACCGGCCCTCAGCCTCCATCATGAAATTAATAATAATGAGGCCCCCCAGCACAGTGCGATTAGGAATCCCATAGCAGTAATATTAAGGCACATTAGTGAAATGATCTGGCACGTAGAGACGCACTGTTTTCGCATACTTATTTAGGGCTGAGGGTGTCAATAGACGTAATGACGTGCCAGTACAGTAAACTACATTCCAGTACGTGTCTATTGCTAACTTCTTCAGCACACAGGCAGCAGTATAGACCAAGTGGCAGATCATTTCACTAATGTGCACAAATATTACTGCTACGATTACTTGATTCCTGTAATTAAATGTTAATGGTTCAAAGAATGTCGGGCTGAATGGTCGGCCCCCACACATTTTCACCTCACCAAATCTGGCCCTCATTGCAAAAAGTTTGGGCACCCCCGTGTTAGGGCATTAAGAACAATTTGTGCAAGTTTGGAATTTGGCTTCACAACCCATGGAATAGCACTACAGTATCTGGCCTGCCTATTGCGGAGCACATTCCTCATTAAACATGTGCTCATTTAACCTAAACTCCCGGGTGAACAAGAATTTCAAGTAACCAGGGCTTTACACCAAGGCAATACTGTGATTACTGTAACTGGGTGCAAGAGCAGCAGCAGTATCCAGTAAGCATTAATGCTAATAAATTGCAACAGAACCCCAGCAATGCTCCAATACTAGTGATAGTAATGCACCATTAAACTCTAAAACAGAGATTTCCAATCTGCAGCAATGGCAGCAGCGGTCCTACCTAAACTGGAAGTCTGCAGGTCTGCCCCTGCCAAGCTACAAAACAGGCATCTTAAAGAAAATAAGAAACCCCACTTAATTAAATAAATGAAAATAAGACTGTGGGACATTCCATTACAGCATGTATTCATTTAAAGCAAATATTCCCAAAGCAGTTTTTTAATGTAACAATTTTAGTCAAATTGCATTAATATATTAATGTATATTTTAATATCTGCAGAATGAGTACAATTATTTTAATTAAACTTCTCGTTTTTTCTGCTAGCCCACTTGTAAACGGAGCTGCAGAATAATAATAAAAATGAAAGCGTTTTATTTCCTAACAATTAAATCCAAAACAGACTACAAAATGCTTCGTCTTCGGCAATTATCTCTAATAATGCAAACAAGTTCTTTTTAATCCCTTTCTCTCCCTATACGTGAGTTTGTTTAGTCTCGTGTAGCTCAGATTGGTGGATTCCCTGTCGTAGCTGAATGATAAATAATTCATAGTCTATAACGTGCAAATAATTAATCCACTTGGCACCTACCAAGCCAATAAGTAAAAGTACAGGTTTTTTTTATACTTGTTATATGACTAATCAGCATTTTTTGCAACCAAAAAGTCCCCTGCTAAACTCTGATTTTATTTGTTTCGTAAGGGTGAAAGGCATCCATTAAGTTAATATAACCAACACAATTACTTGAATGAGTGGTGGTCCAAGGTCACGCTGACTAAAACACCCCCACAAAGCCTAGTTGTCCTGATGCATCCCTCTCATTTGTAATTGCCTTCAAGAGAATATAACTCCCAAAATATGTCACCAACCTTAGTATACATTGGTTATTGCAAAAAAAAAAAAAAAAAAAAAAGCCTATTGTATAAAGAGATTTTATTTTTCATCTGGGAATAAATGACAGTTTGAAGAGATTAGGTTTCAATCAGAAAGCCATATAAGGGGATAAATAATTTCCCTAGAAAATTAAAGCGTTCTCTGAAACAGAGATTATATACAAACCAAATGGTTTTAGTTATAATGAATAATTAACCCTATGCTTGAAAGCTATCTTCAGAAATCATTTCATTGGTCTTTTACATCGGGAAGCTGATGGACCTTCTGGTGCACACTGGGAAAAGCCTGAGATGGCTCTATTACTCTCAGACCTATTAGAAAGCCATAATTACTGCACCTAAAAATTACATGTAAGATGCTGATGTTCATTAAATTTGATAACAGCTTGATCCATTCAATAATCGTAACCGTCTCATTGTTCCAAGAGCCCTTGGAATTTATTAAGCAACATGAACGAATTGTCAGTCATTTAATGCCCAAACTGAAAAAAAAAATAAGAGGGAAACAAAAGAAATAGAACAGTGCACAGTAAAATAAAACTATAAATCATCTGCATGGATGTAAAAAAAAAGTAATTTGTTTATAGGTAACACTGGAATCGGCACTTGCAATTCCATGCATATGGAGAGGTGTTCTGTAATACCTCTAATTATCAGTGTGCAATAAATACCTCATTAAGCTTGGCAGGGGTGTAGATAATTAACATTTAGCTACAGAGTTAGCAAGGGAGCAGAGGCAGCATATTTAGGGCTATGACAAAAAGTACCGTAGCTATTTTGCTGACCTTAAAAGGTTATTTTAATCCCAGGTGAGGGGTTTGATTTTTTTTTTTTTTATAGTTCTTAATGTGGTAGGTGTAATATAATGTATATAGATATATAGAACAAGAGATAGAGAGAGACAAGAGCACTCCAGAATGAATCCATAACCTGCCTGGGTACAGGTAAAAGCAGCAATGTAACCGAATAAAACATTACACAACAGGACTAGTGATGGTTAAATCTGACCCGTTTCAATTCGCTACAAATTTGCGAAACGGAAATACGCAGAAATGCATTGAAGTCGATGGCGACAATTTTTCTTGGTTTTTTTTGACAAGCAACAATATTTTTCACCCATTGGAGTTTATGGGCGACATTATTGTGGCAAAACTTGGTTAAAAATTTCGCGATCGCTGACATGGGACTAGACAACGAGAAAAAGTGTTAATTAAAAAAAAATCAACATTTCAGTCAACACTTGACATTTTAGTGGTGTTAGAACCTAGGATTTATTTTAAAAATCCCAATATAAAAAGTACCAAAAAAAAAAAAATGCTGAACGGTGTGCTCAGAAATACAAAAACCTCTTATACCTCAAAAAATTATAATGACTGAAAAAGGTTGAATAGGATCAGTGCAGCTCCCACTGACTTCTACAGGCCCGCGACTGCTTTTACTTGCCGAAGTTTTGCATGCGTTTTTTGTGTTTTTTACATTTTATAAAGCTTGAATTCTTGGAATAATTAAAAAAAAAACATGAATTTTTAGAGAAAAAAAAAAAATTAGAAAATTGTAATGTTCATAAAATAGACCCTATAATGTGTGACATGGCCTACCTCAGGGAGAAAAACAACAGATGCAAAGATCCCAAGGCAGAAGCCTCATTCTTATAGTTCCTTTGCACCCGAGTACAGTAGAACCCCAACGGTATGTTTCCCAGGAGACTGCGTTAAAAAGGCGTCAATTCCAGGAAACCATTTTTATCTGATAGTCCTTCACGCAAAAAAAATATCTCTTGGCAACAAATGTCCTATTTTATGTGATGTTTTCATGCTATAGTTCTGATAGTTCTGTAGAAAGCAATGAATGAAATTTGACCCTGGTTTATGTAAGAACTAAAAACATTGTATTCTACACAACATTTGTATTTACTGCTATGTTAACACTTCCCTATAGTCCAATTTCAACTCGAACGGATGCCCCTTAGCTACACTACAATATTAGTAGTATCGCATCTAGAAAACATACAATTTGTACCAGTGTAGCTTAACAGTACAATACAATGCACACAAATACTTTTGGTTTTGGGTTTTACTAGTCCTTTAACTGACCGTGTTCTCCTACTTGGTCTGTCATTTCCTCAATTGTGTGTTATGGATTTTTAATATATTTAGTCTTCCCTGAAAGTTTAAGTATAATCTTTAGGCATCAGTCATACCTAAATGTAATTACAACACATACTTCAGCACAACAACAAAAGGTAATCTGCAATGTTCTATAAATATTCGTAGCATTAAGAATTAAAACTCAAAAGCCTTTGTTTAAGGAAATGATAGCTTTGCACTGCCTTATATTCAGCTGCTCCCTCCTTCTAACCACAGGAAACGTGTGAAAATATTCCATCAGAAATATTTGCTGTTTATCTCCTTAAATCCCTCTGTCCTTTACAGATTCCCCACAGCCCTAGAGACGATCTTTATTCATCCACTGCTTTGAAATGTCATTGCTCAAACAATTAAAAAATACATTTTTCTAAAGGGAATTCTCTATGAAAACATTAGACGATAGTGGAAATCATTTGCAATTCTGCATTTTATTCCGGCAAACTGTCTACATTTAAAGTGAAAGAGAACAAAGACCATTTTTAATATATATATTCATCTTTGTGAAGAAGGAAAGGTAGCTAGCAATTATTTATTATTTCGCCTAAAATTCATAGCTGTAAAAGGGCAGGTTGAAATTCAAACATCTCTTGGTGCATTTACTGCAGGTCTCCTGTTTGTGCCTGTTGGACCAGTAAGAATCTGCCACCCCCAGTGGCAGATTATTGATTATTTATTATCTGCGAAGTGCTTCTTGCTTAGGGGCCAAGTCTACAGCATTTTTGAAGATGTGTTGTATGAATGGTGTGTATTACTATCATAGCTCCAGTCTGGTTGAGCTAGAAAGCTGTCACTTTGCCAGGCAGACTTTAAGAATTAGTGATCAGCAAACTTTTTCACCAGGTTTAACCGCAAAATGACTCCAATGATTGAAAAAATTAGCTGAGCATCAAAGATTTATTGCACAGTTTTGCGAATTTTCGGTGAAGCAAAACTGATCAGATTTGCCTATCATTAATAAGAATGTATTAAACTAAAGGGTGGGGTGAATGGCCAGCCCCTTGGCATGCTAATTTGGGTGGATACAGGGGACTTAGCTTGCAATCTTCATACAGTCTCCAGAGTGTCACAAGGCTGTAATAAATTATGTTCACAAACCTGCTAAAATCAATATGCACTGACTAACAATTAGAATGTGCTGATGTGATTATCAATTAATAGATTTCTCTGCTACTGTTAAAAAGACTTATTCTGTACTCCACCATGCTATCGGCCCAAATGTATTTAAAAGTGATGTTTGAGAGTTGAGAGCAACCGTGACAGAGTTGCTGCCATGGTTCCTGTCTGGGGAACTGGCCTTTTCTATGAGGGTTTCTATTTTCATACTTTCATCATAGGCAACCTCCATATTCAGTAAGATGTTGTGCCACTGGTTATGTTGTGTAGCAACCCTGCTATTTGGAAATCTAAAAACAACCAGTGTAATTAAGCTTAATGTCTCACCTTTAACAATCTGCTGACCAGCTTAACATGACTATATAACCCTTGACATTTATTTATTTATTTATTAAACTTGTAATTTCTCCTTTGAAAATAATGTATCTCTCCCAGTCTAAGGTTTATGTGCACCAACAATGAATGCCATTGTGTTTTCTATTGCAATAATTACAGTACTGGCAAAATGTGTTTTTTTTTTTTAAGAAATGGATTAGTTAATATAGCTCCCCCAGCAGAATCCTGCAGTGAAATCCATTTTTCAACAGAGCAAACAGATTTTCTTTATATTTAATTTTGAAATTTGATATGAAGCTAGACATGTTTTTAGCTTCCCAGGTGTCATCAGCCATGTGACTTGTGCTCTGATAACCTTCAATCATGCTTTACTGCTGCACTGCAAGTTGGAGTAATATCATCCCCCCCTTCTCCCCAGCAGCCTATCAACAGAATAATGGGATGGTAACAAGATAACAGCTCCCTGACACCAGCAATTCTAAAAATGCTGTCATAACTCAGCTAGCAGTAGATATGATAACAGCACTCAATAGTTAAACTCCAAGTCCAGCTAACCCAAGTGGTGACTCCATCAATAGAAAAAAATAAAATAAAAGTCGGCCAGTGATGGCCTTTAAGGGCTGGGGCCCACTTGTTTTTTTCCCGGTGTCCCCCTGGTTCAGTCTGACTCTGCATAGGGTGCAACTTTAATCCTTTCTCTTGCACAAATTAAAAAAAACTTCTCATCAGCAAGAGCATACCTTTACCATTCAAAAACATGAAGCTGTGCACTCTGTTTTCTGACTCTCAAACTCATGTTAGATAATCCAGCTGTGTAAAATGAGGGTCCATGTTCTCTATCACTGTGCTTTAAGAGAGTTGTGTACTATATATATGCTTTTCTAATTATAGTGTTCTATTGTTTACCTGATATTCTGGAATTTAACAAAACTGTTGATCGTTTTTCTCAATTTTTGCCATTTGTATTTTCTATTATTAGATGAATGCTTTCTCTGCAATGCAATAGGAATGTTGCCATAGATTGCCACATACTGTTTTATTTCTGATGTTATGTGAAAATGTGATCAGTGCGTATTCAATAATTATATCCAATATATCATTGAAAAAATGAGTGCGATTGGCATGGCAATACACTTTGCGAAGGATCCTCAGTCTTTTTCAAGAGAGGCTGTGCCTCAGTGGGGAATAACTGTGTCCTCGACTTTGATATGAAATACACCTTATAGGGAGGCTATAATGATCCATAGTGTCTTCTGAATGTTAAAGAACATTGTAATGATCAATTTTAAAGCTAATAATACATGATATGTTCTTGCTGGGTAATCCCTTGGTAAAGCTAGAAGAACTTGTACCATTATCTTGACAACTGACCAGCAGAGGTCACAGTTTTACTGAAGTCTATGACTAGTATGATTAGGGGTGGTGTTATAGATTCCACTTATGTGATTAAATAACTATTTGCTGATAGATAAGATCACCCAGACAGAGAAGTTTTAATTTATGTTTATTTTCTTGGGCAGCATCCAACAAAATACAGTAAATCATCTAACAGATGTTAAGTACATAAGTAATTAGCTGTTTCCTAATCGTGGGAGCTGAGAACTTAACCTTGCTTGGTATTTCTGACATCAAACTGATTTTCCTTATTTGCATGTAGTTTGGATTAAAAACACTTATCCATGAAGGTCCACCCTTCAATATATTAGCACTCTGAATGAATGACTCAGTGGAGGCAATAATTCCCCACAGCTCTTGTCAAAACACATACACACGCAATCATACAAATCCTGAACTGTGCGCAATAGTATCTTGGACCAATCTTCAAGAAGGAAAGCCTCCATCATTAAGGTCATAAAACTACTCTTGATTTGTGTTTACCCATATGTAGTAAGACATCATGGAAATTTGAATATCAGGACAGTGCTTGCACCACATGGTGTACCTAGTTAAGTCTCTGTCTATCCCAGGTAGTAAAAAAACAACTTCATCAGGAGTCTATGCCATCACAATATTAACAGAAAGAGAATGCCACAGTCTAATTACCCTCATTGCAAAAAAAACTTATAGGGGCACATTTACTAAGCTCAAGTGAAGGATTTAAAATAAAAAAACTTTGAATTTCGAAGTATTTTTTGGGTACTTCGACCATCGAATAGGCTACTATGACTTCGACTTTGATTCGACTGATTTGAACTAAAAATCGTTCGACTATTCGACCATTCGATAGTCGAAGTACTGTCTCTTTAAAATAAATTTTGACTACTTACTTCGGCAGTTTAAACCTACCGAGGTACAATGTAAGCCTATGTGGACCTTCCCCATCAGTTAATAGAAGAAAAATCCTTCGATCGATCGGTTTAAATCCTTCGAACAATATTTCCTTTGATTACATAGTTACATAGTTAAATTGGGTTGAAAAAAAGACAAAGTCCATCAAGTTCAACCCCTCCAAATGAAAACCCAGCATCCATACATACCCCTCTCTCTACTTTTAATTAAATTCTATATACCCATACGTATACTAACTATAGAGCTTAGTATCACAATAGCCTTTGAGATTATGTCTGTCCAAAAAATCATCCAAGCCATTCTTAAAGGCATTAACTGAATCCGCCATCACAACATCACCCGGCAGTGCATTCCACAACCTCACTGTCCTGACTGTGAAGAACCCTCTACGTTGCTTCAAATGAATGTTCTTTTCTTCTAGTCTAAAGGGGTGGCCTCTGGTACGGTGATCCACTTTATGGGTAAAAAGGTCCCCTGCTATTTGTCTATAATGTCCTCTAATGTACTTGTAAAGTGTAATCATGTCCCCTCGCAAGCACCTTTTTTCCAGAGAAAACAACCCCAACCTTGACAGTCTACCCTCATAATTTAAGTCTTCCGTCCCTCTAACCGGTTTATTTGCTCGTCTCTGCACTCTCTCCAGCTCATTTATATCCCTCTTAAGGACTGGAGTCCAAAACTGCACTGCATACTCCAGATGAGGCCTTACCAGGGACCTATAAAGAGGCATAATTATGTTAATGCCCTTTTTTATCCAAGACAGAACTTTATTTGCTTTAGTAGCCACAGAATGACACTGCCCAGAATTAGACAACGTGTTATCTACAAAGACCCCTAGATCCTTCTCATTTAAGGAAACTCCCAACACATGTAGGATTTACTGTAAATTCTTCGAATTCGATATTTGAATTCGTAGGATTTTACTTCGAGGGTCGAATTCGAGGGTTTACTAACCCTCGATATTCGACCCTTAGTAAATGTGCCCCTATTAATGTTGCCTCCCATTGAACCAGCTAACCTTTTAATCTACAATTAATCTAAATAAGGGACTTTATGTAATGCCCTTTTCATTAATTCTAAAGAGTCTATACTCTCAAAACGAGCCCACATTTACAATCTTTACTAAGGGGCAGATTTATCAATGGTCGAAGTGAAAATTCAAATTTTGAATTTCGAATTTCACATTTTCAAGTTTTTTTATGGCCAAAACCGATCAAATTCGACTAGGGAATTGTTACAATTCGATACGAGTTTTTTTTTTTCAATTCGATTTTTGAAATTCATCATACCTTGGTCCTTTAAGAATTCAAATTCGACTATTCGCCACCTTAAACCTGCCAAATTGCTGTTTTAACCTATGGCGGACTAATAAATCGAGTTTTTTTCAGAAAAAAAGCTTGAATTCGATTTGAGTTTGTGAGTCAATCCTATTTACCCGAGTACAAAAAATCTGATTTTTTAAATCCACTGATTTCCACTGAAATCTGCCCCTAAGTGTATTGTTTAATTCCTTTTACCAATTTAGTATACAACTGCATATTTTTTTTGCTCAGTAGTATAGTTATCATAGACTTGCAAAGCATAAGGTGGGGTCTAACCAGGGATCAACAATTTATGTTTTAGTTGATGGAGTCAATGCCTCTTCATATATAGTTCATAACATTTAGAAGACAGTAACTTATAATACTATGGGGCAAATTTATCAATATTTAAATATGAGGTTTTTTTTACCCATTTCCCAATTTGTGAAAAACATGAAGTTTTTATCCAAGAATTTATTGGGCCTTATGTGAGAGCAACATCAACATGCCATCTATCAAATGGGATCGAATCAAATGCTGACATTTTAACAATGAAAATGTAATGGGGGTTAGAACTTTGGTCAATTCTCAGAAACTGTTTTTTCTATACAGGCACAGTTAGCTATTGTATGACTTTCCTCTTAGTCCACAATTGTTCAGTTATTAATTTATTTAAATACGCTATATTGTTTTAAGATGGGGCAGGATATTGTTTTAAGAAAAGCAGGAAGTAGTGTTCTGGCTATTATGTTAGACATCCAGTCACTCCAGCCATTTTTGGCTAACTAACTATATTAGAAACATTTTTTATTTTACACAGCTTTTTATATTTACCCAGTTTTTATTATCACACTGAACTGTTCCTTTAAAAGGGGCATAGATTTGCAGGAGGAGGGGGTTATTCTTCCACTGTACAGAGCACTAGTAAGGCCCCATCTATAATATGAAATGCAGTTTTATCTCAATTGGGACATTATTGAATTAAAAAGGGTCCAGAGAAGGGCAACTAAGCTGGTAAAAGGTATGGGAAATTTTAGCTATGAGGAAAGACTGGCCAAGTCAGGGTTGTTCACCCTGGAGAAGAGGTGTTTAAGGGGTGATATGATAACTATGTATAAATATATAAAGGTATTGTACAATAACCTCTCTAATGCTTTATTTACCAGTAGGCCTTTCCAGCTTACACAAGGTCATCCATTCTGATTAGAAAAAGGAGGTTCTGTCTAAATATTTAGCAGGGATTTTTTACAGTGAGAGCTGTAAAGATGTTGAACTCTCTCCCTGAATCAGTTGTACAGGCTGATACATTAGATAGCTTTAAGAAGGGGTTGGATTTTTTTTTAGCAAGTGAGGGAATACAGGGTTATGGGAGATAGCTTATAAAAGAAGTTGATCCAGGGACTTGTCCAATTGCCATTTTGGAGTCAGGAAATAATTTTTCCCCCTCTGAGGCAAATTGGAGAGGCTTCAAATGTTTTTTTTTTTGCCTTCCCCTGGATCAACTAGCAGTTAGGCAGGTTATTTATGGACTTAAAAGGTTGAACTTGATGGACGTGTGTCTTTTTCAACCAACCTTACTGTTACAATGTAGAAAAGGTCTGCAACATGTAGGCTAATGAAGCATTATACAGTAGTACTATAGTTATACTGATGTGCTTATGAGCTCTTCTAGAAATATAAAGGTACTATAAATTCACTTCATAAACAGGGTGTATTCCCCATGTATCAGTATGGAAGTCTTGAAATGTGTTAGTGTCACACTATATACCTCTAAATACATTTTGGAAGTTGTTTTCTTCACTTAATCTGCAGCCTCACTAAACATTCGCTGCTATGAAAGGTTCTTATCAAAGGCTGGTTAAACCTCAGTGATATTTACTCCACAACAGAGAGAGTTAACCAGAAATAATTATCCTGAAAATCCGAACTAATTCTAGTGGTAAGCAGGCACTCCATAGTGCAAGATCTTAGCATGCCCAGAATATTAGCTAGATTAGAAATTTAAATCCAACTTAGATGTTTCATTCAGATCTTTATATTTTTATAAAACATGATACGTGTAGAAACCAGCACTATGCAAACTTACAATCAACTTTGCCTTACTAATTAGATACGTTACATTTTCTTAATTAAAAAGAATTTAGCATATTTTATGTGATCAACAGCCTACAAAATGCATTATCTAAACTGAATCATGTATTCCCAACCAGGCCATAATGCAATGCAATTCCAAGCAGCAACCCTCTTGCTATAATTCAAGTACTTGTCTCTTTTAAGAATCCAAATTAAAAAATAAAAGATTTATTTGGTGATATGAGCTCCCAAAACATGTATTCTTTTTGCAATGCATTTGTTTATAAAGCGCAGGGTCCCTTGGAGAGGTATAAGACCAGTCTCAAACAAGTTTTAGTGATAAAAGGATAAAATTAAATTTTTATCTCTTGCATAAATAAATTTTTTCATCTCTGCCATATCAGCTCTATAAAATGTATTTACCCTGTGCTAGTGTGTAGAAATGTTGTGGGAATCCTTCACCGAAAATATTTTTTGACTACCAAACACTTCCCTGTAATATTTTGCCTGTGCTTGAAACAAAGACATGCTGTTATCAATGCTGTCTCCATTACCTCTGCTCTACAGATAAGGTCCTGCTTCACTACTATTGGTATCCCTGTATTCCCAAGTATGCATTGCCTGTTTCACCAGTTTTCAGTCTGCTCACAGGTGTTTAGAGTTAGTCAATGGTCGGCAATATAACCCTCTGCTCTGCACTGACTCACTGCCTGTTATAGGCCAAGCTTGCTTGGTCCTATGCACTCTGTAACCTTTGTTTGCTGTTCATTTAACTCAGGCTACCAGTTCTCTGTGTGGCCTGATGGCCTCCTGGTTCTTAACTAGGGATGTAGCGAACTGTTCGCCGGCGAGCTAGTTCGCGCAAACTTCGACTGTTCGCGTCCGCCGCAAGTTCGCGAACGTCGCGCGACGTTCGCCAATAGGCGTTCGCGTCAAAATCGTTCGACCATTCGACCATTCGGTCGCTAAAATCGAACGATTTTCGTTCGATTCGAACGAAAATCGTACGATCGAACGATTAAAATCCTTCGATCGTTCGAATCGAACGATTTTCGGATGTTCGAAGTTCGCGAACAGTTCGCGAACTGTTCGCATTTTTTGCCGGTGTTCGCGAACGGCGTTCGCGAACACATACTCGGCGGTTCGCTACATCCCTATTCTTAACCCGACCTGTTCCTAACCTTGAGTTTGCTTCACAATTCTACTCCTGTTACCTGGTTGTGGCCCAGTCTGTCTGACTACGTCCAGTTCCTTCCTTACCAGCTCCTTCCCAAAGTATGTGTTCGGCACCCTCACCTGCCCCCGTGGGAGTTGCTGGATTCTCGGGCATTAAGTCCTAGTGGCACCCGAGTAGCTGAGGGCCAGGCCCAAGCCAAAGGTGGCTGTTAAAGGCAGAATAGCAAGCCTAGACAGGAATCCATTCACTTCCCTGAGGGTTGGGTTTGCCATACGCAGAGCTGTCAACCACCCCCCAATTTTTTGAGCGCTACCAGAATTTGCAGTTTGTCATCCTACTCATTTTGTCATTGGACTCCCATCACTCCAACACATTACCCGATTTGTAACGACTTCTGTAAACTTTCCACTATATTTGGCGGAAATCAAGTGTGCACATGCGCAGAACATTTCAGTGACATCAGCTGGAGCGATGTTTACATGCACAGCACGGTTTCTTTGGCTTCAGGAGCAGTTGTGTGCATGATGTCAGTTCTGCTGACATCACATCCTCTGATGTCACATACTCAGGTACCCTGACTGTGCACTCTACCAGTTTGACAGCTCTGCATGCAGGATACTCCCTAACTTGAATAACTAATTCGGATGCACTGACTAAACAAAATATGAACAAAAGTTCAAGTGGGTATTGACACAGTATACTAATGTGCAGACTGGGAAACTGTTAGTTAGAATGGAAAATATCTAAAGGCTTATAGTGATTAGTATGAAAAGTTTGGAATTGCTAGTATTAAGTAACAAGTGGTAGATTCTTTGTTCAAGCTGAAGAGTACATTGATTGAAAACAGATAATATTCCTGCACTTGTGCCTGTCATTATCCCATTCCACTCTTACTAGTCATGACTAAAGAGAAATAGTACTTTTAAAATAAGATGAGTGCTGCTAATGGAACCAACAAATATTTCAGGTCACTGTGGGACCCTGCAAGCACTACAGAATGAAGTAATTTAACTTTGCCATGTATGTTACCGATTAATTACAAAAGGACTGTACATCTGTTAGACGGACCTGAGAATGTAAGACAGACTATTGATGTTAAACAAAGGTTTAAATATCCCATGTATTCTTATATTTCTCATTATGACTAGGGAACTCTATTTCTGTCCTCATTATAAGTTCACATAATCAATGTAGCTCATCATTAACAGAATTTCATCTCTTTAGGGACAAGAATGACATATTAACAATGGAAATGCAATACTAATAGATAATCCTCAGAACATTCTTTCTCATGTTGCTCTGGACCCTTCACATTCCTTTTTCTGATGTGCACGGAAAGAACAATATACTACAATAACTAAATGGCAGAGCTGGTTTCCTTACATAAAGTTACCCATTAGTTTGCATGGTCAGGGCAATTGTTCTTGGCACCTTTTGTACTGTGACGCAATTATGTCTACTTTTCTGTTGGCAGGGTCTTCTATGCTGTTAAAAAGCATAACAAGAAGTGAATGGCTATGAGAAAGGGCATTTTAATGACTTGCTGAAAGAGCTGTGTTGATCAAAATATCATCTTCACCCTGTACTGAATATATATATAGTACACAAGAACCATGATTACCCTATAAATGTTATCCTTATAAATGGTGCTTAGTGATGTCATCAGTTATAATCAGAGCTCAGTTATTTCCTTTCTATCACATGACTCACTGAAATTTGTGTATTATAATAACGTACCCCCTGTTGCAATATATGAGGATATTAGAATTCGCCTCGGAGTTCCATGACCTGTATAAAACACGAGGTCGAAGGTCATAGAACTCCTCAGTGACTTATAATATATATTATATTATAATATATATATATATATATACTAAAGTACCACCTCTTGCAAAATATACACCCCCTATGTGTGTTATAACTGTATTCCTAGTGGGGCCACCCGTAGGTGCATTCCCGGATCCCACTGCGCTAGTAAGCACCAGGTACCCAGTCTCTCCCAATACCACTGCGGAGTGACTCAGGTTTGTCCTGTGTCATCAGGTAAGTGCCACACGTGGAGTGTAACACCGACAAAGGGGTGTCGAAAAGGGTTACAGTACTTTTGATAGTTGTGGAACATCATTTACACATTGCAAATACACGAGGCCTTCATGAAACTTCCCAGTGTGTTGTTATACCTTTATCAGTAGCTCTTGCACAAGGCCCAGATTAAGGTTGTGTGTGTGTGTAGGAGTAATTTAGGAATTATTTTATAGTGTCATTAATACACTTATTTCATTCATATCTGTTTAGGATCACCTGTGTTCTGTTTTGTAACAATATCAAATTCTCAGTAGCTGCCAGAATACACTTTGGTAATACAAGGAAATTTCAATAGCACAATATCAATGAGGCACTCGCACCATCTAGTAGGCAATAAAATGATTTATTACTCATCTACTTTACCATTATAGCTGCTACAGGAACATTTTAGTTTGGGCTTCAATAAGAAGAGACTTTACATATTTTAAAGTGAGGGAGGACATTCCCTCTACGTATGAACATGTCTAATGCAGTTTTAAAATATTCCTTAAAAGGAGAGTATTCCTTCACATAAGTACCTGACTTCACTGCAAGCTGTGAGGAGTAGATTGAATGTGCCCATTTGTATGAAAATATAATGAAAACTGTGACATAACCTCCCTTTTACATAGTTCCCATCTGTGTCTCACAGCAAGAAAATATGGAGGCAGTGTTTTTTAGTTTTAGTTAACAAAATTGAGTTTTACTTTTGCAACAATAGTCTTGAGTGGAAAACAATGTATCTCAGATTTGATTGCTACCCTTAGGTCAGGCTGCTGATTAGCCATGGGATTTCTGCTGCAGAGAGAGCAGTTCACGATTAACCTGTGAGATCCACTGCCTGCCCCTAGATGCTGCTACCAAATTACCCTTTCACTTCACAAACCAGAGTCATTAGATAAAATGAAAATTGGGCAAGGAGAAATGGGTGAGTTATGCGACATATCTCTTTGTATGAACCTTCACTTTTGTATGAACCTTCACTCGTGAAAAGTAGCAACAAAATCGATACATAAAAAAACAGTAGTTTGGAAAGTATATGCCATTCGTAACTCCTTTTGTATATTAGGAGCCTATAGTCAACATATAGTCTCTTCTTTTAATAGGATTGACTCTAAGTCATAAATCCCCCTGAGCCCACTATACTATGTTATATTACCAGTGTAAGTAACCTTTACTTTTTGTTATGTGAATTTCTTGTTGTCTGGTTATGGGGCATGTACATTTTTAGATGTAAAATTTTGTATGTGACAGACTTTTCCAATATGTTTGTGGCCTAAAGCTTAGTGTTCTCTAAAACTTATGGTTAGTAAGATACAGACCATGGTCACCTAAAACTGTTTCCAAAGGGTCCACGTTATTTATTTTTTTGTGCTCAGTGACCCTAGTAACCAGACATCTGAAGAACTGCTGAAAACTGGTCAATAATTTAAAAAACAAAAGTAAATAAAACATAATGACCAACAGTGGATTTTCTTAGAATATAGTGTTCTGCACCATGCTAAAAGGTACTTTTTAAGGGAAGCAATGGGTGATGTTTCCAATATGGCACAACAAAATGGCATTTTAATCACTGCACTGTATAACTTTAATTTTATTTTGTTTACATAAGGATAAGGAAAATTATTTTATAGCAATAAGGCTGAATAGTGAGCTCACAAATCTTTCTTTTGGTTAAAGCAAACAACTATCAAATAAAAAAGAATGATTAATATTGATTCTATATATCAAACCATAACCTTTTAATGCATTGATTTTTGCTTTCCGAATGATAAAAAGATTGTCTGATTGATGGGCACCTTCTATTGGATTGACAGTACAGTAGAAATTACCAAAAACTCCATACTATAGTTTTTTTGTTAGACATTCCAATAGCTGTACACCTGATATTTAAGCATTCAGATTCTGAACATGATACTGGAAATTAAATTCTTACTTATTTCAATTTGTAGCTATGGAAGATACATACATGCACAAAATAATTTGCCTGTTCAAAAAGGCATTCAAGCTAAAGTTATTAGAGCTGTTAGAACATATAGAGCAGGTGCCACAAGATTGTTGAATTCAATTTGGAAGTTGTGCAGGAATCACTGGTAACACTTTAATGACAAATTTATTAGAGGTCCAACATGAACTAATGATGTACAGTTATATGCGCAAAGTAGTATCAATGAAGATAAAAACATAGGGGCAGATTCACTAAAGGGCAAAGTGGCTAACGCAAGCGACTAGTGATGGGCGAATTTTCCAAACGGCGTCCGTTTTTTTTGGGGAAAATGCGGCGGCGTCCAAAAAAACTCCATTTTTTTTGACGCCGGCAAATTTTCACGCCCGTTTCATGAATTTATTTGCCGGCAGCAAATCTCACAAATTTCCCGTGAATTTGCGCCTGGCGAATAAATTCACCCATCACTACTAGCGACTTTTTTCCAGAAATCCAATCCGCAGGGACATCACATCACAGGTGCAGACGACAATTCGCTAGTGAACTGGAACGTCACTAGCGTTCATTCGCAGTCTAACGCAAGGCGACTTTTCGCTCAGGCAAATGGTCATTGATCTGCAAATTCAGTAAAGTGTTGATTTTACTGAACGTTACCGTTAGAGTTGAATTTGCCACCTCAGACCAGACGAACTGCTAAAATAAAGTTAGATCTTCCTCAATCTGATGTCAGTTACATCATAAAATGTCTGCCAAAAATGCATTAAATTTTTAAATTTAAAATCGTGCCTATGATTACGTGTCTATTGATACGAAACGCGTCAGGACTATTGACTTTTAATTAGATGAAATAAACTTTTCCTTTTTACCTTACCAGCTGGCTGCAGGAGTGCGTGCTTTTTTCCTCCAAAAATGCATTAAAGTTTAAAAAATGCTGGCGAATTTTCCTTTTTTTAAGCGAGATTGCCTGCAGAAGTACTAACTTAACTTAAGATTTTTCCCCAGACATTTTGGAACATATGGAGCATTCATTTTACAGTGGGCTCATGTGTAAGGCATAATATTAACTCTTTTGTCTTTATTAAGGTTCCTTGGACATTTGTAATAAAAAGTGGTAACTTCAAGCATTTGCACCAACATCTCTAAAAAAGACGTCCATACAACTTTAATGTACCCGCCATATTCAAATTGAACTAAGTGTAAGGTTAGTAGAGAATTTTCGCTAGGAACAAACAAACGCTAGTGCATCTTTGCTTTGAAATACTCGCACTGCTAAAGTAACGCTAGCGCAGGACCAGCAAGCAACTTTGCATGTTAATGAATAAGCGTAATTGTAGTGAATTGTGCTTGGCGAAGTGGTGCCATAGAACATGAACTAATCATGATGCAGTTACCACTACTCCAACTGGATATCTATGATTTCCAAGCCAGCATCTACTTTATAAATGCAAAGCATATATTCAATTTCTCATTTCATCCCTGCAGTAATATAAAATCAGAAGGGGTTTTCTAGTCTGACAGATATCCATGAAGAAGCTTTCTGGAAACATTAGGAGGTCATTTTGAGGTATAATAAAAAAAATAATTTAGATGTATTTATCGCCAGCCGCTCTCTGCTGTAGAAACAATTCCAGGCAATTCATCTTCCTTGATCTTGGGAGTATTCAAAAAATAAGCTTTCCACACTGTTAGGAACAAACCGACAATTACAGGAGGCAAAAACATAGGTTTTCAGCAGCAATGACTGCAATTCTGACTTATGATATTAGCTGAAATACCACAGTGACGTTTCTGAGGATACAATATGCTTCAGTATAAGAATATACTGAATTCCTTCCTTTATTCTACTTATATATGTACAATAATGCCACAATAAGGTGCACTTTTTTTGCTGTTTCTGATTGATCTGCTGAAGAAGAAAATCCTAATTCCATGTTCCTTTTAACCTTGCTGTTTGTATGGACCCACAGTTGGTTTGGGTATGTCGCGGTAATCTGATGTTTAATCACGAAGGACCAATACAGGTATTATGAAAGCAGTTTAGGAACAATATTAATGCCGGTGTATGATAGGAAAATGGTAACGGGATTATGTAACTTGGAATTACTTTTATTTCTGTTCCTATTATTTCTGTTTTTAATTCATACATCATTTCCTATTTGGCTACCCCTCCTCTATTACATGAGCCTGCCCAGAACATGCTGCCTTTTCCTGCACATTATAACTTGCACTTTAAGGGGCACATTTACTAAGGGTTGAATATCAAGGGTTAATTAACCCTCGATATTCGACCATCGAAGTAAAGTCCTTTGACGTCGAATATCGAAGTCGAAGGATTTACCGCATTTACTTCGACCGAACGATCAAAGGATTTTAATCCATCGATCGAACGATTTTCCTTTGATCAGAAATTGCTTAGAAAGCTTATGGGGAAGGACCCTAAAGGCTAACATTGGTGCTCGGTAGGTTTTAGGTGGCGAAGTAGGTAGTCGAAGTTTTTTTTAAAGAGACAGTACTTCGACTATCGAACGGTCGAATAGTCTAACGATTTTTAGTTCGAATCGTTCGATTCAAAGTTGTAGTCAAAGGTCGAAGTAGCCAATCCGATGGTCGAAGTAGCCAAAAAAACCTTCGAAATTCTAAGTTTTTTTCATTCTGATCCTTCACTCGAGCTTAGTAAATGTGCCCCTTAGTGTCCCTATTCATTTTTTTTAAATTGTATTCAATGTTATAAGACTGTAGCTTTTTTTTTTTTTTTCCTGTCTAATTTCCTGTCCATCCTTTGCCTTTCTCTTGGTGGTTACAGAAGCATTATTCTAATGAAAAAACTAAACATTATTGACCAGCCATATAAGTTAATACTTGTTCTGGGTGTTAGAGCCAGGCAATATTTCATATTCTAGACTGAAATGTACTTGCAACATTCCTCTGTCAACATGTGAATAAATGAAAATAGTTATAACTTTACTTCATTCGTTTTCTCTTGTTTAGTTAAGTAGGACACTAGAAACCAGATTGTCAATGATATTCCAGAAGATAAAAGATCATAAACCAATTGTCTTAGAAGGGGTTATTTATCAAAGGTCGATTTTCGAATTTATGTGAATTTTTTTTGAATGTACTCACAACTTAAATGGGAGGTTATCTCTGAAAAAACTTGAACGTCTAATATTTGATTGAATAGTCCCGACCTGAAAATTTTAATTCAAAACGAGTTTTCCTCCAAAAAAAACTAGAATGTCAGGAAGGCAGATAAAATATTCAAATAGTTCAATGGACCTCTGCCATTGACATGTAAACTCTGCAGGTTTTAGGTGGTGAATATTCTA
Source organism: Xenopus laevis (assembly GCF_017654675.1). Taxonomy (NCBI): domain Eukaryota; kingdom Metazoa; phylum Chordata; class Amphibia; order Anura; family Pipidae; genus Xenopus; species Xenopus laevis. The sequence goes on from NC_054377.1 coordinate 106,887,737, forward strand.
ACTAGAACTGTTTCCATTGTTGAGGTGGTGCTTTTAAATTCTAATTTGTGAGTTTTGACACAAAAAAATTCAACCCGTAATAAATCTTCCCCTCCACAGTCACTTTAAAATTGATTACCTGTTTGAAAAACAAAACATACTGTGATTGAGACAGTGAACCCATCATTTGCAAACAGCTTTTCAGTGCACCAACTGGTGCTATTCACCTTTCACTTAACTTTTAGTATTATGTAGAGAGTGATATTGTGAGACAATTTTAATGTTTTATTATTTGTTGGGTTTAAGTTATTTAGCTTTTTATACAGCCACTCTCCAATCTAGCCTCATCCAATCCACCTAAGAAATAACAAAATTGTGTTTGGAGGTACAAACCAGTGAAGATTGCAGCTGTTTTTGTTAGGGATGAGCAAACATTTTCACCCAGTACAGTTTTCACGGTAAATTTCATGGTTTGCTTTACAAATCCGAATTTTGACAATCTGTTTTACTGGAAAAAAAATATGGCCTGTTGCACCAGAAAAAAATGAACATTAACCAATAGAATCAGAGCCCTCCCCAGCCCACCCCTTGTCTAGAAAAGGAGCTGTTCAGGCACTATGGGGCAAATTCACTAGCCAGTGAAAATTCGCCAGTGACCGCTTTGCTGCCATCGCCGCCATCGCCACACTTCGCCAGACGAAACTTCGCTCAGTCAATGCTAATTCATAAAGTTGCGAAGTTTCGTCGACGGCGCCGAACAGTTGCGAAGTTGCACTAGCATTAACTCGGCAAGCAGAGAGAAGTTGCGCTAGTGTTGCTTAATTTGCATACGTCGGGGAGTTAAATTTCAATGGACATATATGTTGCAGCAAAAACATTACACTACGCAAGCCCAGGGAACCTTAATAAAATAAAGTTGTTATAATGCCCTACACTTGTGCCCAGTGTATAGTTTATGTGCCATATGTAAGGAAATATAGGGGGAAGCTGGGTACCCTAAATAAAATTTACGATCTTTTGCAGCCTATCACCCTGAAAAAAGGAAAAGACGCCAGGGCTTTTTGGGACTTAGAAACATTTTCAACAAAATTTCAAGTAAGTTGTATGTACTCCACTGCACTTTGCCTGGTCTGAGGTGGCGAAGGCAAGTCTGGCGATAGAGGTAACAGTCAGTAAAATCAAAAACATAGTGAATGTGTATAGTAACGCTCTTTCGCCAGAGAGAAAATTCGCCTAGCATTAGAGTGCGAAGTTGCACCAGAGTCTATCTCCTTCACTAGCGAAATTACGCCAGCGAAGTGAAAATTCACCTAGTGTTAGAGTGCAAAGTTGCACCAGAGTCTATTTCCTTTGCTAGCGAAATTACGCCAGCGAAGTGACGAAATGACGTCACACTGGAATTTTCGCCAGCATTAGCCACTTCGCCCTTTAGTAAATTTGCCCCTATGTGTGGAAGAAATTGACAACATGAAAGCTATTTTTTACTAGGAAAAACTAGGCAATGTATTTGCTATTGATAAAAACAATTAACCATAAGTTAATTTTGGCTTCCCTACTGAATCAAAGTGTTTTGGCAAAATTTTGTCATTTCACAATTTTTCTTGGGTTTTGCTACTTTTTTTTGGTGAAGTGAATGCCCCAGTTTTGCTTCTCACTGGTTGTTTGCTATTCCCCTTGGCCTTCATCAAAACAAAGCAACTGTTCTATAGTCTCCCAAAACACTTTTACTGTATAGGGTTTTTGTGTTACAGAAAGGGTGAAAAGTCAAAACAATTCAAAGGCAAATCATATTTCGCAGACATAGTAACAGGTTAACAGCACATATTGTGTTATTATCTATTTTTACACATATATTAATTTTCCTCTGACAATTCTATTAATGTGTCCTGTGTGTTTCATTTATACCCCAGCTTGGGAAGCCTCAATAATGTCTGCAGAATTCTGGACTTGCAGTTATTGTTGCTTAAATAACAAGCAGCCCTTGACAAATAACATGCTGAAAAAAATGTGTCTGATATTTTCCCCCTGACTTCCTCAATCCAGTTCCTGCTTCCAATGCTGAAATGAGCTTTTTGCTCTAACAAAGCGTATAGTAGAATAAATAAAATGAGGGGAAAAAGGTAATCATTGCATGAGAATTTATACAAAAAAAGAGAGAGAACAAATATATAATGTAATCTGTCCGCAAAATATACACCATTTGTTTTAATTCAAGCATGTAATAACCTTTTCTTGCTGTAATGACTTGGTCATGTTGTTTATTATAAATGTCCCAAACTTGCTTTATTTTTGAGTAAGATTTTAATACTATGTAATACTATTTTATTTTGAACATGCCTAGCCTCTTTACACCACCACAGGCTCTATACACACATCCATTCTCCTCAAAAGTGGCAGAGCTTAACTCTTTCCCATTCTTTAATATAATTAATTGAAAATCCCTCCCACCATAGAAGCCTACCCTGTTCCTTTAAACATGCTGGTAGTGTCATCATCATCATCATCATCATCATTTATTTATATAGCGCTGTCAAGATACGCAGTGCTTTACTGCAGTTATAGCAAACAGGGAATAAATGGTGGCTAACAGACAAGGATTACAGAGTACAATAGGGTTTACAAACTAAAAGGTTAGGGTACAATTGAGACATTAGGATTATATAAACACATTGTCATTTTTGATACAGCAATGATTAATTAAGGTACAACGAATAGGCCTCTTTAAACAGATGGGTCTTTAAGGAGCGCTTGAAAGTTTGGAAGGAAGGAGAAAGTCTGACAGCTTGTGGCAGAGAGTTCCAGAGAAAAGCAGAAGCCCGAGAGAAGTCTTGTAGACGAGAATGGGCAGAAGTGACCAGAGGAGAAGTGAGGCGAAGATCAGAAGCAGAGCGTAGGTTTCGTGAAGGAGAGTATTTGGAGATTAGAGATGAAATATAGGGAGGGGTTTCATTATTAAGGGCCTTGAATGTGAGTGTAAGTAATTTGAATTTGATTCTAGAAGAGATTGGGAGCCAGTGAAGGGACATACATATGGGAGCAGCTGATGTTGAGCGGCGAGCTAGATGAATGAGTCTAGCGGCCGCGTTTAGAACAGATTGGAGTTGTGAAAGGTGACTTGTTGGAATACCTGTGAGGAGTAAGTTGCAGTAATCAAGGCGGGAGATGATGAGAGACTGAATCAGTGTTTTAGTTGATTCTGAACTGAGATATGGTCGTATTCGAGCAATGTTGCGCAGTTGAATACGGCAAGATTTTGCAAGTGTTTGAATGTGTGGTGAAAAAGACAGATGAGAGTCTAAGATGACTCCTAGGCAGCGTGCCTGTGTGGTGGAATGAAAGGTGGTGTTGTTTACGGTGAGTGATATCTGAGGGACAGGGGAAGATCTTGGAGGAAATATGATGAGTTCTGTTTTAGAAAGGTTCAGTTTCAGGTGGCGCTGTGACATCCAGGAGGAGACAGCAGAGAGACAGTCTGTGACTTGGGAAAGGACAGAATTAGAAAGATCAGGAGTAGACAAGTAGAGTTGGGTGTCATCAGCATAAAGGTGATACTGAAGTCCAAATGACTGAATGAGTTTTCCTAGTGAAGTTGTATAGAGCGAGAACAGCAGGGGGCCAAGAACAGAGCCTTGAGGAACTCCAACAGAGAGTGGGAAAGTAGTAGAAGTAGAGTCAGAGAAGGAAACTTTAAAGGAACGGTCAGACAGATAAGATGTAAACCATGAAAGAGCAGTGTCCCGAATGCCAGATGAGTGTAGAATGTCAAGGAGGAGTGTGTGGTCAACTGTGTCAAAGGCTGCAGAGAGATCTAGAAGGATTAGAATGGAATAATGACCTTTAGACTTTGCCAATAGAAGATCATTGGTTACTTTGGTGAGGGCAGTTTCAGTCGAGTGTGATGGGCGGAAGCCAGATTGCAAGGGGTCGAGGAGGGAGTTGTGAGTGAGATGCTGGATCAGGCGTTTATAAACAAGCCTTTCTAGTAATTTGGAGGCGAATGGAAGAAGGGAGACCGGTCGATAGTTAGTGGGAGAGCTGGGATCAAGGGAAGGTTTTTTGAGGATAGGAGTGATTAGTGCTTGTTTGTATAATGATGGAAAGGTACCAGTAGAGAGTGAAAGATTGAATAGGTGGGTAAGTGCAGGAGAGAGTGTATCAGAGATTGGGTGGAGAAGGCGAGAGGGTATGGGGTCAAGGGAGCAGGTGGTGGGTTTTGAGCTGGCTAGAAGTTTGCTGACTTCATCTAGAGTTGCAGGGGTGAAGGAGTGCAAAGTAGATGTGAGTGGACTGCACGTTGGTCTGAGATTGTTGTCGGACGGTATGCTCAGCCTAATGAGATCGATTTTTTCATTAAAGAAATGAGCAAGGTCTTGGGCAGTAACATTAATAGGTGGAGGAGGTGGAGGGGGGCATAGGAGTGAGTTAAATGTGGCAAACAGCTGCTGTGGTTTGGAGGACATAGTAGATATTAGATAAGAGAAGTAATGTTCTTTGGCTAATGATAGAGCTCGGTTATAGCAAGAGAGCATGAATTTGAAGTGGATGAAATCAGGATCAGTTCGTGACTTTCTCCACCGTCGCTCAGCTGATCTACTACATCTTCTGAGGTACCGTGTTACACTAGTGTGCCAGGGTTGGGGTTTAGCTGGCCGGCTGTGACGGGTGGTAGAAGGTGCAAGGGAGTCAAGTGCTGTTGAAAGGGCATCATTGTAGAGAGAAGCTGTATATAGTGTCCATACCTTTTACCCACATATGGTACAGATATGGGACCTGTTATCCAGAATGCTCGCGATCTGGGGTTTTCCCGAATAAGAGATCTTTTTGTAATTTGGATCTCCATACTTTAAGGTGGTTATTTACTAAAACTCTAATTTATCTCATCTTTTTATTAAACCAAGCTCGACCAAACTCCCATCCACAACTTATTTATTAATATACTAACTTGAAAAATTCAGTGCATACTCAATAAAATCAAGAGAAAACTCAAATGTTTCTGTTTTTTTCTGGGTTATCGCTTAAAAAACCCAATATTTGGATTATGAGATGAAACCCAGTGCAGGACGTGATCTCTTCAAATTGTAAAAGAGACATCTGCAATTGACCTCTCAATAAATCTTAAAAACATCTCCTTTTTTTTCTCATGAAAAATTCAAGTTTACCCCAAAAAAACCTTGACTAGAAAAAGGTTTAGTAAATAACCCCCTAAGGCTAATAAAGAATCAAATGAAACCCAATAGGATTGATCCAATAAGGATCAATTATATTTCAGTTATAATCATTACAAGGTACTGTTTTATTATTATAGAGAAAAAAGAAATAATTTATGGGAGATGGCCTTCCTGTAATTTGGAGCTTTCTTGATAATGAAAACTGATGGGTCTCAGGTATATAATCAAGATATTTTTCTCATGTTCTTTTCTTATTTACATGTATTCTACTTAATTCAAATTGAATTCTTACATATTTTACATGACTGTTTATGTTGTAAAAAATCAAACATATTCAATTTAACTGCAATCTTGTACAAATATACACAGAGTGCAAACACGTTGAACTGATAATTCAAATTTTTTATGCTGGATTTCCTTTTGGAATAAAGAGTCGGAAGGGACATCCTTACAGAGAAAGTTCTGTTCTCAGTAGTGTAGTTCTAAATGGTGATTTGCAAATGATTCAGGTGCTTGAAGAATGATCACTAAGGGGTGCAAAAGTGTTAGTGCTCATTCTTGAAGCACTTGCATCTGGGTCTTTGCTGCACTCTGCACCTCATGATGAGCTTGCTTGTTTCAATGACATGCACAAAACATATTGGCTTGTGTCCTACCAGACAGGCTTAAATGCCTGGCAGGTGAGTGTATGTTCTTAGAGCAGGAGAAGTGGAGTTCTAGTGGTGCCACAGCATAAGATAAAGAAGATTAATGAGCCAAGCATCCTTGAGTCCAACAAGAAGGGGCACATTTTTTTTAAATTGTGCAGTTGCAACTTTTCCCTTGATTCACAGTTTTTTGCTTTTTGTTACTGAATGTTTGCCTCTTGACAATACAATTACAAATAAGCTGTTCTCTTCTACGTAGAAGTCTATTACACTGTTCCATCTGCTTCAAGCCCAATAGTTTTATTGTACTACCATTGTACTGCTGTTGTTTTACTATGACAAGATTTCCTAGAATCCCTCCACCAGCCATTGTCTCTTGGAAGATGCTACAACAATATCTAGCTGCTCAGCTAAATAGCCTATCTGTCACTCCTAGAGTGACCTCTTAAGGTGAGTAGCCTATCCTTACTAGACCTGACCTGTCTAGGTTCCACTGGAGCCCTGTCTGCCTGCTCAGGCTAGGGCTAACACAAAATGGACCCTGAGCACATGGCTGCCCAGGACTTTATACTTTAACACAGTGCAAACTGCTGGGCACTGGTAGAACACCAAGGGGCGTAGCTTTAAGCATGATAAGGAAACAGGTCCCCCTCCTAACTGTATTTTAGGACCCAGCTAGCATCTATAAGACCAAGGGACTGCGTACTATATAATACTGGAAGACTTATTTACCAGTCCCTACATTAGAATATAAACTTCAATGTAATTATGGAAAGGAAAAGCCCATTGTTCATGGGTGGCAACAGGTTTCATAGATTGCATGCTAAACTGTATGTGCAACAGTCTGGCAAAGGACACTGTTATAATCTGATCCCAGGAAGCTTGATACATGACAAAGGTGTTGTGTGCTAAAGATGCTAGCGATACTACATGAGCACAGGAAAAGTTAATCTGTGTGAGTCATACCTCAAACTAACCTTTAGAATATACGTGAGCATGTCGCAATCACAAAGCAAATGAAAACATGATTCTATTTAGGATGCATAAGTGGAAAAGATATTCTTGAAACTTGAACATGACACATACACCGAGAGCTCTGCCACTCACTAGCTTCTGCATTTCATCAGGCCGACTTGTTCTCCTCCGTAAAATAGATATATTAAGTGTCCTCTGATAGCCTGAGGCTGTCTGCAGTGGAGTAGCTCAGGATTTAGAGATAGCACTGAACTGTAGATTTTCTTTATTGCCTGCTATACTCATAGCAGCTTAGAGCTTTATTAGTGACCCCACAGGTTAAATTTGATCCTTTATTTACCCACAAGGAGCCCCATATCATATGTTCACATGGTTGATATTTATCACTGTATTAACCACTGACTAGCCAGCTAAGGAATAGGCTGGAGGTTCACTGTCTGTTCTTATATAAGTGGGAAATATTTCACATTATTTGCTAATTAGTCTCCATAAAACAAGTAACATAATTTAGTGCTGTTTACTGCATTCCTCCTCTAAATCTAAAACAGTAAAATCCAGCCAGAACAAATTACTTTTGACAATAAGTAATTCATTGTATTTCCTTATGCCTGAGGAACAAGACAATTAAACAAGACTTTGAGTGTCAAAGCTATACTGTGTCTGAAAAAAAAAACATATTCTGCTGTGCACAGTATCAGTGTAGCAATGTCACAGAAGAGACGTACTACACAGATATTGGGTATTTATGGTGCCCATGTTTATACATTTTGTGGTTCACCCACTATCCAAGGTTACTGATGGGGGAAGCCTACCAACAGTTAGAGGCAATTAAGCTCCCTTTCAGATGGAGGCCTTAGCCTTTTGCTGTTGCCAGGACCCATCTTTTTTCCTTCTGTAGTCTTGCCTTTAAAAGGAATACTATAGTCTAAACAATGTAGGTCTTTACAAAAATATATGGCATAAAACGCTTCTTTCTTAATAAACTATTTTTATAAAAATAAACTGTTTAACAGTATGTGCCATTGGATATTCCTAAATAGAAAATTGCCATTCAGGGCACACAACCAAAGCCACACATACATTTTAGGTCACATGAGCTAATTAATGGACAAAGTTATATCTTTCACTTCCACACTTCTTCCTGTTACAATTAGAGCTGCAGTATTTCTGGTCAGGTGATCTCTGATGGAGCATACAGACATCACAAAATGGTGGCTCATTTAGGCAATTTAATATGACATAAACTGTTGGTTAAAGGGCATGTAAAGTCTGAAATAGAATAAGGCTAGAAATGCTGTATTTTGTATACTAAATATAAACATGAACTTACTGCACCACAAGCCTAATCAAACAAATAATTTATGCTTTCAAAGTTGGCTACAGGGGGTCACCAGCTTGTAACTTTGTTAAACATCTTTGCAAGACTAAGACTGTGCACATGCTCAGTGTGGTCTGGGCTGCTTAGGGATCATCATAAACAAAATTGCCCTGCTTAGCAGTTAGGGACCATCTGACAATTCCTATCCACAGCAGTAAATAAAGGGAGAATTTCACTGCAGACAGTCAGGTTTCTTATAAAAATGGTACACATTTTTAAATTAAAGTATATTGGAGATTTATATAAGCTAATATAAGGTTTCTTTTTCATTAAAGAAAGTAAAAATGGGATTTTATTTTTTTGCCTTTACACGCCTTTTAAGTATACATTCTGGGGGTATAGTTTTACTTTATCGACCTTCTTCACTGCACAAACATTATTGACACTGCTTCTAACTTCTCTCACCTTGTTGATGTCTATTTAATAAATGAATGGAGAAACGCTCCTTTACCCCTATAACCCTAATTTGGTTACTGTCTCTTTAAATAGCAATTAACCCTTGGCAATTCAGAGCCCTGTGTACATTTTGCATATGAAAAATACTGGGAACTGGGATTTACAGTGCAGTGCCTCCACCTAGGGAACATTGAGGAGCACATCTCAGGGGATTTCCACTAGGAAAAATAAAACACACAGTTTGCAATAAAACAAATATAAACTGTAACTCTAAATGCAAATCACACAATATCACTTTACTCTGGGGAACCTGTGCGGATTATCAACCCCTGGCACAGTCTCTCAATGTCACAGTCCCACACTCCACACTGGTTGGATAAAGGTAGAATAAATCCGGTCAGTTCAATGTCCCTTCCCTATGAGCTCTTATGTCCCCAGTCAAGTCAAGTCAAGAGTCAAGAGTGAGTTTATTGTCATTTCATCCATATAAATTAGTACAGTACACAGTGAAATGAAACAATGTTCCTCTAGGACCATGATGCTACACAACACAACATAGATGTACCGGACAACAGACAAAAAGTGCAAGTGCAAAAATATGCAACTCCTGCAAGACAGGACAGCATTGTGCAGGGACAGCACAAGACAGTGCATTTTACTTTTAGCATTATTTACTTAACAAATATAATTATATATAACGTCAGACATGATGGGTGTATCATTGTGACATGACAGTAGCAAGAACATGATAAAGAACATGACAAAGTGCAGATGTGCTCATAGGGAACAACTGTATCCAATGGCTATTCATCCATACAATAGCCTACAGTGGCTGTGTAATGTTTTGCTATATACTAAGGTCAGATGGAGTGTGTGTGTGTGTGTGAGAGAGAGATCTGTCCGGTCCCTGAGTATTCAGGAGCCTTATGGCTTGGGGGAAGAAACTGTTACACAGTCTGGTAGTGAGGGCCCTAATGCTTCGGTACCTTTTTCCAGATGGCAGGAGTATGAACAGTGAGGGTGAGGGGTGTGTTGGATCAGCCACAATGCTGGTCGCTTTACGGATGCAGCGGGTGGTGTAAATGTCCGTGATGGAAGGAAGAGAGACACCTATGATCTTCTCTGCTATCTTCACTATCCCATGTAGGGTCTTGCGCTCCAGGTAGCGCTACTTGCCCCAAGGTACCTTTCTCTTTTGAAAGTAGCAGCCGCTCCCACGTGTCAGGTACATGAGTAAGACCTGTCCTCACACTGGGGAAACACACAGTGGCCAAAGTATCCACAGGCACGAGATAGAAACTGGCTCTCCCTGATGCTCAAATACTTTATCAAAGCAGAGTAAACGCAACCCTTTCCTTTTTCTTCTCCCTGGAAAATCCTTTCAAGCAGCACTGTCACTCACATATCTGGATCTCTCTGGCTGCTGCAGCAGGGATCACTTCATAAGCTCTGTCGGAAACCCTGTACATTTGGCTCCAAAGTCAGGCACTCCCCCTCTCCCAAAGATGCACTGGGGCGCCCAGCCAATTGGATGGCTCTCCAGCCTGTAACTGGGCTGAATGATGTCACAGACAGAAAAACAGGGGAAGGATTTGTCTGATCCCCTACACCCCATTTACAGTATATTAAGCTTTTACTCCTTTCTCTGCGGAAGAAGACTCTCAGGGGTCATTAATAAATGTTACTTCTATCTTGCTTTGCTTTTTCCTAAAGATGAGAATCTCTATAAGTCTGTGTGACTAATACATGTGGGACATAGCAGTAACATGCCCAGAACTTTTTACCTTTCTGGATCATGTCATTTAAAATAGAACTAAAAACCTTTCACAATAGAATGGACTGTGGCTCTGTCTTAAAAATCCCATTCTGGATTATCACACTTTGACAGCTAGCCAGCCTAATCCTTCACTGACAGACACAGGCACTTTTCTATGCCAGTTAATAGATCGCACTGTGCTGGAAACTGAGTACTTTCAGCAAAATGTTTGGCATCTATCAATTGATCCTATACCGTAAGCAAATCGCTTCCATTTGCTTCTAAAGTAATAACATTGTCTGTTCTGACATACTGTTTTGTAATAAAAGCTTTAATGCAAAACTGTTTAATATCTTCACTGGATTCAATGAAACGGCTTTTCTTTGCTTCCAGAGGATAATGGCTGCTCTGCTCTGTTGGTTTTATTGAAATAAACTGTTTATGGTTTTATATATGATATATCATCTGAATTTTGGGAATAAAATAATGTTGTTATATGTATATGTGAATAGTTTTTTATCTCAGGATGGCATCTGGTTTTTAATTCTGCCAAAATTTCTGAATTACACTGCCTCTGTAACAAGATATAGGATTCTAAATATCTACATTTTGAAATTATGTTTACATTTTCTCATAACAAAGAAGGATAATGTCAGTTATATATGCAAGAAAACAGAACCGAAGCCCCAAACCCCTTGAGCGTGCTGGTACATGTTTAGCTTTATGGAGATTCCTGACAACAACATTACAAAAGCAAATTTTCAAAGCTTCACAAGATAAATCAGGTCCCAGGATCAACTGCACAAAGTCCTATAGTTGTTGCTTAGGGGTTGTCAGCTGTCAGGAATGAAAGTCATAATTTCTGGCACTTCTAGGCTTTGCTTGCTACTGGGCAAATCATTACACCCCTTAAGGATCACCTACCCACCTCTTGGGTCTGGTAAATCGCTGCACTCTACACCGTGTGGCACATTAAGAATTTGGCATGGGATGCATAGTTCACCTCACCTCACAGCTCTGTTGGTGCAAGGAACCTCTGCCTGCTGGCACTTCCTAATGTAAATGTCTAGCTTGCAGTTAATTGGTTCCATTTTTGGTTATCACTTGCCTTATAATATGTTGTATCCTTGTTATATCAGGCATAATAATAGTCCTCCAAAACTCAAATACAGCACCTCACGCCAGACTTCTAGAAGAGAGGATAACACCAAATGCCCCCTCCCGTTGTTTAGCCTTCTAGTTGGACCTCACCCCCACCCCAACAACTCTTTTGGATATACCAAGGGTGCCATCCTCATGGGTTAGGACTAATTTGTGGAGTGAAACATATCAAAAAGGCAGGGCTATATATATGCATCCAAGGGGTTTGTTGAGATTCCACAGTCATACTCAATGTTCTCTCTTATGTGAGTGCTTGTGCAAGTGTACACAGATATTGACAAAACAAATTGTACTGCGCACAAAGAATTTTGTATGAAAACACAACACTTTCTATTAATTCTGACCTGAGCAAACAGTTTAAAAAACTGTTTATGTGTTTTGTGCACATAACCAAAAAAAAATTAGAGGGAACATTGGTCACGCTCTTTGTTCCTAGTTATATTTGGCTTCAAGCTTAGCCCTCAACTTGCCTTAAACACATAGCTGAAGGCAATAAAAACTTTGAGCAAGAATACTCGAAGTGTTGCCTTGTCTAATGATGAAGTCAAGCCTTGGAACAGGCAAAGACTAGCAAAACAAACAGCTAAAACTTTACTTAGAAGGATTATCTGGGTCCCATCCTAGACATGACCATTAAGTACCCAGTCAATGGATGGATTCTAAGCACAGAATGATCCAGTTATATTTACTTCAATGATTCAGCTCTGTAAAATGTATGACCATGCTATTTTATGTCTTTGAGAGCAGAAGTCAAGACGTATACAGAAGCTTGACACTGAAGAACAGCCCAATAATCAGGTATCCAGGTTGTTAATCTTGTAGTTAATATACAGGTGATGGTAAGGACAGTCAGCAACTAGAGTGGTTAGGGACAGAGTCAAGATAATGAATAAAATAAAGGAATTATGTACCCCTTGATTGTAAAGTATAAAGATTATTGATGAGGGAATCTGTCCTGTTCGCAAACCTGCAAAAACATTTGCAAAACGGTGAAAAAATTGTGAATTGCGTTGAAGTCAATAGGCATCAGTTTGCATAAGACAATTTTATTTTGCACTCAACTATTATTTCTCAGTCAAGTCAGTGGGCATTTTTGTTTGGGGTCACTTTTTTGTCTCTGCGACAATTTTTGCCTCTGCGACTTTTTTGTCATGGTGAAAATTTTTGTCCAAATGCATAAAAGTCAATGGGCATTTTTCTTTTGACGATTTTTTTCTCTCGCGACAATTTTGTCTTGACGCCCTTTTTGTCACGGTGAAATCTTTTGCGGCAGATTTTTGCTGCAGTTTTGCAGATGGTAAAGTGCGTAATCCATGCCTGGCAAAAAAATTCGCTCATCACTAATAAAGATATTAGAAGTCACCAAGGAGAGGAGGAATGAGGCAGAAGGCCAAATGTTTTTATACAGGTTGTGGAACAGGTGACTTCTAATATCCTGATATATTCTTCATAATTTACAACAACTGTAGTATTTATAATTCATATGTTCCAATGAATGATATGAAATAAATGACATCACTGAGCTCTGATTAGAACTGATAAAATCACTAAGCACTATTTCTAAGGATGTAATTCACAGGATATGTATGACTCTCGTGTATTAAATAGCAACTGGATATCTGGGTTATAATGGAAGAGAGGCACCCAAACTCGTTTTTAACTTTAGCCTAAAATGCCTGATATTTTAATATAATGTGGATTATACTGTGATCTTGTTTAGGAAATCTTGAAAAACCTAATCCATTGTGCAAACCAATGCTTGCTACTGGTATCATTTTCCACTCAAACACTATTAGCCAAGGCATTTTTGCTAATAATTGTATTTTGTCCAGCCGCATCCATTAAATTATCTCCAAGCTGAAATTGTTTATTGTTAAACAGCACTTCATGCTTTTTATAAAACAGCAGATGATACTGCACTCTCCTTGCAGCTTTAAGAATGTCCTTATTGCAGCTCAGGATAAACACCAGATTTAGAAAGTGTGTGTTTTAGGTAATGTTGCTATACATGTAGACGTGCATAAAATTCAAACATGGTTAAAAAAGATAGAACACTTTTTCAATGGAGACTGCATTTGTATTTTATCAGATGAAAAATAATGTAAGTATTTTGAGGGTGGCATGATAGAAACTTGAGTCATTACGTGGAGAGACTGGGTGCCTGATAATGAAATCTGAGACTGTGCTACAAGGGGCTAGATCCTGGTTGGATTTTTATACAAAGTACACTCCAACCCCAAGTAAAATACAGAGCTATTTCTTCCAGGAATATGTAACATTGCTCCAAATAGCCACAATAAACTATTGGCACTACTAGCTCTCTGCAATGTAGTATGTAAAATGCAAATGCAATGAGGTAGATATGTGCAGTGCAATCCCACCCAAGTCACATCTTGGACCTTCTACTCTGCACCAACATTAACATTAACATTAATTGTGTACCTGTACTGAGATGTAGTTGCAGTCCACACATGCCTGGAGTCAGTAAGATGCAGTTCACTCGTTGATACTCACTGATATCCTTGCAGACAGAACCATAGGGGGCAATTGTAAGTGAAAAGCATAACAGAGATGTGCAAGGTCTTCTAAATCAGGATTCTGTTGGGCACTCGTTTAGGTATTTTGTATTTTACAGGGCACATTTAATTTAAAGTGACGTTTACCAGTTAGATGTTTAGCAGCCTTAGTTTGATTTTAATGTAACATTGATCCATCTTAACACTGGTATTGAGTAAGGTGGGTTTCCAGTCCAAACTAGATTTCAAAATAGACCCTCACATATCAAGTAGACAAAGCAGCCTCCCCGCAGCCCAATAAAAAGTGACTGCCTGTCCATAGCAGCCCCTCTGACATTTCCCAGAATCTAGAAATGTCCAGTCCAAAGAGGGAGTTATTAGCTCCTTTTAGATAACAATGACCTATTCCATTTTATATGGAGTGGGGCAACATAGCATTGATTCTAAGGGGCCGATTCATCAATAGTCGAATATCGAGGGTTAATTAACCCTCGATATTCGACTGGGAACTAAAATCGTTCGACTTCGAATATCGAAGTCGAACGATTTTGCGCAAATCCTGCGATCGATCGATCGGAGGATTTTTCATTCGATCGAACGATTAAATCCTTCGAATCGAACGATTCGAAGGATTTGAATCCAACGATCGAAGGAAAATCCTTCGAACAAAAAAATCACAGGCAAGCCTATGGGGACCTTCCCCATAGGCTAACATTGACTTCGGTAGGTTTTATCTACCGAAGTAGGCGGTCGAAGTATTTTTTAAAGAGACAGTACTTTGATTATCGAATGGTCGAATAGTCGAACGATTTTTACTTCGAATCGTTCGAATCGTTCGAATTCGAACGAATTTAACCAATTCGATGGTCGAAGTACCCAAAAAATACTTCGAAATTCGAAGTTTTTTACATTCGAATTCTTCACTCGAATTTTGTAAATCTGCCCCTAAGTGTTTTATTAGAAAATGTCTTGCCTCCTTATACCATCCCAAAAGATGTTTAAATTGGCGCAAAACATTTGTGTTGCAACAGTCTGTTCTTTTCCTATGGGAAATAACAAAACCTGTATTAAACTTTTCTACAAGTAGCTGCTACTATTCTTGCTCTCTTACACAAAACTAAGGAAATTCAGTGCCCCATTTGGTTATCTGAAAGGCCAGAATCATTTACAATAGAAAAGTCCACCCACAGACACATGAAAGTCGAAGCCAATGCAGAGCGTCTGCCTCCACATTACATTAATTTTACAGCCTCAATTAGACATTTATTGAAACCATAATATTATAGAGGAAAACCTGCTCACAGCAGCAAATCATGAGACATTGTGAGCAGTACGTTTCCATATCCCAAGTGCTGTGCATGCTACATTTACTTCAATAAACACAATCTGACACTGGAAAGGTACAGTACACAGCATTTTTGCAAGGTTCAGAAAAGAAGAATTGATTAAACCGCCAAATTTACTGAATGTTTTCTTTTAACCGAGACTTGCCATTAACCATTCAATGTTCTAGTTAGTGTGTGAATTAGTGAAGTGAAGTGCTTTCTACTACTCGTGGCTGGACCCTGTGTCATCCAGCAGACTCCAGGTACAATATGTTCTCTGTTCCCTGCTGCTTTCTGCCTTCCATATAGCGCTGCAGCATCTTGTAATATTAATATTCCTTCTCCATCACCTATTTCACTTTGATGTGTATTTCCAATCTCCCTGGCATTAGTACTTGTCTTTTATCTGGAAACAATCCTTACCCTTTGTTGAAATTTTCAGATGAAAAAAAATTATATATAATATATAAATAAATGCACTGATATTTATCCCCTCCACCGCCGTACCCCCCCCCCATGAATAACCTTGCTCTATATTTTTGGCAAACGT
The DNA here is from genome assembly GCF_017654675.1 of Xenopus laevis. Lineage (NCBI taxonomy): Eukaryota > Metazoa > Chordata > Amphibia > Anura > Pipidae > Xenopus > Xenopus laevis. The sequence goes on from NC_054377.1 coordinate 106,903,588, forward strand.
GCCATGTAATTACATTCACAAAGTCAGTAGATTAGCTTCTGTTCAGACCCTGGGCTCTGGGGTTTACAGTATGAGCAGTGCATATGAGTCACTGAATCGTGGGACGTGTCAGATTCATATTAATGTAGGAAAAATAAAACTTTGCAAAGATATTATGAACATGCCTCATTCATATAAATCCTCTATTTTCTGCCATACTGTATTTAAAGGCTTTTTAAACCCCAAAAATTATTTTTCTCTAATTAAAGAAAACATAATTCTAAGCAACTTTGCAATAAACTTTCATTAGATACTGGTATTTTCTATGGTTTTTAGGTTATTCGTATATGTTATGCTATTGAAAGCAATGTTTGTCCATTTCTCTGCCCTGACAGCTCAGACTGTTGATACAATGTAAGACAAGTCAGATATTGCACATGCATTATTTTTAGTGATGGGCGAATAAATTCACCTGACGCAAATGTGCGACGACTTTCCGCAATTCAGAATAAATTTGTGAAACTCCCGTGAAAATTTCCGGGCGAAAATTCGGTGGCGTCAAAAGATTTTTGGATGCTTGTCCGAAAAGTTGCTTGTATCATGTGTCAACACTATTCAGACCCCCATTGACTTTAACCCAGGCGCCAAAAATTGACGCGGGCGTCCATTTTCGAGTTTCACAACTTTTTTGCTAATTTTTCACCATTTTGCTGGAAATTTGCGAATTCTTCTGCGAAATGGGAGAAATTCGCCCATCGCTAATTATTTTATATAACATCAGGCATATTTAAAGATATTTGTATTATGGCTGAGATTATCAGAATGCAGAGCATGTTAGGTAGCACTGGGGCTGATTAAATATAAGTGCCAAATATGATGGCGGCAGTGTGTACAGGTCTAAATATCAAACATATCAGTATGTTCAACACATCAGCAGCAGACTAGTTAGTCTGTCAATACCAGTATCAGAAAGGGCAACTACAAGAAAGCCCCACTGCAGCAAATGTTTACTGCTTAGACAAAGGAGAGATATATTTGAAATGTATTAGATTGCCATTATTGATTGGGTGCAGAAATGTCCCTCCTAATATGCCTTAAAGCTGCATCAATATGCAATGAACCAACATGATATATTGACAAAACACCCGATTAGAATGCACTTTCAATGTAGATAAATGTATGTATTGTGGCTGTTTTTAGAGCCTGAAAGCTTTAGCTGTACTGGAAAAGAGCAGTTTAAATTGCATACGGTAATAGGGAGACTCATTGTTACTTACAAAAAGGCATCCCATAACTATTATACTTTTGTATTGTATTGTATTGTTCCCTATTCTGCCAGAGTTCAGAATTATCAGAACTGTTCAAGAAAATAAAATTCTAGCACGTGATACCCTTTGGTATTAGCTAATGTATTTAAACCATGTGTTTCTGGAAAAGAGCTTAGGATTTTCATGCTTTATGGTTTAAGTTTAATTCAGTTTAATACAAATTGTTACTTATACCGAAATGGAATCCTGGGGAGCTATAAAAGGCATATTAATACTAAAACACAGTCACAGAAGAATTGTGACAGTGCTTATTACTGATAATGGCATGGTGGAATAACACAATACTGATACTGTCACAATGTGGGGTCATCAAGACTTAAAGCTGCAATAGTCAAATGCATGGTCTAATTTGCATATTATTAGCACTGCAGGTTTCCAGACTCATTATGTGACACTGGGGCACTGAATATTATATTATACCCACTAATAACTGCTGCTTAAGAAAATTATGAATCTCATAAGAATTATGAGATTTAAAAAATAGGGTACATTGAGGATAAATGTCACCACTTTTAGGACTATTCAACTCAAGTGTTCCTGAGCATACAACCGTTTCAATTCATGAGACTGGGAAGTAATGGCAGATGTGGCAGAGTGATAATATTATTATTATTATTATTATTATTATTATTATTATTAACATTTATTTATATAGAGCCAGCATATTTTGCAGTGCTGTGATTATTTAAAAAAGAAGCTTCAAGTAAGAATAAAATTAGGCCTAACTTTTCTAATAAGTATGTACACTATATAAATAAAAAGTATATCCCTTAACAATGTGGCAACTAGAACCATTTAAAATCTGAGCTGTAAATTCACAAGGCAAATCCTTACTAGACCCCTCTCACCCCCTACCCCATCAGGGGGTCTGCTGTTAGTTGTCCCCACGGATTCCTATTAAATTAGGTAACCTAGTACATAACTTACTTATATAAGAACAAAATTCTACATTACTAGCTAAATATATCTGATAATATAAATTCCAAAAATAATCCCTGTGACCTAAGCGCAATATTCACCTTAGAGGGCACTGACAAGTTTGGGACACAGTGTTAAATTGGTAAAAGATATGGAGCATCTTGATTTATCTTTTCAGCAACAAGAAATTCTCTTACATCCCACTTCACAAGGCTCAAAAGACTGTTTCAAAACCCTTTGGAGGCACAAATCCTCAACCCAGATAAAATATTGATAGAGCTGAATTGCAGCTCCTTCAATTAGAGTCTGGTTAATTAAAGTTAATGAGCTTCACAGATATGAGCAAACAGTACTTAACCAAGTCAAAGACGCAATTAAGTCCTGAGCCCTGTGGCTACCTGGACTAGTGTACACAGAGTCAAGGGAATAAAAAGCTTATGCATTGCTAATGAATACGAACACATTGATAACATCAATAAATCAACCTTTGGGGGACATCAGCACATGAAAAAAAAAGTCCCCAGATGGCACAAGAAATATCACTGTGTAAAAGAAACGGATCCGCACACACACCGATTAGTGCAGTCGGGGATTATCCCCTTTTATTCAGCCACCAAACATCGTTGGTGGCTGATGTTTGGTGGCTGAATAAAAGGGGATAATCCCCCGACTGCACTAATCGGTGTGTGTGCGGATCCGTTTCTTTTACACATTGGTTGCTAAGGGACCCGGCCGGGTCAACGGAAGGAATGCACCACCAGCTTGCAGGATTGGTGAACTACAGGTGTGCGGTAGGATAATTACATTGTAAACAAGAAATATCACCACTTAGGTGTAAAGTACAGGGTATGCTGTGATCACCACTACATGCAGAAGTATCAATACCAAACCAGCTGTACCAGAATGCTATGCTATGGCTTGCAGAGAAGATTATTACTCCACAACTTACACCATCAGATATGCCTTAGTCCTTTTAATTTCTCATTGTCTTTACAAAGACTATGACCAAATCTTGGAAAGTTGATCATCTTTTCAACAGGTGTGGTAGCCTGCTAGCAGATCATTGTTCAAAAGAAATGACAACCTTTATTTCTGATCCTTGATGATAAAGCACAGCCTCAAGCATGTACTGTATGTATTTAAAATCCTTTACATATATTTGCAACACATAATATTATGAACCTGAAAAGACTTGCAAAGCATTATTGCAGGCAAGAGCAATGGAAACTGAGAGCACTGCTGAGAAGGGAGGCCAGCTTGTTCCCTGTGTCGATACCTGGATGGAACAATAAAGTTTCATCCTGGGTCGGCAACTGAATATTCCCAGTAATCAAAAGTTGAACCTGTGTCTTGGAGAAGTCCCAGTTCTTTGCAAATAGACTGCCACACAACCACTAAAAAAACTGGAAAACTGCTAATGACATTTTTCCAAATAATTAATATCTTTAGGAATTGTCACCTAGTCTCAGCATACATTCTCTTGTGTGATAGGAATGAGGAAAATGGGCAAAAGTCTTTTATAGTAAAAAAAGCAATGAGCAGTAGCAAGTTCTTACAGTACTTTGCTTTCTTTACAGTACTTTGCTTACTTTTCAATTACTAAAATAATGATTGCTTGCACTGGTCAGGTACTTTTTGTCTCTCTTATCAACAAAGCAAGTAGAAAGCCATACATTTTTGAGGGGGGGATCATATAATTGTATACCTCCCAACATTTTGGAAATAAGAAAAAGGAAACAAAAAGTTGGAGTGCGTAGTGCGTCGTGCGTCAATTGTGACCACGCCCATGTTTGTGGCCACACCCCTAATTACTATGTTCATTTTACAAAACTTGGCAGGTTATGAAAGTTTGAACATATTTATGTGTTTTTTTCCCCAGTTATTGCAGTTTTGCTAATGAAGGTGAATTGCCCTTTAAGCTGTGAGTCTCCCAAAGTTCTTGCAAGAGACCTGTTTATCTAAATTGTTACAATTACTTATTTGCTCATCTTATAATTGTTTCATAGTATCTTAGTTGCACCTGGTGGCTGTTCTGCACTCTCTGCCACAAGCCAATTAAGTTAGAAACTTTGTATCTTTTTCTGGCTGTTCAGTGCAGAGAAAGTACAAATACGGGACTGTGGGTTGAGCTGTCAAAGGCGGGACTGTCCCGCTGAAAACGGGACAGTTGGGAGGAATGTAATTGATATAAATATGGGAATTGGTAAGGGTGGAAAAAGTAAGCATTTAAATGTATGTGGAAAAAAATAGAATGTGCCAGTGCAATATACGCTTTTAACTATAGAAGGAACATACTATAAAAAGTTGCATTTCCCGTGGATTTATTGAAAATTTCTCCAAGAATCTTACTAGTCCCACTCATCTGTTCCACTTGCTGGTGCCTCCTTTCCCAGACTCTGCAGGGGAGCCAGTGACACCCAGCATGCAGTGCTACAGGATAGAAACCAATCAGCGTCTAGGCTGACCTGATAGGAAACTGAAGCCTGTCTTTGCTTGTGTGACTACAGGGCTGTGATTGACTGTCCCCCTCCTACTGTGCTTCTGTAAGGGACTGGCTACACAGACAGGGACCATGGTAGATATATAGGCAATAAAGGATATTCATAATGTTTAGTCCTGAGTAAAACCAGCTCCATATATGTATTTATTATTTGCTCCAAAATTGGTACATTTTTATTTATGCTACATGTCTCCTTTAATCAGGCTTTAACTTTTATCATATATTGTCATTAAGCCACAAATTATAACCAACACTCTCAGAAACCCAACATCCAATATCATCCTCACAAAGCCAAATGGTTAAGGTCAACTTAACTGCTTTTCTTAGTGGCCATCCCACAAATTCAGGCCTGGGCCATGTAAATAATTTACCTATCACAACATTTTGTTGTGCAAATGAAGTCACGTGCAGATTATTATGTGATGTGAAGTTGAAATACTGTGCCTTTTTTCAAACTGCATGGATTAAACAAGGGGAACTAATAATTTCTCTATTAGGAGTGTATGTTTAATTGCCAGATCTGTGAGTCATGCAGCTGGTTGTGAGCTGTACTCCACATAAATACTGTAAGGATGAATATGCTTTCCATCTGTGAAAGCCTAATTATGAGCAAATTCAAAAACACAGTCAGACGTTTTCATTGTGTTTTATACAACCTGCATGAACTGAGCTTCAATATACAGATATATATATATATATTTTATTGTTAAGTTTTCAGAAAATTCTCTTGTCATGTCAAGGAAAAGCAGCTAGCGTCCTTCAGCCATGTAGTTGGCCTTATATTCTATTGAAAGTCAGACTTATTTGATTCTTTTGAATTAAGCATCATTATTTTTATACAGGCCCTCTGAAACTCAACACCTTATCATCAAATAACTGACCCACACTTTTAGCTGCTTGACTAATGAGATGATGTTAATGTTAACGATAAAAACACTGGTATGCAGAGGCAACAGAATTGAACCTTTGCATCAAGGGATGATTAGAAAGAATTTTTTAAGGGACCATCCCGTGACCATGGTGTTTACAATGACAGGATACGAATGTGACTATGTTTGTTCTAGGCCAAAAAATAAAAACAAACAGCCTGAAAGTCAGTTTCACAATTCTTACTGCCTTTGGTAAATTGAGTTTCAAAGTAAGAGGTTACAACAATGGGCTTTGCAAAAGGGGTCATTTTCTTGATGCAATTGCACTGCACCTACATCAAGGGGCAGATTTACATAGGGTCGAATATCGAGGGTTAATTAATCCTCGATATTTGACTGCCGAAGGTAAATATCGAATATCGAAGTCAAAGGATTTATCGCAATTAGTTTTATCGAACGAATGGTCGAATAGTTGACGATTTTTAGTTTGAATCGTTCGATACAAAGTCGAAGTCGTAGTCGAAGATCGAAGTATCCAATTCGATGGTCCATGTAGCCAAAAAAATCATTTGAAATTCAAAGTTTTTTTTATTCTATTCCTTCACTCGAACTAAGTAAATGTGCCCCTAATTGTGTCCATAGTCACCAAACTGGGCAACTGCACATGCACTTTATTGTAAATCAGAAGCAGTTGTGCCAAATATTTTCAAAGTCTGTGGCGATATTTCCAGTGTTTCAGTGTATGGAAGTGCAAGGAACACATTTTGAAACAATAACTGTGATAGGAAAAGATTGTGTTCGCCACTGCGCTTGTAAAGATAAATGATCCCAGCATTTTTGGTAGTAGGTGAAGGTGATAAAAAAAAAACACTCAAGGTTCTCAAACAAAACATGAGTCCACACACATTGATGTTGCTTTATTGAGACACATATGAAGGAATGGAAAAAGCCATATAGGATCACCTTTATTTAGCACTGCCAGAGAGTAGTTCCATCTTAAAGTGCTGGTTCTTTCTTAAAGAACATGACCAGGCAAAATGACCTAAGATGGCTGCCTACACACCAATATTACAATTAAAAAAAATACACTTGCTGGTTCAGGAATGGCATTTTTTATTGTAGAGTGAATTATTTGCAGTGTAAACGTTGTAATTTAGAATAAAAATGACATCATAAAAATCATGACAGAATCCCTTTAAACACACACCGTGGGCCTTATCTCATGAGAGACACATGACTAACCTCAGCGGCCTTATAGTCTACTAGTGAAGCCTTAAAGGCATATATGCTATATCAGTAGATATCGTTCTGTTGTTGCCAGTATTTTACATCCCCCCTAGTCTTACAATGTCATCTTCATATCATGTAAGGAGAGAAAAATAATTATTTGTTTGATTCTTACTGACACAGTGTAATAAGCAGTATCTGGACACATAAGTAATGTACTGTAACTATGTAAATATTCCTAATATAATTAACTATATCATTTGGCTCTATGACTTAACCTTATTATTCCCTCGTCTTGGAAATCATTTTTTTTAGAGCACGGGTATAGAAGCTGCTGTCAGGAAACCCCATATCCAGAAAGCTCTGAATTGCAGGAAGGCCATCTCCTATAATTTTAAGCAGATAATTCTATTTTTTTTATTTATCATCTCCTTTTTCTCTATGATAATAAAACAGTACCTTGTACTTCATGATAACCAAGCTGCATATCCATATTGCTGGTTCGACTTAAAGTATGGTGATCCAAATGATGGGAAAAAAACCTTTTGAGTAAAACCAAATCATTAGATCATATACATTTAAAAAATATGTGCATTTTTGCTGGTGAATGACAACATCCAGAGCCAGGCCAGATCGGCCAGGAGCCCTAGGCAACCTTGCCTGTCATGGCGCCGTCTGGGAGCACACATGCTCAAATTGACATCTACAGGCATGCGCGAATTGACGCTCGCGTGGGTTGACGCATACTCGGATAGGCAAATTTACGATTGCGTGCATCACAGAGCTAGGGGTAGAAGGCAGGTAAGGTACGTGCCTGGAGCCCCTCCAGCTTTGCACCCTAGGCACGTGACTACTCTGCCTACCACAAGTTCCAGCCCTGACAACATCCCTGATACATATATTGTTTAGGATCCCACTGTAGAATTTGACTCTGTTACATCCTTTCCACCTTTTGGGAGTAGGGTGGTACCTCACCATGGAGGGTTTCTTTATTACTGCTATCTAACAAGAAGATGAACTGTTCCAGTGGCTGACTTCCTTGGTTTAACCTGAAATGAGAGCACTGTCTTTATATCTCAATTTCAGTCATCTTCAGTAAACTGCTGTTGGTAAAGGTTGTTTATTTGTATTTCTATTTGTTTATAATACAAACTACTGAACTATGTTATTATTATTAGCAGTAGTAGTAATTAGTGACGGGTGAAACCGGATTTTTGATGCCGGCGACAATTGACGCACATTAAACTGTCACCGGCTTCGAAATTGGCACCGGTGTCAAAACAATTTGACTTTTCGTGGCAAATTTGCAAATGTATTTGCGCGTGGCGAAACGTGCAAATTTGCTGCTAATTCACTCATCCCTACTAGTAATAATATTAATATCTGTGCAATAAAATATTAATATGACCTATTTTTGGTTTTAAATTTCTAGTTCACATTTCTTAACAATTTTAATATTGACAGCAGAACCCCTTTAAAATGTGCGGCTGAGAGAGCTAAGCACTATATAAATACTGAGAAGAGAATTGGAGTATGAGAAGAACATGGGCTCTGCAAACATACGGAGAGACTCAGATTTGACAGGCAGCATAAATTACTGCAATTCTCCCACTCTTTCAGGGTTTTGCCACAGGCATAAAATGACATAAAAACTCCAACTACTAAATAAAGAAATAAAACACTTCTTTAAAAATAAAAAATCTATGGATATTTATACACAGAAAGTAGAACTTCTCCAATACTGACATGATTTGGTCTACGTAATAGAGATCAGCTTTTCCCTGGCTGTCAGAGATGCACAAATCATTTCTTGCTCTGCGCACACACAGAGGGTCATTTATTTATTGAACACCACCATGACAAAACCAAATCCTGGTAAAAGGGGTTGCACTGGTTTACTTGTGCTTTAGCTGTAAATGCCCAATGGTTTAACATACTGTATTTTATCACAATATAGTCAACCAGTTGGTGTTATTTGGTGTAACAGACTCATGCCAGGGTGAGAATGCACACACATGCACACAGACCCAGGGATTGGCACACTAAGAGGTAGGAAGGTGAGCTGGTCTCCTGGGGCTCTTGGCAGTATGGCACTGAAAGTGCCACAAATCTCCCTGTTTTTCATAGTCTGTGCCTAAGATCTGCTGAATGTATGTGGAAGAAATCCCGTATGCAAGCAGACTTTATTCACTATAAATTTCTACTGTCCTGCCTCAATTCTGCCTTGTCGAAAGCCAAGCAAGAGTATTATCCTTATAAACAATCACATATCCAACCCACAACACCTGTTTTCTCTATTCAATACTCTTCTCCATCAGTCATCTCCAATCGGTCAACCTCACACACTCTCCTCAGGACTTTGCTGATTTCTTTAAAGACAAAGTAGAATCCATCCACAATCAGATCCCTGCCTTTTCTAATATAAACCAGCTCCTCCTTCTTAAGCCCCCTTCTGCATGTCTTAATTCCTTCCCTCCGGTAACAATGTCTGAAGTCTCCAAGCTTCTCTTGTCCTCCCCACTCACAACTTGCCCCCTTTACCCTATGCCTTCTTTTCTACTCAAACACTGTGTTGCAGAGCTTACGCCACCGCTTACTCACATCTTCAATTCTTCTTTAGCTTCTGGAACCTTCCCTTCTCCTTTCAAACAGGCCTGTATAAAGCCTTTTCTTAAAAAGGCCATGCTTGACCCATCCTGTCTGTCAAATTGCCATCCTGTTTCACTTCTACCACTTGCCGCTAAACTGCTAGAACATATTGTGTTCTCCCGTATTACTAACTTTCTACACACCCATGATCTGTTGGACCCTCTGCAATCTGGTCACCAGCCTGGTCACTATACTGAGACTGCTTTGTGCAGAGTTACAAATGATCTTCAGGTTGCCAAAGCCAAAGTTCACTTCTCCCTCCTTATCCTCCTTGACCTATCATCTGCATTTGATACAGTTGACCACTCTCTCCTGATGCAGATTCTGTATTCGCTTGGCATCCGTAACCAGGCTGCATCTTGGCTCTCTTCTTACCTCACTAACCGATCATTCACTGTCTCCTATGCTAACAACACCTCATCTCAAATTTCACTTAATGTGGGGGTGCCACAAGGCTCTGTACTAGGTCCGTTGTTGTTCTCTCTGTACACTCTGTCTTCGGGAGATCTCATCCGATCATTTGGCTTTAATTATTATCTGTATGCTGATGATACTCAAATATATTTATCCACCCCTTCATTAACAGCTGAAGCAGAGGCTCAAATCTCTAACTGCCTCCTGGCTATCTCAAATTGGATGAACCAGCACCACCTCAAACTCAACCTAACAAAAACTGAACTAATAATCTTTCCACCTAAGCCTGGGCCTACTTCCCTTTTTACTATCTCTATTGATGGCATGCTCATTAATCCTGTCAACTCAGCTTGCTGTTTGGGGGTAATCTTTGACTCCTCTCTCCTTCTCTGATCACATAAACACCACTGTCAAAACCTTACGCAATATTGCCAAAATCCATCCCTTCCTTTCACCTGCTACGGCCAAGACACTCATGCATGCTCTCATCCTATCCAGAGTAGATTACTGTAATCTTCTACTAACTGGCCTCCCTAAAGCCTATCTCTCCCCCCTACAGTCTGTACGCCAGAGTTAGTCACTTCGTCCTTTAGTAAATTTGCCCCATAGACTCCATTTTATCCAAATAATCCACATTTTAAAATATGATTTCCTTTTTCTCTGTAATAATAAACCAGTACCTTGTACTTGTTCCAAATTATGATATAATTAATCCTTATTGAAAGCAAAACCACCTTATTGGTGTTATTTAATGTTTATCTGATTTTATAGTAGACTTCAGGTATGAAGACCCAAATTATGAAAATAACTGTTTTCTGGAAAACCCCAGGTTCCAAGCATTCTGGATAACAGGTCCCATACTTGTATTATTATTATTATTATTATTATTATTACTATTATTATTATTTTTATTATTATCATCAGCAATCAGATTTCACTTAGTGTTCACAGAAGCACGTCTTTCATTAATAGATATTTTATTAAATATTTTCTGTTCTTGAGCTTTTAAATGTGTTTCTAAGTAACATTGCCAAAGTATATACCAAGTTCATCACAACATGGAAAAGAGTTATGAATTCATTTTTGTACTCTGCTGCTTCAATCAACCCTTTAAATTTGACTTTATTGTTCCTATAATGTCGACCCATCATTGCACATATATTGTATTGCTCATTATCCCTACATACAAAAGCAAAATACATGTATTACATTTTTTATAGTGTTTATATTCATTAACTGCAACTTCTGTCCCTACAGACTTGTCGTTTTTAAATGCCTTTCTCTTCTTTCCTATTTACTTTTTTACTTCCATATTAAGCCACATAGGGTGATTCTTAGTGCTTTTTACATTTACTTCTTAACAGAATAAATTGAGAACAGTAATGATTTAATATAATTTTAAATGACAACCATTTATGTTCTGTGTTTTTAGCAGAAGTGTAATGTCCCAATCTATCAGCTGCAAAAAATAAAGTCCAGAGGTTCTGCAGTTCACTCCCTTTGCTGGTGTTAAAATCGGTTCTCCTTCAGATTAGTCACAATAAAAATCTTTTATTCGTAAGAAGAAACACCAGTGCTACAAGCTCAGGGGTAGACACCAAAGAAAACAGAGAAATAGAATATAATGTAGTATTTTGTAGAAAAGTTTACACCTCTTTGTGCATTTACTATGGGATGTGTTTTGATTTCTTCCACCAGGGGGTTTAGTTACCCTTTAACTGTGGTATTTTAGCAATATATTACCCAGATGTTCAATGACTTGCAAATTTGCTATACGTTCTCGGTCATTAGAGATCACTAGATCCAATATAGCATTTTCTGGTTGGTTCCTCAACAACGTGTGCCATAATATTTTCATGCAACAAGTTTATAAACTTGTTCCCATTAACTGTCCTGGCAGTACTGTAGCTCCCGTCAATATCTGGGTAATTAAAATCATCCATTATAATTACTTTCCCCAATCTAGCAGCCTTTTGCATCAGGAGCTTAGCCTACTCCTCCTCTGTTACATTAGGGGGTCAATAACATACTCATATAATTCATTTGCCACACTCTTTACAATCAACGAAGAGCTCCACCCATAAGACTGCTGCTGATTAACTGCCCAGTCATGTGACTCATTAATCCATGTTTCAGCCACACCAATCACATCATATTTTCCCTCTAGCGCCAGCACCTCCAGCTCTCCCATTTTACCAATCAGACTCCTTGCATTTGAAAACATAAATTTAATACTGGTACCATATTGCATATATGGCATGTGGTCCTCACTGTCCTTAACAGTACCCCCAACTAAATCTCTTCCCGCATTTTCCCTTCCTTTGTCCACTATCTTATCTAACCTGTCTTCCACTGAATCTTTTACTGAACCCCCCCCCCAGGTCTAGCTCCCGTTGCCTTAACATTGCTTATGGCACAGGTAATATCTCTGAGAAAATTACCTCGTTTTTTTAAAATCATTCTTGAGAACTTCACCACCTCCTCTAACTTTGTCATTGGTACATATGTGTACCAAGACCACCGGGTCCTCCCCAATCCCTCCCAATAATCTGTCCAGTCATTCCACCACATGCCAAACCCTAGCACCAGGCAAGTAGCATGAAGGGTCCTTACAACAGATTACCCTGTCCACCTTTCTAATAACTGGATTCCCTATAACTAAAACCTGCCTATCCTTCCTTGCACTCCCCCCACCACCCATATTTAAGACACTGCTTCGCAGGGTGATCTGAGAGTCAGCTTGCTCCATAGACCCCAGTTCAGAGCCAGTTCAGAGCTGTCCTCCCCAGCATTTTCAGCCAAAATGGCAAATGTGTTGCTTTTGGATCAGCCCCCTTACCCTTCCATCCCCTACTTCCCCTCTTGATTGTCATCGCATATTGTGCCCTACTCTGCCTGCCCTATGCTCCCTGTTTGTGCCATACTCTGCTTGCCCTACGCTACCTGTGGATGTTAGGCTGGTTGGGTTTGTTCAGGGGATTTGTTATCATTTGAAAATGTGTTGTTAGGGGAATCCTAAGGTTTTTAATCATGTGCTGAGGGGCTGTGTTATCAACAGGGGTGGACGAGGCAGCATATGGATTTAAGGGTATGTTTTAATATGACTTAAATTGTTCACATTTGAGTGACAGGTGATATCCTGCAGTGAGAACCAACCCTTTTTTTTCTTGGTGTTCAACCACCATTAATTTGAACATGGTCCTAAAAGTTCATGTGGTAACATGGGCGTGGTTTCAAGTGGAAGTGGTTAACAATGGCTTAAATTTTTGGCCCTCTACCATGTAGGAAAAAGTCGGTAGCACAAATGTTAGACAGCACTGGCCGTTAAGACTGGCTGGCTCCATACTTGCTCTGAGCTTAAACAGGAAGAGGAATATGAATCATCAGCAGGAATGCCCTTAACCAAAATGTCCACACAAGCAGGTTACTACGGATAGCAATGTGAAATTCATGTTTGGTGAGAAAAAAATCCTGACTCTTTTCTTGCAATGAAAAATGTATCTACTCAGTAACTAAAAAATACACCAAATAAAAATGAACATGTTATGCCTGGTGAAAAAAGTCCCCAATGAAAAAAAGTCAAAAGAGGTCAAGACATTTTACAGAGTTTTGTTCTACTGTATATGCCAGAAATTACTTCATATGCATCTAAAATAATATAAACTTTGTTTCACTGGTGGCAAGGGTTTGCTATAAGTTTCTTTTAGTTGAGAAGTGATAGAGTTGGTTGTTTCCTTTACACAGTTCCATTTCATTATCTCTAACTATGAAGAGACATTATTATTATTATTATTATTATTAACATGTATTTATATAGCGCCAACATATTGTGTAGCACTGTAAAGTAAATGATTATACAACTACATCACATGAATTACATACATAGAACATATGGAGTAACAAACATCACAATCAATACAGGTACAAAAAGGTGAGGAAGGCCCTATGAATAGGCATACAGTCTAAAGGGAAGGGAGTAATACACAATGTGGGGGAGTGGGCAAGATCGAATTAAGTGGGTGAGAAATGTGGTATTGTATGCGGTGTTGCGTTTGGTAGTTAAGCAGAGTGAGGGTAGGCTTCTCGACAGAAGTGCGTTTTCAGAGATTTCTTGAAAGCAGAAAGGTTGGGAGAAAGTCGGACAGACCGTGGGAGAGCGTTCCAGAGGAGGGATGTAGCCCTTGCAAAGTCTTGAATGCGAGCATGTGAGGAGGTAATGAGAGAAGAGTTGAGTATCAGGTCAGAAGAGGAGCGTAGTAAGCGATTGGGTGAGTATAAAGAGATGAGTTCAGAGATGTAGTGTGGGGCAGAGTTATGAAGTGCTTTGAAAGTCAGTGTCATTAATTTGAATTTGATTCTGAACGGTAACGGAAGCCAGTGCAGAGATTGACAGAATGGCGAGGCAGAGGAGGAGCGGTTGCTGAGGTGTATGAGCCTCGCAGCAATGTTCATTATGGACTGGAGAGGTGACAGTCTCTGGAGGGCGAGGCCAATTAAAAGAGAGTTACAGTAGTCTAGATGCGATATGATGAGAGAGTGAATAAGAATTTTGGTAGTGTCTTGGGTGATAACTTATCGTATTTTGGATATGTTCCTTAGGTGGAAGTGACATGATTTAATAAGTGACTGGATATGAGGAGTGAATGACAGGGCAGAATCTAGAATAACCCCAAGGCACCGGGCCTGGGGAGAGGGGGTGATAGTGGAATTGTTAACTATGATGGATACTTCCGGGATGTTACTGGTGTAAGTTGGAGGAAAGAGAACCATTTCCGTTTTAGAGAGGTTTAATTTAAGGTAGCGTTGCGACATCCAGGTAGAGATAGCGGACAGGCAGGAGGAGACGCGAGTAAGGAGTTCTGGGTTGAGATCTGGAGACGAGAGATAGATCTGAGTATCGTCAGCATAGAGGTGGTAGTGGAAACCATACGAATGTATTAATTTGCCGAGGGAGGAAGTATAGAGGGAGAATAGTAATGGTCCCAGGACAGAGCCTTGAGGAACTCCAACAGAAAGAGGTAGGGGAGAAGATGATACTCCATTGTAGGCAGGCCCGGATTTGCGGCAAGGCCGCATAGGCCCGGGCCTAGGGCGGCAAAGAAATAGGGGCGGCATGCCGCCCAGCCGCCGTTCAACTGCACCAGCTGTGCCGGCGTTTTTTCGTCGGCGCGCTGGGAAGGCGGGCGCTAGGACCGCGCGGCCTCCTGGTCGGACCGCGCGGCCTAGGGGCGCCCAAAAGTGAAATCCGGCGCTGATTGTAGGAGACACTGAAGGAACGATTGGTGATGTAAGAAGAGAACCAGGACAGGGCTTTGTCACGAAGGCTAAGCGACTGGAGGGTCTGGAGGAGGAGAGGATGATCTACAGTGTCAAATGCAGCTGAGAGATCAAGCAGAATTAGTAGTGAGAAATGATTGTTGGCTTTAGGGGTTAAAAGGTCATTAGTTAGTCGAGTCAGGGCAGTTTCTGTGGAGTGTTGTGGTTTAAAACCAGATTGTAGGGGGTCCAGCAGGTTATTGTCATTGTCAGAGAGGAATGAGGTTAGTCGGTTGTAGACTAGGTGCTCAAGTAGTTTAGAGATGAAAGGTAGCAGAGAGATAGGTCGGAGGTTGTCAAGATTGGAGGGATCAAGAGAGGGTTTTGAGGGAATTGGATCAAGCGGGCAGGTGGTAAGGTGAGAAGAGGCCAGAATAATCTCTGTACAGCTCTATACACCACTCCCTGCCCAGAGGAGCTTACAATCTAAGAAACAGGAAGTAATCCATAGCCGTTCCTACGGCAACGGAGAAAGTAAAAAGCGCATTTGCGCAGAGACATTTCTGAAGCCTTGAGAAAGTCCGTCTGAGACGAAACGCTTCGGCTGTGACGTCATCCAAGGAAGCCCATACACCACACGCTGATTATGCCGGCAAACTAACATCTTTATACAGCGGAACAAATCTGGTGGAGCTGGGAACACCTTTGGATTGACTTATATGTGCAAACTTCAAGATTTATTTGTGAGTGCAATTTTAACTTTATAAATCTATTTTAATGAATTGTTTTACACGATGTCAAGCATGTGTCCTTAGATGCCAAAACGATTGGAGCAGCAACAGCAAACATCCTTAATGCGAACGAATATTTAAAACGTCTGTGAGTATAATTGTATGTCAAACACAGGCGGTGGATTATTTATATGCTGGTAAATGGTTGCAGGGTAATTTAACTGCATAGGTGAAGAAACACACTTTCTATCCCTTAATACACACAGGGGTGTCACATACCTAGCAAGGAAATACTACACTATATACTACTATTTTGTCTTTTCCCCGAGCTTTTAGCGCTGGTTTGTCTACACATAATCCCTTCTGATAGTGTCAATTTTGTTTTTGAAGAGCTCAGCAATATCTTGAGCAGAGACAGATGTGCATGGAGGGGGTGGAGAAGGGAAAGGAGAGTGTTAAAGGTGGAGAAAAGTTGTGCTGGTTTTTTAGAAAGGGAGTTAATGAGTGAAGTAAAGTGTGTTTGTTTGGCTTGGAAGAGGCTGGTGTTAAAGGAGCACAGGGCAGATTTGTAGCTCCAAAAGTCTGATTCTGAACGGGATTTGCATCTTATACTGTATTGTGTTTAACTGCTTACTGGCTGCCTCCTTGCAAGAGACCGTGTTTTACTACTTACTGGCTATCTCCCTGCACAAGATATGAGTTGCACTACTTTTGATTCTTTCCCTGTCTGGCTTTGGCTGCTGATTTCCTTGGCTTTAATTGTTTCCAAATTACCTTTTTCCTAAATTGAGTCTCCATACGACGTTGCCTCCATAATTATCCACTACTGTAATATATCTGTGTCTTGTATACCTGGAAAAAGACAATGATTCACTAGACCA
Organism: Xenopus laevis; assembly: GCF_017654675.1. Lineage (NCBI taxonomy): Eukaryota > Metazoa > Chordata > Amphibia > Anura > Pipidae > Xenopus > Xenopus laevis. The sequence goes on from NC_054377.1 coordinate 106,920,340, forward strand.
TAATTTTCCAAAGAACTATCTTCTCACTACAGTTATACTTTCCTTAAGAAATCCGCAAGGTACTGTACTTCCTCTTCACCAAGACTGTTCCTGTAAAGGAGAAATTTCCCTTCATTTTATTTAGGTTATCCATCGCTTACATCTAACTCACTAAGAGACTTACAACTGTTATACTTACCTGCCCCTCTAAAGGATTCATTACTCCAACCATACATTTCCTAACACATCTATACCTGCACAATAAAAACCTATCCCAATTACTAGCCCACCCACCAGGCCACTTCAGCCTCTGCTCTACAACTACTGCAAATTTCCAAACCAGTTTGATCCCTACTGCACAAGTGGTTCCTCTCTTGTCAAAATGGTCACATTTAAGTTGCCCTGCCTGCCATTAACCTTGGTACACAAGCAGTGAGAATGAAACTAGAAATATGGAATGATATAAGTAGATTCATACAATTCCTGTAGACATATTTAGACTTTATTACTTTCCTTCTGCCCTTTTTTTATGCTTGGTTTTATGCTAAAATCCTTCGGGTGCTGGAACATGTTGCAGCTTTCTCCTCTGCAGCATCAGATGTCTGTAACCGACCTTGAGATGCAGGAGACTCGCTGATGGCTGTGAATGGCATATCTGTCACCTCATGACACAATGGGGCTAGTGCAAGATTTGAATTGTAATAAAACCTGTAATAATTATGCCACCTTACATAACGAAGCAGTTGGCCTGAGCTGCCGAAGCTCGTGCTGTGATTTCCCAGGGGGAGGGACGCTTCTCTCTCTCTCTCTCACTCTGCTTAAACATAACACTAGCAAGGGTTTTTATAAAGCTATCATTATAAAATACCATTATTCTAAAGCTATTTAATTAGGCAGGGCTTAGCCAGCCGTGACTGTGCGTGTGAGCACTCTGGAAGGAAAAAGGACTTTAAAATACAGCCTGTCCCAAAATATAAAGTCTAGAAACATCAAAGACTGTTAGCAAATGAAAAAATTATAAGGTCAAAAGGATATGAAGAAAGATAACTGCTAAAGGAAAAAGATAACAGGTTAAATGTGATAGGGAGAACATGTGAACACAAAACATGTACTTGTTTGTAGCTATACCACCTTATGAGAGATCTGGGTGAATGATGAGTTGACATTGCACAAAGGATAGTGTGATAATCAGAAACTGAGTAAGATATTGATCAGTAAATCAGTGCTTGATAGAAGAATTTGTGCCCAAGAAATATACCTGTAGTGAGCTTACTGGATTTCTCTATAGCCTGCCAAGGTCAAGCAACTGCAGATGAGCACAGTTAATGAAATAGCTTTATTATGGGATGATGGCATGTAGCACAAACAATAAACAGCAATTTGTTTGCATCTCTCAGTATGTGGCAAACAAAGTTCACCCGTGGCCAGCTCATGGACAATTGCTAATGTAGTATCATGCAGTAGAACAAAATAGATATGCCTGAGATAATGAGCAGAATAAAGCCCAATACATTAAATACAGGGTGGCCTCCATGTGTTTAACATTATACAGGTATTGGATAGAGATGGGCGAATCTGTGCCGCGAAACGCTTTGAAGTCAATGGGCGTCAAAATCATTTTTCATACGTTCGACTATTTGGTCCAAATGCATTAAAGTCAATGGGGGGTCTGAATATTTTTTCACTGGCAAATTGTCACAGCAGTTCCGCAAATTAATTTATTTGCAGTGAAAAGTGGAAATTTGTCGCTAATTTGTGTCTGTTGAATTTATTCGCCCATCACTAGTACTGGATCTATTATCTACAATGCTCGGGACCTGGGGTTTAACGGATAAAGGATCTTCCCTTAATTTGGATCACCATACCTTAAAGGGATACTGTCTTGGGAAACAGATTTTTTATAATTCATTTTGAAATCTGACATGGGGCTAGACATTTTGTGAATTTCCCAGCTGCCCCTGGTCATGTGACTTGTGCCTGCACTTTAGGAGAGAAATGCTTTCTGGCAGGCTGCTGTTTTTCCTTCTCAATGTAACTGAATGTGACTCAGTGGGACATGGGTTTTTACTATTGAGTGTTGTTCTTAGATCTACCAGGCAGCTGTTATCTTGTGTTAGGGAGTTGCTATCTGGTTACCTTCCCTTTGTTCTTTTGTTTGGCTGCTGGGGGGGAAAGGGAGGGGAGTGTTATCACTCCAATTTGCAGTACAGCAGTAAAGAGTGATTGAAGTTTATCAGAGCACAAGTCACATGACTTGGGGCAGCTGGGAAATTGACAGTATGTCTAGCCCCATGTCAGATTTCAAAATTGAATATAAAAAAATCTGTTTGCTATTTTGAGAAATGGATTTCAGCACAGAATTCTGCTGGAGCAGCACTATTAACTGATTCATTTTGAAAAATGTTTTTTTCCCATAACAGTATCCCTTTAAGTCTGCTAAAAATCACGTTTTGGCACAAATATGGATTTATGCAGCTTAGTTACCATCAAGTACAAGGTACTGTTTTATGATACAGAGAAAAAGGTAATAATTGCAAAAAAATAGATAATGTTGATTTATGGATGATGGCCTTTCAGGATAATGGGTTTTGGGGTTAGGTACCTATATATTTTTCTACTGTATGTGTGTGAATATCAGGGAAAACAACTTTGGGCAAAAATGTGTATGAATGCTTAATGTTATTGCTAGTAACTTCATTCAGGTATGGGACCTGCTATCCTGCGGTTCTCCAGATAAGGGGTTCTTCCATAATTTGGAAAGGGGACTCATGGGTGCATTGGACTGAAGGGCTGAAGGCCAGGAAAATAGATATAGAGGAGACCCTCATGGCCTGAAAAGTACAGTAACTCAGGACTGCAAGTACCCACAGCAATGATGTAACACAAACATTTGCCAGTTCAAAATAGGTATGCATTAATAACATTTAAAGCTCATTTCATTACTATTCAAACAAGTAACCACATTAGCCAGACTAAAAATAGGAAATGTTCTCTAGCATCCATACTGTAGTTATTAACCATGAGTCACTGTACCTCATTTGCCTTCAATTCACAGACCTTATCTAGAACATTACACAGTATATACTATCTGCCTTGCTTTGCCTTGTTGGGTAAAGTCACTTAATATGACTCTCAGACAGGTGTCTGCATTTTTCACAGCTGGGTATTTATTTAGTCCTGATTCACTGAGCCTGAAATGTTTCAGAGACCCCCAGGGGCAGAGCAGAATTCCTACTGCTGAAGTGACACAGAGAAGGGAAGTGTGTTTCAGTGAATGAGAAGGTAGTTTGCCTTCAGGGGTTCATTGCTTTAAATAATCTCACCCTTTACCTGGCAGAAGGTTGCAGCGTATAATGTTAGGCAATGCAAGATATGGTATTGGTTGATGTACAAATACAGCTTTGCCAAAGATTATTTTTAATGAAAAACAATGTGTGATTTGGAGACTACAGTTACCTGATTTGATTTTTAAAATCTCATATAATGCATTGCTCTTTCTCTGATGTTTATGCATCAAAGTCTCCCATGAAGAAAATGCAGGACGGAGAGATACGAGAATGATTTAAAACAATATCCCCCATATGTAATAAAAATCAAGTTTGCCAAGGGGCAGTAACCCATAGCAACCAATAAGATGTTTGCTTTTAAACAGATGACCAGTTAAAGAGATACTGACACCAGAAATTAAACTCTTTTTTATGATATTGCCTTTGAAAGCTACTTATAACTTTGCCATAAAGTATTTGCATGAAGCTTTTACATAACCTGTCTGATGCCCCATGTTCCTGTATGAGGGGGCTGCCATATTAGTGCAGCAGGAGTCAGTTAGCATTAGAATCTCTAACTAAAAGGTTAAGAAGGAACAGTCAGGTTGGTAAAAAAACAGGTTTAGTAACTTCAACTAACAGTTACTTACAAAAACAAACCTCTCAGCAAAAAACGATCAACATGACCTATAGGTAACTTTTAGGGGCACATTTACTTAGGGTCGAATATCGAGGGTTAATTAACCCTCGTTATTTGAATATCGAAGTCGAAGGATTTAGCGCTAGTCGTTCGAACGATTAAATCCTTCGAATCGAGTGATTAGAAGGATTTTGATCCATCGATCGAACGATTTTCCTTCGATCACAAATTGGCTAGAAAGCCTATGGGGAACTTCCCCATAGGCTAACATTGAGGTGGCGAAGTAGGCGGTCAAAGTTTTTTTTAAAGAGACAGTACTTCGACTATCGAATGGTCGAATAGTCGAACAATTTTTAGTTCGAATCGTTAGATTCGAAGTCGTAGTCGAAGGTCGAAGTAGCCAATTAGATGGTCGAAGTAGCCAAAAAAATACTTCGAAATTCAAAGTATTTTTTATTCTATCCTTCACTCGAGCTAAGAAAATGTGCCCCTTAATGTACATTCATATTCGTAGTTTTTTACTGTCAGTATCACTTTAATGTTGAATGCTGATTGGTTACTCTGGGTTATTGCTCCTGGGCAAACCTTGGGGCAGATTTACTAAAGGGTGAATTCTGGCCAGCGACTAGTGATGGGCGAATTTGGTGTGTTTCGCTTCACTGAAAAATTCGCGAATTTCCCATGAAATTCTCGAAACGGCGCCTTTTTTTGATGCCGGCATCCATTTTTTTTGGCGAAATTGTGCCGGCGTCCAAAAAAAACACGTCCATTTTTTTTGTCGCCGGCGAATTTTCGCAACGGTTTTGCAAATTTTCGCAACGGTTTTGCAAATTTATTCGCCATAGGCAAATCGCATGAATTCGCAGCGAATTCGCACCTGGCGAAAAAGTTTGCCCATCACTACCAGCGACCAATTCACACACATTGCACCACTTCGCCAGGCGAAATTCGCTACCACTACACTAATTCACTAATATGTGAAGTTGGCGTCGTACGCTGGAGACTTTTCGCTAGCATTTTACTTTGTTTGTTCCTAGCGAAAATTCACTAGTGATCTTGCACTTAGGTCAATTTGCATAGGGTGGGTAATTTAAAGTTGTATGGAGGTCTTTTTTATAAACGTTGGTGCAAATGCTTGAAGTTACCACTTTTTATTACAAATGTGCAGGGAACCTTAATAAAGGCAAGATAATTTATATAGTGCCCTACACATGAGCCCACTGTAAAATGAATGTTCCATATGTATATAATGTAAGTGACATAAGATTGAGGAAGATCTAGCTTCTTTTTAGCACTTCGTCTGGTCTGAGGTGGCAAAGTCAACTCTGGTGAAAGAAGTAACGTTCAGTAAAATCCGCACTATAGAGAATCGTTCGCCAGAGCGAAAAGTTGGCTGGCGAAAGAGTGCGAATGAACGCTAGCAACAGTCCTGTTTGCTAGCGAATTGCCACTTGCGCCTGTTAGTGAATTGTCCCTGCTGGTGGCAACATGGGGGAAAAAGTCGCTAGCGTTAGCCATTTTGTCCTTTAGTAAATATGCCCCTTAGTGCCTTTTATTACATATGGGGGTATATATACAGTATATATATGCCAGAGAGAATTGTTTTGACTCTGGTATTCATTTTGCATTGGGGCTGCAAGTATACAGAACAATAAACAAAGGACCATCATGTATAAGGCACCAGCTTTGCTAGTGGTTTAGATCATTAGTCGTGGAGAAACAATAATAAAAAATGAGTTCACCACAGCCAGCCAGAGGGGAGCTTCTCAGTTCCCTAATCACTTGCATTGGAATTTTTGGGGGCACATTAATGGTGAAATTTGAGCAGTGTTGAGCTTTATTTTCACGCTCTGATAAATACACCCCTTAGGTTTGTGTTCCTTTTTGCAGGACTCGTCAGCTGATCTATGGCTGGGCACAGGCTGGAGATTCAACATAAAACTTTCTGCCAATACGTCTAAACAAATAACATGTTTCTCAGTTATGACAATGTTTGCCCAATACACAGCAAATGTGATAAAAACCTTTTACTTGAAAAGCTATTATTCTGACAAAAGAACAAAAGCGTTACCATCATTAATAAGGCCTTTCAAAAGGGCTGTGTGCATTGTATTAACTGTTTAAGGAACACAATTTACATTGTAACCTTGCATTTTTTAATCTTAATTTAGCACATTTGCATCTCTGACTTTTATTACAATACCGGTTAATGTGATCACCTAAGATTAGGGGCATCATGAAGCCAAGCAGACCCAGTAAATATTTGCTGTGGTTACTGCAAGGGTTAAATAAAGTTTATTGGAATTATAGGCTCTCTTTGGAGCTGGAAAGCCAGACCTGTAATACTGGTGATTATACACCGGACTCCAAGCATTCAAATAATAGGTTCTGACATCTCACACTGATATTTATGGCTTTTACAAAAACTAAGTCAAAGTGGATGAGGATCGATATGGTGTAAAGCATTCAGGCTTTTAACAGGAAAAAAAAAGATAAAAATGAATAGTCAGAATTTCTGGAGAAAATGCAACATAGTGGAATATTGTGATTTGATTATTTAGGCCTTTGTTTAATACCAAACACACAAAAACACTATAATGTACTTCAATTTGTGTAGTGCAGTTAAAAGATGTAATAAAAGGCACTGAGCTTGACCGGGAGCAGTAACCCATAGCAACCAATAAGATGTTTGCTTTTGAACAGGTGACTAGTAAATGATAGGTTACTATGGTTTACTGTTCCTGAGTAAACTTAGTATATTTTATTACATAACCCCCAAAAGGTCTGTTTTCAGTTTGCCTATCATGGAAAACAGATAACATGAGCATAAAACCTGGATTAAGTACCTCAATTAGATAGCATTCATCCACTAGACGTTCTTGATCAGATCTTATTTTTGATGTGTCCTAATCTATAGGGCAACACTTCTTAAAGGAGTCTCCGGGAACAAACTATCTCCTTTTACAAATTCTATCCACGAAACTCGTTCACCAGGATTTATAATCCCCTACTTAAAGGGCATGTAAAGGCAAAAAAATAAAATCCCATTTTTACTTTCTTTAATGAAATAGAAATCTATCTCCAATATATTTTAATAAAAAAATGTGTTCCGTTTTTATAAGGAACCTGACTGTATGCAGTGAAATTCTCCCTTCATTTACTGCTGTGGATAGGAATTGTCAGATGGTCCCTAACTGGTGAGCAGGGAAACAATCATACTTATGAACAGCAGGGGGAGCCCCCGCCTTACTTCCCAGCCATGCAGAACTCAAGCAGCTTTGTTTATGATGATCCCTAAGCAGCCCAGACCACACTGAGCATGTGCACAGTCTTGGTCTTGCAAAGATGTTTAACAAAGTTACAAGATGGTGACCCCCTGTAGACAACTTTGAAAGCATAAATTATTTGTTTGATTAGGCTTGTGGTGCAGTAAGTTCATGTTTATATTTAGTATACAAAATACAGTATTTCTAGCCTTATTCTATTTTAGACTTTACATGCCCTTTAAGTGTAAGGTAAAACAATTAAAGGGGAACTATTGCGAAACTTAAAATTTAACATAAGCTTCATCATAACGAAATAAGAATCTTTCTAAACGTAATCAATTAAAAAAGTCTGTCTAGTTTCTGAAATAATCAAGTTTACGTTCAGTATCCCTCTCTCAGCATCTGATTCTCTTCATTCTGTCTTCATTAGTGATGGGCGAATTTATTCGGCAGGCGCGAATTTGCGGCAATTTGCATGATTCGCCGTCGGCGAATAAATTTACAAAACAGCCGCGAAGATCTGCAGGCGTCAAAAACAAATTTTGCAATTTTTTTTTTTGGCGAAGCTAAACTGTGCAGGAGGTAGCGTCCTGTAAAATTTATGCACTTTAGTGAATTTACAAAGTAACGCCTGAGCAAAAATTCACCTGACAATAGCGATGGTCTCTTTCATCAGCAAATTGTCCTCTACGCCTGTTAGTAAATTGGCAATCTCCCTGCAGATGGGATTTCTGGTGAATTTTCGTTAGCAATGGCCACTTCTCCCTTTAGTAAATCTGGCACTATGAGTCCTTCTCAGTGCCCTAGGAAACCCAGCCGGCTTCCTCCTCCTTCCCCTGGAACAAGCACACAAATGTGAGCAAGCACTGTGCCTATGCATGGAGGGGGTGCGTGTGCAGGTGCTGAGGAGGTGAGGGCAAAAAGAAGGCAAAAGATGGGGTGCATGCCTATTGCCCCCCAGCTGTTGCGCTTTAAGCACATGCCTGTTCTGCCTACCCCTACCCAAACCCTGTTCCTCTGCATGTAACAGATAACTGAGCTAAAATAATTGTTTCTGTTTCCTAGGGCAAAGGATCACAAGAATCAAACATATAATGTATACATATGTAATGCAGGTAGCAGTTAGGGTAAAATATCCCAGGGATACAAACATTTCTCTAGTGAAATAAGGATATTTTAACACACTCTCTATTTAAATGAATTGAGTGAATTCTACAGTCATGCCCCCAGGACACCCCAAACACCCCATATCTATTCAGAAGACTCCTGAAAAAGTTTGCCATTTGTTGCCCACAACTAATAAGCCCAGATATTAATTCAGCCAATCTGTTCAGACATTCAGAGATAAATGACTTACAAAGGACAAGTCAGAGCCCTATCAGAAAATAGTTACACATTTCAGGAATTGAGGAGCTCAACGGTGGAAGAGCAAATCTTATGCACCTCAAACACAACAGCATTTGAAGATGAGACAGAGCTGTATGCTAAAAGGGGGAACCAGAAGAGCAAATCTGGAAGATAGGTCAAATTTGGCGTAAACAAAGTACAGACAAGGGCAAAGTCAGACAGTTTTCTGGACAGACTGATGAAGACAAAGTCAGCAACAGAAGAAAAGAAATTAGATGCACCATACTGTATAGGTAGGCCTGTAAACAAGCACAAACTACAGACCTAATCAACATGAAGGCTCAAACTATGATGTAAGTGGCAGTTGACAATGGGGACATTTGTAGAAGCACTCATTCTGACCCATGTGCCAAGGCAAATGCCAACACACATGGCCAACTGCAGAGTCCAGTCACTCTCAAACATTGTCAAGAACTGGTACATACCCAAAACATGTAAAAGCTGTTGTTGATGTAAAAGATGGCCCTAAAATAGTAAAATTGTGGGCATTAATACTCAATATTTCTTGAGATTTTTTTCTGATATAAAATAAAGAAACATTAACAAACTGCTATTAAGCTTCACTGCTTTGCAATTTTGTTCTTTACAATTATAGTAGTATTTCTCAGTAAAATGAGCAAATTGGTCAACAGTCTAAATACTTTGCAAGGCATTGTATAATCAATGATCTGTACAGAGTACAGTTTTCTCCACTGGCATTACTGCCAAATAAAAGTTCCCATTAGGCCGTAATGGCATATAACGGCAGCTTTTGTTCCACTGACTTGGAGACTGATTTTCCCATATTGAATAATGTAGAGTGAATTTCCCATTTACTCTAATGGGCCTGGACAAACTGGACAGGGCTAAACTGAAATGTCTGAATTTCTTGCATATTTGTAGTCAAAATAAATTGTGTATATAAATAAAACAGATTGTCAGTCAAGCAAATATTGTTATACTGTATGATATCACAGTTACATTAAGTTATAAAGCAACTTGTTTATAAAGCAGACACAAAACACCATTTTGAACTAGTAGACATTAGCAGTAGACAAAAAAATTAACCTTATATGTCAGGTATGGGATCCTTTATCTGGAAACCTGTTATCTGAATTATGGAAAGGCCGTCTCCCATAGACTCCATTTTATCCAAATAATCCAAATTTTTAAGAATAAAAATAAAACAGTACCTTGTACTTGATCCAAACTAAGATAATAAATCCATTTTGGAAGCAAAACCAGCCTATTGGGTATATTTAATGCTTACATTATTTTATAGTAGAGTTAAGGTATGAAGATCCATTATCCAGCAAACCCCAGGTCCCGAGCATTCTGAATAACAGGTCCCATACCTGTAAATATATATATATATATGGAACATTGCCTTCCATTCTGTGCAGCAAAAACTTACTTTTTTTCTTAGCAATTCCATATTTATTTTTCAGAAGTTTATTGCAGGTTCATTTAAACCTGTATTTAAAGCTAACTAAATAGTCAGACAGCATGACTAAGTTATATGCAGCAGGAAAATAACATAAACTATTATGTGTCTCAAAAACTATAATGAATAAAAATGTCAAATCAAGTTATTGAACATCCTCTGCAGTTTGTGCACACTCATTTATTAAGTGACTGCAGTAATCGATGTGTAACTATTGCCACAGTGTTTTGGGGTGAAGCACCAATGCACCCCACCAGTCTGTTCAATGAACTGTTTGCAGTTATTGATGGAGAAGGACCCAGGAGCTACTGCAAAGTAAATGGTGCAGGGAGCTATCGGGTTCCCACAATTGGGAACCCGGTAGAGCAATTGAGAGAGCATACTTGAAAAATTGGACACAGATGTCATCTTGATGCAGAGCACTGGAAATGACAACATCCCAACACCAGGGACGTAACTACAGAGGAAGCAGACCCTGCTGCTGCATGGGGCCCCAGGAGATATCGGGGCCCCACAAAGCCTAAATAAAGAACAATTTCAACATATATTTGTAAAACAGGACAACCTCTGGATATGTTGGGGGCCCTAAAATAAATTTGCCCGACACTAAAAATTTTCAGCTCATTGCCATCTGATCTTAGGACGTCTGTCACTGAAACATAATCCCATCCGAAAAAACATAAGCAAGTCTGACATACAGTGATGTAATTAGAGGCAACGCTTATGCCAAAAACACAAATGTATGCGTTCCATGTTTGTAAGAGAACATCAAGGGTGGAGTATGTAGAGCACTAAAGGCTGCAGGCATTTATAAAACACATAAATATAGAAATATACATGCATTTCACTCAGAGGAATATGTATAAGACTCAGTGCAGTGTGTATATGTCTATTAACCACAGTGAATGATGTTGAATGTATAAAAATATATCCAGACTGAAAATGTATCAAGTTTGGTGCTTGAGCTAGACCTCAGGGGATTTAACATTACCAGGCAATTTAAATAAAGGCAGATTTCTTTATAAGACGAGGTGAATAGCATACACAAAGGAGCATAAATGCATCCCTTAAGTAGCCTTCTTTCCATTGCGTGGCTTTCTTGTAAGAGAATACATATCCTCTTTCCTGGGTATTCACAAGACTACTGTGAAACAACACAACTTCCCCAGCAGAATAATTCTCTCTTCAAAATCCTCCTGCTCAGAGAAGAAAAGCGATGAGTCCTTCCCTAGTTTTATCTCCAGGGACGCATGAACTGTTCCACAATACCCCGCTGTTATTATTCATAGTCTAATCCCTAATATATATATTTTTTAAAGCTTGCCTTTTTTTTTGTTTAATCATAAAAGCTAAATTTAAGAGATGGATATAGAAAGTCAGCTTCTCTAATGTGTTTTTGTTCAGTTCTCTATGGATTGTGAAGATTTGGGATTAAAAGAACGTCAAGACACGACAACAGCAAAGACCAAAATAGTGAAATGAGATATCCAATCTTCTTAAAGAGTTTTGTAAGTAACAAAGGGCACTTAATGAATAAGATGGTAACTTTGAAATGAAGTGTTTGCATTTAGCAACATGAAGCAGACTAGCAATGCAGATTTAACTGTCCATGACTTTTGATTTAGTACTGTATGAGCACCTATTTAATGGTCTCACATTCAGTGGCAGCACTGGCAGCAAACAGTGTAATCATAATAACTTGGCTGCTCATATTCACAAATTAAAATGTTTGGCTATATCCCCGCATGACCAAAGCTATAAGACATTTTCCTTTTCTCCCCAATCCTTTGCAATAATTCAAACTTTCACTTGGGTAATGAAATGACTTATCTTGTGTGTGGTCAAACTAGCCATGGATAATTAGCTATATATATTTATATCTATATAATGATATAATGATATGATCAAGATGCCTGTATGTAGTGAGCTTGATTAAATAATACAGATGCAGATTAGGAATGATCTGGGCATGCAGCAGGCATATAAACTCTGGGTTCAGGCAATGGTTTGGAAAGGTGGCAGGTAAACAAAGTGCAAGTATGAGCCATGGTTTGGAAAGGCAGCAAGCAAACAACGTTTGTGATAGGTAGATGGCCAGAACAGATGACAAGAATCCAATCCACCACAGTGTAATCCCATTAGCTTCAGTTGTAAACCAGGTAAAACAGAGTCATTGACATAAACTGCCATGCCAAAACCACACTGCCTGTGGCTCTACTCTGAGAATTAGCGGTACACTCCAGATCCATGGTTCTAGACAAGGATGTTCTTGACACAGTCTAAGCAGGTCCCATGCAATTTTATATGTGGACACAGCAGCTACAATATTTTGGAATTGCAGCACAGTCAGTTAAAACTGCCACCTGAAGAGTCACAAACCAGAGCATAGTAGTAGTAGTATTCCACAACAAAGTACAGTATAAATCTTGCTTTTAACTCAGTTAGTGAAGATTTAAAAGCACTTGAAGGCATGGTGGCATTTGTTATCTATTATGTGGTACTTTTTTTTGCAAGTAGCCTTTTTTCTGTCTCTAAAATTAGCCAAAACAGCCACCAGACTAATGCATCTTTCTCCCTGCATTCAGATTTATTTATTTCCCTATTGCAGCCAGTTCAACTGCAGCTCTTTTAGTTACTTCCTTTTCTAGCATGAAGCGTTATCCTCTTTTGCTTTCTGAGCACTTCTCTGCCTCCAACTATGACGACCTCAAGAGGTGCCTACTGTGCACGTCTGATTGATTTTCATTGGTTCAGAGGTAGCGAGCATGCCCTGTAGACACCTCTTTGAGGTCTTCATACAGAGAGAAGGAGAGCTCAGAATGCAAACGGGGACAGAACTTCATGCTAGACAAGGAAGTAACTAAAAGAGCTGCAGTTGAACTGTCTGTAACAGAGAAACAAAATAAATATGATTGCAGGGAGAAAGATATGCTATTCAGGGGGCTCTTTTCAGTAAATTTAGAGGATTTTACAATAAAAGATTTACTTATCCTTTAAACAGCCACTTTGATTTTTCAAAGACATAATAAATGCCCCTCTAGTGGAGGAATACAACAATAAACTGTGACTGATGCTCATGTGCCCCATCTGTAGGGAGAGATTAGCAATTAAACTGATTTTCCAAACGTCACACTTGAAACAATTGAAGAGATTCAATTGAAGAGGACACTCGCACACCCGTTGTGTAAATATTAGGGTTCGCTAAATATTAGGACAGTCGCACACCCGTTGTGTAAATATTGTGTAAATATTTGGGTTCCTCCCAGTGAACTGCATAGAAAATAACCACACTAGCACACAAGACTTGTGTCTGCAGGGCAATCCCTTGCAAGAGTTTTTTACACCTGAAACAAGACATGGTAGGATTACTATTCAATATTTTGTGGTTTTCTTGTTGAACATGTAGTCTCCCTGGGAGAATTGAAGACTGGCATGTGGATGAAGAGTTTACAATTTCTCAGGTACACCATCGTTTTTGCAATCTAAACCCGTACTCAATCATTGCTTTTTGTATAATATATTCATAAATAGTTTAAAGCTTGGTTTATAATATGTTTATATAGACCGGGGATATAACAGGGCCAGGAACCCCCACATAGTTCCATTATGATCTACTCATACAGACTAAACAAGAAAAACAATGTTTTTTTGATCAAAACTACAATATAGAGGCCGTGTTTATTTGCCATTATTGTCAGGTTAAAATAGCAATATTATTATACACTTATTTGTCACTCTCAATATAACTCTAGGTGTCACAAAAGGGGGGAACTGCATTACTGTATGCTGCTTAAAATAATTTGTTATGGAGAATTCAATGAAGCGTTGAAACAGCATAATTAGAATATTGACATTTTTAGTCAATATGACAGGTTGTGTAATTAATAGCAATTTCAAATACATTTTCTTTAGGTAATTATGCACATATTACTGCTATCAATAGCACTGACTGCGTTTTCTTTGCATGCACATATATTTATGACACACACACACACACACACTATTCCCACATACACATTTTCAGACATTCATTTTTATCAATCACATTATTCTGAGCATAATAAAATAGTTTTACCATTTTTTTTTTTTTGCAAGAATCTTTTTCCACTTCATATTTCTCTGGAGTTGAGACATTATGTTGGCATTTCTAAATGGCAAATAAACATGTAAATGTATTTCAGATTTAAAATGTATTCATTCTTTACTTTCTTAATTTTAATTCTGCTGCAGGCACCGAAAACTTGGTCATTTAGAGGTTCACTATTATATGGGAAGCTAGAAAGAATGTGTTTATTTCAAGCAGTAGAAGGTGTAGAGCTGTATAAGGCTTTAAACTCTCCTAAGATTTACTTTATCCTTTTTCTATCTGGCTTAGGCCACTGGTGCACTTATTAGTAGACAAATTCTTGCTATGGTTACTTTCTTTATTTTCCGTTGTCATCAATGGGAAACTATCCAGAGTTATCCAAGCCCATATTGTAGCATAGGTATTCAAATAATAAAAGGGAGGATACAGTGAGGGGCAGATTTATTAAGGGTTAAATAGTAAATTCTAATTTGAATTTTCGAATTATTTTTTTTGGTCAAAACTCCGAGATTCAAATTGTGAATAATCCAAACTCGATTCGAATTTGAAATTCGAGATTTATCAAACCTTTACCCTGGGAACAATTTGAATTTGACTATTCGCCACCTAAAACTTGCCGAGTTCATGTAGAAATCAATGGGAGAGGTCCAGTGACCCATTCAGAAAAACTGGATTCAAGTTTAGTCGAATTTGAATTTGATTCGAGTTTTCAAGTTTGAGTTTTAGACTAATTTTTTTTCTTTAATAACCTCCCATTTGAATCTCGAGTATATATGAATTTATTAGAGTTAAAAAAATTCACATGAATTTGAAATTTGACATTTGATAAATTGGCAGATTTATCAAAGGTCGAGGAGAATTTTCGAATGAAAATAATTTGAATTTCGAGGTATTTTTGTGTACTTTTGTGTACTAGGGAATACTCCAAATTCAATTTGAAAAAAATCGAAAATTCGTATATCGAAATGTATCATGTACTGTCTCTTTAAAAATTCAACTTCGACCATTCGCCATCTAAAACCTGCCGAATTGCTGTTTTAGCCTATGGCGGACCTCCTAGAACCTATTTGGAGTCAATTGGTGGACTTTGAAAAATCAAAGGTTTTTTTGGGAAAAACTTTGAATCTAATTTGATCGAACAAATTGTTGAATTGTTCGATACAAACGATTCAAATTCGGTCGAATATGAACCTATTCGATTGAAAACTGACCTATTCGACCAAAAAAAAAACTTCAAATTAATTTCAGTTGGTCTTTTTGAATTCGAATTTCGAAGTTTTTTCAATTCGAAATTCGACCCTTGATAAATGTGCCCCTGTATTGTTTGAGTCATTTGAGTCATTTACTGCTACACCAGTCAGTGTCATCCTATTGTGGCATGATCCTCCAGTTAGGCAATCTATTTGATTGACAGGCTTCCACTATCTTCTTGCTTTCCGGTATATGCATATTTATATGCAGATTTATCAAGGGTCAAATTGAAAATTCGAAATTCGAATTTTCCATTTTTTTTATGGTCAAAACTGTCTAGGAAGTTATTCAAATTCGATTGGAGTTTTTAAACAAAATTGAATTACATTTTCGAGATTTATCATACTCTGGTCCTTTTAGAACTAATTCAACTATTCATCACCTAAAACCTGCCGAACAGTGGCGTAACTACCGGGGGAGCAGGGGGTGTGATTGGGCCAGGCTCCGCACCCCCTCAGGGCCCCCCTGGCAGTTGACGCGCCACGATTCCCGGGCGGTTCCGGGTGTACGGCGGGGGGCCCGGCAGCGCATCCCGAGCCAGGGCCCGCCCCTCCTCGGGCCCGCCCCCCCTCGGGCCCGCCCCCATTTTTTTTATGGTCAAAACTGTCTAGGAAGTTATTCAAATTCGATTGGAGTTTTTAAACAAAATTGAATTACATTTTCGAGATTTATCATACTCTGGTCCTTTTAGAACTAATTCAACTATTCATCACCTAAAACCTGCCGAACAGTGGCGTAACTACCGGGGGAGCAGGGGGTGTGATTGGGCCAGGCTCCGCACCCCCTCAGGGCCCCCCTGGCAGTTGACGCGCCACGATTCCCGGGCGGTTCCGGGTGTACGGCGGGGGGCCCGGCAGCGCATCCCGAGCCAGGGCCCGCCCCTCCTCGGGCCCGCCCCCCCTCGGGCCCGCCCCCCTCTAGTTACGTCACTGCTGCCGAATGGCTGTTTAAGTCAATGGGTGAGGTCCAGGGATCAATTTTGCGTTGTTTACAGCCTTCCTAATATTCAAGTTTTTTTTCTGAGAAATTGATTTGCGTTTTCAGGTCAATTCCATTCATCCGAGTTTTAAAAATTCATTTTTTTTTATGTTTTTTAATATATTTATTATATATATATATTACATTTTATATTATATTTATATTTATTATTTTTTAATAAATTTAGATTGGTCAAATTTTAAGTTTATGGGAGTTTACATGAATTCGAAATTCAACCTTTAATAAATGCCTCTCAGTGTGCTGCTTAACAGCTTCTGTTGCTTGCACCAACAGCTGCCAGTAGACAAGGCACCAATGTCCAACTCAAATTACTCCTTTGTAATTGTGGGGGTATTTCAAGGGAAACACGGCAGCATATATTCATATTATTTTTGTTTAAAGTAACTAAAGTGTATTTA
This sequence comes from Xenopus laevis, assembly GCF_017654675.1. NCBI lineage: Eukaryota > Metazoa > Chordata > Amphibia > Anura > Pipidae > Xenopus > Xenopus laevis. Next base: position 106,937,056 of record NC_054377.1, read on the forward strand.
AGTTGCCACCCATTGCCAATAAGCAATTATCCTTAGATTTCAAGAAACACAAAAGTACGTTTTTAGCTAGGCAGCCTAGATAGAAAGAAAAATACAAAATGCTCTAGGGATAGATTAGGAATAATTAAATTGTGAAGAACTAAAAGCTACAGCTTGAAAATAGTAGGACAAAAATAAACTTTTTAATAATATTAGACTGATTTTGGTGCAAAAACAATTTATGGGGGCACATTTATATAATAAACCCTCAAATTCGACCTTCAAATTTAAATCCTTCTAATTCGAATATCGATTTAGAAGGATTTAGCGCAAATCCTTCGATTGATCGATAGAAGTAAAAATCGTTTGATCGAGCGATTTTAAGCGATCGATCGAAGGATTTTTCTTCGATCAAAAAAAATGTTAGAAAAGTGCTGGGGAAGGTCCCCATAGGCTAACATTGTACCTCGGCAGGTTTAAAGTGGCAAAGTATGAAGTCGAAGTATTTTTTAAAGAGACAGTACTTCGACTATCGAATGGTCGAATAGTCAAAGATTTTTACTTCAAATTGTTCGAATCATTCAATTCGATCGAATTTGACCCATTCGATGGTCGAAGTACCCAAAAAAATACTTCGAAATTCGAATTTTTTATCATTCAAATTCTTCACTCGAGCTTAGTAAATGTGCCCCATGATATTACCATCATCTAGGGGCCAATTCACTAACTTCGAGTGAAGGATTCGAAGTAAAAAAACTTTGAATTTTTGTGCTCCTCGACTATCGAATTGGCGTAAATTCACCTGAGTAGAATGATTCGAATAGATAGAGCGCAAAAACGCTGTGACTATTCGCCATTCGATAGTCGAAGTACTGGATCGAGCGCAAAAACGCTGCGACTATTCGCCCATTCGATAGTCAAAGTACTGTCTCTTTTAAAAATACTTTGACTGCCTACTTCGCCACCTAAAACCTACCGAATTGCTTTAAAAGCCTATGGGAAAGACCCATAGGCTTGTTTTCCAAGTTTTTGATCGAATAAAAAGGCATTCGATCGAATGAAAATTCTTCGAGCGAATATTCGATCGAGCGCCTATTCGCCTGGCGAATAGTCGCCAATTCGACTATTCGCCAGTGCATAAATTCGCCCGAATTGCCTATTCGATTCTATTCCCCAGTCGAATTTCGAGGGATTTAACCCCTCGAAATTCGACCCTTGATGAATTTGCCCCTACAGTCAGCTATTGAAGTGACTTGTAACAACTAAGGATGGGCGAATTTTTTCGCCTTGTTTCGCCGCGGAAATGACGCCCATAGACTTGAAAAGACACGTGTCAAAAAAAATTTGCCACACGTCATTGACTTTAATGGGTGTTGGCGACATTTCGCCAGCGGCGTATTTTTGGCAAAACTAAACGGGTCAAATTCGCCCATCCCTAGTTACATCTACAAACAACATAAAACAGTGATAGTAATAGGGATAGAGTTTCACCTGAACACCAAGATTTGAAAATGCAGAAAGCTGTGTGTTGCAATAATGTGTTTAGTAATTGAAGAGGCTTTACTATTTGTTTTTTAGTACCACAGCAAATTAAAAAAAACAATTCAATTTTACTTAAGAGACTGTTTTTAATTATGTAGCAAGGTATTGGCTACATAACTCTAAATTCCCCACAATACATAATAACCTATTTTTAACATTGCACTAATGAAACTATTATATTGTAACATGAAATAAACTAATGATAAGAAGGTTAGCAGTGGGCCAGTAAATTTTAGACTGACCCTTTAAAAATGATATTAGTAATGGAAATATACTATATAATAAATATATTCTGTACTAGTCATTTTTCAGGCACAATTTACAGACTCTATAGTACCTCTAATGAAGTTCCCAGGAAGGAAGTGCGCCTATTTTATCCAAATGCATTAAAGTCAATGGGCGTCTGAATAATTTTGACACACGACAATTTTTATGAGCGCAACTATTCTGACGTGCGGCCAAATCTTTTTGACGTGGCAGATTTTTCTCAGGCAAATTTTGTCTGCAGTTTTGCAAATGTATTCACCGACGGCGAAACGCGGAAATTCGTCACAAATTCGCGCCTGGCGAGTTTATTCACCCATCACTATTTACAGATACTATTTTTTTTTTATTAAACTGCCATTTTAATCAGTAGCATAGTAAAAAAAATTATCAGCCTGAATAATTTTGGAGCCACTGAAACTCCAGGAAGTGGTCCACCAGGCTAAATACACTCTGGAGTCCACCAACATTCAAAAGGTCTACTTCTCCTATTGTCTGTTACATGTCTGATTATTTTACCTTTCTTACACCTACTCTAACAGCTACTACAGTTTTTTTCAAACTTATGTAAACTAATATAGTTCTAGGCATGACCAAACAAAAAGTAGTCAAAGAGAGAGAGATTACTATCAATGCCCTCCTCCAACTGATCCTATTGGTCTCAAAGTTAATCTTGTGGTCTGAAGGGTGCCTTGCTCCAAATGTAATAGTATTTTGTTTGTATTATTATTAAGTAGTGATGGGCGAATCTATTTGTCAGGCGCGAATTCATGGCGAATTCCCGCAATCCGGCACCGGTGAATAAATTCGCAAAACCGCTGCGAAAATTCACCAGCGTCAAAAAAAAAATGGACACCGGCATCCGTTTTTTTTTGGCAAAAATAGACGCCGCCGGCATTTCGAGAATTTTTCGCCATTTCGTGAATTTCACGGGAAATTCACAGATTTTTCGGCAAAACGAAACGCCCCAAATTCGTCCATCACTATTTTTCAGTTATTACTTTTAAATCACATCACATGTCTTATTACTCAGTTCCAGTTGAACTGACACGGAATAGTGTTTTAAAGGAACACTGTACCCTCAAAATGTATACTGAAGCAGTTTATATCATTATAAGTGAGCTATTAATATTGCCCTTTTAGATCTCTTTCCTTGAACCACTATTTTCTGTGCTCCCACAGAGATCACTTGACCAGAAATACTGGAGTAAAAGACATTGGCTCATATGACCTTTTATAGAGACATACATTGTTTGGGGGGTATAGTTTTCCTTTAACCAAAAGTTTATGAATAATTATATACATTTGGAAAAAAATATATCTAAAACGGGCATTCACAAGGTTAACCTTTTAGCCAAAGGCAAAATCACTGCAATCAATGTTATTTATTTAATGGGTAACCTTCATTTTTTAATAGCTGCTTCTATCTAACAAAGTTAGTTAGACACAGTAACTCAACATACGAGGTATCAGTGTTTCTGCAAAGATACCATGTTACCTCGAATCCTGGGTTTAGACTCATAGACCAGTTTAACTTTTGATTAATGGCTTGCAAATGAGCTTTTGCAATATTGCAATTTACGACAATCCTGATCGTAAATGTAAATTGTAAATCCAGCTCCCAAATATCACAGTGAATGATACATTCTATGATACATCAATCTCGATTGTGTAAATGTCAATCCTGGGCCTGATTCCTTTGGCTTATGTTCAGCCTTCCAATCATTAAGGTAACGCTGTTTGGTCTAACACAATATCCTACAGGTCTAATGCTTTTTTTTTTTTTTTAATGTTTTACTAGCTAGACTGGAGGTTTCATCTCATGAATTTGCCTATTAGTGCTTAGCCTAACACTGAACATTTCATATACGTAAGTTGTGTACATGCTTTATTTATTTATTTATTTAATTTATTTATTATACCAGCCTTTCAGACTTTATTGATGTCCTACATTGTTTCTTCTTCTTGTAATCTTGAATGGCAACCCTGAAAATTTGGTTTATTGGATCTTTTTCCTCTAACTTGAAGACTTGACTTTCTTGGCTCATGAATTCCAGACCTGAACCTTGGACCTACTTGTTTCCCAGACCCACCATGCTAGTAGGACAAGTTTGGGCATATTATAGGCTGTAAGACAAGACACAAAAATTGCATTGGTTGTAAATCAGTGAATCGTTTGGCCCATTAAAATGTTTGTTGTAGAAAATCAGAGAATCTAGTGCTCTGTAATGGGGAAAAAAGCTGAAACAAAAGTGAGTGCCTTGTAAAAGACAATGAGTTAATTATGTTTCTGTAATATAAAGGGAAGTCAGATTGATCTCTAATTTTCTGTGTCCTCACAGCTTAATAAAATCTATTGCAGAAAAGACAATTAGCCTATCTTCTTGTTACCATCACTCACCACAACATGATTACAATGTTTTGGTGTGTTTTCATTTCATCTCTAAAGTCACAAATGTATGTTTTCATCAGGCTTGACGACGAAAGGCTAACAATTTCCAAATGATTCTTAAATGAGTGTTACATGAAGCAATGGTATTAAATACTAGGTTCAATAAGCACTGGCCACTCTCACTATAATATTTTACAGCTTCTCTACACTCTCAACAGCTATAAAAGGTTACGGTGTGTGTTTGAGTTTATATGTCCCATATTAAATGTCATCCTCTAGGTATAAGACACAGACAGGACTTGAATGCTTTCCTGCATATATCCTGGGTTATGTCTACTGTTCAGCCTATGAGTATCCGTTAATTCTTCAATATGACAATTTACTTTATTTGTACCTGTTCTACATCTGGGTCCTCTATCTCTGGCAAGTGTCTGACGATTATATTCACTACACTTATGTTTCTTAACAAATGTATTATTAAGAAACAATTAACACCTACCTTCTTGTACCAAATTTCTGCTTAGTATTTGTTTTTCTGTTCCTCATTTCCCTCCGTTGTACCACATATGCCATATTCTGACATTCAGTTTCCCATAAGAGAGCACATACATTGTGTGCTTAATATCCCCACTGATATGATGACAGACAAGCATGATATGATATACGCTTATATACAGCTCAGCAGGAGATGTGCACATCAGCTGTGATACAAGAGTGGCATTTTTCTTACTTTAATATTGTGCGCACATGAGAAATGGTTTAATTAATTCTGAAGACAGCAGCACATTTTAAAGACATCACAGACACACTGAATGGAATGACTCCATTACACATTAAATTTATATCTTACTATTTAAAACCACTATTAAATAGGATGAGTTGAGAGCATTGTGGTTCTGCACATGGATATTTCGAGCAGCTTCCTCCCTTGCAGATAGGTAGAATAAGGGAAAAATGGCTGCCAGAACCTTTTAATGTAGGATTTAGGTATTCAAACTAAACTAACAGAATATAATTTGCCCTCTGCCAAAGAACAGGTCTACAATGAAAATATGATGTAGGGTCATGCCCACAGAAATTTTTTATCGGCTCTTCTAAATTTGCCATCATTCAGTAAGATGATCACCCCCACTCCACTCATTTATACCCAGCAAAGACATCAAATTCCAGCAGCTTCTCACATTTTCCATTCATGTCTACTGAATGCTTGCCTGAAGCTGTATCTCTTACAATTCCATTCATTTTATCTTGCAATCACATGCTTTTAACAGCTGTCTTTCATGTGTAATGTACAATGATCACTGACGTCTCACATTCCATCCATTCATGTCCACCGAGTGCACAGATACCCTTTATTCCATTCATATATTGCAATTACAGTAAGACCCCAGGCCTTACTACAATGAAGTCACACTACATCTCTGGAAGTCATGCCCAGTTGCTTTGAGATGACAGGAAGGAGAAAGTGAATTTTTTTATGGGACTGTCATATCAGTAAACATGCACAGAGACTGCAATGGATGTTTAATACTTCTTTTTTTTTTGCAAACAGGTTTTATTGTTCTCTTTCTTATAGTTTTGAATATACAAGTCATTTATTAGTGTACTTCCATAAGCAAACTCTTATTCCTGCAAAAGGTAAGTCATGCTGTTAGGTTAAGCTAAATCAGTGTAGTGAATATTATGTTATCAGTCCCCCTTTAACCAGATTTCATTGGAACAAAAGGATTTCAATACAGAGTTCCAAAGGATGACCCCTTTTTTATGTTTATGCTGGAAACATTTAACCAAAGTTATAGTTTGTAGTGATGGGCGAATTCGCCACAAATTCCCGTGATTCTCCGCCGGCGAATAAATTCGCAAAACTGCCATGAAAATTCTCCAGCGAAAATTCACCGGCATCTAAAAAAAATGATGCCGGTATCCAAAAACGAACGCTGGCGTCCACAAAATGGAGTATCGCAAATTTTTCACTATTTCACGGGAAATTCACAAATTTTTCGGCGAAGCAAAACGCCCCAAATTCCCCCAACACTAATAGTTTGCTATTTTAATATCCTCCTGTAAATAGAAATGTAAATTAAAATGTACTGAAAAATCAGGGTAGCCTGTAGAAGATGGCACCTGTTTATGCTTTTGCTGGTGTTTGTTTTACTGATGTTAAATACACTGGGCGGCCCATTTATCAACATTTTTGTTTTAGTGGTTTTAGAAACCATGAAAATGTTGTTAAAACCATAAATGCCAAATTGTTTATCATAACAGCCTAATATAAAAAGCACAAATGAATAAAAATAAGGAACTAATCCGAACATCTGTAAATCCTCTAATTTTACAGCAAATTTTCTGCCGTCGACTATTCCGACGCCAGCGACGGCTAATGAACGGCCATTGACTTTAATGGGCGCCGGTGTCAAAATCTGAGTTTCGCAAAATTTTTGCCAGTTTCGTAAATTTTGTGGGAAATTCACAAACTTCTTATCGAAGCCAAACGGGACAAATTTGCCCATAACTAGCCACATTAGGGTGACGGAACAGGTGTCATTATCAACCCACAAAAGTGGAAGTAGGGTCCTTATTTCATCTTTACCTTGACATTCAGTAAGAATTTAGAATGTTTACAGGAAGCAGAGACAGGTATGAAGTACTATTTCCTGGTCATTGCCAAGAGAGTTAACTATTATTGTGAAAGTCTCAAATAATGTTCTCAAGGCCAGTGTAAAGATCTGTAATATTCATTGGACACTGTAACAACACTGAGTTTAAACGGAGGAGATTTTAACAAAAAGTTTTATCCATCTGGTCTTAATTAAACTAAGGGTGGCCATGCACCATAAGATCCACTAGTTTGACGAAGACACCAAACGAGCTGATCTTTCTCCAATATGTACACCAACTGCAGGGTGATATCGGGTTAATCCGAACATTCAGCCATAGGGCCAAACAATCGCATTATACAAAGGAAATGGATTTTTGGTCTGATCGATTGGGGAGACCAATTGGAAGCCCTCACACATGGGCAGATAAGCTGCCATATCCGTCTAAAGGACCGATATCGGCAGCTTTAATTTGCCCATAACTGTTATGTGCAGAATATCTACAGATGCTTTTAATTTACTAAAGGGTGAGGCATACAGTAGGTACCTACTCACTAAACTAGGCTAGACCAGGCTCATTGTTTACAATTTTGCCAGTAAAAAACAAAGGATTAGCTAGTAACGTCAATGGTTTTTTTTTTCGTTAAGAGGATAAGTTAATTAAATGTATGATAGAGTCTGGATGAGGGTCTCTGAACAGGAGAATTGTTACTCACCACATAAAGGAAGAGGCCCAGCTGCACCTCCCTAAGCCCTCAGCCCTCAGCACATGGAGTGGATAAATTGAAAATACATTGAAGCAGATACTCAAAATGAAGGCAATCTTCCACTAGGCAGTTGAAGCATAGTAAAAAAGTTTATTATATGCCTGGTGGAAGATTGCCTTCATTTTGAGTGCCTGCTCCAATTTAATTAAAAAGGCCAAATATCTGTATGATTAGAAGATGCAGGCTATAACCATTTCATCATTTGTGGTAAGTAGGGATGTAGCGAACCGCCGATAATGTGTTCGCGAACGCCGTTCGCGAACACCGGCAAAAAATGCGAACAGTTCGCGAACAGTTCGCGAACTTCGAACATCCGAAAATCGTTCGATTCGAACGATCGAAGCCATTCGATCGAATGATTTCATTCAATCCTTCGATTTTAGCGATCGAATGGTCGAATGGTCGAATGGTCGAACGATTTTGACGCGAACGCCTATTGGCGAACGTCGCGCGACGTTCGCGAACTTGCGGCGGACACGAACAGCCGATGTTCGCGCGAACAAGTTCGCCGGCGAACAGTCCGCGACATCCCTAGTGGTTAGTGAAAAACAGTGCAAGATTCACAATCAGAGGAAATATCTAGTTATCCATGATTTCATTTTATTCTGTTTAAACTGCTCTTGCCTTTTCTACCCCCAAAGTATGGGTCTCTCTGAATCACCCTAAAAAGTTTGGCTCTCAACATGATTAATTGCACAGTCATTTTTTGCAGTGAGTCAGTGAGACAGAAAAATATAAAGTAATTGGACTGTACGAGTTGCCACAGCAATAGAAATGATTGGAATATCAGATCTCTATCAGACAAAGGGGGGGTTTTCCAATTCCATTTAACTTATGCAGACACATCCTGCTCTTTAACAAATGGTGAGCGCAGGCAAGAGCTGGGCAGAGCAGTAATCTGTGTATCCCATTAGCACTCATTGCTGCGGCTCTGCTGTGACACCCAAAATGAGCAGTTTAGTGTATGAGAATAATAGATGGCACTCTCAGGTAATAAAAAAAAGAGAGGGGAACAAAAAGAGATGAGGAGATTCTTGGGAAAAAAAAGAAAGTTTAATTCTTTCCATGAAGATTAAAAAACAGAGCAACTGAAAACAAATTGTCAGTACATTGTTAGGATGTAAGAAGGTCTCTCATTCATGAATGTTCCCTTCAGAGCTTCTCTCTCTCTCACACATTCCATCTGTCCATGTAGGGTTGGCCTTAAAATGGAGAAGATGGAGCTGCAGCTTCATTCACCTTTGAAAAACCAGGCCCGCCATATCTAAGGTCTTATTTAAAACCAAGATGTAAAAGTCCCAGGAACAGGGGAGAATAAAAGCATTCCAGCTATGTCATTATGTAAATGATTTGCCTTTGTGTTTTTGTACTGTAATCAGTATGCTGCTGCCAGCGTGTGAGGGTGTATGCAATGTGTGCCTTTGCCAGGTTGTTTAAATGTACAATGCACACTGAGATGTGTTCAGCTATTCTATGCTTTGCTGAAATGTGACTATTAACCTATGGGCTGCTAATATTCTTGCTTAAATATTACTGGAGTGAGAGGACAATGAACAGTAATTCTGCGTGTTTCTCAATTAATATCAAAGTTTGTTTTACTTTAGAGTTTATCAATATTTTTTTCAGAAATGCCTCACATATGTTTCATATTCTTAGCATCTGGGCTTTGAAACATCATTACCAAATTTATAATTATGCTTATATGTGTCTTAAAATATGAATGCTATGTGAAATTTCCTACCATATGACCCACTGATTTTATCAACCCCTCTTCAGTCTTCAGCAATGTTTGTGTTTTTCACTCCCCACCATACTTATGAAAGGAATAATGCAGAGTGATCGAACTACTGGGGCCCAATGAAACAAAATTAGCCAGTGATCATACTAAAACACTATGTAGGTGCTTTAGTAGTAAAAGCTTCATGTAAACAAGTACCTTAATACACACTGAGGTGGGATATTGTTGAGGTGGGATATTGTTGTGCTCCACCACATGCCAAAACCTCAACACCAGACAAACAACAAACATTTGGCATGTAGGGTCCTTGAAACACAACCTGCTTTTCTCTCTTTGTACTTTGACTAATGAGGACATTTTGATAATGCTTTGTAGAAAGTATAACATAACCCTTAGATGGAATGATAATATTGATATCATATTGACATTCAGCAGAACACTTCAATTTATTAAGAATTCACACCATTCTAAAAGACAATTATTATATCACATATAGGGGCAGATTTATCAAGGGTCGAAGTGAATTCGAGGGAATTTTCTATGTAAAAAATTCGAAGTAATTTTCTGGATACTTCGACCATTGAATAGGTTCAATAGATGCAAAGTAAAAATAGTTATAATATTTGCCCATTCGATAATCGAAGTACTGTAAAAAAAAAACTTTGACTTCAATACTTCGCCAAATTAAACCTGCCGAAGTGCTATGTTAGCCTATGGGGACCTTCTACAACTATTTTCTAAGTCTTTACACATCGAAGTAAAATCATTCAATCGTATGCTAAAATCGTTTGAATCGTTTGATTGAACGATTTTACTTCAACCGCAAAACTGTCAAATTCGGTAAAAAAAACTTCGACTTCGATATTCGAAGTTGAAGTATAGCCATTCGATGGTCGATTTTCGAAGTATATTTCACTTCGAAATTCGACCTTTGATAAATCTGCCCCATAGTGTACATAGTGGTCGTGCCTGACCATCAATGTACTGTAGCTCAAGGAAGTTACAGGATAAGTTGTAATAACTGGAAGGCTAGATTTTTATATTTTGAAGTATATTCTTTGTGTAATTATGTTGACTATTATTTTTTCAACAAATTTTGAGCTCTAGCTCTCAGGTCTATGGCCTTAGATTTCTCAATAAAGCTGTTAATGCTTTGAGTATCTTGGAGAAGTGGAAACCACTGTAGGCCATACTGAATTTCTATTGGCTAATACCAGCAAGAGAGAAAAAAAAATTGTAATTAGGAAGGATACATCTTTGCGTGCTGAATGAACACTTTCAATTATTTATTTGCCAATAAAATCTGGCATGCATTTTGCCAAGAATTTTAATAAGGAATAACAAGTTCCCATGGCAACCAGTGCATGAGAAAGGCTCAAGCTCATTATTGCCAACAATTCTTCAGTAATTTTTGTATCTCTTTTATAGGGCTGACTAACTAAGTTGAAAAGCAGGAAGTAGTGTTCTGGCTATTATGTTACACATCCAGTCACTCCAGCCTTTATACATTACATTTTTGCCTAACTAACTATATTAAGGGATACTGTCATGGGAAAAAAATTTTTTTTCAAAATGAATCAGTTAATAGTGCTGCTCCAGCAGAATTCTGCACTGAAATCCATTTCTCAAAAGAACAAACAGATTTTTTTATATTCAATTTTGAAATCTGACATGGGGCTAGACATTTTGTCAATTTCCCAGCTGCCCCATGTCATGTGACTTGTGCTCTGATAAACTTCAATCACTCTTTACTGCTGCACTGCAAGTTGGAGTGATTATCACCCCCTCCCTTTTCCCCCCCAGCAGCGAAACAAAAGAACAATGGGAAGGTAACCAGATAGCAGCTCCCAAACACAAGATAACAGCTGCCTGGTAGATCTAAGAACAACACTCAATAGTAAAAACCCATGTCCCACTGAGACACGTCCAGTTACATTGAGAAGGAAAAACAGCAGCCTGCCAGAAAGCATTTCTCTCCTGAAGTGCAGGCACAAGTCACATGACATGGGGCAGCTGGGAAATTGACAAAATGTCTAGCCCCATGTCAGATTTCAAAATTGAATATAAAAAAATCTGTTTGCTCTTTTGAGAAATGGATTTCAGTGCAGAATTCTGCTGGAGCAGCACTATTAACTGATTCATTTTGAAAAAAACATTTTTTCCCATGACAGTATCCCTTTAGAAACAATTTTTATTTTGCACAGCCTATCTATTTACCCAGTTTTTATTTTCACACTGAACTGTTTCTTTACGTGAGAACAGTTTATTTTAGCTCCACATAAGTCAATGGTTAAGAACAATAGTTATTAGTATTGTCCCTTTGAGAGATCCACTGGTTCTGATCTTATTTCAAGGAAGCCCAAAAATTAGCTTAGTTTATCCAATTTTACACATATCTGCATTTTTTAGACAGTGTCAAAGTATAAATAATGCACTATAAGAAAGCAAAATGAAAGTCATCATTTTTATGGCAATTTTGCTTTCAATTGCCTTTTAGGGCTCTTACTGACGAGCAGTTGTTGCTGCGCTCCCCTGCGTTCCGTTTTTCTGCGTTCAGCCGCAGGGGAGCGCAGGAATAGACGCATTATGTTTTTTCCAATGGGGCTGTACTTAGACTGGCGCGTATAGGTGCCGAACGCAGGAAAAATGCAGCATGTTGCATCTCAACCTGTGTTCGGCTCCTACACGCGCCTTTGTGAGTACAGCCCCATTGGAAAAAGCTAAATGCATCTATTCCTGCGCTCCACTGTGGCTGAACGCTGAAAAACAGAATGCAGGGTCCTTAGAGCAAGGAGAAGGAACCCAATCTGAAGACTGAACTTAGTACCACATTAATTAACAGGGTTCTGACTCGGAAAATGACAACAAAAGTTAATTTTTTTGAAACTCTGTGAACAGAAGTTGAAAATGTACTTTTTTTCAACTAGTCTTTTTTAGCTAGAAATATATCACACTGTAAGTATAGCAATCCCATCTATAAAAATTGGATGCTAATTTGTGCTTGCACTGGCTCATTGGGTGCAAGTTGCGGTGGCTACAACTTAGAAAACATCTGTAATGATGTTGAAATTCTGGGCAAAAACATTGCACTGTGGTAAATTGCATCTGCAGTTTCCACTTTGCACTCAGATTGTAAATAAGCATTTAGTATTTTATCTTAGTTATGAGCTAAAATATAATGCATTTACTTTCTTGAGCGAAGGATTAAATCTGCTCAAAATGTATTCTTTCCAGTTCCAATTAGAATTCTAAATCTTTTCCAAAAAAGGGTAACGAGATAGAGAAAGAGAAATGAATAAGAAAGAAAATTGAATGTAATGATCGCAGTGCTGTGAAGGGAGAGCTGGCTAAATGCCAGCAAGATGAAATCAAAGCAGATGTAAACAAAATAATTGTTAATTACTTTTGGATGAGTTGAATATGAATCAACAGTTTGGTGAATGGGAGCTCCGAATCATTTACTGTCAGCTTGTTTGTGAAAAACACAAGCTGTTTTCCACGGCAAGTTAACAAATTACAACTTGTTTATTTCCGTTATAGATCAGAGGAGATATTGTCAGAGCTGAGGCTCACAACAGCTTCAGGGTCTTGATCTCTGTAAAAAACACACTTGGCGTTTGTCTCTGTTGGCGGAAAAATTTAATGCCACCCGATACTTCCCCATGTCTGTAGGCAGTGACAAGAATGGCATCCAACTGTCACTACATACATAGGAAGGGGATTTTGTCTTGAAAACTGTCAACTGTGCACTCTCAGGCTGAAATCAGGCTGATTGTGTGATATTGAATTGTCATGCCAAGTGTGACATTAGCAGGAGCGGCTATTTTCTCTGATTGAACAGCGCTGCATTTTTGCTCAAAATATGTTATTGTTTGGTGTATTCATTGTATCAGATAGGCAAGGCAGGACTTTTAAAGAATAGCATTTAAATGAGCCGACTAAAGGGATGACTTTTTAAATATGATAAAATTCTTCCTAATTTATGTCACATAAAAACAACACTGACTGTTTTTAATTTTCATTTGTAGATATTCTATATTGTGGCTCGAATTTTTTTGAGTTTGAAATCACCAAAGAAACATTTTTGAGAATGGGGTTATGGTTCCGTTGACTTTGAAATTCAAGAAACTAGAGAGAGAAAGTGGAGAAAGTTTTTCATTCAAACCATTATGTTCCCATTGGTTTTATTGAAAAATAAAATAATCTGCTGCAGAAAAGCTTTTTTTTATCAATAGGAAGAAATGAGCATCTCAGCCTTTGATACTGTAAACAGTGTCTACCTTAAGGGTAGAACTCCACGGATGATTTGGCCATCTCGGGTCATTTTGCCTGGTCATGTGCTTTCAGAAAGAGACAGCACTTTAGGATGGAACTGCTTTTGGGCAGGCTGTTGTTTCTCCTACTCAATACTGAGGGGCACATTTCCTATGGGTCGAATATTGAGGGTTAATTAACCCTCGATATTCGACCATCGAAGTTAAATCCTTCGACTTCGAATATCGAAGTCGTAGGATTTACCGCAATTCGTTCGATCGAACATTCAAAGGATTTTAATCCATCAATCGAACGATTTTCCTTCGATCAGAAATTACTTAGAAAGGGGAAGGTCCCCATAGGCTAACATTGATGCTCGGTAGGTTTTAGGTGGCGAAGTAGGTGGTCGAAGTTTTTTTTAAAGAGACAGTACTTCGACTATCGAATGGTCGAATAGTCGAACGATTTTTAGTTCGAAGTCGAAGTCGTAGTTGAAGGTCGAAGTAGCCAATTCGATGGTCGAAGTAGCCAAAAAAACCTTCGAAATTCAAAGTATTTTTTTTTCTAATCCTTCACTCAAGCTAAGTAAATGTGCCCCTGAATGTTAAGCAGTGGGACCTGGAGTTAACTATTGAGCGCTGTTCTCTACCAGGCAGCTATTATCTTGTGTTTGGTGTTATCTGGTTACCTTCCAATTGTTCTTTTGTTAGGCAGATGGGGGGAGGGAGAGGGCGATATCACTCCAATTTGCAGTACAGCAGTAAAGAGTGACTGAATTATATCAGAGCACAAGTCACATGACTGGGGGCAGCTGGGAAACTGACAATATGTCTAGCCCCATGTCAGATTTCAAAATTAAATATCAAAAAATCTGTTTGCTCTTTTGAGAAATGGATTTCAGTAAAGAATTCTGCTGGAGCAGCACTATTATCTGATGGGTTTTGAAAAAAAATGTTTTGCCATGCCAGTATCCCTTTAAATTATTAATCTTATTTTGGGTAATAGTGAATGCATCTGTATTTAGGCAAGCTGGAAACATTAAGATAACAACAATCTACAGTATGTATTGGGAATATTGCAGCAAGCTGTGCATCTGAGTGACATGCAAGTTAGGAGATATGTAAGGGGCAGACAGGGACATGTGTCCATTCTCATTCACAGGGCAGGGTAAAAATTGCAGAAAATGGTGGTTTGCACTGTAAGGACCAGGAAGTAGACTCTCAAGGAGGAAGCTGGCATAGACTGAACATCATAAGGTATCCAAGGGGTTAAGCAGAACCAGAGTCCAAATATAATGCAAGGCAGGCAACAGTCAAGATAGACAAGAATAGGTAAGAACTAAATTTATCCTAATAGAAAAATGAGGAGAGCACTCTGTAAGCATATTAATGCTGTGGTTATTTGTTTATTTGCCGACCACCAGTACACGACATGTTTCGGGCCTGTGTGCCCTTTATCAAGTGTGACGTACAATCAGAATGTGCAGGCTTTTTAAAACACTCCCCTACCATCCCCCACCAGTGTTGAAGTGAGTGATTGGATCCAAAAAGGAGGGAGGTGTGTGTGTTAAGTCCATTTTTTCAGTCCATGTGTAAATGTCCAATCACATGTGTATCTCTTATTAAAGTTTAAAAACTTTAAAAATTCGAAGTCAAAGTCGAAGTTGAAGGTCGAAGTAGCCAATTCGATGGTCGAAGTAGCCAAAAAAAAACTTCGAAATTCGAAATATTTTTCATTCTAATCCTTAACTCGAGCTAAGTAAATCAAGTAATTTAAAAAAAGTAATTTAACCCATCCGGGGTTAAAGTATTCAGTCTTTTTATCCATTTACCCTCAGCCTGCAGCAGTTTTTTCTGTCTGTCACCACCTCTTTTATCAACATCAATTCTTTCTAGTACACACCATCTCAATTGCATGTGATTATGATTGTGTTCAAAAAAATGAGACTTGTGTATCATTTTGTGTGTTTTCTTTAAAGTTTCTAATATACCCTTTGTGTTCTCGTATACTTTTTTTTGACCTCTCTCTTTGTCTGTCCCACGTAACCCATGCCACAAGGGCATTTAAGGAAAAATACGACAAACATTGAATTGCAAGTGGCATAGCTTTTAATGTTAACGTCGTGCCCTTTGGTAGGGTGGTTGATTTTATGGCCTTTAATGATGGAGGAACCACAGTTACATTCTAAACAGGGGTACATTCCATACTTTGGCTTCCCTTTAAATTTTTTATTTTTGCATCTTGTGTCAGAGGGACAAAGCATGTCCTTCAGTGTCCTACACTGACACTTTGTTTTTAAACTTTAATAAGAGATACACATGTGATTGGACATTTACACATGGACTGAAAAAAATGGACTTTACACACACACCTCCCTCTTTTTTGGATCCAATCACTCACTTTAACACTGGTGGGAGATGGTACGGCATTATTTTAAAAAGCCTGCACATTCTGATTGTACGTTACACTTGATGAAGAGCACACAGGCCCGAAACATGTCGTGTACTGGTGGTCGGCAAATAAACAAATACCCACAGCATTGATATGCTGAAAGAGTGCTCTCCTCATTTCTCTATTATTGAAAGTGTGTACATCAGGAAAGTGGTGACCTGATTGAGGAAAGTTGCACTCCTATCTTGAATTGAGTTGGCAGTGCGTTTTTTTTGGAGATCTCACTGTTTAGGTAAGAAGGAAACTACCAATGAACTTGAAACAGGCAGACGGCACTTCTGGAAAGGGTTTTATTGGGGTTACTGCTGTAGAACCTTACGCGTTTCGGGAGTGAATCCCTTAGTCATAAGAAGGAAACTACCATAAATAAAAGCAAAAATCCGCGAACCCAGGAAATTGGAAAACGAAGACCTAAAATATGGTATTGAATGTAACGCTGTGTTCTACTTGGGGACGTCATGTTGAAGTGACAAGAGCATCACTGACCTCACTGTATGTGACAGGGAAAAATAAAATCAAATAAACTGCAGAACACAGAACAGCAGAGCCGGTTAGGCAGCCATTCATGACAAGTACCAATAATTTTTGCTTATTAGCTCATTGAGTACGCCACTTATTCTAACAAACCACATTTAACAATAGTTAATAATATCTAAAGATACACTATATATTCCTGACCATGCAGCCACTTTCTCATTACAGTTTTCTGCTGCTTGTTTTCAGTGTTCTAGCTTGTAGTCATTAGCAACCTATAAGTGAATAAAGAGCCCATTAAAGCTTTAAGATAACAAAGCAATTGCCTCAATAAGCAATCCACCTGATATTCATTGTGCTAAGCACCCTAGAGCTCTGTATCTACTGGGGAGGAAAAAATGGCATGTCTATATATATATATATATATATATATATATATATATTATCCTGTAGATTCAATCTACTTTAATCCCCAAGCATACAACTAGAGATATTGATTCATGCTGAATTTCTCTCTTGTGAATAATTTAGAGCAGTATAGAGAAACTGAAGATCTGTATCTGAAACCTTTTTATGCCTTATAAAAAGCATCTTTTGTTTAACACTGTATTTATTGTATTAGGGTTTGTCAACTCAAAAAAAAAACAGATATAGTACAGGTATGGGATCTGTTATCCGGAAACCCGTTATCCAGAAATCTCCAAATCACGGGATGGCCTTCTCCTATAGATTCCATTCAGATAACAGATCCCATCCCTGTAATAATAAAATAGTACTTTGTATTTGATCCAAACTAAAATATCATTAATACATTGTTTAAAAAATTTATTTAAGTCACACGCTTTATTTACTTATGTGTGTATAGGTTTTTTTCTTTCTTAAAGGTGGACTTCACCTCCTTGGATGTACATCAGTTTACAGTCCAATCATTTCCTGACCTTTGTTGTGTGCCCCCCTTAGATTCTTATATTACATATGCTTCAAGGGGGGGAAGGAAGATGGCAGGAGTTAAGTACTAAAAACTTCAGCTTTCATTGTTGGTCACAATCAAATGTTTGTATATACTGTACGTTCTAAGCATACAGGCTAACATGTAACATGGCTATTGCAGTCACTGCTATAAAAGGGCCCTCTGTCATATGTCGGAGAGTCTGAAAAACTGAAATAGGACTGATACCCTCACATAATGTTAATTATATTGTTAATGTATTGTTAACACCTATGTATTCATATTGTATGCACCAGTTAACATCTCCTTTTAAAACTATCCAGTTCCTGTTGCTTTGGGTCCCAGTAGAACATGGGCAGGCGTCTGAATACAAATAATAGGTCAAATGTCTGATCTCTTCTTGCTGTGAAATTCTAGCATGCTGACAGTGCTTGAGCAGTGGATGGCCCTCTAATGCCTCCGTAATTACATTTCAAGATGGAGACAGAGTGATCCTTACAAGTGATAAGGTTAGTGAAATAGCATGGGGTTGGAAACATTTTAACCCTTCTTAAACTCATGACAGCAAAGAAATAGTCCAAACTAAGGGGGAAAAAAACCTGGTGACATTAGTTCAATTACATGTCTGGACACAGTTAACATATTATATTTCAACACGTGTTCTGATGTTTTTGAAGATGCATTTTTGGTATTCAGGCACAGCAGTTTTTAATTCTGCTGAGAATTATAATGCCTATCATGCCTGTGAAATTTCTATCAAGGGTGATATGGGTCCCAACCTGTTCAAACCATGAATTGTCATAGAATATCACTCTCTACATCATACTAAAAGTTAATTTGGAGGTGAACAACCTTTGATGTAGAGAGTGATATCCTGAGATGATTTACATCTTTTTATTATCTGTGTTTTTTTTTAGTTATTTCATTTTTTATTCAGCAGCTCTCCAGTTTACAATTTCAGTCGTTGATTTAAATACTAGACTGGAATATGAAAAGGAGAGGACCTGAACAGAAACACGGGTAACAAAAAATAGCAAAAACAATAAATTTGCAGCTTCCCGGGTATTTGTTTTCAGATGGGGAGAGTGACCCCCATTTAAAAACTGGAAAGAAAATAATTTGAAAACTATAAAAAATAAATACAACAATGGAAAAGTTGCTTAGAATTGGCCATTCTATAACATACTAAAAGTTAGCTTAAAGGTGAACCCCTTTAATATTACCATGCAAATTAGCAGCAATGCAGTAAGCCATGGCAAAAAATAATAAGCTTGATTAGACTGCAGCAGGTAGAAAATATCTGATTGGTTGCTAAAAGTCACTGCACTCGTGCATAGTTAATGAGCCCTAATGTTTAATCCAATGTAACAATATTTATCATTTTTCTAACGTGCAAATCCTTACAATTAGGTATGTCACAGTATTATTTGTGCACTGATGTCACAATTGTATGCAGGTATGCCTTTCAGGGAATAATGCAGCAGGCAGGCAATTTATATTTCACGCATTTTAGCGTTTGGTTGGGGAAACCAGTGATTTCGATTTATATTGTATTTGGCACAACATTCCGATCTAGCCCAGTTGGAAGCAAAGGAGTTAAAAGCGAGGAGTCTGTTGATAACAGTGTTTCTCAGCATCGACTTGGAGCCCAAAGGCAGATTTATTGTATTGTAGATATGCGATTCCAGAATATTATTGCCTGAAAATAAAATGTTTATTTAGCAGCCAATCCCTCTGTAGAGTTACAGTGTTTGGACACTAAACTTCCCCTATAAATAGGTGAGTGAGATTCTGCTGGAAGAAGATATTCAGTGAGAAACTTGATAGGGCCATAAATTTATTGTATTATCAGTAGTCAAATCTGAAAAACTGCATCCCGCCAATTCCTCACACTAATATACAAACATGCATAGAAACATAGAAACATACAAATGGACAGCCCAATGGTACACTAGCACCAAACGAAAGTGTGTTATTTGTGCAATTTACTGTTGTTTTATAGGGGACTGTACTAAGAAAAAGTAACAACATATTCCCCCAAAGAGATTCCTCAAATCAATGGATCTTTTTAGGGAAGGCTCGGACATCTTTCTGTTCCATTAACATGATCAGAGAAGTCACGTAAGTGGCACAAAACACGGCAGAACCAATGCTTCCCTTTAAATGGCTCAGCAGGATCAATTGTATGGAGAGGAGATAAAAGTGCACTTTTAAGGGATTTAAATGCTGTCCCTGGAGAGGGAGCTACCTTATAACTAGGCTTGCCATTGTGGCAATTAGGATGATACTTGATGAAAATGTGATATGAATCTTAATATGCGCTGAAGCTCAACCACAACATTGTAACATGGCCCTCAACACTGTAGTCAATCCACCTAGAAATGGAAGAAATAAAAAGAAATGACCAAGTCAAAGCCCAGAACTAAATCCCGTCTAAATGCTTAGGGGACTGTGAAACAGGCTGTACACACAAGGAGCCCCTTATATCACACAGCTAAAAACATTCTGCATGAAAGAGTGGAAAATATGTTCTTCCAGTCCATGTCAGAGACTGCTAGACAATAAAAAGAAATGCTTATTTGAGGTAGCGTCTGCCAAAGGGGACAATACCAAACATTACCAAGCACTTAATTTTTCCACAGAAGGAAATAGTGTATCTCTTATTTTTTTGTTAAAATGCATTAAAAATGTTGTAATAATTGTTTTCTTGTTTTTCTTATCTTTATCTTCTGTTTTCAGATTAAATATGTACATTATAAGTCCACATAGAAATCCTTATTGGAGACAAAACAATCCTTTTGGGTCTATTTAATATTTAAATGTTTTTTAGTTAGGCAATTTGTATTATTAGATATAATGTACCCCCTATGAGGATATCAGATCAGTGTTCCATTGCTTGTATAACTCACTCTGCCTCAAGCCTTACATGGTCATGAAACTCATCTGTGACTTTTACAATAGGGGGTACATTATTCCCTATATCTCTTTATAATTATTTTAGCAGTTCAAAATAGTGCTTTGTAGCGGTAACTTAGTAAGATGACGGTAAAGCACAGTTAGTACAAAGTATTGTCTTTTGTATATTATATCTGAATTCCTCTGTATTTCTAAAAGACATTAGGAACAGCTGAACTTATGGGCTTAAAGTGGACCTGTCACCCAGACACAAAAAAATCCTTTTTAAATTAAAGCTGAAATCCAATTTCTATTTTTTATTAAAGCATTCATAGCCATTGTAAGCTCATTTAAAAATGAGCTTACGACTCATTTGTTAAAATTTAATTTGTCAATCAAATAATGTCTGCCCCTCCTCTATGCCTTAGGCATAGAGGCGAGCCAGACAATTACTTTCACTTTCCATAGTTCCTAGATGTCACTGCTCTCCACACATTCTCCCGTTCTCTTAAAGGGATACTGTCATGGGAAAAAAAAACTTTTTCAAAATGAATCAATTAATAGTGTTGCTCCAGCAGAATTCTGCACTGAAATCCATTTCTTAAAAGAGCAAACAGATTTTTTATATTCAATTTTGAAATCTGACATGGGGCTAGACATATTGTCAATTTCCCAGCTGCCCCAAGTCATGTCACATGACAGGATCCCTTTAACCATTTAATTGTGTAGCCAGGGTATGGGGATGAACATCGGGGTCCCCCATTCTGGTGAACAAAAAATACTCTGAGATGATACAAGACTTGCCTTAATAACAGTGTCCACAAAATGGCTCCTGCCTGCTTGCTATAATTCTGAATTCCCAGACTGAAGGAAACAAGATTCAAATAATTTATAAGACTTCCGGGGCGGAGCCAAGCAGGCAAGCCGCGTTTTACACGAGCTCCTCACGACCCCCTGCATACTTTATTACTTTAAGCTCGCAGCATTGAAAATTTTTGGCTGTGATTTGGGGTAAACACCAAGGAGGATAAGCTGGCAGACAAAAGACTGACTTTTTCAGAATCCGCTCTCTGCCTCAAGCCCGGAGTCCGGAGCAAGGTGCTCCTTCCCGCCCGAGCCACCCTGCCTACTGTGTGGAGGACTATACCCATCCCTCCTGTCTGTGAGTGGCGGCGGCGTCCTCCCGAACCTGCTCGTGAAGCAGCGACGCTAAACCTGGGGCCAACGGAATACTCCTCGTGTGCCACGAGCCACAACTAGGCCGCGACTGCCGCCTATACCACAATTTGGCGCCTCCGCATCAAGTGCGCACCACGGCCCTCCTCGACTGCGGCGCGGATAGCGAAGGTCGACGGAGCCCAGGGGGAGTGTGTTTACTCCAGACGGTGACCAGCACATGGGAGCAAGTCGCTCGGTGCCAGCTTGCCATTCCGGTTACAGTGAGTAGCAGGCTTCTCCACACCACACGGGGCATACTCCAACCTGGGTAACTACGCCACTACTCCTGACCTTACCGTTCCACCTAGACTGCACTTCGGATCCCGCTTGCTGTGCTGGCTATACCCTTTCTCCCCCTGCTCATTGTCACACTCTGCGGCCTCTACCGTCATTACGGTTTTGATTTGCATTACTTGAGTACTGGCTCAGCGGGGTAAGGGGGAACAGACTGCACTAAGCATAATTGTATTATTGTATAGGATGAGACGAGTGGCAGTCACACTATTTTCTTATACTCGTCAGCCGCATCATGGATTAGAGTGAGAGGCCTACGACCACTACAAGCTCACGACCTGGACTTCCAGTGAGCCTGCTCCTCCTGGCATGGGAGGTTTGGTTGGCCTTTAGGTCTGCTCTATGCCCACCACAGATAAAGGCCACATTGGACTGTTGTAACCTCTTCGGTGTTTTATGCTGGACTGCCTCACGACACCACCTATCAGTACTTCGCACGGCAACTTTGTGACTATATAAGGGACAGGCGAGGCACTGTTTTTTTTTTTTTTTTTTTTTAATTAGTCTGGGAGTTTAATCTGCCCACTGTGGTGCCTTTGGTTCGAGCCACCACGCCGGGCCTCATTCGGATCACCTCTCCATACCTACTTTTCCTACCTCGACCTGACTTGAACTTGTGGTACTCAACGGTTTTGAATAGCATTCACTCCCCCTGGCGCTTACCAGGCTAAACATCTAAAAGGGACTTCCCCCACCTCCTCCCCTTTTTTTTTTTTTGCTGTTTTGTTTTGTTTTTGTACAGAGCTAAGTAGCCATTATTTGGTTGTTGTTCTGCGCATACCTTTTCACTTAACAAGGATACATTGTTTACCATAAGTCATTATTCTTGTATGTTGATGTAACTTATACTGTACAACTCCTGCCCATATCTCGGCCTGCCTGGGAGGGGGAACTAGATACAGAGATCTGAGAACCCATCAAGAACACATAGTTCAATTACTACTAGGCAACAGAGATCTTAGACATTAGTGGGACATAGAAGGTTCCCTTACCTACTGTATGGAAAGATATTTGGAAAAAACATTGCAAACTAAAATGGGGCGGAACAGGAACAAATCCCAAAAGTCAGATAGTCCGCGAAAGTCTCAGGACCCCCCATCCTCTCCCGCTTCAGATACAGAAGGGGACCATCCACAACAATCTGCATTTACTAATGCGCAGGAAATGTTCCAACTTCTCACCCCGTACTTTGATAACAAATTTGACTCCTTACAACTGACCATTAATAACAGTTTAAGTAGGATAGAGTCTAATACACAAAGGATAGTCACTGTGGAACAGAGAGTCAGTGACGCGGAGGATCAGTTGAATACAGCTCAGACACACATTAGCTTGCAAACGCAACTGATTCAGGAATTACAAGAGAAGGTGGACGATTTGGAAAATCGTTCACGACGTAACAATTTACGATTTATAGGGGTGCCAGAATCAATACTAGCAGTGGATCTAGCGAACTACATTCTTACTGAATTATGTCCTGCCTTACAACTCCCACGTAAGTTGGCGGATAATGGCATAGAACGAGCTCACCGGTTAGGGGGAGAGAGGCCACAAAACAGAAATGGGTCCCGCCCGGTCATAGCCAAATTTTTGAACTATGTGGACAAGGAACTGGTGCTGCAATCCTATCGGAAATCCAGAGATGTCCAGGTTCAGGGTCATAAAATCTTAATTTTCCAGGATTTTTCCACTACGGTGTCACAAAAGAGGAGGGAATTCACCCCCATCTGTAGACACCTTTTCCAGACTAATGTGAGGTTCTCCCTATTATACCCCGCTAAATTGCGGGTTTTCCTAAATGGCCAGCCCCAACTCTTCCTCACCCCACAGGCAGCTAGGGAGCAGCTAGGAATACCTCCAGAAACTGGGCAGGACGCACATGGAGTGCCTTGAAGGTTACTTAATTGATGTATATGGTACGATTCTTTAATCTCACTACCCCACGAAGTGGGAGTGAGCATTTTTCCTTTAGAAAAAAAGTTATTTTAAAAATGAGCATATTTCGGAAATGTTTTGTGGTTTACTTGTTGTTTACGATATTCGCATTAATGCTAACTGTCTTCTGTACTCTATGGTCTATGTCTCAGGAGAAAATGCTGCCTCTATGCCAGAAGCACACTGCCCAGGGACTACCCGATGGCTGGGACGGGTGGACCCACGACGTCTCAGATACTCTATCTTCACGACCCCCTACTGATAGAAAATGACTGACTCAGGTAACATAAATACAGACATGATTCGCACACGGACACAACAACACCTAAAGGTGGTTTCCTGGAATGTGGGAGGACTAAATACTCCAATAAAGAGAAAATCAGTCCTGGCACATCTCAGAAAATTAAAACCGGACATAATACTGTTGCAAGAAACCCATTGGAAACTGGGGGACACAAGTACTCTTAAAGCCCCATGGATCCGAGAATGTGTGTCAGCACCTTATAAATCTAAACAACGAGGTGTAGCTACCTTAATATGTACTTCCCTGCCTTATCAGATACGGTTACAGATTCTGAAGGTCGCTTTTTACTAACTCGTATTGACATACTGGGGACAGAGTATACCATTGTCAATATATATGCCCCGAACGGCCCTAACAAATCGTTCTATACGCAACTCACGCAGAAACTACTAAGTACCGAAACCCCAAATTTAATGGTAGGGGGAGACTTTAATGCTTTAAGGGATCCCACTATTGATAGAACTGGACCCCCAACTAAACACAATCGTAACACTATTGGTGACATATTACTGTTGGAAGACCAGCTGGCCCTAATGGACCCCTGGAGACTAATGCATACTACTGAAAGACAATATAGCTTTTATTCTGGGGTACATGATATGCACTCGCGGATAGATTACATACTTACGCATGAACGTCTCTTCTTTCAGATAGTTGAAGCAGAAATTGGGGAAATTGTTTTGTCGGATCATGCTCCGATTCATATTAGTATACAATTAGCGCATTCACACGTACAATGCAAACGTTGGACCTTCCCCTCCTATCTAGCCCAAACAGACTCTTTCCGTACACTGTTAGTTAACCACTGGCATAACGTAATTGACGATAATATTGAGCACTGGGAGGAACCAATCTTGCTATGGAACACCACAAAAGCTGTAATGAGAGGACATCTTATATCCCATTTGGCTAAACTGCGTCGAGAAGAGCATACTCAATTTCACCAAATGTTGAGTGCAGTTAGGCAAACACACAAAGACTTTTTATCCACACCCACTGAAGCTTCCAAGAACAAATATCTGGAAGCTAAACAGCTTCTTGAGACTTATACTACATCTAGAGCCAAAAAGAATCTGGAATACACTAAATACAAGTTCTACCGCTGGGGGAACAAAACAGGGAAGCTCTTAGCCGCTCTTGTCAACTCCAGGTCTAAAACCAAACATATCCTCAAACTCCAACCCCCGAATGATAGCCCGCCCGTCTGCACTCCTCAGGCTATTAAAACTACACTTGAGGAATACTTTGGAAAAGTATACTCGGCCGAGGACCCTCCGGATGATTTGATTAATCACATCTTACATAAGGCCTCTTTATCAGAAATATCACAGGCCCAGAGAGACATGCTTAACGCACCCATTACTCACGAGGAAGTCACAACCATAATAAGAACACTGGCCAACAACAAATCGCCAGGTCCAGATGGGTACACTGCTGAGTATTATAAAATTTTAACCCCACATGCCATTCGGTTATTGACTAATGTGTATAACGCCATCTATCAAAAGGGGGACATCGCCAATGAACAAATCGAAGCATATACCACACGACTCCCCAAACCTCACAAGGATCTGACTCAACTGGACTCTTACCGTCCTATCTCCTTGTTGAATGTCGACCTAAAAATTTTATCTAAAATTGTAGCACAACGACTTCAAACACTTTTACCTGACCTTCTCACTCATCACCAATTGGGCTTTGTTCGCCACCGACACTCGACAAAGGGGATTCGGACGGCAATAGCAGCTACACTGATCTCTACACAACACCAACACACGAAAAATGTCCTTTTAAGCCTGGATGCGGAAAAGGCATTTGACAAAATATTATGGCCCTTTTTATTCCGCATAATACAATGTAGAAACTTGGGAAACAGCTTTGGAGAATACATACGCAACTTGTATATCAATGCTCACACTAGGCTAGTGGTTAACGGGACAATATCGAATCCTATCAACATCTATAGAGGTACGAGACAGGGCTGCCCACTTTCACCTCTGCTATTTAATCTGACATTATACCCCCTTTTGAGAATCCTCCAAGACATGGTGACCTTTCAAGGCATAAAGGTTGGAAATCACGAAACCAAAATTACAGCCTTTGCTGACGATCTCCTTTTATATATAGCAAATCCTAAACAAGCTTTACCGCACATCCTCTCCACTATTCATCAATACGGGCTAGCCTCAGGCTATTGCATCAACGTCACCAAATCCGTGATCATGCCATTAGGGTCCAGAGGGAAACCTCGGTGGAGTAACAAATATACTCTAACATGGGCCAAAGACGTGATTACGTATTTGGGTATCCAGATACCGAAAAGACCGCATGAGCTGTACACCCGTAACATCACAAGTAGTATAGTTTGCATTACGCAGGATCTAAAAAACTGGCAAAACTATCAACTCTCGGCTATGGGAAGAGCCAATCTGATTAAGATGGTGGCGTTCCCCAAACTTCTATACAAGCTACAAAGTCTCCCCCTACTAATGTCTGACAAAGACATCCGAACTCTCTATAAATTGTTCAGGGAGTTCATATGGAATGGTAAAAAAGCTCGTATTAGTTTAAGGAAACTTCAGCAAACCACCTTAAACGGGGGACTTTACTTTCCCAATCTTAAACAATACAATCTGGCAGCCATGATGAGACATTTGAAGGATTGGCTTCATAATTCAGAAATATACACAAACACCTCCCAAGAACAACAGTTTGTCTCTCAGACGAATCTACTATATCTCCTACACATGCATAGAGCGGAGCTTACAACTGACATTACAGATAACCCCCTGTTATACTCCACTTGGCAAACGTGGAAAGAGTTAAGAAAACAGAATAACTTGAATAGCAGCCACTCTTTATACCTACCTCTCTTATCCAACCCTGAATTCCAGAATGGGCGGGCTTTGACAATTTATCAGAATTGGGACAAAGAAGGGGTGACGACAATTCGCCAATTAACAATGAGGGACACACGTAAGCCATTAACGTTTGTACAATTACAAAACACTTTTCCCTTCCTACAACATAATGTGTTTGCTGTTCTACAAGCTCAAACATATACCAGCAGGACTATACGGCTCCTAACAGATGAGGATTGGGACAATGCATTGGACAGGTTCCTTTTACGAACTAACTCCACGAGGGGCACCATATCGCTGAATTATAAGTTCCTACACAACTCTATAGACTATGACAGTGTACCTAATGGACCTAGACAGTGGACAGTAGACATACCAGAGTTGACCACGGAAGAGGTATTTAAACTGTATATGTACTCATGGCGCACCCTGCCATCTAGCATCTATAGGGAAATGTTTTTGAACCTGCTGCACCGAACTTATCTGACCCCGGAAATCCTTCATGTAATGCAGAGAAGGGATAGTAGTAGCTGCCCTAAATGTGAACAAACTGGAGCTAATCTCATACATTGCTTGTGGTCCTGTCCATACATTAGACGGTTTTGGACTCAGGTACGAGATTATGCAACCAGGCATCTAGTGAATTTCGTCCCATTATCAGCTGCCTGGGCAATCTTGGGTAAAATTCCGACTGATCATTGTAGAATTACGCAGGGTGCTAGGAGGCTTTTATTGATAATATCAGCGGTAGCAAGGAAGACGATATTACAAGTATGGATAACGACTACCCCCCCACCATTAAACTATTCTTGGAAAAGTTAGTCAGAGTTTTTCACATGGACTGGACAGAAGCCTCTTTAAATAAGAATACAATTGTCAAACGGTTCTTTGAAACTTGGGAAACATTTATTGACATATGTCCACATGCGGTAAAGACAAGGCTACATGACTGTTTTCACTATACAGAATGGTATATCACTAGGACGGTGAGTGGTGACCCTCCTATCAATCTGTAGCTTGGTGTGTCCGGCATATTGGATGGGGCTTCTGGCATCGCAGCTTTGGAGACATGGTGAGACCTGTAAGGAGATAGACAGTGTTCTTTAAATGATCATCATCTTTTTCTTCTTTTTTTTTTTTTTTTTTCATCTTTCTTTCTTTGTTTGTTGCAGAACATAGTGGTTTTTATGTTATCCACATTTACATACTGTGTTGAGTTGTTTTTTTTTTGTTTTTTTTTATATGTATCTGGCATTCACTAATGCAATTCACCCTCCATCTTTGCACACGTGGATTCTGAATGTAACCTTGGCCGCACAGACCCAACCTGAACTGGCCGCGGCATGTTGAGTATATGCTTTGCTTGTTGGTAATCTTTGCGACTGTTCGGCACGGTCGTTATTATACCTCTACTGTAAAATTGTACTTGGTTTGTGTGCAGGACAGTATGTATGTAATAATGGATAACTGATCTTACAACTGTTGCTCAAATAAAAAATGTTGTTTGAAAAAAAAAAAAATAATTTATAAAGTGTAATTAAAGTTCATTTTGCTTGACTTATGTGATTTTGAATTTTTTTTTTTGGGGTGACGGGTCCCCTTTAACTAAGTTAACAGCACTTGCTATTAGGAAAAATATGTACTAATTAATGTTGCTTATTCTTCCTAAATTATGTATTAAGTAATATAAAGTTCAAATACACTGTTGTAAATCAGGGGTCTCTTAAGATAATATTCATATGGAATGGTTAGAAGAATTAGTTTCTGTACTAACGTCAAAAGCCCTTTTGAATAATATGGATAATTTGGGTATACAAAAGGCATAAAAAAGAAGAAATAACTAGCATTTAGATGGCCTCTTATCACAGACTATATTCCAATATACATATGGCAACAGTGAGCCTTTTCTAACAGTTGGTGAGGAATGCACAAGTGGAGGAGTGCCCTATGTACACCCCTGAACCCTCAGAACATTCTGGCATGTATGTGAAGCTTGGTATTTACCTTCAGTACAGCATAACAACTGCTGAGACTTGTTTATCCTCAGCCTGGCAGATATAAAGATCTGATTCACAACATTTTCAGGGTTCCTGGCAACCGCTATGCCGGAGCAAACACAGAACTCCTCTTTGTGGTTTTAGACCTGGGGGATTCTGTCTGTTTCCATTTTTTGTGATTGGCTGATGAAGCTCTTATTCAAGTCATATGTGCATGGAATTAATGTGGCAATATTCATGGAAGAGGGGATTTACATTCAGTGCATAAAACAGAAAGACAGACAGTGATTGATTATTACCATCATGCACATTGCAGTGTAAATAAGTAATTACTTTATTCTGATGGGCTTTTGATTCTGTCTGAAGTCAACTGTGCACATTCAGCACAAAAACAACACGTTATGATTGCAAGACAAGGTGCAAAGTTCAATATCCCATGTTTATTTTTCTCCAAAATACACCTTGCCCCCACTCCACTCTAGTGCCTAAGGCTGCCAAGAACAACCCTTTTCTCCTTATAATACTCCTTGGGATACCTGAATGCAAGGCAAAATGATGCTTATGGTAGCAAAAATTTAATTTATAGTGTAATTAATGCTTAATTATGGCAAGCATTAAGGACATGGCACCCCTGTGTTGGATTATCAGTCCAGCTTTGCATGGTACAATACAAGGTAAGTGTGCTGCCATTGGTGCCGTTGCCATAGTAAATGAGGCCTAAAGCCTGCTGCTGTGCCGTCTGAAATGCTTTTTCCATAATGCAGCATTGTTTCCCACAATTGTGTCACTTTGCCACATTGCAATTTACACAATTGCACACAATGTGTTGTGGGTCCATTGTCAGTTCTGGAGTTTAATGCACAGCGCCAAACAGGAAGTTAGCAATCTATTCGCTTGGGGCAATTCTAGAGTATAATGAAGCAAACCTGTTGTGGAAACACTGGAATCAACTTTATTCTTGCCATGTTAGCTACAGAAATATAAGTAATATGGTGTTTGTAAATTATAATGCCAACAATGAAATGTATTTTTTAGCTAAATATCATATATTCAAGCATTTAATATGGACTTAAAGGGAGGTGGCCTTCCCATAATTTGGAGCTTTTTTTGAAAATATAAACCAGTCATAGGTCAGGTGTGGCTAGTGACAATTTCAACTGTTTGGAAGCTTACTAAAGTCTCAAAAGACATATTGCTATTAAAGATCTTGGATGGTTTTGGATGCTGATCTGATGTGTATTGCTTTATTCATTTCTAATTTACACCATTAACATAATAAAATCTATAAAAGGGAAAACTATACCCAGAACAATGAAGGTCTCAGTAAAAATAGATTGCACAAAACAGCTCATATGTAGAAATATATTTTTGTAGTAGTATGTGCCATTGGGTAGTCCTAAATGGAAAAATGCAATTTTAAGTACCAAAGGCCACCACCTGGGACCATAATGGACAAAGTATTGTATTTTTATTCCATATTTCTTCCTGTTACAGTTAGAGCTGCATTATGTGTGGTCAGGTGATCTCTGAAGCAGCACACAGACCATCATGAAATGGTGGCTCAAGGCAAGAGATGTAAAACGGCAATATTTACTGTTACAGTTTGGTAAGATTCTTTAATAAGCCACTTAATATAACACAAACTATCTGATTGGATGCTCCCATATTTAATGAGGGGCCAAAGGCACAACATTTTTGGATAAAGACTGCCCTTTCTCAGTCATGTCTTTGGCATTTTACTAAATATGGGAGAACCATATTTACATACCACATTTTTTGTACGACTGTATTACCTCTGAGTGTAGATAATTACTTCAGTTGCACACATCTTTTGAAATAACTTGGAAGTTGTCCTGAGCTTTAATGTCACATGCTGTATAGACTCAATTCTGGATTTGGTGTGGCCCTATTTTAATTCTTTAAATA
The DNA here is from genome assembly GCF_017654675.1 of Xenopus laevis. Taxonomy (NCBI): domain Eukaryota; kingdom Metazoa; phylum Chordata; class Amphibia; order Anura; family Pipidae; genus Xenopus; species Xenopus laevis. Next base: position 106,967,893 of record NC_054377.1, read on the forward strand.
ATTTCACCCTGAAGAGAGTTGAATGAATTCCCTATACTGTTTACGCAGTTTCTGCTAATTATGGACAGTTTTTCAGTGCTGACAAAGCTCCTCAATATATACACCTCGTATTAAATAAAAATGTACATTCAGTCAGTAAAGTCTACTGAATTACTTTTTCCCCCATAACCTATTGTTTTTAATTATAAGGTTTTTTTTAACGCAAGCTTTAGGGAGAATATGAGAATTAATTTTGCAGCAAGAGCATCCAATTACCCACAGTAAACCAGATGAAATGTCTATGAATAGTAAATGTAGATTAGATGGAGCGATATGAAATTTACTGGCTACTTCGTGCACTGTGTATGTGAGATGTAAATCCATCAGCTGCAAGGAAATAACATACACACCTTGAGTCAACAAGAAGATAATATTACTGGATAAGATTATAGATTGAGGAGCTGAAACTCATTCAGCAAAGTAGAATCCTGCTATAGAAAACACTTGTGCTCTCTTCATCAGCATATCATAACATTAACAAATGTAGTAGTACAGAAGGGTGATGTTCCAAAGAAAAGCCATCTGCAAATAAAAATGTATCAACGGCTTATACGTGCCTCTTGCATCAAGGAATTAGATAACGGGATTTTATAATAGCTTAAAATAACAGTAACTGTTTCTGTTTATACTCTCAGATATAGTAGATGCCCAATTAAATGGTAAACCCATGGGGAACATTTCCTCTCATTTGCATTTGTCTTTTTTTTATATTTTTCCTCTAATAGGACATTTTATGACATATACATTTTACCTAAAAATAGATATTGTCCCAGTATTCATTAAGGCATGTATAGACCTACCTACAGGGCTATATCATAAAAAGTTATAAAACTATGATAAGAAAACACATCTCAGGATTTGCTGTTTCGAAATGTTTTTTTGTAAGACAATAATTCAAAAATTCAATGAGCCTGGCAGGATGTATGGTGTAATATATTTGTGTAATACATATGTGTGTTCCCTTTGTGAAACAGTTGGAGGAGGCCTATTCATCGACAGTCTCATTTTAGTGGTTTTAGAGGTTTTTCAAACCAGGACTAAATTCACTGAAAAAGCACGAATGGCAAAAGTCGCAGAAAAGTCTCCAAAACCGCAGCTATTTCCAGTTATCACACACAATAACTACAACTGTCAATTGTCACACAAAAGTCAGTGTTAAAACACCTGAAAATCACTTAAGCCACGTATAAAAGAAAGATCTTCCAGTTCCAAAATCTGCCATTGACTTCTACATGTTTTTCAACAGGTTTTAGCTGGAGTATTTTTGTATTCAGAATTGTCTCAGTTCGGTTGCATAATAAATAGCGAAAAAGTCACACTTTTTTCCGTGACTTTTTTGGATTTTTTTTTGGCGTCAAATAGCCCAGTCAGAAAAAGTCATGGTTTTATAACTAAAACCCTTAACTTAAACTCTAGAAAGGTGGGTAGTGTCTTTTCAAACTTGGATAAGTTGTAAATTAAATGTGTTATTGTTAGTGATGGGCGAATTTGCGCAGTTTCGCTTCGCCGAAAAATTCGCGAATTTCGCGAAACGGCGAAAAATTCACGAAACTGCGCCGGCGTCTCGTTTTTTTTTCGAAAAAAAAAATTGACGCCGGCGAATTTTTGTCGCGAATTTTGGCGGGCGTTTCGCAAATTTATTCGCTGGCGGGGAAACGCGCAAATTCGCCGTGAATTCGCGCCTGGCGAATAAATTCGCCCATCACTAACTATTGTAATAACCTATTTACAAAATAAAAAAAAAAAACATGGAGAAATTTCATTTGGACAAGAAGGTTAAACTTGATGGATGGATGTCTTTTCAACATCTATTAGAACATCCTATGTTACTATGTATTAATGCCCAAGGTGTCACTACAATTGAGCATCATCTAAAACATAACATCTGACCCTTACTCAAACTTTCTAGTGAGGATTGTATTGTGTTCAGATGAGAAAGGACAATCAAAAACAGTAATTTATTGAAAGTTGAGTTCTGGCACATAATGCTTTCCTCCAACAAAGACCACACTGGTCATCAAAGAGAGATTATAAACATATTTAGTTATGTCCTTGTCTGGAACTTGATTGGTTGGGGAGTGGGACATTTGCCTGAAAGGATGCTGGGAAACCCTATTTGCGTTTGCAAAGGATGGAGGGTGGTCCAGATGCCCACAGTTTAGGGAGGACCACCAGAGGCAACAAAGGATGCTCTGGACAGCAGCCAATCCCAGACAGAGAGACTGTTTAGTAAAGCAGAAAGAATGCTATACCTGCTACACTTAGCTAAGAGAAGATGCACGGAGCTCCGAAATAACAGAGAGAGAGACCTGTTTGGCAAACTTCAGGGTTCCCACGATTTGACAGAGGTCAGACACTGTCATTTATGCAAAATTGCACATGAACTCAACTGAAGCAGACAAATGTGCCTACCAATTAGTAGACCACAACAGAGCATAAAGGTACTCTATGAAAGGTAGTACAACTTGTAGTATTCTCAAGTACTCAAGTTCAAGTGCTGTAAGATATCCGTGTCTTGGTTTTTGTTTTCTCCTTTCCTGTACCTCGCATTGTTTAGGTTACAACTTGGCTCGTTCCTGGATTCAATTCTTCTATACCCCTCTGGTTTAAACATTTCATGGACTGACTTCCTGGTTACGAATGGCTTCCCTCTGGATTGAGTTAAATTGCCCCTTTATTCCTGTTAAGACTTGAACTGTTACTAAACTATTTGCTGGCTTTTTCTGCAAAGATTTTGGTTTAAACTTTGGCTGCCCCCCAGCAAAATACTATGTTTAACCATGTATTGGTTGCCTCCTTGCAAAAGACTATATTTAACTATTTACTGGCTGCCTCCTTGCAAAAGACCGTGTTTAACTATTTACTGGCTGCCTCCTTGCAAAAAACTGTGTTCCATTATTTACTGGCTGCTTTCTTGCAAAAGACCACTTACTGACTGCTTCCCTGCTAAAGACTGTGTTTAAACTACTTACTGGCTGCCTCCCTGCAAAAGACTGTGTTCAACTATTTACTGGCTGCTTTCTTGCAAAAGACTGTGTTTAAACTACTTACATGCTGCCTCCCTGCAACAGACTGTGTTTTACTATTTACTAGCTGCCGCCTTGCAAAAGACTGTGTGTAAAATACTTACTGGCTGCCTCCCTGTAAAAGACTGTATTCAACTATTTACTGGCTGACTCCCTGAAAAAGACTGTGTTTCAAACTATTTACTGGCTGCCTCCCTGAAAAAAGACTGTGTTTAAACTACTTTCTGACTGCCTCCTTGCAAAAGACGGTGGTTTAAACTACTTGGTGGCCAAATACAAAAATATTCACTCATTTGGAATTAGTCTAAAGTACTGATATTAGCAGCTTTTATCTGGCGATGTATGGCAACCCTTACTGGCTGCCTCCCTGCAAAAGACTGTGTTTAAGTATTTACTGGCTGCCTCCATGCAAAAGACTGTGTGTGAACTACTAACTTAATTGTTTGGCAACTTCGATTTTTCCTCAATTGATTCTCCATACGACATTGCCTTCATAATTATTCCACTGCTGTAAGATATCCGTGTCTTCTATACCTGTAAAAAGACAATTAATTCATTAAGCTTTTCCAAAGAACTCCACTTCCCGCTACAGTTATACTCTTAAGAACACCCTTCACCAAGACTGTTTCTCCATAAGTCTTGTGTTACTGTAAAGTATAAATGTCCTGTCATTTATTAAGTTAATCCATCCCTGACTCACTAAGAGAGTAACAAGTGTTGTGTTATACTTACCTGCTTCTCTAAAGGATTCATTAGTCAAACCATAAATGTCCTAACAGTCTGTCACTTTAAAAGACAATGTTATTTAGTCAGTCAGCCTGTAATGTTTGGCATTTATATATATATATATATTGATGTGCCAAAATGCCTCTAAAATTGAAATGGGACAATTGCCAAATGACAGGTGCAATGCATCCATTCATTGTACAATGCATTAATGTAATTGATGCCAATTAAAAAAAAAAACTTGAATTAGCCATTGAAACAATGAGTGATTCCATAGAAAGCGAGCAGGACACATAATATTAACTAAGATACAATTAACTGCGGCAATTTTGGGGAATGAATAGGTTACATTCACTGAGAATAATAGGCGCCTGATTTATACAGCACCAGGGAATCCTGATTTCTTACAATTTCTCTAATTTAGTTTGTAGAAACACAATGAGAAAACAACAAACAGATTGGACTGAACATGTCCCAAATGATTTGGCTATTTGTGCAGCGCAGGAAATTCAGTGCCAAACACGAGACTTGTTGATGCTCTTTTACGGCAGGAGAAAAAAAGATAAAGATATGCATCAGATACATGGCTGGGTGGAAAGCACGCTATTAATACCCAGCAAACAGGTCCATTAGCCAAGCGATTTACAAGCAAATGTGGAATGGGAATTTGAAAGCTTGTTCCACACATGAGATAAAGTTTTACATAAATTGTACTTTACATAACCATTATTTGTCCTATTTATTAAAAGGCAATGAGAAATGTTGCTAGGAAGCATAAAATTAAAACTCGGTGTGTGTATTTACTAAATATTCTACTGAGAAAATCCTCCTCACCTCCCATGTTTCTTTCTTTAAACATGCCAACAAATGATGCCCCTGAAATTATTGACCAAGGGTGTCAATGTAATTTCTATTTGGGTGCAGGACCTGTCATTTATTATTTTTACATTTATTTATTACATGTATATGAGTGCTAATATATTCCACATTACATATAGACAAACCAAGATAATGGGCCCTTGCCAGTAAGGCCTGACTGTATAATGATAGCTAACATCCATTATGATTATAATATATGATTGCCAAGGGTTTAGGTGCACCCATGAATACTAAAGCAGTAGCACAATATCTTGAAATGATTTCAAAGTAAAACCATAAATATATATTAAAATAGGAAACTGAATCCTGACTTTTAGGGGAGGGATTTTGGTTCCGTTTAGGCCATCACACAATAACCATGTTTGACATTTTTTATATGCTGACAAACTGGGAATCAAAAAGGGGGAATAGTTAAGTTGGGATGAAAAAGGACCAAAGTCCATCAAGTTCAACCTCTATGATGATATATGTGTTCTTTAAGTAGTGTGGATGACTTTTATCTATTTAATAAATCTTATCTTTATATATACTTCTGAAGGTCACAGCTATATTTGTTATGGCTATTAACTAAAGCCTCGCGAGAAAACCTGTTAGTGGATCAGGCTATCAATAGAATGCTTTCCTTTGGAGAACTTATACTTATATATCAATATATATCAGATGGTCTCTTATGGGGAGGCTAAGCCTCCATAAATGTTCTTTATTCTATATGATGATATCCAAAAATATGCCTAAGGGCTATTCCACACGGGGAGATAGCGACGCGTTTGCGGTCGCGGCGACAAAGCACCGCGACCGGCGCAGGCGACAGTTTTGTATGGGCGCCTATGTAAAAACGCCTGTGCTAACCACACGAGGCGATGCGCTTTTCAACAGTCGCCTCGGCTTTTTCAGGCGCATCTGGCGACTGTTGAAAGGCGCATCGCCTCGTGTGGTTAGCACAGGCGTTTTTACATAGGCGCCCATACAAAACTGTCGCCTGCGCCGGTCGCGGCGACTGTCGCGGCGCTTTGTCGCCGCGACCGCAAACGCGTCGCTATCTCCCCGTGTGGACTAGCCCTAAATGTAAGGTAGGGTAGGGATTTGACTTCTACCTACTTACAGCAGTACAATCCTTATGAGGGTTAATGCCAGCTGGCTGGGTCAGTTTAGAATGTTTCTATTGGTAAGACATGTTATGGGGTAGTTAGATGTTTCTAAATGATCAGACATATCAGGTAGGGTACAAAGTAGAAAAAATTGTATGCAAGGGAGCAGATTTGACTAGGGAATAGTCCAAATTTGTTTTGAGTTTAAAAAAAAATTTGAATTTTGGAATTTATCATGTACTGTCCCTTTAAGAATCTAAATTCGACTATTCGCCATTTAAAACCTGCCAAATTGGTGTTTTAGCCTATGGGGGACCTCCTACAATTTGGAGTCATTTTGTGAAAAAACTCAAATTGAATTAGATCGAATTTGATTCGAATTAAAGTTTGCAGGTCGTTCCTTTTCACCCGAATTTAAAAAAATTTATTTATTTATTTTTTTATAAATTTTGTTTGGTCTTTTTTTTTCTTCCTAGTTTCAAGTTTATGGGAGTTTTTAGAAACTCCCATATGCTTGAAATTCGACCCTTGATAAATCTGACCCTAGGGGGCACATTTACTAAGCTCGAGTGAAGAATTCGAATGTAAAAAAAATTAGAATTTCGAAGTATTTTTTATGGTACTTTGAACATGGAATGGCTCAAATTCGATTGAATCGAATGATTCGAACAAATCAAAGTAGAAATCATTCGACCATTTGATAGTCGAAGTACTGTCTCTTTAAAAAATACTTTGACTTCATAATTCGCCACTTTAAACCTACCGAGGTGTAATGTTAGCCTATGTGGACCTTCCCCAGCATTTCTCTAACATTTTTTTGATCGAATAAAAATCCTTCGATCGATCGCTTAAAATTGTTTGAATCGTTCGATTCCAAAGATTTTATCGTTCGATCGAAGCATTTGCGCTAAATCCTTCGGATTCGATATTCAAATTAGAAGTTAACTTCGAGGGTAGGGATGTAGCGAACGTCGGAAAAAAAGTTCGCGAACTTGCGTCAAAAATGCGAACGGTTCGCGAACGTCGCGAACCCCATAGACTTCAATGGGAAGGCGAATTTTAAAAGCTAAAAAAGACATTTCTGGCCAGAAAAATGATTTTAAAGTTGTTTAAAGGGTGCAACGACCTGGACAGTGGCATGCCAGAGGGGGATCAAGGGCAAAAATGTATCTGAAAAATCCATTGTTGACACAGCGCTGCGTTTTGTGCTGTAAAGGGCAGAAATCACACTACATTCCTAAACCTGTGTAATAAACTGCTTTAAAACGTCCGGCGTCTACATGCCAATCAAGTCGTGTAAAGGTTACAGCCTGTTCACACGCAAAGACGAAACGCGGCGCTTACTGCAACGCAAAAAAACGCAAAGAGCTTTAATGAATGAATGATACCGTCAAGTGAGCAAATAATAGTTGTTAATTACTAGTTGAGCTTGTCACCTCCAGGATGTTCGTCCTGTTGGTGGCAATATTTCTGTAGTGGTGTGTTTAGCAGTCACCGTGCTTGTGCGCACGTGCACGGTCAGGCAGAGGTAATTCAATGTACAGTGAAGTGAACCAAAAAACACTGATTCTGCAGTGTGGGCCCAGTTTTGGTCTACTTTATTGATCACCTGCGGTGACCATAAAAGATGCAATTTTGCCACTGTTGCAGAACCCTGAAAAATTAGGCATGTGTACTTTCCTGAAAAATTATGTTTTTTTTGTCGCAGCCACTGAAGCACAGAGGCCAGAAAAAATATGCCATATAAATGCTGAAAATATTCATTTTTTTTTGTCGCAGCCACTGCAGCACAGAGGCCAGAAAAAATATGCCATATAAATGCTGAAAATATAAAAAAAATTTGTCGCAGCCACTGAAGCACAGAGGCCAGAAACAATATGCCATATAAATGCTGAAAATATTCATTTTTTTTGTCGCAGCCACTGAAGCACAGAGGCCAGAAAAAATATGCCATATAAATGCTGAAAATATAAAAAAATTTTGTCGCAGCCACTGAAGCACAGAGGCCAGAAAAAATATGCCATATAAATGCTGAAAATATTCATTTTTTTTGGTCGCAGCCACTGAAGCACAGAGGCCAGAAAAAATATGCCATATAAATGCTGAAAATATTCATTTTTTTGGTCGCAGCCACTGAAGCACAGAGGCCAGAAACAATATGCCATATAAATGCTGAAAATATGAATTATTTTTTGTCGCAGCCACTGCAGCACAGAGGCCAGAAAAAATATGCCATATAAATGCTGAAAATATAAAAAAATTTTGTCGCAGCCACTGAAGCACAGAGGCCAGAAACAATATGCCATATAAATGCTGAAAATATTCATTTTTTTTTGTCACAGCCACTGAAGCACAGAGGCCAGAAAAAATATGCCATATAAATGCTGAAAATATTCATTTTTTTGGTTGCAGCCACTGAAGCACAGAGGCCAGAAAAACTCAGGATTTACCTGGATTCAAATGAAACCAGTAGGGTTTGCACCCTAGTTTGTAATGGTGGCGGAGGGAGGACAGCTGTGTGTGGAGTCATGAGGCGTGCAGAGAAGGACAGCTGCATGGGGAGTCAGAAACTCAGAACAAGTCTTCCGGCGTGCAGTAACCCTCCGAGATCCACCCCTCATTCATTTTAATAAAGGTCAGGTAATCCACACTTTTGTGACCTAGGCGAGTTCTCTTCTCAGTTACAATCCCTCCTGCTGCACTGAAGGTCCTTTCTGAGAGGACACTTGAGGCGGGGCAAGACAAGAGGTTCATGGCAAATTGTGACAGCTCTGGCCACAGATCAAGCCTGCGCACCCAGTAGTCATGGGGTTCATCGCTCCTCAGAGTGTCGATATCTGCAGTTAATGCCAGGTAGTCCGCTACCTGCCGGTCGAGGCGTTCTTTGAGGGTGGATCCAGAAGGGTTCTGGCGCTGCCTTGGACTGAAAAACATTTGCATGTCTGACGTTACAGAGTGGCCAAAGTGCTTTGTCCTTGCAGGTGCGCTCGTGGCAGGATTACTGGCACCTCTGCCCCTGGAATGTTGATGAGTTCCTGAAGTGACATCACCCTTAAAAGCATTGTACAACATGTTTTGCAGGCTGGTTTGTAAATGCAGCATCCTTTCGGACTTGTGGTACGTTGGTAACATTTCTGCCACTTTATGCTTGTACCGAGGGTCTAGTAGCGTTGCGACCCAGTACAGGTCCTTCTCCTTAAGCCTCTTGATACGGGGGTCCTTCAACAGACATGACAGCATGAAAGACCCCATTCTCACAAGGTTGGATGCAGAGGTATCCATCTCCGCTTCCTCGTTATCAAGGACTGCATCATCCACGGTCTCCTCCCCCCAGCCACGTACAAGACCAGGGGTCCCCAAAAGGTCACCACCAGCCCCCTGGGAAGCCTGCTCCTGTTGGTCCTCCTCCTCCACAAAGCCACCTTCCTCCTCTGACTCCACTTCTGACACCTCTCCCTGCGTTGCAGCAGGTGCCTGGGTTCGTTCTGGTGATTCCGACCAGAAATCGTGTGCTTCCTGCTCCTCGTCACGCTGGTCTACAGCCTCATCTGTCACTCGTCGCACGGCACGCTCCAGGAAGAAAGCAAAGGGTATTAGGTCGCTGATGGTGCCTTCGGTGCGACTGACCATATTTGTTACCTCTTCAAAAGGGCGCATGAGCCTGCAGGCATCGCGCATAAGCACCCAGTAACGGGGGAAAAAAATCCCCAGCTCTGCAGATCCAGTCCTACCACCCAGTTCAAACAGGTATTCGTTGACGGCTCTTTGTTGTTGCAGCAGACGTTCCAACATGAGGAGCGTTGAATTCCAGCGAGTCTGGCTGTCGCAAATCAAACGCCTGACTGGCATGTTGTACCGCTGCTGAATGTCAGCAAGGCGTGCCATGGCTGTGTAGGAACGTCTGAAATGGGCCGACACCTTCCTGGACTGCCTGAGAACGTCCTGGAATCCTGGGTACTTCGAGACAAAATGTTGGACTATTAAATTCAGAACATGTGCCATGCAGGGCACATGTGTTAAATTGCCCAGTCTCAGTGCTGCCAACAGATTGCTTCCATTGTCACACACCACTTTTCCGATCTTCAGTTGGTGTGGGGTCAGCCACCGATCGGCCTGTGACTGCAGAGATGACAGGAGTACAGATCCGGTATGGTTTCTGCTTTCCAGGCATGTCATCCCCAAGACAGCATGACAACGGCGTACCTGGCACGTCGAATAGCCTAGGGGGAGCTGGGGGTGCACAGGTGTGGAGGAGGAGGACCCAGCAGCAGAGGAGGAAGAAGAGGAAGAAGACGAGGTAGAGAGCGAAGGAGGAGTAGAGGTGGTGGCAGAACCGCGTGCAATCCGTGGCGGTGACACCAACTCCACTGTCGTTGTTGAGCCACACAATCCCTGCTTCCCAGCCATTACCAAGTTCACCCAGTGGGCAGTGTAGGTGACATACCTGCCCTGACCATGCTTGGAGGACCATGCGTCAGTAGTCATATAGACCTTTGGCCCAACACTAAGTGACAGAGATGCGGTGACTTGGCTCTGCACATGGTGGTACAGGTGTGGTATTCCCTTTTTTGAAAAAAAATTGTGGCTGGGTACCTTCCACTGCGGTGTCCCAATTGCTACAATTTGCGGAAGGCCTCAGAGTCCACCAGCTGGTATGGTAAAAGCTGGCGGGCTAAGAGTGCAGACAAGCCAGCTGTCAGACGCCGGGCAAGGGGGTGACTCGCAGACATTGGCTTCTTACGCTCAAACATGGCCCTCACAGAAACTTGGCTGGGGGCAGATGACTGGGAATGGGAACTGGTGGTCAAGGTGGAAGGCGGAGTGGAGGGTGGTTCAGACGGGTCAAGGACAGCAGAGGTAGAGCAGTAAGATGCTGGACCAGAAGGAGGGTGGCTTTTAGTTTGCCTGTTGCCTTTGAGGTGTTGCTCCCAAAGTGCTTTGTGCTTGCCGTTCATGTGCCTTCGCATAGAAGTTGTACCTATGTGGCTGTTGGGCTTCCCAAGACTCAGTTTCTGACTGCACTCATTGCAAATTACAACACTTTTGTCAGAGGCACACACATTAAAAAAATCCCACACTGCTGACCTTTTTGAAGCTGGCAATCTGGCGGTAACAGTAGAAGTTGGCGGCGTTGGCGGCAATGGCGGGTGTGTTGGCCGGCTGACCACAGGTGCCGATACATGTTGTTGCCCTACTGTTCTCTGCGAGCTGTCCTCCCTGCTTCTTCTAAGTCTTATTCTCCTCCTGCCTCTCTGACTCTCCGTCTCTCCATCTGAACTATCCTCCTCTTGCTCTCTTCTACTGGGCACCCACAAAACATCAATCTCCTCATCATCATTCTCCTCAGATGCATCAATTTCTTCTAACAGCTCACAGAAGGAAGCAGCAGCGGGGACCTCCTCATCACTCATTATGTCCATCTCTGTTGTGTTCTCTGCCAGAATTAAATCTGGTGTAACGTCCTCATCTCCTTCATCTTCTTCTGCCAATAATGGTTGCGCATCACTCAGTTCAAGAAACTCATGTGAAAATAACTCCTCTGACTCCAGTGAAGAAGGGGCGCCGGTGGTGGAGGAAGTGTTACGTGGGGTGCCCATAGCAGTGGAGGATGAGGATGTTGTGGTAAAGTTAGAAACGGTAGAGGATGGGGTGTGCTGTGTAAGCCAGTCAACTACCTCTTCAGCATTTTGGGAGTTCAGGGTCATTGCCTTTTTAAAACTGGGCAATTTCCTAGGGCCACAGGATAGCATAGCAGCACGGCCCCTAGTGCCTCTGCGTGGCGGCCTGCCTTTGCCTGGCATTATTTTTAAAACAACAACAACAACTCAGGTGGTGTTTCTGGAGACGGTATTATTATTGATATTTAGACAGTATGTGAACAAGCTCACACAGCTAGATGGCAGTTGTTTGAAAATGAAGAACACACTGGGCAAACAATGCCAACAAGGTCAACGTATACACTACTACAGCAGTGGATACGGAATATATTATTGCTGCTTGAAAAACGTCACTCAGGTGGTGTTTCTGGAGACGGTATTATTATTGATATTTAGACAGAATGTGAAAAAGCTCACACAGCTAGATGGCCGTTGTTTGAAAATGAAGAACACACTGGGCAAACAATGCCTACAAGGTCAACGTATACACTACTACAGCAGTGGATACGGAATATATTATTGCTGCTTGAAAAACGTCACTCAGGTGCTGTTTCTGGAGATGGTATTTTTATTGATATTTAGACAGAATGTGAAAAAGCTCACACAGCTAGATGGCAGTTGTTTGAAAATGAAGAACACACTGGGCAAACAATGCCAACAAGGTCAACGTATACACTACTACAGCAGTGGATACGGAATATATTATTGCTGCTTGAAAAACGTCACTCAGGTGGTGGTTCTGGAGACGGTATTATTATTGATATTTAGACAGAATGTGAAAAAGCTCACACAGCTAGATGGCAGTTGTTTGAAAATGAAGAACACACTGGGCAAACAATGCCTACAAGGTCAACGTATACACTACTACAGCAGTGGATACGGAATATATTATTGCTGCTTGAAAAACGTCACTCAGGTGCTGTTTCTGGAGACGGTATTATTATTGATATTTAGACAGAATGTGAAAAAGCTCACACAGCTAGATGGCCGTTGTTTGAAAATGAAGAACACACTGGGCAAACAATGCCTACAAGGTCAACGTATACACTACTACAGCAGTGGATACGGAATATATTATTGCTGCTTGAAAAACGTCACTCAGGTGGTGGTTCTGGAGACGGTATTATTATTGATATTTAGACAGAATGTGAAAAAGCTCACACAGCTAGATGGCCGTTGTTTGAAAATGAAAAACACACTGGGCAAACAATGCCTAAAAGGTCAACGTATACACTACTACAGCAGTGGATACGGAATATATTATTGCTGCTTGAAAAACGTCACTCAGGTGGTGTTTCTGGAGACGGTATTATTATTGATATTTAGACAGAATGTGAAAAAGCTCACACAGCTAGATGGCAGTTGTTTGAAAATGAAGAACACACTGGGCAAACAATGCCTACAAGGTCAACGTATACACTACTACAGCAGTGGATACGGAATATATTATTGCTGCTTGAAAAACGTCACTCAGGTGCTGTTTCTGGAGACGGTATTATTATTGATATTTAGACAGAATGTGAAAAAGCTCACACAGCTAGATGGCCGTTGTTTGAAAATGAAGAACACACTGGGCAAACAATGCCTACAAGGTCAACGTATACACTACTACAGCAGTGGATACGGAATATATTATTGCTGCTTGAAAAACGTCACTCAGGTGGTGGTTCTGGAGACGGTATTATTATTGATATTTAGACAGAATGTGAAAAAGCTCACTCAGCTAGATGGCCGTTGTTTGAAAATGAAGAACACACTGGGCAAACAATGCCTACAAGGTCAACGTATACACTACTACAGCAGTGGATACGGAATATATTATTGCTGCTTGAAAAACGTCACTCACACAGCTAGATGGCCACTGGGCAAATAATGCCTGCAAGTGCACTACTATTGGTGCACTACTATGAAGAACAGCAAACAGCACTGTACACGTTAAAGAACAGTAAGATAAGTAAAATAAAAAAAAATTATATGTATATTAAAAAAAAAAAATTCTCGGGTTGGTGCTGCTGAACTACTAGGAGCAGCACAGTAGCACACCAGTCCCACTCCCCAACACTGCTAGACTAATAGCACTGGGCTCTTATAGTAGCAACTAGCAAAGTAAAACAAAAAAGAAAATAAAAGCAGTCCTTACAAGGACTATTGGGTTATTACAGCAGTCAGCAGATGAGATCAGAAGAGATCAGTGCCCACAGCAGGCAGCTACATACAGAGCACTGCAGTAGAAGGTAGATTACTAGCCAGCAAAGCTACCTAACCTGAAATGTCCCTCAAATCCCTGCAGACTTCTGTCCCTCCAATACAGAGCAGTATCAAGTCGATTACTAGCCAGCAAAGTTACTATCAACTGTCCCTCAAATCACTAACAGCTCTCTCCCTACACTAGCTCTTCCAAGCACACACAGGCAGAATGAAAAAACGCTGCAGGGCTTCAGTTTATATATGGAAGGGGAGTGGTCCAGGGGGTGTGGGGGTGGTCCAGGAGGGAGAGCTTCCTGATTGGCTGCCATGTATCTGCTGGTCTGGGGTGAGAGGTCAAAAAAAAGCGCCAGGTAAGGCGAACCCAAAATGGCGAACGTCGCGCGACGTTCGCGAACATTCGGTGAGCGCGAACAGTCCGCGACATCCCTATTCGAGGGTCAAATTCAAGGGTTTATTGACCCTGGAAATTCGACCCTTGATAAATGTGCCCCTAGGTGTCATCTGCCAGTGTAGGAAGTCAAATAGACAGTTTCATGGATAGAGGGATCCCAGGATGAGGACCACTAGGATTGCTGCGTGAGAACTACTGCCCGTTCTACCTGTGCTCTTGTCAACAGGGAAGTTATGCACAAAGCAATGCATTGTGTACGAGCCTGAAGTAATAGCTAAAATTGTTGATATCTGAGTCTAATATGATGTTCCAGTTAGTTATGGTTCTAAGTACCACTGGCACCTGAGTTATTATAAGATCTGTGAAGTGTGTTGAGAGAACTCACCAGAGAGAAAGAGTGGCATCTATTGCATGCTCTATTGGGAGTTACAGTTTGTAAGGCCTTCGACAAATGACAAATCAGCTATTGTGCTGTAAGAAGGGCAGTATATAGTTCCATAATAGAAAGAGCTCCTTCTATTTTTTTTAACTTCAGTTAGCATTTGATATTTTATACAAAACACTGAGCCAGCCAGGTATCCCAGGGTTTTGGCAAACCTACCTAGATCAGAACAGAATAACCGGGTGACACAGACAATGGGAAAGTTGTTGAGACAGATTTAGTTGAACCTACAGTAACAAAGACAGTTTCCCGGGCTGATATTCGATGGTAGAAGATATCTGTACGGCTGTGTGAGAGTCCATATAAACTAGGGTACAGTAACTGTGGGAGAAACTGGATACTCCCGTCAGTGCAATGTCCTAAATATGTTTACTAATTGTTTAGTAAGGGTTGCTTCTGTTATTTCTATGTTGCTGTTTCTAATCCATTGCATCAGTTTGTATGCTACATTAAAAATATAATGTTTTTTTCACCTTCACTGACAAGACCAATGAGAAAGCAATGTGCTAGTTAGCCCTTTTGTGGTGTTTGCGCACTTGTCTTTTTTCATCTATTTATGAGAACAGCAGCCCTCTGTCAACCCTAGTCTGTGTGTGACACCGTGCTAATTGGCTCACCTCTCCTAATAACAAGAACAAGGACTGCAGAATTTGTACCTGGATTACATAATTATTTTCAAGTGCATTTAAATACCCAAACAGTGTTCCTTATCCATTCCAGAAATATTTTTATCCCCTGGTGGATTTGGCTCTTTTCCGTAGCTTTTCTTGTCTGCCAATGACATTTGTTATATGCACAGTGAAACCTTACAGTTTGAGAGCTTCTTTATATATTTGGAATTGTCATCTCATTATATAGGAAATAATATCACTGTGCATTACATTAAAAAGTGCATTAGCAAAAAGGGTTCTGCACAATGTTCAGTGTATGTGAAGACCTGCCATAATATATATTATTTAAATATAAAAATAATTTGGCATATGTCTTCCTATCCATCTTTATGCATATAAACAGCTTATTAAAAAAATCAGTCAGAATATATAATACAAGTACAGGTATGGGACCTGTTATCCAGAATGCTTGGGACCAGGGGTATTCCAGATAATGGATCTTTCTATAATTTGGATCGTCATACCTTAGGTCTATACTAGAAAATCATGTAAACATTAAATAAACCCAATAGGCTGGTTTTACTTCCATTAAGGATTAATCATGTTTTAGATTGGATCAAGTACAATGTACTATTTTATTATTATAGGGAAAAAGAAAAAAATTGGATTGTTTGGATGAAATGAAGTCTACGGGACACAGCCTTTGTGTAATTTGGAGCTTTCTGGATAACAGGTTTCTGGATAATGGATCCCATATCTGTATAATTATATGTGTGGGTTGTTGACTTGTTGTCAACAGGACTTATTGGGGGTCATTTATCAACACTGAGCAAATTTGCCCATGGGCTGTAACCCATGGCAACCAATCAGATTGCTGCATTCATTATTCTACTTGCAGCTGGCTTTAAAAAGCTAATCACTGATTGGTTGCTATAGGTAACAGCCCATGGGAAAATTTGCCCAGTGTTGATAAATGAGCCCCATTGAGTTTTGAAGCACAGCCTCTTTGTCTAAGCTCATTGGCACCTGAATAGGATCACTAATAGTATCATTATAATGTAACTTAAAGGGATCCTGTCATCGGAAAAACATGTTTTTTCCAAAACACATCAGTTAATAGAACTACTCCAGCAGAATTCTGCACTGAAATCCATTTCTCAAAAGAGCACACAGATTTTCTTATATTCAATTTTGAAATCTGACATGGGGCTAGACATTTTGTCAATTTCCCAGCTGCCCCTGGTCATGTGACTTGTGCCTGCACTTTAGGAGAGAAATGCTTTCTGGCAGGCTGTTGTTTTTCTTTCTCAATGTAACTGAATGTGTCTCAGTGAGACATGGGTTTTTACTATTGAGTATTGTTCTTAGATCTACCAGATCACCAGAGGGGGGTGATATCACTCCAACTTGCAGTACAGCAGTAAAGAGTGATTGAAGTTTATCAGAGCACAAGTCACATGACTTGGGGCAGCTGGGAAATTGACAATATGTCTAGCCCCATGTCAGATTTCAAAACTGAATATAAAAAAATCTGTTTGCTCTTTTGAGAAATGGATTTCAGTGAAGAATTCTGCTGGAGCAGCACTATTAACTGATTCATTTTGAGAAAAAAAATATTCCCATGACAGTATCCCTTTAAATGAGAAATTCTTTAATACAGACACAAAGAAATATGCTCTATATGAACTTTCCTCAATGTTTTAGCTGTAATTCTATATAGGTCCAAATAGACAAGTGCACATCTACCACAGTTCCCGCAACAGCAAAGCAAGCTGGACATACACATAAACTGTTTCAGTTTCATTATGGGTATGTGTATGGCCATCTTAAAGAGAGAATATCTTTCACCAACAGAGGGGCCTTTGATTTCCAGTGGGATCCTGGAAGTTGCATTTTGAAACCAGATAGTGTCCATTCATTGCACATCCCTGATGTATTTGCTGAAAATATCTACCAAACACCATACAATATCACAAGTACTTTGTCATTTATATGTTTCCCTCTGATGCAGTGGACCTTCTAAGTCTTCAAAATGAGTATCTTAGTTTTCACACTTGTACAATCAGCCCATGGGGCTTATATACTAATGTGTGACAAGTTCAATTTTTGCCAAAAAGGAAATCAGCAATTTACTAATATGTTGCAGTAATTACTTTGTATTGACAACCATTTGTGTCTTTTCACCAGGCATAATTGTGCACTGTGAAACCGTAATAAACTGTAAGAGCCTTTTTTTTTTTTTTTTAGCAAATGTATTTTACCCAGGTCCATGCTGGAGAACTGTTGTAGTAATTATACAGCACTTTTGCATCTCATTATCTAAAGTGCCAGTAGATCTCTTGTACACTCAAGTCAAATCCACACTTTGATATGAAGGCCACTTGTAGTATCTTGCATTAATCTTAATATATTATCATCATCATTTACCTATATGCAGCCAGGTATGCAGTGATTTACCTTATTTTATAATGAACATAGATTTTAATAATATAATAATATAACACACAAACAAAATAGGATCAGATGGCCCTGCTCAAAAGGACTTACAATCTGAGGGGTTAGGGTACATTTAAAACATAAAAAATAAGGATTATGAAAACAATTAGTGATTTATGATCAATCAAGATACATTGAATATGCTCCTCTAAACAGGTGAGGTCTTCAGGAAACATATGAAAGTTTGAAAAGTTTTTGTGCATTACATTGCTTTTTTTTTTTGGCTATACTTCAATTCCTGATTCCTGTCTATTTGTTGAATTAGCACCCAGGATTTGTTGCTGCACCCTTTGGACTATATATATATATATATATATATATATATATATATATATATAGTCCAATGATGAGGGTGCACACCAGGATTTGGTAAATTAAAACTTCATGTTTATTAAATAACTTTAAAACAGGAACCGGCCAACGTTTCGGTCTCTCTCTAAGACCTTTATCAAGACATACATATACATATATATATACACATACAGGTATGGGACCTGTTATCCAGAATGCTCGGGACCTGGGGTTTTCCTGATAATGGATCTTTCCGTAATTTGGATCTTCATGACTTAAGTCTACTAGTAATTCATGTAAACATTAAATAAACCCAATAGGCTGGTTTTGCTTCCAATAAGGATTAATTATATCTTAGTTGGGATTAAGTACAAGATACTGTTTTATTATTACACAGAAAACGGAAATCATTTTTAAAAATTTGAATTATATGGATAAAATGGAGTCTATGGGAGACAGGCATTCCGTAATTCGGAGCTTTCTGGATATCGGGTTTCCGGATAAAGGATCGTATACCTGTATATATATATATATATATATATATATATATATATATATATATATATATATATATATATATAGTTATTTATTTATTATTTGTCCCGTTTCGCCAGGAAAATGCACAAAACGCTGCCGAATAGTGGGAAGTCGCTGTGAATTCATGCCTGGCGAATAAACTCGGCCATCACTAATATATATATATATATATATATATATATATATATATATATATATATATATATATATATATATATATATATATATATATATACACTATATATGGCTGTTTAGTTGTGCTAATTATTCTGTGTACAGCAGAATTATATGGGCTCCATTAATCCTTGCTCATAGTGTTTACAAGATAAATTTTTGTGCCTTGATTATAATCTCCGCTTTTATCACTTCTTTGGTAGGTGTCTAGTTTGCGATTACTGAATCAACTGTCTGGAAAATTTTACAATTAGCTTTTCCCTACATAACTCAAAGATACACATGGCTGGATTAGCATTAGTTTTTATTGTCATATTTATCCAAAGAGAGTGTCGGCAGGGATATTTTCTTTTGAAAATTGCTTAAACTGTTAAAAGTTATATAAAGGGATTAAACACACAAATAAAAACGGCAGCATGGGACTCAGACATAGGCAGTTTTTTTGGCATTCCAACAAACACAGCTGGAAAAGAATTGCTGAAATGCTGGGAGTAGTTATCTGCAAACTGATGGTATATTTTATATGAGAGGTGTAGCATTATAGGGGCTCAGCCAAAAAGAAACATAAATGAAACATACTTTATTTATACCTGTGTATGATAGCCCTTTAATTATTCTAAAGTCATTTTAATAGATACACTGTGGGAGACTCAGATATTTTGGAAACGGCTGAATTTACAGCACCATTTCTGTAACAGTATATTTTGCAGACAGTATTTTACAGCGAATCTTGTTTTAAAAAATACTATTTTTTCTCAGTATTTTGTGAAAATATATTTGCAGGCTTAAATATTTCCAGCTAATATTGCACACTGCTGAGCTTATAATAAAGCATAATATTTAAGAACATTTTAGACATGATAAACATGAATTGTGTAAATGATTAATGAAGGTTGCCCAAATGACATTAAAATGTAGCAGCGATTTGCATGTGCACATCTTATATCTTTATATACAGTACACTATATGCTGTGCTGGAATGCAGAGGAACCAATTAATCAATTAAATTAGTCCTATAGCACCTCTTGTACATTGCTCTAATAGTGTTATTTTTTTATGAGATTAAGGAACGCTTCAAGAACATAAAAAAACCTCTAATGTCATATTAAGACATATTCACCACTGTACTGCTCTTTCTATACAACCCAGAGATTTCTATTTGGGTCAGATGTACCTAATCCACTAAGCACCTGAAGATTTAATTTTTTATTGTTGGTTTAAAAGGCACTGTTTTAGGATTCTGTAAAAGTTGTTAGATTGTAGATGCAGTATTTCAGCTGGCCATAGATGCAAAGATTTTTAAAAGATCCAATCGTCATCGTAAAACCACGATTATCTCGAAACGATCATATGATTGTACAAATTGTCTATCAACTAAAATAGACCATTTGCCAGGAAAACAAAGGGGAGCTGCCTGCTTGTCCCTTCAAACATAGATAGATTGCACTGGGACCGATAAAGATTTTTTAACCTGGCCGATCAATTTTTCGAAAAATCGTAAGATGTACGATCGTTCGAATCCCACTAACCGCACGATATTTACAAGGATTGGTCGGACTTGGCTAAAATCGGTCGTTCGGCAAGAAAAATCTTTGCGTCTATGGGGACCTTAATACACAAAAATCATGAATATCCTGTAAAATATATCCTTGTATATTGTGTTAAGTGATTCATCAGTTTTAATTGAACGATTCGGCAGGAACTGTAAACAGAAGCCAACTTGGGCACTTTCAAAATGGAGACTTGGCTTTTTAAAAGAGATTTGGCGCCAAAGTTGTTGACATCTTGACACTCGACGTCAAAATGTGAGCATCCTGACCGTCCATTCAACACTTGTGACATCAGAGTTGGGCGTCTGCGCCCCTTCAGACGAGCAGAGACGCACTTCAAACTTTACAGGAAGTCTAGTAACCCATAGAGACACATTCAGTTTCATTGGTTGCTTTAGATGACCAGGTACAAACATACACACAGGAGTCAGTAGTCTGGAGAGTGATATCATTTCTAATATATAATTTACAATGTAAGGTCAAAGTTTGCATGTCAATCACTAGACTTTTGAACAATAAGTTGGGTTAAGAACTGCAGCCCTTGTGGATGCTGACCAGTGTCTCAACGCTGGGGGTACCTTCATCCACATCTTCTGGGAATGCCCAATAATACAGGGATTTTGACAAGAGGTGCTCAACTATACTGAAATGGCCTTAGCACTCTCTAATGTACTGTTGCCATAGTCTTCTTTTTTCTCTTCCTTCCTCTATTCTTCTTTCCCATTCAAAACATCTGTTTCCCCTCTGCATTGTTATAATTGAAATGCAAAATCAAAACTTTGAAAAAAGTATTGTTGCCCTCTCAAACTGTCTGTATTAAGCATAAGCAAATAGCCTTATATTTTCTTTTTAAATGCCTTTCTGTCACTTTAAAATACCTCTGTGCTTAGTCATTGATTTAGGATTTTCTACCAACATGCAAAAAAACAATTATGAGGTGTGAACAGAGAGGTGCGAGGACACTGCGGGTGTGAGAGTATGACTCTTGTTTTGCCTGCCTTATCCCAGGATGATGAAGCAATAGACATTGGTAGCGCTCTGCTGTTTTCTCACCTCTCTGTTCTCAGCTGTGTTTGGGACTAAAAACAGAGCAAGGTTACATTTGTAATATAAGTTCACACAGCACAGAAATAAACCATGCTCCCCATTCCCTAGGGTGCCCCAAAGCCATATTTAGCTAGACTCTATGGAGAGAAGATGAGATGACGAGGGACATAGAGAAATGACATTTCGAGACTGGAATGCCATTTACCTTCTTCATAGAGTCATAAACCATTAAATGCAGCAGAAACGCAATATTGTTCCATTCTAAAATATTCTGTACAATGCAATACAAATTTGGATGACCACACCAAAAAAGGAGGCAGCAGAATGACATGTATTTGTGTGGATGTGTTCCATTTGTATATTTGCATATTATTTTGTATAATAACAGTAAGTAAGCTTCAAGGTAGGAGACCAGGCAGAAATATTCTGCAAGTATAAATTATTCAGGACACAAAATGTTTGGGTTTTACATGCTTTTTATTAAGACTTCTGAAACCCAAAATAAGCTGTGTTCTAAATAAATTGCCCTTTCCTGGTTTTGCTTTCCAACTTATTGTAGTGTCATGCCTGATTGGGTCATGAGAGAAGTTTATAGAACTACAGTACCTTGGTCTGTTATAGGATGTGACTTTGCAGTATTTCAGATTGTTGTTTATTTTAGTTTAAATTCCTGTAACTATAGCATAAGAGTGAATCATTTTCCTAATTAGCAATGAACTGTTTCTTTTATTTTCTGCAAAATAATTAGCTTCATAAATGGACCAGTTTTAAACAGTAAATTGTAATCTCACAAAATTCCATATAAAGCTCGTACGGATAGCTCAGGCTTTCCTAGATTTAGACCAAAAGCCATTTGCAAAGCTACTGTGTATATCCCTGGGAGTGATTAAAGTGAGATGGCTCAATACAACTCCTTTAAGGATAATGTAGGCAGCAAGTATAATATACATATGTGAAAATTTTCTTTGACCTTCATAACACAAATGTGTCTTTTCATTGAGACCCAAGAATTAAAGAGCACACAGAACAACACTTTTCCAGGTAGCGAGCCAATTAGATGTATACACATTGTTTACTGCATCCTTTAAAAAATGATGAAGTGATATCCAGAAATCTAGAGAGGTATAAAATATTCTAAAGTGCATATAAACTACTAGGAGGGCATCATCAAGTAATTAGGCATTTAGTTGGGAAGCCTGATATTAAAAGATACTTCCACAGCCTGCTTAAAAAACACACTGACTCCATGAGCTTTTAGATTACTGTGATTTGCCCATTGAGCTTGAAACAATAATCCTGATCTTCAGCTGATGGAGCTCCATAAAGAATATAATCAATGCCAGTTGGCAGGCGCATAGAAATCACATGAAAGTGAAAATACCTATGTGTTGTAATCATATTTTGGCCTAAAAAAATCAAACTAGTAGAGTAGAAATGGGCTACATTGGACCCTCTTTCAGAAGAATGGGCCTTCACTAGGTGGAAGGAGCACATGAGGGTGTTGCTGCACTATGCCTCTAAATTGCCAAAGATTTTAAATAAAGGAAAATGAATGCCAGGGGTTCTTTGCAAACACTGACAAACACAGGCTTTATTCAATATAAAGCACTACAGGGTTAGAAATACTTACAACACATGAGGTAGATCAATAAATGCCAGGTACACTCAAAGATGTAGCAGCCACAGCATAGAGGGCACCACTTAAGGAATAGCAGGGGGAGTTGAAAGTATACACATTTCAGGTTGTCAGTACATCGATAGACGTGGAACAGGGATTGAACAATAACCTGTTTCCATTGTCAGTACTGCGGCCCCTTAACTACAGGCAAGCAGAACCTGGGGGAGAGCTACTCCCATAAACCCTCCTTGGTGGACCTCAAATTTGCTCTCACTAACTAGTTCTCACTGATTCGTCCTAGAGAGTGCTATAAAAATGGCTATCCTGCACACTAGCTAACCTCATTCACAGGGTCCCTTTTACCCAGCTTCTCTTAAAGGGGAAGGAAACCTAGTCGGCGCAAATGAATGGCCAATGAACTGGGTATGCAAATAATTAAAAATAGTTACATTGATTTCAACCCAGCAACAAGAAAACGAGGCACTGCTAGGGGAGAGAAGCCATAGGGCTATTAAACGTATGGGTCCCTACCAGTGGCGGAACTACCGGGGGAGCAGGGGGTGCGAGCGGGCAAGGGCGGCGCATATTCCCGGCCAGTTTCCGGGTGTATGGAGGGGATGGGGGTCCTGCACCAGGGCCCGCCCCCCTCTATTTACGCTTCTGGTCCCTACAGTGTATAAAGGTAAGGAAATCTAAGGATACTGCCCATGTCTCCATGCAATAAAATGGCCATAAGATCACTAGAATGCAGCCTAAAATTGCATAAAAGGGAGGTTGAGAACATTCATATACAGATATGGGTCAGTTTATGATATAATGCATGCAGTAGCAGTTGTCATTGTTTTATGTAATTCTTTAGTAAAGCCCAAGGAAACAGTACAAAGGAAACAATTAAAGGTAAAGCTA
The DNA here is from genome assembly GCF_017654675.1 of Xenopus laevis. NCBI lineage: Eukaryota > Metazoa > Chordata > Amphibia > Anura > Pipidae > Xenopus > Xenopus laevis. Next base: position 106,991,579 of record NC_054377.1, read on the forward strand.
CTAATAGTGAATTTCCCATCTCACAGCTTGAAATGATCTATTCCCATTTCACAAGAAGCTCCATAGTGGAGCCTTTAAAGCTTTTTGTGCTGTTTACTCAGAATTAATTAACATAAAGGCAACATAAGCCATGAGATTGTATTTAACATATACACACAAACTAATCCTGAATTTGTTGGTTGAAGGTTTATAGCTAATAAAACAGGTCCATAATGAGTACCTGGAAAATGTTTAAGTGTTCCCCAGGAGTCAGTTAGTGAAATTATAAATATATAATAAACAAGAACCATGAATAGCCTATACATATATCCTTATAAACGGTGCCTAGTGATCTCATTTCTGTCACATGACTCACTGTAACTTGTGCATTATAATAAAGTACCCCTGTTGCAAAATATGAGAATATTAGAAGTCACCTCGGAGTTTGATTATCTGTCATCTTTCGGCCTCGTGTTTTTATATGGTCGTGGAACTATTCTGTAATTTATAATATCCTTATATTTTGCAAGAGGGAGTACTTTGTAGTACTATATAATACACAAAAGCCTTTAATATATTATAAATAATATCCTTATAAAAGGTGCTTAGTGATACCATCAGTTATAATCACTGCCTAGATTTCATGACCTGTATAAAATAACTCAACCTTTAGACTTGTGCCTTTTAATGGTCACAGAACTCTTCAGTGAATTATAATATGCTAACATTTTACAATAGGGGTACATTCTACCATATTTAACGTAAAACTTTACCCCCAAAATGGAAACTTAGGCAACAGGTCATTTATATCATATAAAGTGCCCTATTAAAGTATCTTCTCCAACTGGAATATAGATATCAGTAAATACTGACTTTTTACATCTCTTACCTTGAACCATCATTTCATGATGTCATCCTCAGAGATCACTTGACCATAAATAGTGCTGGAAGAAGTGTGGAAGCAAAAGACAGATTTGTTAATTGGCTCATGTGACCCTACATGTATGGTTTGTTTGTGTGCACAGTGAATTGTAGGATTCCAGGGGGTGGCCCTTAGTTCTTAAAATGGCAATTTTCTATTTAAGATTATCTAATGGAACATACTACTAAAAAGTATATTATTATGAAAATAGTTTATTAACATGAAGCAGGGTTTTACAAACAGTAGAGCTGTTTTATGCTATATATTTTTATACAGACGTACAATGTTCTGGGGTATCGTTTTCCTGTAAGCAGATTGTAACCTAAGATTTGGCTAATTATTTATTTCTAATTAAGAAATTGCTGTTGTTGTTGTCACGTTCTGTACTGGATTAGCCTTACCCTGCCAACTATCACCCACAAAATAATGATTGTGTGATTGTGCCTCAGTTGAGTGAATCACAATCTGCTTGATATTTGTGTACGAGTACCCCTACAGACTGGCCAGTTGTCTAATCACTCCTCCATGTTGAATGGATCCTGCACTGCAGTTGTAAAATTGATTTGGAGCTACTGTAAAAGGGGAGAGACAAATGTAAAATTTAAAGACATTACTGCTTATTAAGCTACACAATAGTCCATATACCAAGACAGCATGTCTGTAGTGAGGTCACAAGCCTACTAACTCTACAGTGGAGATCCCTCACCTGCACTTCTCTCCCTGATAATGAATTACTACATCAATAGACCAAAGCTCTGTAGCACTTGCTCAGTAAGAACTGAACTCCACAAGCACTTTGGAAGGATGGTGTCGGATCAACAAAACGCATCCTACAAGTCGTATGTTGTCGTGTTGGTTAAAATATAATGGGACTGATATAAAAATTGGATGCACAAACTACATGTAAAATTGTCCATCCGAAACGATGGGATGGGAACGCGGCATGCTGCGTCTTTATCCGACAAGATAAAAACGGATGGTGTTGGAAAGACTTTTTTTTCTTATTGAAATATATTGACTGTCAGGTGTAAACGCATGAACAAAAGACTCCATCTGACTTATCTGATCTGACTTTACATTGTAGCCTACGGGCATCAGATTTTGTAGCATCCTGCAAAAGCTTGTGCTCTTGCGCGGTGTTGCATGGAGGATCAGCTATAATCTGACTCACAAAATCTTCTGAAAAGTTCTCGTATAGTTAGGGGCTATGGCCCAAACTCCATAGCCCAATGTCTTCCGATCCGACACACTGAGAAGAAACGCAGATGACCAGTCGGAGGCGCCGAATATAATGTAAGTTATAGAATAATCGCACCTACAAACTACACACAAGACTGTCGGATGAAGATGCAGCGTGCGGCATTCGCATCTGACAGTCTTGTTGTGTTGTATGCATATAGTTTGTAGGTTCAATGTTTCTATAACTTACATTATATTTGGTGCCTCTGGTCGCTGCATTTCCTCTCAGTGTGTCGGATCAGAAGATATCGCACTGTGGAGTTTGGGACTAATACTTTCAACTCAAGACTTGTTCTGCAAAATTAAAACTTTAATATGCATTTTAGTTCCTATAAACACTTGTAGATTTCATTCTTTGTGACCAGCAGCTTAGCATATCCATGAAACCATCACTGTCCCTAAAGTACTAATACATTGAGGCTAACAACCAGTTCCTTAAACCAATTACTGTAACACCATACAGGGGATGCCCGCAAAGCTGAAAGGGCCATCAATCTCTAGTCCACTTAGCTGTTAGCATTTGCTGCACACATTTGTCATCCTCACTCAAACAAGCCACATTTCTACCAGGCATCATTTTTTCTAAAACATGCCACAATGTGAAACCATATGCACAAGTACATCGGGTCAGAACCACACAAGGCACTAAGGGCATTGCCCAAGAATATACTGCATGTTAGCAGCCTTCATTTTATCCAGATAAACAATTTTTGACTAACTTGCAGTGTCTTGCTATTTTCACTAAAGGTCTGTAATAAAGGAGCATAAAATCACCTGAGCATACCTTGTTATTACCAGATGGCAGCACCACAATATGGGGGTGCATGTATTACTGTGTGAACTGCTCTGCATTCACTCCTACATTCACTCCTACACATTGTCTTGTTCAAAACGGCTCTCATATCAAAGAACTGACCTCTATCACTTAATGATTATTTTAGGAATAATGATACTTATGTTCATGAATCGATCTATATACCTATCCATCTATCTATCTATCTATCTATCTATCTATCTATCTATCTATCTATCTATCTATCGATCTATCGATCGATCGATCGATCTATCTATCGATCGATCGATCTATCTATCTATCTATCTATCTATCTATCATTTATCTAATCTATCTATATATATATATATAGAAGTGTGTTTGCACGGAGAAGTAGAGGAACAGAAATGTCATCTGGCACAGTCTAACTCCCATGGCATTTGACTCAGAGTTTTAGGACTTGTGTGTGTGTGTCACCAGTCGCTCCCACAAATAAATACAGGAGATAAGAAAGTCTCAGGGGACAGCTGTGGATGAATGTGTGTGCTGGAATGCATTCAGCATTTTCTGCACTGCCAAAATGAAACTCTTAACCCCTTGTACAGTAATAAGAAACCCAGTGCATCATTTCCAGATTGCAGAACTAAACAGCACTATCCTCTGCAATGATTACAGTATGGGTATGGGACCTGTTATACTCAAGATGCTCAAGACCTGGTTTTCTGGATAACTGATCTTTTTGTAATTTGGATCTTGATACTTAAGTCTACTAGAAAATCATGTAAACATTAAATAAATCCAACAGACTGGGTTTGCTTCCAATAAGGATGAATTAAGTCGTAGTTTTATTATTACAGAGAAAAAGGAAATACGTTTTAAAAAATTGGATTATTTGTATAAAACGAAGTCTATGGGTGATGTGCTTTCTGTAAATCTGAGCTTTCTGGATAACGGGTTTCTGGACAATGGATCCCATACCTGTACAGAGAAAAGGAAATCATTTTCAAAAATGTGGATTATTTGAATAAAATGGAGTCTATTCATAATTTTTTAGCTTTCTGGATAATGGGTTTCCAGATAATGAATCTGGTACCTGTACTACAATTCCCATCATTCCTCCCTCAGTAAAAAAAAATGTGTAGCAGCCATTTGGTTTTACAATTTAGTTACTTATAATACTTATAAACAATGCATGTACATAATCACCATACATGCAGTGACAGAACTAACGGGGGAGCAGGGGGTGCAATTGGACCAGGACCCGCACCCCCTCAGGGCCCGCCGGCCGACTGCACACCAATGAAGCAGGTAAGAAGATCATTTCTATAGGGAGGTGGGAGAGCTGTGCTGCACAGCCTGCACCCGGGCCCGTTGACGGCTAGTGGATGTGAAAGGACTAACCCAGGGCAAAGAACTAAGCTGTGGCCATTGGACTGAAGACATAAAGAAAGACATCAAGGGCCAGGTTGGAAGAAAATTGTGGGCACATCTTTACTGAGCAAGATAAAATTGAGCTGTACAAATTATGCTAGCTGCTGAACAAGTCAAAGGGAATTAAATAAATTGCAACATCATGGAATCTCCAGCCACAAGGGGAAAAAGCCATGAGCTTTTGAACTTGAACTCACCTGGGCTCCTTTTTTTCTGGCACTGCAATCTGAACCCTGTGAAACAAAATTGGAAATAAAGTGCAATAAACATGACAAATCATTACACATAATAACAATGAGCAGGATAGAAACTGAAAAAATAATCTAACCACAGGAAAAGTTGCCAAACCATATGCTCTACATATCACAACTTGGTCATCTGGGGTAAAAAAAGGCTCAGCAACTCCAACAACTGACCTTTATATAAAAAAAAAAAGATAACCACACATTCAGCTTGCTCAAGACTAGCGTGGCAACCATGGCCCATACTTCCCATCCATCCCATTATGCAAATACACAGTAATACAGATTTGTCTGAGAAAGGATGTTTATTGGTTCTGATTCAAGCCTATAAAATAAACCTAAGTGGGGTTGCGAAAGCTCATAGAAACTCACTAAAAGCCTATATTATAATTCATATTTTAACCTGACCTTAAATGCAGTCAGCACAATCTGGGCAGTAGTGCATTGGTTAATAATGGACAGTAGATTCAGGTTCAAGACATAAAGTAAACTCCAGGAGTTGATTGATATAAAATATATGAGCTGTCAAGAGGGAGAGTGAGTCACCAATTCAGCCAGAATTACTGCAGAGAATAGCAGAGTGGATGAGACCTGTCACCCATTATGCAGTTTGTCACTAACGCTGGGTGATAGAAACACCTCTAATCAAATCCATTTAACTGATCCCCATTTCTGAAAAATGACCAGGAATACTGTGAGACATATATGTTATATGTATACATTGATATATTTAACTGGTAGTATGTCATTTTAGAATAACATGCATCTAATCGACTGATCCTGCTTTAGTAGACACTTTTTTATTTGCAAGTGCCCAACAAAACTGCTATATTTTGCTTTTTTAATAGAAGAACAGAGGGACCCAAGTGACATTTTAACAATATAACCAAACTTTGAACAATTTGACCAAATTTTTAACACGCTACAACATTGATGTTACTGGCAAGATTGGATTGCTCATCATACTCAGGCTCTGATGTTCTACAGAAGGCAGTGTTGATATTACTGTACAAGTCCTAACAATTTTATGCATTTTAGTTTAGCCATTCATGCAGCTAATCTAGGTTGTGGTTAATTTATTTAATTCTGGCAAGAGTGGCCAACTACCAGTAAAAGGTTTTTACAGACCAAGGTGTAATCCCATTTTGAAGATGACATTACCTCTGCACAGATAATCTGGTCTGCAAATGCCTCAATAAGTGACAAAGAGCTTCAGCCATCCATGGCCAGTAAGCAGTCACTCAAAGATGTTGTTAACTTGAACTACTTGAAATGCGGCTAGTCCGTCTGCAATAAGAATGATGACTGAAGCCTTTTATCAAATGGCAGTCAATCTGAATGTGGCTAGTCCATCTGCAATAAGAATGATGACTGAAGCCTAAATGAGCTACAGACCCAAATTAAATGTTTTATCTCTATTAACCAGCATCCATGTTACACAACAAAATGCTAAAAATTACTTAAAGGACATGTAAAGTCTAAAATAGAATAAGTATTTTGTATAATAAATATACACATGATCTTACTGCACCACAAGCCTAATCAAACACATAATTTATGCTTTCAAAGTTGGCTACAGGGGGTCACCATCTTGTAACTGTGTTAAACATCTTTGTAAGACCAAGACTGTGCACATGCTCAGTGTGGTCTGGGCTGCTTAGGGATCGTCATAAACAAAGCTGCTTGAGTTCTGCATGGCTGGGAAGTAAGGCGGGGGCTCCCCCTGCTGTTCATAAGTATGATTGTTTCCCTGCTCAGCAGTTAGGGACCATCTGACAATTCCTATCCACAGCAGTAAATGAAGGGAGAATTTCACTGCATCCAGTCAGGTTTCTTATAAAAACGATACACATTTTTTAATTAAAGTATATTGGAGATAGGTTTCTTTTTCATTAAATAAAGTAAAAATTGGATTTTATTTTACATGCCCTTTAAGACAAGAACCTAATAACAATAGGGTCAGTCTCAGCCTCTGTGTCCCTTTGCTTTGCCCATCTGCCTGGGATTTACAAGAATCTCTGTACATCCTGAGAACCTTTTGTTCAAGTAGAGGTTTCTATGATTTACATGTCATTATACCTCTTCATTGCAACCTTCTTAAAAACTGTAAACTTTATTCAATGTCACAGAGTTCTGTACTGAAAGGCAACTTTTCTGCTGAGTATGTTTTGGTTATAGTTGCAGAAGTTCTAAAACCACAAAGCAAGCAAATCATCTGCAATATTCATGATACTTTTTTCATTCATGTATGAGTCACTTTAGATAGAGCTCAGTCCGAAGTGATGTGGTGCAGGAAATGCTTGACATGATTTGCAATTATCGAAATAATAATTACAGTCATCAAGGTATTAGCTGCTCAATATGCCTGATCAATAGCCATTTCTTACCCTGCTCCATACAACTAACCTTATCCGTCAAAAATGACCCTTATAACTCTCATCGACTTATCCAGCTCTGTGCTATACTACCAAACACTGTCTATCATTTCAGTATGTAATGAAGGTTGCGGTTCTTGCCCTTGCCACCAATTGTATGTGTTATCCAGTTCAATACTTGTTCCACCACTAATTAATCTCTATGCCTTTCTATATAAGCCTTTGTATTCAGATATTGAGAACTGGTTCAAAAGCAGCTATGACATGTCTGAACAGGAGTTCCTTGGATACCTATAAACTTATATCACTTAAAAAACAGATAAGTGAACCATCAGTGAGCCTGAATATCCTTCTCCTTGACTTTGAAAATCAGCAGAATCATGGACTGACTCATATCACAGCATTACTGAATCCCCCTTATGTTGTCACCTATGACTAATTACCAAAATGAACATTCATTTAATGACTAGTATTTAGGTACTCATGACACACAAATAAGAAAAACTTCTGCTCTATACTAGGTAATAACAAAGTCATTATTCCGCACTTAATTACAGAATGGGCATTTTTGTTCTCAGATGAAAATGAATGTGTTATCCTACTGTCATATGCATTAAATACATATTGAGATGTAAAACTCACACTGAATGTTTAATAAACCTGTTTTACAAATAGTAAATGTAATCGCCTGATTCATCCAGCTCCAACCAAATGTGTAATTAACATCTTTGAGTCTTTAACTTCTCTTTTTATCACCTATTGAAAAGCTGTTTTTATGTATCAAAGTGGCATAAAATAACATTAGTTAGAAGTTTACATCTTTAGGTTCTTAAGCTGGTTTGGGCCCTGCTCAACGCTCTTGAAGTAGAAGGCACTTTCATCGGGGCCAAATTTATGACACTTTTTATTCTTCTTTGGCTATGCAGAAAGTGGGGGATTAATCCACAACCTAATTTGATAGGTATTAAATGAAAACTTTTTAGGAAAGGGAAAGCAGAACTGCTTTGTTTCAGAAACTGGCCTTCATATTTTCCTGGGTATTTAAGTTGTTAACTGACATCTTAACCTTTTTGCTGCTAAGCTTTTAAATTTTGGTGCTCCCGACAACACCCGGTGCAACATAGACTGAAAGAGGTAACAAGAAATATGGAACCTATGGTGCTGGCAGAAGGGTATTTGACAGTCTAGACTGCTGATACTAAGGGGCCCATTCATTAAGTTCGAGTGAAGGAATAGAAGAAAAAATACTTTGAATTTCGAAGTGTTTTTTTGGCTACTTCGACCATCGAATAGGGTACTTCGTCCTTCGACTACGACTTCAACTTCGAATCAAAGGATTCGAACTAAAAATCGTTGGACTATTCGACCATTCAATAGTCGAAGTACTGTCTCTTTAAGAAAAAACTTCGACCCCCTAGTTCCCCACCTAAAAGCTACCGAACTCAATGTTAGCCTATGGGGAAGGTCCCGATAGACTTGGCTATCTTTTTTTGTTCGAAGGATAATCCTTTGATCGATGGATTAAAATCCTTTGAATCGTTTCGATTCAAAGGATTTAATCGTTCGATCGAACGATTATTCCTTCGTTCGTTCAATCGAACTATTTGCGCAAAATCCTTCGACTTCGATATTCAAAGTCGAAGGATTTTAATTCCCCAGTTGAATATCGAGGGTTAATTAACACTCAATATTTGACCCTTAATACATCTGCCCCTAAATCTAAATCAGACAACCAGTTAAAACTGAGATAATGGCGGTTTTGACACTTTGCATTCTATGTAATCAACTCTTTATTGAGAGAGCACAGTGATATTGTGTAATATTGTGTAAAAAACAAAACAAAAAGGAGAGTTTGTCATGCTTTCCTGACCTTTAGTGAATAGACTACTTATGGTTTTATTACAGTATTTGCTCAAGCTAACAGAATGTTTGCACCTATTGTGATATGTTCGTGACAGCATATTTTGTTTGACCTTTCTCAACTGATAGAACACACATATTTGAAAGAATGCTGATGGTGGGTTCTCTATTCATTGTTATGTTCTCAATTTTGATGCATTTGTTTGCATGCAATGTAACAATATTTACTCAGTATGTTTCAGTATGCTTATGCGTGTGGGGAATGTACTGTATGGCTGTGTCTGACTATGTGAATAATAGGTTGCACGTGACAGTGTTAATCCCTGTGTGAATTTATATTTATTTGCTCATAAGTGTCAGAATAAATGCTTGTGATGTTAATTAGTGATGGGCGAATTTGCGCCGTTTCTCCGAAAAATTCAGGAATTATGCACGAATTCGCAAAACTGCCGGCGTCTGTTTTTGACAAAAAATTTTTTTTGCCGCAGGTGAATTGTTGCCGCGAATTTTCACGGGCGTTTCGCAAATTTATTCGCTGGCGGCGAATAGCGCAAATTCGCGCCTGGCGAATAAATTCGCCCATCACTAATGTTAATGTATTCTGTCCATTATTTTGCACACAAAAAATCAGAAGGGCTCATTTATGATCATAGGGGAAAGGTGCCACGTGCTTAAAACTGAAGCAAATCACTATGGGGCATAACAAACTGGGTAATACAAAATGGTTTCCATCAGCTCCATCTAAATTCCTATTTAACAACGCTTACTTCAAGTGAAATCAACACATCTATCAAATGCATCAGTTTTTCAGAAACACAAATTCATTTGCATTTCTTGTATGAGCACCAATACCCATCTGAATCCTTCCTCCCCAAGAATAGAAATTACTTTTACTAACTACTAACTAACATTCGGATTTCTATGTTTTTCACGAATTGTATTTATTCTCAAAAAATGTGTTGATTTTATTTCTCTAAAACTCTAAAAATGTGAGATTTATTAAAACCACAAAAACTCTAATACAAAACTTTGGCATTGACTTCTCATAGAAGTCAATCAGAGCTGTGCTGATCCTATTGAGCCTTTTCTAGCCATTCCGATTTTTAGAGTTTTTCAGCTTTTCTTTCATTCCTACTTTTTATATTCAGATCTTTTAATAAATTACACAGCATTTGTGGTTTTAGAGAAAATGAGTTTATTCATGGTTTCAAAAACCTTTAAAGCCAATAAAATGAGAATGTTGATAAATGGGCCTTCCCTGCATGATGGAGCTATGTTATTATTGCTATGGAACATGTTTATATACTTCCTTCTTGTCCTAAGGCCTACAGTCCCTCTGCCTCCTATGCCAGAACAGATGACATAATACATGAGAAAGTATTCATCATACAAGAAAGAACATTAACTAGGGAAGAAGTTGGATAGTTAAGATTGGTTGCCTTCCACTCTGAAGGGTAAAAAAGTAGGTTTTATAAAAACATTAGCAAAAACTAAATTAATACAAAATCCATAATTTAAAAACAAGCTTGTTTTATGTCACCTGTTGTGCTCCAGGTATATTGGCCCTTTAATTCTACTGTTCTGTATCCTGTATATAGCAAGAGTAGACTAGAATGTATGCGGAGAGTATAATCACTATTCAGCTACCTGCAAGAAAATAACATTTGCATGTGAAAAAAAAACATATTTCACTTTCCAAACTATTTTGCTTTAAGCAGAATTACAGATTAAGGAGCCCTTGATCAAGCAAATAAATACTGGCAAGCAAAATCTAATTATTTTTTGTCTTAAATGATTTCACAGCCAGCTCTAGGTGTGTATGCAGAGATAATGAGAAGGCTGCACTGTATAGCGTACTATAGATAGTACCTTCACCATGCCAGTCTCAAATACAGGTTGTATTTGGATTACAGTAGGTACGTCACTTAAAATCTACAGATTAAGAAATGTCTTAATACCTTTAGAAGGGAGTGCAAATTTAGCATCACTATTCAGCAAGGTTCTAGTTCTGGGGTCTGGCTGTTGAATTTCTAAGCTGTTGCAATTAAACTTTTTAGACTTCAGCTAAGATAGAACTGGGAATCAATAGAAAAGCAAAGTAAAGAAGAACCAACATATAAAGTGGAAGAGTTACTAAAATTAGAACTAGGTATTTCTGATGAATTAATCAATGCTCATATGTGGGAACTCACTGTATCAGTAAAACACATTTGTAAATTATAAAAAATTATATTATCAATAATAAATCTAACCCAAAGTTTTTACTAAAGACTGCCAAAACATATGATAAAAGCAGGTTTTTAAATTTGATATTTGTCAATCAGTTTATAGCAACCGGAAACTATGCAATATTGGATCTATTAGTCTCTAACAACTCAGAGCTGTGCAAGTAAGTGACCATACAACTGTCTTACTGACTGTCTGTTATAAGAAAAAAACTTACATTGGGTCAACAAAGGCAAAAAAAAAATATGTAAGATCTGAACTTTAGTGGACAGTGGAACAATTATTTTCTAAAAAAACAGATTGTGTAGGGGGGCGCTGTGTAGGCAGAAGATGTAGGTTCGGCCTCCTGTCTCTGTCATTAGGGCAAGCAGCCAGTTACCAGGAGATCTCATGATCAAACCCCAGCAGAGCCTGACAAAAACAAATGCAGTTGTTCTCTGTGTATTCCCTTACGAACTTAATGTCAGAGGGTAGAGACACATTATTTAGGATCTATATGTATTGACAAAAAGCATTGTAAAACAGATATATAAATGGCAAAAAAAGAAAACAAGAAAATTACTGCTTCACTTGCCAAGACCAATCCCTACAGTTGAACCCTACCATGTTGAAAGCTTTGCATGGGGAATCTGGATGACTAAATGGCAGATAATATTCAATGCCTAGAAATGTAGGGGGTTTGATAATGCATAATTTGATCTCTGGTTCAGTCTTGACCTACTATGATCCAATACTGCTCTCTTTGAACCAGGTCCCATCTTTTTTTGATATTAGTCATTAATCAGCGTAATTCTTGACAATTAATCCCTATGAACAACTACAATAAATATCTGGTTTTGTTCTGTGGACCAACTTTTTTTCCCATGAACAGAATTTACTGTTATTCCATACAATTTTTTCCTGTAGCAAAACATCCAAAAATATTCTATCGTGAGTGATATCCATAGGCAGCCATTTAATCAATATTTTTTTACAGAGTGCTACAATCTTTCCATAGGTGATAATGATTTATGCCACCTCACAGCAAACAGCTAAAGGCAAATTCATAAAATGTTGCGGTAAATTGCAGGAAACAAATAGCTGCATGTGAGAAAATCCATGAAGATATATTCCTAAATATAGTCCTTCACAAATTGAAAAATATATTTGCACTCATAAAAACATGCATTGTAGAAACAATATGTGTGACTCTTGAGAAACTTACCCCATTTATGTTTATAAAGCGCCAATGGTTTTTGGTATTGCTGCTGTTAAGAGACGTAAGGGAGGCACTCAGTGGGTGCTACAGTACTTGATCAGGGCTGTCTGTAATGTGTAAGTGGCATATCAAGCTAAGTTATACAAAGGCAATTTGAATTATACACCATGGTGGGTGGTTTTGACACATCACTACCACAGCAAATATAACAGAGAACAGGCACTAGTTTACAGGTTTTGGATATTGTTTCACTGTCCTTAAAGGGATTCTGTCATGATTTTTATGATGTAATTTTTATTTCTAAATTACACTGTTTACACTGAAAATAATTCACTATACCATATCAAATTTCATTCCTGAACCAACAAGTGTATTTTTTCTAAAAGTATAATATTGGTGTGTAGGCAGCCATCTCAGGTCATTTTGCCTGGTCATGTGCTTTCAGAAAGAGCCAGCACTTTAGGATGGAACTGCTTACTGGCAGGCTGTTGTTTCTCCTACTCGATGTAACTGAATGTGTCGCAGTGGGACCTGGATTTTACCATTGAGTGCTGTCTACCAGGGAGCTGTTATCTTGTGTCAGGGAGCTGTCATCTGGTTACCTTCCCATTGTTCTGCTGATGGGCAGCTGGAGGAGGAAAGGGAAGGTTGATATCACTCCAACTTGCAGTACAGCAGTAAAGAGTGACTGAAGTTTATCAGAGCACAAGTCACATGACTGGGGCAGCTGGTAAACTGACAATATGTCTAGCCCAATGTCAGATTTCAAAATTAAGTATAAAAAAATGTGTTTGCTCTCTGGAGAAACTGATTTCAGTGCAGAATTCTGCTGGATCAGCACTATTAACAGATGCATTTAGAAACATGTTTTTTCCCATGGCAGTATCCCTTTAAAAGGACATTTTAGCCCCATGCTGTATTTTAATGCAGCTTCAAAACACATCTTGCATGCCGCATTTGCAATACCATGCTGTTCATTCCTGTTGAAGTAAAATGTATCTTTTAAAGTAAAGTACCTCAATAATAACTTTGAATCTGTCAAAGAGGCCAAGAGCTCTACAAATATCCATTGTGGGGCCACTAGGTGGACAGCCATTTAGGGCACAGATACTATAATTCTCCAACCATTTACAAGATTCTGCTGTCAGAGTGAGCTCAGTCTGATAGACACAGAGCCCACAACGTTCTGCATTACTTCAGGGCTATAATTTTATAAACAGTTGATGCATGAAAATAATAATGTGTATTCTATTCAAACTCCATTTCAGTTAACTTAGCATTAAACTACCGTACAATTACCCATTCATTTCAACACATGGCTCACCCACGGGAGGTTGGCTTGACTACAATGCATACGGAGTTGTGACATATTGCACTCATAAAAAAAATGCTTCTTTATTCCCCATACAGAATCGTTTTCTTTTGTCATCAGCGGCTCGTCTGACATTTCCGGCAGTGAAAGGGTTATCAATATTTTCATTTTCGAGGACTGAAAGCAGGGTGTTTAGAAATATTATTGGATTCCCTGGAAATCGACAAAGTGCAGAGGAGGCACATATTTCATAAAGCAATGTCAGAATAGGAGGCTATGGATGATGCAGTAGCCCGGCAACTAAAATGAGAGGAAGCTGGAAAAAGGTTGCTGGTGGAGCCCTGCCAAAATTCCTCAGTACACTACAGCACAACAATGTCAAATTCTCATACTACATCTGATACTGATATCAAAAATGCAATTTACTTGGTGAAGGCCATTATTCTCTAGTGTCGAAAGTAGTGTTTGATAATACAATCTTTAATAAGGCACCAATGTATATCAGGGTTTGCTCAACGTATATATTCTATTATCGCCCTGATCAGAAAGGTAAGTGCACAGGATACTTCATGCAAAGGGAAGCCGTGCTTTGATATTATGTTAACATAATTTATAGTCTTAATCTCTTATGGTTTATTCATTTGATTTTTATTACCTTGTCCTTTATTGAAGGCATGCATAAATAAAATGGATCCAATTGTATCCTCTAAGTTGATACCAAGTGCATTTAAATGACAAAGACATATTTTTACCTTCAATGAACTCTACTTTCCAGAAATGCCTCTGTAATTGATCCAACTACAAACCAATGGCATTCTTTTTGTCTGAAGCGTGAGACACAATGTCCACAAGTTGTACCTGCTGGTTAAGGGGTAGCATCAGTGCAGGACACAATCCCTGTTTTGTTTAAAGGGTAAGGCATTTTTCAATAGAAGTATGCACAAAATGTCTCTGTCTTAAATATATTGATAATGGGTTGAGTGCAGAGGACTCTTGTATTTGTCTACAGGACACAAAGGTGTCAACTTGCACATTATGCAATGGATATAATTGTGAAGGTCTATTGGTGCAACATGCAGCTGGAGCTCTGTGTTTAAGGTCTGCCCAAAGAAGGAGTTCAGTCAACTCTTGTACCCATCTCTGAGCATCATTTATAAGGATATATTTTATAGCGTATTCATGGATCTAATATATTTAAGAAATTCGTAACATGAAGCACTGGGCCGTGTGCATATTACCAGAGCACCACTTACTTTTAGTGCCTGACAACCCCTAAATCAAAACACAAGCCCCAGAGCTCTTAGTTTTTCTCTCTAAAATACACCAGATCATAAACAATGTGATAATATATATATATATATATATATATATATATATATATATATATATATATAATATATATATATATATATATATATATATATATATATATATATATATATATACATACAATATATATATATATTATATTATCAGCTAAAAACTGAATAATGCCACTTATGACCCATTAAAACTTGTATAAGAAATAAATGTATACAAGTCTTGCACCAGTTAAGCAGAATGAAACATAATGTCCACTGAGAATTAGGTATAGTGATGTAGTCCTACAGTGTTAATACTGTGATACCATGTTGCTTTTGCTGGCTCCACTACATCGCTGAAGTTGTACTTCAAAACACATTTGGAGAGCTGTAGGTTTCATACTCCTGAGCAGATTCCTTTACACTTTAGTAAGGAAAATAGAAAAGTCTATTTCGAAGTCTAGATTTCCTTTTATTAACCTTTATACATTGTCAGATGAATATTGGCCATAAAAAATGTCAGTTTCCTAAATACAGAGCACCTCCAGATCATTTGAATATTGCTGAGCATGTCTTGAAAGGTGACAATAAAATATTTTAAGCCTTTTTTTTGCAGAGAGGAACTGCCTACCGTAAATAGACAATTTGTGATAATTAAAATCAGAACAATTTAGCAGCTTGGGATGTGTTATTTTCCTATAATTGTTCCTAAATGCAGGAGGCATTTGAAAAGCAGAGACCAGTGAATCACCAGATTTTGACTGCAGATCAAACACTAAGATGTGAACAGGCAAGTGAAAAGACAATGGCCCCCCTCATGTTTAAACAGTATAGCTGTAGGACATTGGAAGAAAAAGGTTACTGTGTGTGCAAGGTGCCTGTTTCAATAATACGTATACTAATTCTCAGCTTCCACTGTTTGTGTAATCTAAATATATGTTTAATTCTCACAGTTCATTTGTAACTCAACAAATGCAAAATTGGCATAAGGAATATATATTTTTTACTCACTATATAATACAGTAGGCTTACTTACTTACTGAATCCTGTAGGTGTTAAAGCAGGGGTCCCCAACCTTTCTTACCCGTGAGCCACATTCAGATGTAAAAAGATTTGAGGTGCAACACAAGCATTCCGGGTTGGTGCAAAATAAGTGTGATGATTGGTCATTTAGTAGCCCCTATGTGGACTGGCAGACTAAAGAAGGCTCTATTTGGCAGTACACCTGGTTATTACACAACCAAAACTTGCCTCCGAGCCTGGAATTAAAAAATAAGCACATGTTTCGAGGCCACTGGGGTTGGCAATCATGTTGCTCACAAGCCACTGGTTGGGGGACCACTGATCTAAGGGGTCACTTTTAAAAAAGTTGTTGGAAAATGTGTATAGTCAATAACAACTGTTACATGTGTTTAGTATATTCATCAGTCTGTAATGGTCAGTAGGTTCTGCGTGTTGTAGTTCAACAGTTGGAGGTCTTCAGACCATTTTAACACAATTTCTTAACAGATTGAACTCCCAGCCTCCTTCATTGTCTGAGACTCCTTTTCTGCAGCAGAAGTGAGTGCCTCTATACTGCAGTTAACACATTTAACCCAATCTCAGTTATAGTAATTACTGTACAATATTGGTGGGAATTTACCCTTACAGGATGCCTGGACCTCTCAGCATTTTCACTGACATCTTCTCTGTGTTGTTTATATCATAAACCTTCCCTTCCGATCTCAACCATTTTTAAAAGTTTGCTGAGACACAACACCCCTTTAGGGTTCCATGAATGGTTAATGTGTCCAACGAGGAAAACTCAGGGCTAAGATCACAGCACCTGTAGCTACCTAGAGCTGCAGGAATTCTAAACACTTAATATAATGTGTATGTTTCTATCCTTGCAATTTGCAGAACTTAAGCTATTTGGAAATTGTAAGCAAATATTCAACAACCTCTTACTGATTAGCCACCCATCAGCCAAGTCAATAGTGCATCATCAATGCAGAATCTAGTAGGGCAGAGTTTTCTCTCAAATTCCACTCAAGTTTTGTCATTCAAGGTCTGAATGAATGGATTTGGCCATAGCCTTAGTTCCACTTGCAGTATAATCAGCTGGATCGACCTAAGGTCAGACCTTTAAAAACAAATATTTTTGTATTGCTTACTTCAGCAGTTCAACCATGCTTGAATGCAGCTTGCAAAATCAAGCATGCACTGTAACTGGCAGACGATTTACCAATGTGGATGCTAATTTGCATTTGCAGCTTGATTTTGCATGCTACTTGAATATGCAATTCAAGTACACATCTGGAAAATAAAGCTGTATTATGGGTAAACATATAATGGGTTATGGGCAAACTTTCCACCTTACACTTAGCTTTTGCATCAGAAAGATATGTGGCAAACTTTAGGAAGTACCATGTGAGTTTCTTCTGACAGCTGCACAGAAGCAATCGGACAAGGCATTTCTACGACACAATCTCAGCATTAAGTATGTATAGGTAAGATTCTATTATAAAGCCTTGCGTGTTAGGACTACACATATTGGGTACAATAATTGCATCCTCATATTTGTAGGAGTCATTTACAAACTGTAGTAGTTAGCAATAGCAGCTTTATTCAGATGCTATGACTCTTTGGAGCACTGCATGCTCCTATTCCAAAAATGAATGCTTACTCTCACTAAGCCAGAAGTTTGCATACTTATCTGTTATTTATTTCTTCCACACCAAAGAACTATCTAATGTGCCAGTAAGCATCTGGAGTAGTTTTGACCTCAATTACAAAAGCCGTTTAATCAGACGGATTCATCTCATTAATTCCTATTTTCATTCTGTAGAACAGTAAACTATAGAAAATGTGTCTGATTGTAAAACAGTTGTCAAACATGCAACTCTTTCTGTTTTAAAACAGCAGTTTGTAATCAATGAAACCTAAGCCATCCACTATTGGCATTCAGCAAAAGCTCATCAAATTATGCAAATAGAAGCAAGGCTATAAATTTGTTTAAATACTAACACAGTGTTCATTTTAGCACCCTGTACTTTACATGTAAACATATATTAATAAACATAATCATTATGTGTATATAAACAGTATATACTGTATATAACATGCAGGCAGAGCGCACACCATTAGCCAAAAATAGAACCTTGGTGCCAGTCCGAATATAAATAGATTCCAAGGTGAGTTGACAGCACTCCAAGGAAGTTTTGAGGCAAAGGTTTCAACAAACAAAATGTAGGTTTATTGGTTCCAACGTTTCAGTTCCACACTGGAAATGAAATGATGAAAGTTCCAGTGTGGTACTGAAATGTTGGAACCTTTGCCTCAAAACTTCCTTGGAGTGCAGTCAACTCACCTTGATGTGTGTGTGTGTGTGTGTGTATATATATATATATATATATATATATATATATATATATATATATATATATATATATATATATATATATAGAACAATACTGCACAAAATGACAGCACTCCAAGGAAGTTCACAGCGAGTCGATGTTGCTAAAGTGGAGGTCTTTATTGAAGATCCAACGTTTCGGTTCCTTACTGGAACCTTCGTCAGGGATAATAACACACAGTGCACAAACAAACAAACATTTAAAGGCCAGAAAATGGCGCCAAAGGGGCTGTCTTAGAGCGCCCATCAATCATCATTAACTGTACATTACAGAGTAACACAAAACCGCTTTAGTGCCGAAATGCGGAAATAAGTATGATATGTAAGGGTGATCCTGGTGCTTAACGTACGTGCAGCTAACCCCCAGACGGTGTTGGGCAACAGAGCGATATACAGTGAGAACCTGTCCGTCGTACAGTTTCAATGGGCCGGAAGTGAATCACTCCGTGGAACTACAGAGCAGAGAGACGCACGCTGCGTTGCTAGGCAACGCGCCTAGAGTCAGCGTATCTCAGCGCCTGCATGGGTAGCAACCGATAGAAACTCGCTGTCACTCCTGCCCTGTGCGGTGGAGTGAGCTAGGAACCCGGTACTAGGCGGGGACACAGGTGGACCACGCTACGGAGCCCAGTCGCTCCCGACCGGACCCCGTCAAAGTCCACCCCCATCACCGCCGTTATTGGCGACGGGTTGAGCGAGGGCACTATGCGTGCTGGCAGCACTTGCAGATACTCCTGCCATATGAGGTGGAGTGTGATATGAGCCCAGTCTCAGGTGGAGCTATAATGCAGGCCGGATCATGCTGCACGACCCAGTCGCTTCCGACCGGGCCACACAACAGTCCGGCCATGCCCCCGCCGTCACAGACTACCGGCTATGTTCAATCGTGCTTTGCAGTATTGCCCAGGATTGGTGCCAGTACACGTGTAGCGCAGCTATCTCGCTCCTGAGTCCACTTCCCACAAACTGCACTAGGTAAAACACTGTAAGGAGAGTAATTGTAACCTATAGGGGATTAGTGATATGCACACACCAGTATAGCAATGCACAAGAAGTGTGCGGTAAGATACTCTTCCAATTGGCACAGATGTAAATAGGGTTAGGGTGTTACAACAACCTGTGTTGTTACAGTATCAAATCTAAAGGGCTTACACGCTACAACAATAGTATCGATAAAGAACCTTAAATGTTACAAAAAAATGGCATCTGGAGAAAGGATTATTAGTTGCAATATATACATGTGTCCGAGGTTTATAAAAAACAACCTAAAGGCAAAGTCTCATTAAGACCACGGGGGGAGAGGGTGTCCAGTCTGTATATCCAGCGGGATTCTCTTCTCAGAAGTGCTTGGTCTCTATCCCCCCCTCTTGACAGGGGGGGCTGTTGATCGATAGCCATACAGCGAAAGGTCGGAGGTGGATGTCCTGTTGTCAGGAAATGTTTAGCCACCGGTTGTGTGGCTTTATTGTCCTTGAAAGCTTTACTTATGGCCGATCTATGGTTAGCAATTCTTTCTCGTAGTGTGGTGCTTGTCTTGCCCACGTAGTACAGTCCACAAGGGCAAATTATGATATATACCACATATGTGGAAGTACAACTTAGTCTGTGTTTGATCTTATATCGTTTCCCTTGATGTGGATGAGGGAAATCTGCTCCCGTCAGCAAGCCTCTACATGTGACACAATCAGGACACTTATAACATCCCAATTTTGTGTTTTTAGATAGCCAGTTTGTATCTTTCTTAGCCACTGTGGAGAAGTCCGTGCGTACTAACAGGTTTCTCAAACTTTTGTCCCTTCTGTAGCCCAACATGGGCCTGGGTACTTTGTGTAAGGAAAGAGAGTCATCCATGTTTAGCATAGGCCAATGTTTGTTGATACATTTGGATACTTGATAGGATGCAGACGAATATGTGGTAGTAAAAATAAGGGGAGCCGTCGTTTGTTGGGGCTTCTTTTTCCCAAGAAGGAGGTCACTTTGGGTGTGTTGTAATGCCCTGTTTAATTGTGTGTACAGGATCTTTTCAGAATATCCCCTCTCCACAAATCGAAGGAACATTTCCCGTAGTTGTACTTCAGCTGTTTCTTTCGTGCTATTGTTACGTATGGCCCTTAGGAACTGTGAATACGGAATGCCTCTGATCGTTGCTGGAGGGTGATTGCTGGCCGCATGTAGTATCGAGTTCCTGTCTGTGGGTTTCCTGTAGAGTCTGGTTTCAATCTTTCGGTCAACCAGGTAGATATTTAGATCCAAAAAGTCAATACTGGCCCGATCATAATTGAGGGTTAATTTGATCGGTGTGTCCAAATCATTAAGCTGCTGGTGAAAGGCAAGCAATGCTGGCTCTGTATCAGTCCATATGAAGAAGAGATCGTCTATATAACGAAAGTAGGTGAGAATAGAGTGTCCCACCAGAGGGTCTATGTGTGCAACTTCAAATTCCAGCATGAAGAGATTGGCATATGAAGGGGCAAGGGCACTGCCCATTGCGGTCCCAGCTGTTTGTAGATAGTAAGACTTCTCGAATCTAAAGAAATTCCTTGTAAGGGTAAGTTCCAGTAAATGGAGCAAAAATTCAATGGGTACTTCACCTGGTGGTGAGGATATTAGGGCCCTCTTACATGCTTGTATGCCTTGTCCATGGGGTATAACGGTGTAAAGACTTTTCACATCCATTGTAGCAAGAATACAATTGTCAGGCATATTATCTAGGTCCCTGAGTCTCCTTATCACGTGACTGGAATCCTGTGTGTAGGAAGGCATATGGTGTACAAGTGGTTGTAGGAAGTGGTCAACGAAGGTAGATATAGGTTGATATAGTGACCCCACTGCTGAGATTATGGGGCGACCAGGAGGAGAGGATAGCGACTTGTGTACTTTGGGGAGTGTATAGATGATCGGTGTGCGGGGATAAGCAGTGGTTAGATATCCCTGTGTGTTTTGATCAATCCAGCCAGCGTTTCTGGCCAAGAGCAGGACTTCATCTATTTCCCTTTTAAATTTAGTTGTGGGGTCCCCCTGTAGCAGTTTATACGTACTTAGGTCCGCCAGTTGGCCCAATATTTCTTCCTTGTAGCAGCTGCACGTACGTTAAGCACCAGGATCACCCTTACATATCATACTTATTTCCGCATTTCGGCACTAAAGCGGTTTTGTGTTACTCTGTAATGTACAGTTAATGATGATTGATGGGCGCTCTAAGACAGCCCCTTTGGCGCCATTTTCTGGCCTTTAAATGTTTGTTTGTTTGTGCACTGTGTGTTATTATCCCTGACGAAGGTTCCAGTAAGGAACCGAAACGTTGGATCTTCAATAAAGACCTCCACTTTAGCAACATCGACTCGCTGTGAACTTCCTTGGAGTGCTGTCATTTTGTGCAGTATTGTTCTATATGTTATGGACTAGCACCCAGGTATCGATTTTTTCTTATGGTTGTGCACTCCATTCCCTCTACTCTATATATATATATATATACACACACAATACTCTGTCATTTGCATTTAATTTACAACTGAACTTATATTGGCACAGGTTTTTATTCAAAGAGCACAGCCAGACTATGATTAAAGTTTATTTTAGCAAATAGTGCTCCCATTACAGAAAGCAAAATATGTAGAAAACTTCGAGAAAATAGATTCATACCTTATATTATATATTTTCTCCCTATATCTATATATATTTATGCCCTATAACATGTAAATCAGTTATCCAGAAAGCTCCAGGATACTTTAGTGCCGTTAATGAACAAATCTTCCCCTGTTAAAATAAAACAATATCGTATTCTTAATAGTAATTAACCTAACATAAATGTATGTTGATGTCTAGACAATCCTATTGGGTTCTTTAATGTTGAATTGTTTTTGGTAGCTTCAAGGCATGATGCTGCACAAGGCCCCTTATCTGAGAAACCCCAGGTTCAATGATGCATGCCATACCTGTGTGTATTCATATATATATAGTACGTTTATTATACAGTGGATTATAGGGCTGGGAAAGGACACATTCATTTAAAAAACCTATGCCTTCATAGGACTGTATACAGAAAATAAATAGACAGAAATATATTGATAATGGGGAAAGAAAAGAAATTCAGTTTACATATGAATGTAACACATCAAAATGATCTCAGTGATAGAGTTGTAGGCAAGGAAAGAAAAGTATAGAGAGAAGCAGTTCAAATACAGAAATACAAAATGAGTTTTACAGACTTTTAAAAAATGATGTGCAAACCTTAACAATTTCTACCTATCTCGAATAAGACATCACCTCTCTTCGATATTGCTGTAAGCAGCAGCCTCTTCTAATGCAATTCCTGATGTGTGCTGCGGGAGATTAAAGTAAAGGTCAGAAACTCAATTTTTTTCCCTAGAAAAGACGCTCCCTTCACCACAAATGCAAACAGGGTTTATTGCCATAATGCAGCTCACGGTTGTGTGAATTCTGCACAGTCTTTTGGAACTCGACAAGCAACCCTGATAATGCTGAACTCTATCCACTCTATTTTAGGTGAATGCATTGTTAGAGATATTTTTATATAACTGTCAGGAAACAAGAGTTCTGTGAAGAAATGGAGAAAGACAGAGATAAACTGAAGGAAGGTAAGGGTGGGTTGGGGGCACAGAGGTAGAAAAAAAGTGTAGGGATAATTTGCTTTAACATAGATTTAGTAACAACTGCAGCTGATTTAACATATATATTGGTCCCAAACCCCATTTTTTAGCAAATGAAGATGCATTCCTATTGTGATTCTGTATATAAACTTTGTATTGCAATATATGTTATACCATTTTAATATTTTATGCAGAGCAGCAGAGTAATGCAGGATTTTATATGTCAATAATCATATAATGAGACTGAAAGTAATGAGCCTATGAGTAAGTGCCCCAACAGGCATGAAATGTGTTAGGCTTTTTGTCTCTCATGTCCTAATAAAATGCTTTTGTACTATTTTTTGTACGATTTTTTTGAGAAAACTCACATTATTTTGCAGTTACATATCTGCACCTATAGACTGGGGTGAACTGTGAGACTTTTTCTGTACCTTTCTTGACCTTTTAATTGGACTGTGATACATTTGAATAGTGCCATTATTTGAATTTTTGCTTTAGCACATTGCACCACTATGTTTAGTGGCAAACCCTATGGCTCTGACCTAGGACTAGTTTAGTCTGAATGCTAGTTATAAAGGATGCAATAGATGCAAATGAAAGTAAGGAGATTTAACTAATTGAATTTCCCTTAGTAAAGCACAAACTGTTTATAATGTTTTGCTAAGTCTAATCTATTCCTTGCCCCCACAATGGGGCATGCATCTCATCACTGGTGAGCCACGATTAAAGGGGACCTATCATCCAGACCTAAAAAAGCTGTAATATGGGACCTGTTATCCAGAATGCTCAGGACCTGGGGTTTTCTGGATAATGGATCTTTCCATAATTCGGGTCTTTTAACCTTAAGTCTACTAGAAAATCATGTAAATATTAAATAAACCTAATAGGCTGGTTTTGCTTCCAGTAAGGATTAACTATATCTTAGTTTGGATCAAGTACTAGGTACAGTTTCATTAATAAAGTAAAAAAGGAAATCATTTTAAAAATATTTAATTATGTGAATAAAATTAAATGTATGGGATATGGCCTTTCCATAATTCTGGTTTCGGGATAATGGATCCCATACCTGTATAATAAATATTTTATTATACTTTTTATTATTGTCTTGCCCCCTCTATGCCCCAGTGTTATGTTTTGGGTAGCTGAGGATGAGAAGAGTATAACAGTGCTTTATTAGCAGGCTCATGCAGGCATTACACAACAGTAACTTTCACTTTCCCTTTTAACATCTACAGGCCATTTGTATGAACACCACACCCAGGCCTAGCAATCACTTTCACTTTCCATTCTGCACTTTCTTGATGCCTTTGCACTATAATGTAATTATTTTGGTCACCTCAAATGCTAGAACATTATTTGTAATTATTTCTTAAGGTGACAGATCCCCTTTATATATATATATAAACCTAAACGTTGAAAAATCCTGGTGTGGACCTTTTTCCTGGAATATGGATAATGCACCTTTTTTAAGGTAGCACCCAGGTACGTGATTTATTTTTGAAGTTACTAATGGATGGTGTGCTAGGACTTTGAATATATATATATATATATATATATATGGTCTTGAGAAAGGTCTTAGGCAAAGACCGAAACGTTGACCTGTTTTTATAAGATGTAATAAATAAAGAAAAGATTTTTTACCCTTCAAAGGTTCCTGGTGTGCACCTCGCTCCTTCGATATTTTTATATATATATATATATATATAGATATATATAGATAGATATATATATATATATATATATATATATATATATATATATATATATATATATATATATAGATAGATAGATATATATATATATATATATAGATATATATATATATATATATATATTGTATGGGATCTATTATCCAGAATGCTTGGGATTTCACAACATTCAATCATTTCATTATGACTGTTTTGCCATCAGCATGGATTCATGCATTTTTAAAAATGCCATACATACACATATGCAAAACATAACTCTTTGTAAACTGAATGTTGCACATAGCTTTTAAAATTGCTCTCAAAAGAAAATGTTACTGTGCATGGAAACATTAACTACTGGCCAATCACCATACAGCAAGAAAGGATGGTGGATTGTAACTTGATCATTGTCTCTGCTGTTAACTAATAAACAGTTGAATACAGGGTGCATGGAATGGACAAGTACTGTTGTGGGCCCTAGGAAGCTAGATCCCAAGAAATGAATGATAAAAGCTTCTTTACCCCATTGATGTGCACCTAAAAATGCAATCAGCAGGGCCTTACTGAGTTCATATAATACAACATGATCAATCAGCCATCAGTGCAGCCTTGCTAATCACATTTTTACAAATATTTTTACAAATAAGAAAAATATTTTTTTTCCATAATCTGGTTACTGGAAACTAATAGAATTTTCTGTTGACAATTTCTGTTTTGAGTGATTTATTTGCTGGGTTAAAAGGCAAGAAAGGGCACATGTAACTA
Organism: Xenopus laevis; assembly: GCF_017654675.1. Taxonomy (NCBI): domain Eukaryota; kingdom Metazoa; phylum Chordata; class Amphibia; order Anura; family Pipidae; genus Xenopus; species Xenopus laevis. The sequence continues at coordinate 107,016,896 of NC_054377.1, forward strand.
TGATTATTAAGATCAATAATGATTGATCCAGGTAGGAATCTAATAACCATTGGGGTGACAGACAGAAGTTTGTCTCAGCATGGACAAACAATCCCTTATTGAACCTTTTGTGACTCTTAACCTCTGCATATTGCAGCTATGACTTAATTATTAATACCTATCTATATAAAGCACCAACATATTCCATAGTGCTGTAGTATCTGTAAAGCTCTCCAAGCAACCAGTCCAGAAAAAAATTACAAATAGTAAATGCATTCACTGAGAAGAATGATCAGCAGATTTGATTAAAAGCAATCTCACTTCTTTTAATTGAAATAAGCAGCTTTGATCTTATAATCATTTGTTTCAAATAAAACACAATTAGCATTGCCTTTGAACAAATTATAACACTTTGGTCTTTTTACTGTGTATTTAAATGAAGCAGTTACAGTATGTGCCTTATTTATTTTTCCCAGCAACATAACATTGTCTTCTGTCATTCTGGTGTGCAGCTTTAAAAAATTCTTGCATGTTGTAAGACCTTTCTAAATCAATAGTTTAAGCCCCAGGGGGTCTCCCTCTCACCTGTATTGGCTTTTCCAAACCTCACAGATCTCTTTTTTTCTCTCGAATGGCATTTTATACTAACACTTATGTGCCTCATTAAAATAAACATTTTCAGCTGCTCACGGAGGATATTGTGAAAGACAATTGAACATGTGAAAGACCCGGTTCCTTTGGGCATATAACTGAGATAAACAGCTCACTCACATCTCACCTTCCTAGTTATTCTAATATTCCTGCAGAGCCCTGAGGAGCCAGAAAGAGATGATGAAAGTGCACGTGCTCCACCTGTTTGGGGGTGTGAGATTTCGCACTGAGCACATAATGTAGCTAAAATTACACTTCTCAAATCTTTCAACTTCTATGCAGTATCCATCGACTGCTTGTATTAAATGCTTTCCTAAATCCATATTAATCAGATCGGGAGGCGATTAGCCATATACATTGTCTAATCCTGTTATTTTGTTGTTGTTAAATGATTTTTTGCAGAATCACATACAATCAGCAATCACATTTGCAACAGTTCACAGTAGTATAGTTGAAAAATATTTTAAGCTGATTCAAGAGTTGCCACGATGATTAGACTGGCTATTAATAGGGTGTTTTTTGTAAGGTATAGACCTCTATACAGTGCAGCTGGTGTAGATGCTATTGTATTCATCAGGGGAGCACAGTTCAAAGACCAACAGCATTTTTTTTAAAGTGCAAGGCAGGGCACAAAGTGCAGAAAGCATGGCAGATTATGCCAGTTTTTCGCACTTTGCATCCTGCCCTGCACTTGATAAATGACCCCTTATGTCTTATTGTGACAGGGAAACAGCAAATCTGTCAGCATCTCTCCAGTTATAGCTGGATAGCTAGTGCTTGTTAAGGGTTTCATGTATGAAATGTTCTGCATCCTTCTCCTCCAAGTGTAAATCAAGTAGGTTGAAAGTTCTGATCCTTTGCGTGTATATACTGTATGTTTCTGATTTTCTGTACAATACTACCAATAAAGGCAGAAGGTTAACACCAATTAGTCAGTTGAGGAAAATAAAGTAAAGGGCAAATTATCGCCTGGGAAGTCCCCGCCACAACGTGCCACTTTGTCAGACGTTAATTCTCATCGCTTACACTAATTCATCAAAATGCGAAGTTACGTCTTGGGAGCCGAACGCTGGTGAAGTTTCGCTAGAGTAGATTCATCAGCGCAAGCATTTCATAGCAAACTTTTGCTAGCATTCATTTCTGCCTAGCGAAACTTACGCTTAGGTCAATTGAAAGAGGGCAGGTACATATAGATCATATATATGTCTATTAGTCATGTTGGGGAAATTGCTTGAAGTGGCCACTTATTATAAAAAAATGTCCAAGGAAGCAAAATAAAGACAAAAGAGATCCTCTATTGTCCTAGACATGAGCCCACCCTAAAACAAATGTGGCAAGCCCCTCAAATGGTTAAAAAATATTAAAACAAAAAATATTTAACAGTTACAAGTTTTAAAGACAATCCCACTTTAATACATGAAAAAACTTTAGCGTTTGTTCTCTTTTTTTATAACTTTTTGGCGTACAGGATATGATATAATAAGATCGATGAGGATGTAGCTTCATCTTATCAGTTCACCTGGTGAAAGGGGTAACGTAATTAAAAATTCACACTTAAGTAAATTTGCGTAGTAACCAACGTTCACCTGAGCGAAAATTCGCCTGGGGAAAGGGTGCAAAACTTTGTTAGTGATAAACACATTCGCTAGCGAATTGTCCTTTACTCCAGTTAGTAAATTGCCGATGTCCCTGCAGATTAAATTTGTTGAATATTTGCTAGTGACGGCCACTTCGCCATTTAGTGAATTTTCCCCAATGTGTTGGTAGGCCAGTTGCTTACAGGGATACAGTTCTTGCTTTGCAAATTAGCCTATGTCTGAAATTCAAAAAGGTAGAAGGCAGCAGAGCAATGGCAGTAGTAGTAGTGCCACTGTGCATTGACAGTTGGGGAAATGTGATATAATAACAATTTATAATTCAAATTCCCATTGCATAGTGTAATACGTCTAATTAGACAGTCATTACATTGAGAAGCTGTGTATAGTAAATTTCTTAAGGCCTGGTAACTTTAGAGATCACAATAAAGTGACCTCACATACTGTATATCCCGCATCCCTTCTCCATAAAAAATATTTCATGAATACAGTTGAACCCCTACCTGCACATTAATAGCTGGGAACAAAATTATAATTCCTTCAAGTGGCCTACATGTGCTGTCAGCAGAAAAAAAACTTTTAATTTTACAATTATTTCTGAGTTTGTGGATTTGATGACAGTGTTCTGAAATAATGTATTTACTCCTGGAAATGACATGATGCAGTGTTTATTTTCCACTTGTAATAAAGGCAAATATGCCTGAAACAAACAAACTGCATGATGCGTGGGCACACGGCTCTACTTTTAGATTTCAACACATTGTTCTGTGTTTTCAAAAATGTATAAGCCCATGGCAGGAGCTTTAAAAAAAAGATATTATACTAGAGTAGAAGTCCTTCAGATATGAATGTATGTCTGTATAATATACTGTACATACACATAAAAACAAAACCATAGGTATACTGATTCCAATGTATTGCCATAATATTAATCCTCAACTCAGGATTGCTTTTGGCATTGTGGTTAGGAGGGTCCAATGCTGCATTATATGGTGGACCTGCACGGAGGTCAGAATTTCCATTATAGACTTTATATGACAATTTCATCAGTAACACAGATCAGTTTAAGGAAAGATCAAAAATAAGTTTTATTAAATAAAAAACATTATACAATTACATCGGTCCCCAGAAAATGGTTTTGATAGAAAACATTTGCAACCAAAATTACAATTGCCAAAGACTGGAACACGTCAGCTATTCCCATTTCTCATTTTAAAAATAAGCCAAATTAAATTGACTAGTTGTCAAGAATTCTGTTGGACAGACATAATGCATGTCTAAGTATTTGGAATACTTGGTATGACTACATGTCCTAAACAGCCAGGACCATTCTTCTATTTTGATTTAGCAGTCTTGGTTAGGTTGCTGGAAACAATAAGCATGTTTGGGCCTACTACAAGATACATGCAACCTGTTTTAATTTTAGAGCTGAAGGACAATTCTTTCACTCCTTCATTATATAAGCAGGTTACCCCTGAAAAAGGTCCTCTAGGGGTCTATTCCTCCAACAGTCTCATCACCTATCCTATTGCATTTAATGTTCACGAGCAATTGCCTCTTTTTTACTTATGGATATGGACAGGACCTTACACCCTTTGTCACTGCACTCTGCACCTCATACCGGTTTGGTTAACCAGCCAGACCCTGTACACAAGTACTTTTTGAATGAGCATTAAGGAGTTTGCTTTGCAAGCTTTAGTGCTCTTGCACTTGCATCTGAGGTCTCCATATATGATCATAACAAACAAGGGAAAGTTGTGCTCACCACTAGTTTTTAAAATCATTAGGCGGGGGTGCAATGAGGCTGTGACCACAAAATACATATATACAAATACAAGATTCCTCTGCACTCAACCCATTATCAATATATTTAAGACAGCGACATTTTGTGCATACTGCTACTGAAAAATACCTTACCCTTTAAACAAAACAGGGATTGTTTGTCCATATATTGCAATATATTTAAGCTGGCCAACTACGTCAAAGTCATCCCATATCTGGCCAGTCCTATGCTCAATTTTCATCTGATTCATTAAGAATTCTATGGTTTCATTATACATTTTATAAAAGGGACGAATACGTTTTACCTGCAACTTACTAGCTGCTTTCAAAGTAAAACTCCCAAACTTGGTTGCCCTTTTATTAGACACCAGTGGGATCACCTGACTATAGTTGGAGGGGGTGGGAGCTACAACATGGAGCTGGTCACTGCTCCTGTATAACTATAACAAACAAGGGAAAGTTGTGCTCACCACAAGTTTGGGAGTTTTACTTTGAAAGCAGCTAGTAAGTTGCAGGTAAAACGTATTCGTCCCTTTTATAAAATGTATAATTAAACCATAGAATTCTTAATGAATCAGATGAAAATTGAGCATAGGACTGGCCAGATATGGGATGACTTTGACGTAGTTGGCCAGCTTAAATATATTGCAATATATGGACAAACAATCCCTGTTTTGTTTAAAGGGTAAGGCATTTTTCAGTAGCAGTATGCACAAAATGTCGCTGTCTTAAATATATTGATAATGGGTTGAGTGCAGAGGAATCTTGTATTTGTCTATATGTTTTTGTGGTCACACCCTCATTGCACCCCCGCCTAATGATTTTAAAAACTAGTGGTGAGCACAACTTTCCCTTGTTTGTTATAGTTATACAGAAGCAGTGACCAGCTCCATGTTGTAGCTCCCACCCCCTCCAACTATAGTCAGGTGATCCCACTGGTGTCTAATAAAAGGGCAACCAAGTTTGGGAGTTTTACTTTGAAAGCAGCTAGTAAGTTGCAGGTAAAACGTATTCGTCCCTTTTATAAAATGTATAATTAAACCATAGAATTCTTAATGAATCAGATGAAAATTGAGCATAGGACTGGCCAGATATGGGATGACTTTGACGTAGTTGGCCAGCTTAAATATATTGCAATATATGGACAAATAATCCCTGTTTTGTTTAAAGGGTAAGGCATTTTTCAGTAGCAGTATGCACAAAATGTCTCTGTCTTAAATATATTGATAATGGGTTGAGTGCAGAGGAATCTTGTATTTCTCCATATATGATCCCCATTGTATCTCCGTGCCTCTCAAAAGTAATCATATGTCTATTTATCTTTCAGTGGGTGAATGAATGGAACATTGGCATTAATAACAATGGCATCAGATATTCATTTGCTATTAGTGTGACTTTCAACATGTACTTTAATCTATTTTCCATATGAAATTAGCCTGCATGAGGTGCACAGCAGCAGGCTAGATTACTATGAAATCGGAGATTGGGTAGCTTCTCTTGTTGCACCAGAAACATACAGTAAGTTCACAAGGAAAGGTTGTCAAGCTTGTCAAGCAGAAGGAAAGGTTAATACATTGGAGGGTTTCCAATATATTTGGCACACATCAGTGTACTTAATTACAAACTTTTTTCCTTGGACCGGTGCTTCTTTTCAATAAAAACTGCACTGGTCAAAGTATCTTACTAAGTGCTGCTACAATCTTTGTAGTATTTACCAAGGTTACCTTGCAACCGTCTCAACTTGCAACTCATGCAAACTAAAGTGCGTACCAGCAAACCCAAAAGCCTAAAAAAATAGCAAAGGAACCTTGGGAAATACTACAAAGAGTGAGGCTCTTAGTAAATAAAATCTATGGACTGATGCAAGATTTAAAAATTTAACATACTGGGGATGCCTATGTTTTTGCACTCCTCAATGTATTAACCTTTGTTTTTACTTTTATTTTTACCCTGCAAGTGCAGTAGTATTGGAAAACCAAGGGGTTCATTCTCGCAACTTATCTTTTTCTTGCCCAGTTTGTATATAGAGAATAATGAAAAATTAGCAGGGCCTCAAATTACTAAGGAAGTCTCTGTTGTTACTGTCTGCAGGTCTGTTTGAACAGAGCTGGCTTCCCATAAGGTAATATATTAATTATAATTGTTCATCTTCGAAAATTAGGGGTTTACAATTTACAAACAACTACCCTGCCATTGTGGTGCAGCTACAATGCCTTAATTTATCAGGGAATGTAAGAATATGTGAGACTTCAGGCAGGAAACCCCTGTTAAATTTAGCCTCTGATGTATGCAGCTGAGATAGAAAAATATTTTAATAAATAGTATATTATTAAGTAGGAAATATCACTTTTATTCTCCGCAAATGTTTTCCCTTACTATACAGATTGCAATCCCCACTGGACTTCCCACCTATCAGAAAAATAACAACCTAATGTGTTTTTTTATCATCTTTATTAGTGCAATGTATTGATCTCCATTTACTGTAGAAGTAACCGGTTTGATGTGCTGCAATTTTAATCACAAAAAAACCCTTTGAAATCTTTTTCAAAGTGTTTCAATTAATTATATTGCCTTTTTCAAAACACGTTATTTATTTTTTTAAACATGGTTGCTGTTAAATGAATAAAGATGACATTAACAGTTGCTTTACACTGGCTAATTGTAGAGATTTGTACTGCCACAGAGAAATATTATTATATTCCAAACACACACTAACATATACAGTTAGGTCCATAAATCTTTGGACAGAGACAACTTTTTTTCTAATTTTGGTTCTGTAGTCTGTACATTACCACAATGAATTTTAAATGAAACAACTCAGATTCAGTTGAACTGCAGACTTTCAGCTTTAATTCAGTGGGTTCAGTGGGGACAATAAAATAATATACAGGTATCGGACCTATTACCCAGAATGTTAGGGGCCTGGGGTTATCTGGATAACAGATCTTTTCATAGCGTAAGTCTACTCAAAAACATTTTAACATTAAATAAATAACAGAGCTAAAGGAAATCATTTTTAATTATTTGGATAAAATGGAGTCTATGGGATTAGTTTTGGATAACGGGTTTTCAGATAACAGATCCCATACCTGTATAAAATTTGAGAAACTGCATGTAGGAAAATAATATAGAACATTAGCACTGTATGTACATGTATATATGTTTATCATTACATTGTACTGCTTGTATATGCAAATTAATAATACATTATTTGTGCCAACAAACAAACCCCCAAAGAGTCTCATTTAACAACATCTTCCTTCAATTCTTAAAGGAAAACTATACCCCCCAAACAATGTAGGTCTCTATAAAAAGATATTGCATAAAACAGCTCATGTGTAAAACCCTGCTTCATGTAAATAAACCATTTTCATAATAATATACTTTTCTAGTAGTATGTGCCATTGGGTAATCATAAATAAAAAATTGCCATTTTAAAAAAATAAGGGCCGCCCCCTGGGATCGTAGGATTCACTGTACTCATAAACATACCAACAAACCATACATGTTAGGTCACATGAGCCAATTAACAGACAGAGTTGTGTCTTTTGCTTCCACACTTCTTCCTGTTACAGTTAGAGTTGAAGTATTTCTGCTCAGGTGATCTCTGAGGCAGCACAGAGACCATCACGAAATGGTGGCTCAAGGCAAGAGATGTAAAAGGGCAATATTTACGTAAATATATATTCCAGTTTGGTAATATTCTTTAATATGCCACTTAATATGATATGAACTATCTGTTGCTTAAGTGTTCATTTTGGGGGTATAGTTTTCCTTTAAGGAATTATTAGATTGTGGTACAGACCAGGAAGAAGAATCAACTGTGCCAAGGTTCAGTACAGAAAGCACCAGCAATTGCAACCTATAAATGCAAGTGTAATTATTTTATGATATGTGCTTTAGGATATACAGAGAAACATCAGTCAGTGAGACGTGCTGCTTCTAGCACTTCATCACAATGACAAGGCATATTAATAATTATCAGAAAAACCTCAGAGGAGAACATTAACTGAAATTACCTCAACATTACTAGTGTCAAGCTAAATGCAGTAATTATCACAAACAAAATGCTGCAATAATGTTGGAGTCCACTGTGGTTTAATTAGTGTGAGAAATAAACGTAAGGGCGTAATGTCACATTATACTATAAAGTGCTTGACTTACTGTATCTCCTATAACTTTTCAAGATAATGTAAAAAAAGGAGCAAAATTTACCCACGTCTAGTTACCCAAATAGCTGACTAGCAAATGCTACTTGCTGATGCAGGAACAGTCTTCATGAAATATGACTTTATTTAGGCAGGTCTAACCTTAAACCAAGCCCAAGAGGTGTTATTACTTCAACAAGATGCAACTGAAAATGACAAAACATTGGTTGGCTGATCCCATCATGCTGTGTAGGGTTTTTCACTAAATACATTCATTATATATTTTTGTTACTTTATAACGCTTACCAAGATCATTGCTTGGATCATGAGAAATGTCCCTAACAAGGCACATGCCCTAGAGCTCATTAACGCCACTAAAAGTTTTATAGATCTAAATTCCCAAATGGAGCAAGGTTTCGTGAATTTTATAGGTTAATACAGTACATGGTGGCCAAGATAATCCAATTTTGAATATATGGCTCTAATTATAGTTTTGTGCACTGGCTCTTTTTGGCACTAGCAGGGGAATACTGTGCTTATGGCTTAAGGTACAAATGATGATTCAAGCCATTTGGTATCTGGATAAAATGCTCATAATTGCCCCCTCTATTTACTTGACCTTTGTTACTTACAGGTGACATGATTGTTGCTTGGAAACACTGATTGACATATTTATTTGCATTTGTTGTATGACCCTTGAGTGTACCTACATGTCCAGGTGATTTCCAGCCAAATGAATGAAGGGGCAACCCTGATTCAAATAAGAATAGCCTTGTGTTACTTTGGTCTTAGACAGACTTTAGGTGATTACCAAATAATTAAGTATTAGTGGAACTGAAATTATAGATCTCTAACTATATTATTACTCAGGACTAAACTATTTTAAAGGCCAATAAAACCTATGCCAATTGCCGCAGAATGAATTACTATTACATTGATCATGTGTTCTGCATACCTAATCCCGTTGCATGTTCATAGTTAAATCCTACATATATTAAAGCAGGGGTTCCCAACCTTTTTTACCCATGAGCCACATTCATAAATAATCAACACAAGCATGAAAAATGTTCTTGGAGGTGCCAAATAAGGGCTGTGATTGGCTATTTTGTAGTGCCTATGAGGACTGGCAGTCTAAAGGAGGCTCTGTTTATCAATACAACTGTATTTTTGCAACCAAACCATACATTCAAAAGTAAGCAGCTGCTTTGAGGCCACTGGGAGAAACATCCAAGGGGTTGGTGGGCAACAAGTTGCTTGCAAGCCTCTGGTTGGGGATAACTGTGTTAAAGTAATAGAGCATTGAAACATTCTGTAGCCTTCTTCTCAGCCATCATGAACTGAAGGATGACAGGACTCTCTCCTTAATCCACTGTTCTGTAAGACAGTTTTAGCAAACAGATGCCATTTTTGACTGGTCTATTTTGCACCTAGTACTTGCACCTACAGAGTATTAATAGGTATGCCCCCGTTCCTTTAAAAACACACAATTACCTCTGCTAACTAGCCAAGAAACACTATTAAGAAGATGGCCACAATTTCCATTTCTTGCATTTGACTAGATTTGACCTCATTGGAAGTCTATATTAGAAATTTTTGCATGTAAATTATGATGTTTCACTTTAAAATGATCACATAAGAAATTTCTAGTGCAAGTAAAATATTACATAAAAACAAAAAAAAAAAGTTTGTATGTTAGGGACATTTGTAGAGTTTGAAGATGCACTTATAACTTTAAGGCTTATTAATAGGAGTGCACCAGCACGGCACTTAAACCTTCTTTTAAGATTCATGACATTACTGCTGTTTTCTGATATCATCAATAAGTCACAGAAACGTATGTCATTAAACTGAGCAAATTTCTGGAAAACATGATAGCAACGTGTGTCGCTAAATGAGAATTGATATAAGTGAAATTTTATGAAAAATATAATTATCTGAGTAAAAAAAGCACACACCTTAAGATCTTGGGCAGACATGATAAATATTCTATTTATCGCAGTACAGCAAAGGCAGCTATCAACAGCCCTAATATTTGCTTGGCAGAGTCCCTTGGGCACACTTTACATGGTAAATGAATTTTTGCTACTGTAATTGGTTTTGGAAGAGGTTGATGCAGTCTGAAGTGATGTGTATTCCTCGTACTATTTTTCATCTCTTAGGCTGCCTATTCCCTTCTAAGATCTTCAAAGATTTGTCCCAAATCTTCCTTGTATCCAGTTATCCAGTATAAGGAATATAGAGGACTGATGTAATGTTATCTTTATTTGAATGTGACAGTGAGAGAGAATAAAATTCTGTTAATGCAAATTCCCCCATTTGAGCCCCCCTGATTTGGATGGATTCTGTTCTCAAGTTAGCCTGGATCATTAGTACGCTGACTTTGAGACAGAACCACTTTTTTGGCTCAAGGAGCAGTTCTTTGGTTTTTTTTTTTTTGAGCTGTGGTTTGATATCTCTTCCATCAGTAGCTCTCTTTGATTTCTGTATGCATATGTTCTCATGTCTATAAAAACTCTGTGGTTCCTTTGTTCGGGGTTCTGACTCTTTGTAAGTTCTGAATCCATGGAGTTTGTGTCAAATAAACTTTGTCTTTTACCTTGGTAACTGAATTTCCACAAAAACAGCACAGTTTCATTCATGAATCCATACCAACAACATAGATTTGGTTTCAGCATTCTACCTGCTGTAGCCAATTGTTTGCTATTGGTTCGTACACTAGAACACATAATCCCGGGTAATAAATGAGCCCCATGCCTTATGGCAGGAATTGCAAGGTTTATAACAACAGTTTTTAGCTGGTTAGCTCTTCATAACAAATCTCTTACATGGACAACTCACATACATAACAATAACAAAATATAATTCATGGAGCCCAATGGTTGATACTTGCTCAGCCTTTGAAGAGCTCCATAGACCTGTGCATATGTGTGTACACCCTGCACAGTCTCAAACAGGATCGGAGAGTCAGCACAGAAAAACCTTCTCAATCCTGAGAGTTCTGGGCTAAAATATGTATCTGAGAGTCCCTGTCACTTCCTTATTAGCCACGTCTTTTTTGGGGTACAAGAGTGCAGTGTCATTTGATCATACCTCCTAACATTTTGGAAATAAAAAGAGGGACAAAATTGTTGCTGCATGTAGAGTGGCAAACATTTTTGTGACCACACCCATTTTTGTGGCCACACCCCCTAGATACCATGTTCATTTTACAAAAATGTGGGAGGTTATGAAAGTTTGAACATATTTCTGTGTTTTTTTCAGTTTTTACAGTTTTGCCCTTTCTGTGAGTCTAACTTTTCTCAAGGGACCTGTTATCTTATATTGTTACAATTCCTTATTTGCTTTTCGCAAAATTGTTACAAAATTATCTTATCTGCTGGGCTCTCTGCCAAAAGCCAATTAAGTTAGAAACTTTGTTTCTGGCTGTTCAGTGCAGAGAAAAACATGACTTTCCAGTACAAATGAGGGACTGCGGGTAGAGATGTCGAAAGAGGGACTGTCCCTCTACAAAAGGGACAGTTGGGAGGTATGATTTTATATTCAATGCTTATGCTTAGTCTCAAGTAATATTTGGGAAAATCCACTGCCCATTGTTTGATCACAGAACTCCATTGTATAATATTTCTACTTTCCAGTAGAGAAATGAAATGGTACATTGTATTGAACCCTTTGATAATTACTGTATACTTATATAAATGTGTATACCTTCAACCATTAGCAGCAGCTTAACAATATTTACCTAAAGGTAATGGCATTGATAAGGGGACTGATGACTGTTGAACAGTCCCACTTTTGTGACACAGAATTTTAGCATTTTACACTGCGCTAGCATGCTCATTTCAGGTTACTCCTACAAAAGGGCTATTTCTAAGAAAGAGCTGTCTCTAGCCATAGAAAAAGCAAAATGCTTATTAAAATTAGGCCTAATTAATAGCGTCTACTGGAATATGACTTAGAAATCATAGAAGTAGTCTCGTGTCCAAAAAAAGATGAATGACAAAGACTGTCCCAGGAGGTCCCAGGTACATTTATTCCTTTTGTCCATGGTAAGAGATTAACACAGTTGTTAGCAGAAGAGATAAGGTGTGAGGGAAGTAGTTACAGCTACTATTTCACATACTCTTTTCTATTTTACTTGTTACTCTTCTTCACTTAAGGTGAACCTGTCACCCAGACACAAGAATCCGTATAATAAAAGTCCTTTTCAAATTAAAAATGAAATCCAATTTATATTTTTTATTTAAGCATTCATAGCTGTTGTAAGCTCATTTAAAAATCTCACCTGTCAATCAAATATTGTCTGCCCCTCCTCTATGCCAATGACATAGAGGTGGGCCAGACAATTACTTTTACTTTCCATTCAGCACTTCCTAGATGTCACTGCTCTCCCCACATTCCCCCAGTTCTCTTCACCATTTAATTGTGTAGCCAGGGGATGGGGATTGACATCAGGTCCCCCATTCTGGTGCACAAACAAGATTCTGAGATGATACAAGGCTTGTCTTAAAAACAGTGTCCACAAAATGGCTCCTGCCTGCTTGCTGTAATTATGAATTCCCAGAATGAAGGAACAAGAATCAAATAATTTATATAGTGTAAATAAAGTTCATTTTGCTTGACTATGATAAAATAGAAATTTGAATTTTGAGATGTTCATTAATGGGAATCAATCACAACATGAATTTTCTTTAGAAATGTGGTAGTGAGACAACTGCAGAGCTGAACAATATCCAACAACTAACCGATCACCCCGTTATTCATCAGAAATCATCATGACAGGCCGAAACAAACCTGAGCATAAAGTCATGCAGAAAAATAGCATTAGGACATGTAATAATGTTCAACCAAATTGTCTTACTCTAACTTCATAGATAGGTTGGAGTTTTGATGGAATTTTGTTTGGTTTCAAGAGCTCTCACTTGCTGATTTCCCTGATTGTGTAGGTAGTACAGTGTAGAATGTAGAACACTTTCTTACTTCTTTTGGAGTGTCTGTCACATGACTGGAACAATCAGACTGGTGCAAATTGCCCATTCATCTGTGTTGCCTCATTTAATCAACTGATTGTGTTTATACTGGTCAATTTGCTTTCTGCAGTTGATATAGAGAGGCAATTATGCTGTGCCTGTGTTTGAATGTTGCTCCAGTTCTATAAACATATCAGCCAGATAGGTGATACCAGCACGACTGGTTTGTAAAAGTTTAGTTTCTATGTTTATACTTAGGTTTCTAAGTAATACAATATTGTTCCCTGATTTAAGTATACCAGTATAGGACCTGTTATCCAGAATGCTGGGGACCTAGGGCTTTCCGGATAATGGACCTTTCCATAATTTGGATCTTCATACCTACTAGAAAATCATGTAAACATTAAATACACCCAATAGGCTGGTTTTGCTTTCAATGAGGATTAATTATTTCTTAGTTTGGATCGAGTATAAGGTACTGTTTTATTATTACAGAGAAAAAGGAAATCATTTTTAAAAATTTGGATTATTTGGATAAAATGGAGTCTATGTGAGATAGCCTTTCCGTAATTCAGAGCTTTCTGGGTAACAGGTTTCTGGATAACAGATCTCATATCTGTATTATGTTTTGGTACTTTAATTATATTTAGACAAAATTCAATTACTCTCATAGAAAGGCACTTGTTTCTTTCTTGTTGCAATATATGAGCTTCTAAAGTTATATATACATACTTTTAATTGGAACTAGGATATATACATATACACACACACACACACACACACACACACACACACACACACACACACACACACACACACACACACACACACACACACACACACACACACACACACACACACACACACACACACACACACACACACACACACACACACACACACACACACACACACACACACACACACACACACACACACACACACACACACACACACACACACACACACACACACACACACAGCCATCATCAAGGGGACACAGGGGGTACTATCATACTGGGCCCAAGCCTAAAGGGGGACCCAACTGTTCTGAACTTTTCAAAATAACCAGGCCCCCCTTGACAGCGCCAAAGCCGTGACTAAGCCACTGAAGTCCCAAACCACCGAAGTCCCAAAGAGTCCTGAAGTCGCGAAAAGACCTAAAGCCACGAAAGGAGGCAAAGTCCTTAACCCACAAGTTCAGTTTTACTGAAAACTAATGTGTTTTTTTTATTGTATTAAACCTCTACCCACTAATGTATTACTAATACTCTAAATATATATTTAAATATTCTCTGGGGCTCCAATGTTTCTTTTTAACTTGGGGGGGGGTCTGACATCAATGTTTTTTTTTAGAAAACTTTTATAGGGCCCATGGCACCAAAGTTATTTTTTAACTTATGGGGGGTTCTGACCATCAATGATTTTTTAAAAACTTTTATGGGGGCTCTGGCGCCAATGTTTTTTTAACTTGTAAGGGTGCCCTGACCACCAATGTTTTTTTTAAACTTTAATGGGGGGCCCTGGCACCAATGTTATGAAAAAAACTTTTATGGGGGGCCCTGGCGCCAATGTTTTTTTATCCCGGTCACCAATTTTTTTTTAACTTGTAGGGGGGGGCTGATCACAAATGTTTGTTTTTTTTTAACGTTTTTTAAAGTTTTATGGAGGGCCCTGACGCCACAGTTTTTTTATTTAATTTACAAGGGGACCCTGACCATCATGGCATCATGGCTTTTTTATAACGTGTACGTGTGGGGGGTTTTACCATTTTTAGCACTGATGTGTGTATGGTCTTTTAACTGTGGTGTGGGTGGGATCTCAGGTGAGGCTTGGGGGCTGGGTGGACAACGAAAATGTTGTAAGGGGGCCCGTGATTTCTAATGGTGGCCCTGTATACACACACATATATATATTATTGTTATAATGTCACTGCTACAATTTCCCGCTTGCCTGGGTGCAGAACTGGCCAGTTGCATTTACTCCTGTGTAGAAGGAGTTCGCGCTTACAGGTCTTATTAAAGGTTAAGGCTTCTTTATTGTGGGGAGGCTGATGTTTCGGCTACCTCAGTAGCCTCCTTTATTGTGGGTGAACCAACACTGGATGTTAGGCTGTGTCTTACACCCAACATCGGTAATGCAACATGACATTCCCTGCTTTACTCACAGCAATACCAGAATCTCCTGTCCTGCCATCTCTAGCATACTGATGCATCTGCATACTATGAGTTTCCATTGGTTAAGGATACATCGGGAGGATGTGTTGATGCAGACTTTTTGCAATATAGTATCTTATTTTATGGATACATCACAGTGACATTGTAACAATGAATGTTTGGACATATAGTATGCAATCACTATTTGAAACATTTTAGTTTATATATATATATATATATATATATATATATTTTTTATGATTACGTTATATTAGCTTTACACTTCTTTATTCTGTTTCTCACATTGGTGACGTATCTGTCATGTCACACACCTTCCCCTTCACGTACCTTTCCCACTACGCATTGTTTAACTGTGTATTTGTGATTGCTATGTGCACTTTGAAAAACATCAGTTTCCCCATAATAAAGAAGCCTGAACCTTTAATAAGACCTGTGAGTGTGAACTTCTTATATGAATATATATATATATATATATATATATATATATATATATATATATATATATATATATATATATATATATATATATATATATGTTTGCTACATGAAAAATGCTTACCTACCAATATACCGCAGGCATATTGCTGTACCAAAGACCTAAAATATAATACAGGTATAGGACCTGCTATCTAGAAGTTGCCAATTTCTGTAGGCAATTTAGTTCTTTTATGCAGAGCAAAAATATAAAAATAGAATCATATTAAGAAAAAAGTAAAGTTTTATATTTTTCTTGCACTGGTAAGGTTATTAATACAATGATGTAGATGTTACTCTGTGTAACTGTAGAAGGTTGGTTTATTCTATTAACTCATTGCAGGGCAAAGCTTTCCCTTTCCAGCAGAGACAAGAGGCAAGTGAGGATTTTATCGCAGGCCGATAGAGGCACTTTGCTAACGCTATTGAATTTTCATGAATCGTTATGAACTAAACAAAAGGTAGCAGCTGACGGGAGAGATGATTTTATGAATGTACCTCATCCTTTTTATCCCTGAATTATTGATGGTTTTACTAAGTAGGAAACATTAGAACATACTTTAAGACTCAGACGTGATTTAAAATTCATACTTCCGTGGAACCTTTTCTTTGTACAGGGAATAAAACGAATTGATTTAACCCCTGTTATGCTGTGGCCAGTACCACATGGTGGTGGAAACATTATTACCAGCCTACCTGGAAATACATATTTTGCAGCTGAGAGCCAGTGGTAAATACTTCCACCTTCAGCCCTGGTGCATCTCAGACAGGACAAGAGGTTAGAGATAATGGAAGCTGTGGTCAATCTGCTGTAGTTACCGGTATTCAAACCAGCAATTCAATTTCTAGAGGTCAAAGAGTGGCAGAGTGCCTGATATCTGCGCTGACTCTTAGATGAGTTTTTTTGCTGCCACATGAAGCAAAGCAGACCTTTGTCTGCTTAGTTTTCAAATATTGTATCCGCCATTGTAATCTTGTTAAGCTCTGCGTGTGTTGTGTGCAAACCTATAAAGATATACAGCCATCCAAATAATGATACAAATATTATCCAATTGTTTACTTCAGTTTACCAGTTATGTCCAGCTATTTATCTGTTCCTAATATGTGTCTGTCTCTTCCAATTTCTGTCACCTTCTTGCCCTCTGTGCTCAGCACTCTGTGTCCTGGCTGCCAAGTGACCATTTTTTCTCTGAATTATTAAACTAAACAAATGCTGGAAAACACCAGAAAATGACAATGACATAAAATCTATTGTTAGCCTGGGAGAGATGAGCCTGGATATAGGAGAGGACAGGCTGTAGGAGCTGCTCGTGGGAGAGATCAAGTCCCACAGTGGTCAGTGTCAGCACTATACATATTGCCTCTCTTACAGTGGTGACATTTGTACATGCTACTCCTTTTCATCCCCTTCAGGGATCAGGCTACATGACAGAAGAGATTCTGAAGCAATGCAGGACAGTTAAAGTCAAGCATTAAAAACTGTGAAATAGCTTCTAAATGAGCATAATCTGCTCTTCCAATTCAGCACAAGTTGTTGCATTACATACCAAATATTAGGAAGGCACAATGCAATGTACTTTATATGTTTGCTTTTCTAAAACTCTGATGCCTGTGCTCAAGGGGTGTACCCAATAGCATCGGTAGACGGTTCATGAATCCTTTTTTTGCTAATCTAAGCTTCACTTCCTATTCACCTTTGTTAGTAAACAAGCCCATAGGAAGCTTATTGTTACTTTGCTATGAATATATGGGAGACTGGTTTGCCTTGGGCTCTGCCTTACAGGTTATTAGAATTGCAAACTATAGCATAACACCTACTAAATCCACAAGCTGCAGATGAAGGTATAAAATGGTTCCCAACTGTTAGGGTTCCCCTCCTAAGGAGCTCAAAGCAGCAGCCGTAGTGGGGAAGTTTTAAAGGAATTGTTCAGCATAAAAATAAAAACTGGGTAAATGGATAGGCTGTGCAAAATAAAAAAAAAAATATTTCAATATAGTTAGTTAGGCAAAAATGTATAAAGGCTGGAGTGACTGGATGTCTAACATAATAGCCAGAACACTACTTCCTGCTTTTTAGCTCTCTTGCTTTCCCTGAAAGGTTACCAGGCAGTATCAATGACTTGAGGGGGGAGGTCACATGGGTCATAACTGTTGCTTTTGAATCTGAGCTGAATGCTAAGAATCAATTGCAAACTCATTGAACATTTATGTCCCATGTGGTGCCCCTAAAGGTCGCTGACTAATTCAGACTGAGTCAGAGAGCTGAAAAGCAGGAAGTAGTCTTCGGGCTATTATGTTATACATCCAGTCACTCCAGCCGTTATACATTACATTTTTGGTATTGCCTTGAAGGTCTGTTCATCCTGCAAATATTTCCATTGTAGTGAGTGAAATCAGGTGTGGTTAAGTGGGATTATCATACAGTAATAGAAAGCTTGGGGTCCACAAGGTAATGCAAACTGGTTTGCTTGGAAATATCAGCACAGAAGGGAATATGCTTTGTAGAAAAGATAGGGAGTCCTTAAATGCTGAAAATAGTGAAGACAGTCTAATTACATTGGAGATGTTGGAGCTCTGAATGTCCTGATCAAATGCATAAGAAAAGTGCAAACATCAATATATTTTCTTTAATCAACATGAGAGGTAGGTGCAGAGAATTTAGCAGGATAGTTTAAGAAATATAATTGTGGGAATTGATGCAACTGCACAAATGGAGCTACATGTATTGTACAGTGAGTGACATAATGTTTGGCTGCAGAATTGTTGGGCTATAGCTGGATCTTTGTTTGTTATACTTCATTAAGCAAGGCCCTGGGGTTTGCCTAGGGTCAGTCCCCACTGGGACTGCTGTCTCAGTGCCCCCTGATCGCACTGTGTTTTTGCTGCGACCGGCCTGAAGAAGGGAGGTTGCGACAGGAAGAAGAAGTGCATAGTGCGAGTTTTTTCCCGGTGTCCCGTCTGCCCAGTCTGATCCTGGGTTTGCCTTTTCTGACTTAAAAGCCATGCACATACACAAAGTTGTTTCTACAGCCTCAGCATCAGTGAAATACTGGACATTACCAATACTGTTGAGTTGCTGCTTTTCTCAGGAGTCAATATTTGTTGATTATCCTTTGTTTTAGCTGTTTTGGTCAATTTTTGACTGCACTCTGTTTAATGTTAAATATTGCTATTAGCTTTGCACTGTTATTCCCATATTCTTGGGTAAATCAATATTCTTTTACTAAGTACAGTCTCACCTTGACAGCATCTCCCTGCTGTGCCGTGCAGGATTTCTAATGCTTTCTAGAACTCACAGAAATGTCAATTTCATTTAATTCCGCTTCTGTCGCTCTTCAGTCTCTATCTGCAGCACAGTCACAATTCCTGTTACTCGTACAACACAAAAAGCACCCTTCCCATGTCCCTGCACTTACCTGTCCCTGGACTCCACTTCACTGTCTCTCTGAGGATTGTGAATCCATACGGTCTGTCTTTCTGAATCTTGTTCATTTAGAAAAAACTGTTGACCCAAGGAAACGTAGAACACACCTCCCCTTCCTTTACAGGTCTCCAACATAAGTTATTTTGTCAGATGGGCTAAAATCATTAAGGAAGCCCAGCAAAACTCGTGTCAATTATAACGGTCAAAATAAAAATGATCTGTACTTAAATATTTGCATGTAAGTGTTATTTTAACACTGCATCTTTTTTAGGGTGGGAAGTAGTGGTTGGTACCAGGAGAGGATCTAAGTAAACAAAACACAGAATTCACAGGGTGGCATGGTTACAAAATATTAAACCTACGCAAAGAACTAAATAGATTCTTTGTGCATGCGTATTTGTGGATATTTGAACATAGCTGGCAATTCTCTCACTGCTAACCAAGCCTGATTAGATAAGCAAGGCAATGTTCCTTGGGACCTTACAATATTAACAGCTACTTTGCACACTACAGCGCAGCATTTCAGAGCTAATCCTACAAGGGTTTGTTTTACTGGGCATGACTTCATAGCTGCCTCAAAGGATTCTGGGTCCGCTGCAAGACAGATGAGTGATACTGCGGAAATTCGATAAAGCGTTATCAGCAAAGACAGTACTTTGTAGCTGTCTGGTCATCAGTTATGTATTGTATTACACATTCAGTGCTGAAAACCCTGCTCTGATTGTTCTCTTTCGATAAGACTGGTGGCGACAAGACAAGAAGTGTTTTAAGTTCTGTTCTTCCCTGCATCGAATTTTCTTCCGCTACTGTAGATTACACCTTCTTCTTCTTCTTGAAAGAATTCGGTTTTGGGTTGATATTGTACAAGAACAGTCAGTGATCAATATGACTGAATCAGACATGCTTTCTCTTTTCCAGATTCATCTTTTTATTACTTTACACTGTGTTTGAAATATTTCTTCAGTTGAACATATGTCAAACAACAAATTAAAGGCATACAAGCACAATACTTGTGTCAACCCCAGGACCCGACACTGACGCAGCCTGAATTCATATTGATACATATTGCATTGAGAAAAGTGGGGCACAACCTGGAGCAACGGATGTCAAAATAGTGCCATATCCCTTTAAGTAAAAAACATTAGACGTGATGAACTTAAATATGAACACATTTCATATTCATATTTTTCTCCTGGGATAAAATCCTACAGAACAACAAGCAGGGATAGAACTTGGGAACACAAACAATAGATCCACTATAATTTCTGTTTTTATCATCATCATCATCATCATTATATATATATTACATAGTTAAGGTGTTGAAAAAAGACCAAAGTCCATTAAATTCAACACGTTTAAAAACCCCAATGCATATAAATACGTATACTTATACCGACTCCTCCATACATTCACATAAACTATATATAGCAATATCTATACTAATTATAAATTTTAGTACACAGCCTTTGATATTATGTCTGTCCAAGAAACCATCCAAGCCATTCTTATATGCATTAAAAGAATCAGTCAACACAACATCACCCGGCAGTGCATTCCACAACCTCACTGTCCTCACTGTGAAGAACCACCTTCACTGGAGTCCAAAACTGCACTGCAAACTCCAAGTGAGGCCTTACCAGGGACCTATAAAGAGGCAAAATTAAGTTTTCATCCCTTGAGTTTATACCCTTTTATGCAAGACAGTATTTAATTTGCTTTAGTACCCTCTGAATGACACTGCCTGGACTTAATCTACAAATATGTTATCTACTAATATTCCCAGATCCTTTTCAAATAAAGAAACCCCCAATACACTGCCATTTAGTGTATAACTTTGCATTTAAAGGATAAGTAAACCTTAAAAATAAGTGAATGTAAAATTGATGAGGGGCTATTCTAAGTAGTGATGGGCGAATTTGCGCCCATCACTACGGCGAAAAATTCGCGAAATGGTGCCGGCGTCTTGTTTTTGATGCCGGCGCCCGTTTTTTGACGCCTGCTGGTCATTTCCCCACCAGTCTGACTACCAAGTAGTCAAGGAAGAAGTTGTCAGG
Source organism: Xenopus laevis (assembly GCF_017654675.1). Classification (NCBI taxonomy): domain Eukaryota; kingdom Metazoa; phylum Chordata; class Amphibia; order Anura; family Pipidae; genus Xenopus; species Xenopus laevis. The sequence continues at coordinate 107,038,147 of NC_054377.1, forward strand.
AGAAAGAAAGAGGCTGCTCTGAGGTTCTTCTGCTTAGGAAAGATTTGAGAAAGGTTTCTAATTTTATTCCTAAGCAGAAGAACATCAGAACAGCCTCTTTCTTTCTCCTGACAACTTCTTCCTTGACTACTTGGTGGTCAGACTGGTGGGAAACTGACCAGCAGGTGGCGCTGTTGTAAAAAAATTCATTCACATTAAAAGAACACGTATCCTTAAATATCTTGGAATTAAAAATAAATAAATAATGAATGTACATTGGAAAAGTGCTTAGAATAGCCCCCTCATCAATTTTACATTCACTTATTTTTAAGGTTTACTTATCTGAACCTCATTTTAAAGTTTGCAGCCCAGTTTTACAATTTAGTCAAATCCCTCTGAAAAGTGGCAGCATCCTGCGTGGAATTTATCGTTTTGACAAGCTATGTAATATGTATAATGATGATCAAAACAGAAATTATAATGGATCTATTGTTTGTGTTCCCAAGTTCTATCCCTTCTTGTTGTTCTGTAGGATTTATCCCAGGAGACAAATATGAAAATGTTTTAGCTTAAATGTGTTCATATTTAAGTTCATCATGTACAGTATAAAAATTTTTACTTAGGGGTATAGCATCCTTTACTTAAGGGATATGGCACTATTTTGACATCTGTTGCTCCAGGTTGTGCCTCACTTTTCTCAATGCAATATGCAGCAATAGGAATTCAGGCTGTCGGGTCCTGGGGTTGACAAAAGAATTGTGCTTATATTCCTTTAATTTGTTTTTTGACATATCAAGGAAGGTTCAACTAAAGAAATATTTCAAACACAGTGTAAATTAATACAAAAATGAATCTGCAAAAGAGAAATCATGTCTGATTCAGTCATATTGATCACTGACTGTTCTTGTACAATATCACCCTTCAACCCAAAACAGGATTCTGTCAAGAAGAAGAAGGTGTAAACCCACAGTAGCGGAAGAAAATTCAATGCAGGGAAGAACAGAACTTAAAACACTTCTTGTCTTGTCACCACCAGTCTTATCAAAATAGAAACAGTATTTTCAATGCCCACTTCCAGGTCATTAATAAATAAGTACCCCGCGGTAATTCACCAACAACTCTGGTCCAATTAGAAAACATTATTACTACCACTCTTGGTAATCTATCATTCAGCCAGTTCTCTATCAAAGTACAAATATTATGTTCCAGGCCATTACTTCTTAATCTAACCAGCACCCTTCTGTGTGGTACTGTATCAAATACTTTTGCAAAGTTTAACTAAATCACATCCACTGCCATTGCGAAGTTGAGGTTCCTGCTCACCTCCTAATAGAATGCAATGAAATTAGGCTGGCACGATCTGTTACGCATAAAACCATGTAGGTGTAAACTCATAGTATTGTGATTTGTAATGTAGTCAGGTATCTTATCGTTATTAGTGATGAGTGAAAAATTTTGGCATGTACAGATTTGCTGCAAACTTCCACATTTTGATGGTGGCAAAAATTTTAGTGACACTTGGTAAAAAATTCACCGCACGCTCATTTCACTTTGAGTGACAAAACAAAAATTATGCACGACAAAAAAAAAAAAAAGTAAATAAAAGAGACAAGTGACAAAAGCATATGTCATTTAATCCTTCCCCTCTCTTTCAGTGGAAGGGATCTGAGCCATCCCACTGTCTATATAAGGACATACACATAACTATAAAGTATATTAATTTTAATGTAGGATACAAAGCACCCAGATATTATCAGTTGCTGGTGAGATTTAATACAATAGAGTCATAAACACTAATAGGTGATGGTTTGCAGTAGAATTATCAGGTCTCAAAGTAAAAACTCACCAATTTGGAGACGGGATCCAGGTGCACCGCCCTGAACCTTCAGCTGAGGGAGCAGGCACTTCCAAAGACCAATCTTCCAGACAGACTTGTCAGTTAAAAAGTATTTTTTTTTTCAGTGCACTAGGATACAGCCTAACGCGTTTTGTATCAATTGGATACTTAATTATAGGCCTTGATACAAAATGCGTTAGACTGTATCCTAGAGCACTGAAATTAAAATACTTTTTAACTGACAAGTCTGCCTGGAAGATTGGTCTTTGGGGGTGAGATTTATTAATTGTGCCTGTTTTTGTAAGCAACATACTGGTAGCAGTACCATTATCAATTGACCAGAGGTAATGTAAAAAAAATCACAGACACGTTTTTAAGAAACTGACAACATGTGAGCCTTTTTTCTACTTTCTACTGCTCAGTGTATAGGAGAGCATGTATGTACAAGACATGTGTTTAGCAGTATACTGAGTCAAAAATGCATTTGATTTTGCCTTCCCTAAGCAGAAACATCAGTGGCTAATTACCGGGGGAGCAGGGGTGCAATTGGGCCAGGGCCCGCACCCCCGCAGGGCCCCCTGGCAGTCACGCGCCCACTGCAGCACCGCACGGAAGAGGGTGGGGGGCGGGGCCCGGCTGCACGGCCCGCACCAGGGCCTGCCCCACCTAGTTCCATCTCTGAGAAACAAGGGCCAAGAAAAAACACCCATAGGTGCTAATGTAGTTTGCAACAAAAATGATGCAGTACAAAAAATATTTGTCCTGGGCCAAAAAAATTTCACCTAGTTTCACAAATTGTTTGGCGAAGCAAAATGGGAACAGATTAGCTCATTGCTAATCATTATTATCCCATCCATATTAATATATTTCTAAGCTTTTTTTCGGTTGCTAAATTTTAGCTGCTGTACATTTAAACATTTCCATTAGTGTCAATTTATCTAACTTCATGCTTTTTCGTTTACTATGCAAACACTAGTCCCTCTGCACTCTTTGCCATTACTTATTCATTTGTGCCTGTTATACTGTCTGAAAAAATCATTCTAGAGCCAATGTCTTTAATGCTATTTTAGTAAACTAAACTAAAAACACCAATAAATATGTGGCAACCTATTCATTATTGAATAATTCAAATTCATCCCAGTGTCCCTAAAAGTTCATTCAAGTTACTTAATATTAACTTATCTGAATTTATATAGTATTAATAGTTAATAGGATATAGCCAGCATAACAGCTTAATGCTATATCTGATATTGTCCCCAAACACAGAACAACAGACATTATACACCAGTGAGGGCTTCAGATGTAACTAAATGTGGGGTCAAGGAAATTAATAGATGGCATTTTCAGGGTCCCTAGTAACAGTTCTTCTGTTTTGCACAGTATCTGCATAGGTTTATCTCAGACTGTGCTGGAGTTATTTGGCTTGGAGTTGCAATGCAGTCCAGTGACCACATGTGGGAAAACATTACTTTTCTTGGGCTCTTCTTCATTGTGGTGGCAGCTGAGCTGAGTTGAGGGATCATAGACTTTATTATCATTCTGACAATATGGGGAATAGTGCAAGTCATCAATAGTTTGACAGTGAACTTGCTGTTAGTCCTTGTTACATAGTTACATAGTTACATATAGTTACATAGTTAAATTAGGTTGAAAAAAGACAAAGTTCATCAAGTTCAACCCCTCCAAATGAAAACCCAGCATCCATACACACACCCCTCCCTACTTGTGTTACAGCAATTGTTGGTATGCCCTATTGGGCCATCTCTTGGTGATACCTTGGTTTCAAATAGACTGTTTCAGATCACAGTTGGGTGGTGAAAAAGTGCTGAGGGTAGATTGAGTTGCATGATTTTATCCATACATTATGCAAGTTTCACTGATCAGCTTAATGCAAAAGTGGACTAATTCTAAATTCTAGACTCCTTGGACAAGGACCCCAAGTGGTAAATATTATGGCTGCCCACTTTTGGGAATCCTTCTGGATTCTCCAGTTTGATCCTTCATAAATTTGCCCATAGTTTCTGTATTCCTGCTTGGATGTTTTAATATTCATATGCATTTCTTTAACCCCTTCACATTAAAATCAACCTTTAATATGATGTATAGACAGCAATAATCTGAGACAATTTGTCTTCATGTATTATCATTTTTGGTTTTTAAAACATTTAGCTTTTTGGCTCCTGGGGTCCATGACCTCAATTGAAAAGAGGTAAAACAGAAATGCAAATAATAATTTAGTTATAATAGAAAATGAAGACCAATTGAAAAGTTGCTAATAATAAGCCATTCTATAAGATATTAAAGTCAATAAAGTGAACTACCCCTTTAAAAGGGCTGTTTGCCTTTAAGTTAACATTTAGGGGCAGATTTATCGAGGGTCAAAGTAAAAATTAGAATTTTTGAATTTAAATTTTCAGGGTTTTTTTATGGCTAGAACTGTCAAATTCAGCTAAAAAGTACCAAAAACGTGATTTTTTTTTTTTAATAGATTGCAGGTGGTCGAATTTCTAGCTCATGGGAGTTTAAAATAACACCCATGAACTCTAAATTCGACCCTTGATAAATTTGCCCCTAAGTATTATGTAGAGAGACATCTAGGTGCACATTTACTAATGGTCAATATTGAGGGTTAATTAACCCTCGATATTCGACCGTCGAAGTAAAATCCTTCGACTTCGAATATCGAAGTCAAAGGATTTACCGCTATTCGTTCGTTCGAACGATCGTAGGAAAAATCGTTCAATCGAACGATTAAATCCTTCGAATCGAATGATTCTAAGGATTTTAATCCGTCGATCGAACGATTTTCCTTCGATCAGAAATTTGTTAGAAATACTATGGGGACCTTCCCCATAGGCTAACATTGATGCTCGGTAGGTTTTAGGTGGCGAAGTTGGGGGTCGAATTTTTTTTTAAAGAGACAGTACTTCGACTATCGAATAGTCAAACGATTTTTAGGTCAAATCGTTAGATTCAAAGTCGAAGGTCGAAGTAGCCAATTCGATGGTCGAAGTATCCAAAAATGTAGGGCTGTATACATTTCATCTTACCCCTGCATTAACCATATGTCACTAAGAAATAGGTGTAGGCCAGATCTGCAAAGTAATTTACCCTGAGGCTCCAGCCCAGCACCCTTGTAGTCAATACACCTTATGTGAAGTAGTCATAGCAGTTTACATTAAAAAAAAAAGCATTACAACAAGAGGGATAATTATGTGAGTACATTTAAATAAAAAAGTGATACTGACCCTTTTATGCCATAATCATCTCAACCAACAGTTTCCTTACGTCTTTGCTGTCACCTCTCTTCCAAATTGTAAATTCTTAAAGGGATTCTTTCATGATTTCTGATGTAGGCTGCTGAGGGGGAAAGGAAGGGGGTGATATCACTCCAACTTGCAGTACAGTAGTAAAGAGTGACTCAAGTTTATCAGAGCACAAGTCACATGACTGGGGGCAGCTGGGAAACTAACAATATGTCTAGCCCCATGTCAGATTTCATAATTAAATATAAATAAATCTGTTTGCTCTTTTGAGAAACGGATTTCAGTGCAGAAGTCTGCTGGAGCAGCACTATTAACTGATGCGTTAAAAAATATTTTTTTCCCCATGACAGAGCTGGGCCCTCTCCTCATATTGCAGCAGATTAGCTAGTATTGCTTGTACTTCTCCTAATTCAGCAGAAAAGACAATGATAATAACATATATCCGTGCATGGCTAGATTGGGATGATTGTCTTGTTCCAGTCATGCAGAATAAATAGTATAACATTAGATATATTTATTAATCTGGCTACAAGGTACTTTGTGTAGAAAAGGTTGTTAAATAGAAAAAGGCTTTTACACTGACTTTAAAATAAATGTAGACCAGGGAAACTGCAGAATTTCTTCAAAACTTGACTTTAAAGTGCCCGTTATAAAGAAAATATCAGGTTTCAATTTGGCTTATCTTGGTCATATCAGCAGCTCAAGATCCAACATATTTGTTTTATTGATCAATATCTACTGAGACCAAAAATTCAACTGAGGGCATGAGTTGTGAGTAGTCAATGGCATTTCATTGGTCCCAGGGTGATCCAATTATTGTCCCAAGGGCTGAATACTCTAATCAAAAAACATTAAGGGGCAGATTTATTAATAAAATTGGGTCGAATTGAAAATTCAAATTTTTTTAATGGTTAAAACTGTCAATTTGACTAGGGAATCATCCCTAAAAAAAATGTAATTTGATTTTCTAGATTTATCATACTCTGGCCCTTTAAGAATTCAAATTTGACTATTCGCCACTTAAAACCTGCCGAATTACCGTTTAAGCCAATGGGAGAGGCACAGAGATCAATTTGGAGATGTTTGCAGCCTTCCTGACATTTGTGTATGTTTCGGCTATAGAATTCTAATCGAATTCTGTTCGAGTTTTTGGGTCGTTTCAGTTCGTCCAAGTTTAAAAAATTTGATTTTATTAATAAATTTCCCCAAGTTAAATTTCGAATTTAAGGAAGTCTTAAAAACTCATGTTAACAAATATGATTTTGAAATTCAACCCTTGATAAATGTGCCTCTAGGTGTTCAAACTTGATAACACAGGTCAATACTGCTTTCCAACTTGGCCACTTCTGACATAGTCAAAGTCAGCAACTTATTGGTCCATCTACAGGGTCAAAAGGATTCCTGTTCTGACAATTATATGGCCATGCCAGGCCTCTGGTCAGGCCAGCTTTAGCCCCTAATGTAATAGAATGAGATATGTCTGTCTTTAGTGATGGCAGGCCTTGGGGCAAAATACCCTGTTTGAGGCAATAGTACAATTAATACAACAGGGCTGCCCAGCTTGAGGCATGCAAGCCAGATATGGCCCTTCAAAAATTTGTATGGTTTCCTGCATCCCCAAGATAAACACAGCTCCTCCTGCATAATAATTCAGCCCCAATGTGAAATAAGCTGCAGTAAGTTCAGCATGGAAAATCTTGGACACAACTGTAATACATTCCTATCTTAGCTGATTTTAAATCGTCAATATCCCCATCAAGCTTCAGCTGGGAGTTAAAGTTTCAAACAGCTGCAGGCTGAATGTTGTATACGGTAGTTCTGATATAAAATTATACAATTTTCCCCATTTAGACAAAAGGTGCTCCTTCTAACAGCACAGAAACATCTGTGGGATGTAAACTTTTTTTTTATTCCTACTACCTGTTACTGCTCATCTGTGGGGCCCCATAAAAGTGAATCCATAGTCAGTCACCCCTGCTTGCACCCCCTAAATATAGCACTTGATATTCGGAGCTATGAAATCCCCCCACACAAACAGTACCCTGTGGCAGCAAGGTGTAAAAATCAGCAGTAAAATTGCAGCATTCCATCAAATCTGTGTAACAAGGAGCTATTTCAGCTTCAGTATATCTCCGCTCCCTCCGGAGCCATTCGTTCTAAACTTTGTATAAAGCCATAAAGGGAAATGAAACTCAAATCCCTACAAAAATTTTGTTTGCAAATGAAACATTCCCTCTCCAATCCCTCGAATGCTCTCTGCCCCTCCTCTATGCAAGCTCGTATATCTTTTCTCCTGTAAAAAAAAATAGGGATTTCATGGTTTTATCAATTGAAAAAATTCAATTTCCATTCTAAATTGACACCTGGGATAATTTATTCTTGGCATTTGATATTAAGTTAAATCCATCTTAGATTTCTTTTTTAATTTACATCAGCAGAGAACTCTTTCATCAAATCATTTCTGTTGTACTGGGATATGACAGTATTATGTGAAACATAGATAGATTGTATTTATATTATTATTTCTTGTTTGCAGTAGATGCAGTGCTTTGCTAGAAAGTGATTCGTTTCTGACCCCCTGGCCCAATTATATGGCTGCTAATATCACTGACTCCAGATAACCACTACAGGGGGCATTAAAACCTCTCTGGACTAAATTACTGCAGGTGGGGACAAAAGTGGGACACATAAAGGAGTGCAAAATGATGCTCTTTGAAGCTCTTATACAGAGCACTTGCTTCCTTGCCAACATCAACATCAGTATGGCCCCAAACACCCCAGTCTGACACGGAAGACACGTGTCCATGGAGCTTGCCAACAACAACTTTCTTTAATGAAACGTAATTCAAATCAGTAGAATAATTTCTACTCTGGGAATAAAATACTATAGTCTATGCCCCTTTCATTTCAATGCAACTTTCACCTTGTGAAGTTATGTTCAATAATAATAATTCAAGTGAACTTATGTGGTTTTACAGCAAAATCACAAATGGTGGAAATGTGGTCACCTCGAATGAGGCAACATTTGATTTAAACTTGATATATGGCCCAGCTGAAGTAGAATTGCAGAGAGCTGAAACTTTATTCAGGATACACACGTCTCAGAAATTAAATTTCTGAGACCTGACCTGAAGTAGACCGAAAGTGAAGGTTTGCCTGAGGTCTATAGTAGTGTTTATTTTTTTTTCTATACTTCTTCACGCTAGGAGAAAAGTTGGTCTGATAAGAATCTTTTCTGGGAACCTAATGCTAAAAGTCTTCTTTTTAATAAGGTTTCTCTGAGGCATTGCTGTTAAAGGGGTGGTTCACCTTAGAGTTAACGTTTAGTATGTATAGAATGGTCAATTCTAAGCATTTTTCAAATTGGCCTTCATTATTTATTTGTTATAACTATTTGTTTTCTTCTTCTGACTCTTTCTAGCTTTCAACTAGGGTCACTGACCCCATCTAAAAACAAATGCATTATAAGGCTACACATTTTTGTTACTGCTACTCTCTACTACTTACGTATCTTTCAGGTCCTCTCCTATTCATATTCCAGTCTGTTATTTAAATCTTTGCATAGTTGCTTGCATAATTTGGACCCTAGCAACCTGATAGCTGAAATTGCAAACTGAAGAGTTGCTGGATAGAAAGCTAAATAATATATTGTATTATAAATAATATATTGTATTATAAATAATATATTGTATTATAAATAATATATTGTATTATAAATAATATATTGTATTATATAATGTATGGGTCGAAACGTTGGAAGCACAGTGATGTCGTAAGAAACATTTTTGCAACTATGAAGAAACCGGTGTGCTGGTCCTTTTGAACAGTTATATACATTTATTTGGCCAAGCACCCGAGAAGTGGAGGTTGGTGAGAGAGTGGAGGTACTTTCCATATCACTATATATATCTATTTATTTATTTATTTATTTATTTATTTATTTATTATTTTGTTCTTAGACCTATAGTTCATGACTTGTAGGCATGAATGGAACCAAACAATACATACTGTATGCTGGCACATGGGAACACACGGGTATTCACAGCACAATAGTATAGGTTGTGTGAATGCAATGGATAGCTCCCTTTGGGGTTGACCAAAGATGCGAGCACTGAGAGAAACGAGAAAGAGAGTCCAGTTCTCTCACCAACAAAATGTTATTAATAAGATCAAAGTCACTCCAGTAAACAAGACTGTGGATGCATTCATCAAGTTGGAATATTTTATTGGGATTAAACACTGTGTGCATTGTGTAAAGTGTGGTCAGTTTTGCTATATAGATCAGGACACGCATGGGATTGATAATTGTGATACTTACCCAAGGACATAGCTTGTTTGATCCTTCCATTTTCACTTGAATATTGCACGGAGTGTTTGCCTACAATAGCTTACAATGTATGGCTCAAAAGCCCAGCATGACCAATTACAACAAGTTTAGCAGCATGTTAACAGTAATGTCCCAGGATTCATATGCTCCCCCCACCCCTGGCACCAACTGCTACAACATGCCAAGACAGGATGATTTGAGCTATGCTCCTTCTTTTTGAGTATAAATGGTGTCCATTTAAGAAATAAATAGCCTAGGTAAGAATCAAAATTGTTAAAATGTAGAACTTTTTGGGAAAGAGCTACAAAATAAATATTCATTGTCTATTGATCCTTTGGCTTTTAAGTCTAGATTGTGGGACAGCTTTAGCACACATTACAGATGGAATAGAAAAAACATTGGTCCATTGATGCAATGGAAGAGGTTCATCACATTCTAAATTTACACCTATTCCGAAGACTTTTAGCAGTTTCACATGAAACTGAAAAAAAAGAATGTTTATCAAATGTTATCAAAGTAAAACTATGATGTATAAAGCAGAAGATCACTTTATAGAACATATTATTTTCAAATAGTATACCTCAAATCGACGCTTTCATATTCATTTTTTTTGTTTACCATCTTTCTAACATTTTTGTTTTAAAAATGAATGGGTTGCTGTATACTTGGTCTAAGCCATGAAACGATAAAGGCTTATTAATTCGTTACAAGATGTTCTTTACAGTACTACACGTGTTTGGTGGATGTTGGCCACAGTGGAACGAGCATAACTCTGTGTTTAAAAATGACTGGGTTTCTTTTCTCCTCTCATGTTCCCTAGTAAATGTTCAGTAATTTTACAATTTAGCTGACATTTTTTTTAAATACTTTGTGCAGGTGAACTATCACTTTCATGAGTGTCCCATAAGTTGTACTTGAACTTTTCAGTGGAGGTAAGGCATTCAGTTGTCTCTATCAGGTTATTCTTTGTTGCTCTGCACTAGAGAAGTTAAGAAGTTGGTATGTTGAGGCTTGGTTTTGCAATCATATGTGCTACCGCCTAATTCATTTTCCTTTTCAGGTGAACTAGTACATGTTCTTGGCAAACAAATCAGCAGGATCTCACATCTTCAAATCAATAGGAATAGGATTTGTTTTAGGAATTAAACATGTTTCTGTCAAGCACAGAACTCCCAAACCACAAATAATATTTGTCCCAAAGTTCCAGAAAAAAAACCTACTGAGAGGTTCATATAAAACAGATCTGCAGGAATTGACGATTATATTTGTGACTTGCAAGTGACCCACTGTATGTGAGCATCTTGTTAACATTAATTTAGTATAGGGCACCAATGTGCCCCTTTGCACAACCTTCAACAACCACTACGAGACTTACTGAACTTCTGATCAGAAACATTTGTGGAGCACCGTCACCTCCTGAAGCATAGACTTTTATTGCAAAACATCTGCATTGTTCTTCTGCAAGAGGTGTGATGCTGCCTTCTAAGTGACCATGTAATGGGCAGAAGTTTTAATGAAATACCTGCTGCCCCTCACACCACATGTCAAAGCACTGAGGTGAATACGTTGAGGAATCAGGATGGGCTCCATGTTAGCCATTCTTTTTCCCTGCAGTTAAGCTCTAAGTAACATGAATTGTTTGGAGAGCTACTGAGAACAGGCAGCATTGAACAATACACCATGTTATGTACTGATGTGGATCAAGCAAATGTGGGAAGAGGGAAAGTAAGGGACTTTGGACAGAGTAGGAGAACAAATGAGAAAGAGCAAAAGAAAAAGGGATCATGAAGTATAATTTTGCAAAAAGATTTTTTGGGGTTGCATATGGTTGGTGTATGACCAGACACATACATCAGGAGTATACAAAGGTTATACTAGTTAGGACTAAATAGTCTTCATAATTTAATTCATAATTGCTCTTCAGAGGCATAAGAAGACTATGGAAGGCATCAGTAAAAAAATAAATCTTTAGTTCCCTATTTCTCAGAAGAAGCAGAAAATAAATGAATATATCAAAATTTAGAACAGAACAGGCCCATAAGAAGGGGCATTAATTGTTCCACCTTTAACCTATACATGCTATTATGCAGAGTACTGATACAGAGCAGCATAATTCTGTACTTATTTTAATCATCCTGGAGTCTGTGACTTTAACAGGGGATTGATATCTGTGACAGCAATTCTAAATGAATATAACAGAAATCGCTGAGCCAATTCCAGGTGCAACCCAAGTTAGGATTAAAACACGTATATCCTCATTTCTTCCATTTCCTCTTTAATGTGGCTTAAATCCCCAATGTGCGTCTTAGATTTGAGTTCCACGTAGCAGCCAAGTGTGGTTTCAGTGCGGATACTAGGAGCATATCACTTCACCACAAAGATAATGTCAACTAAACACTAAATTGATCTGAAATGGTTTTCAGGCGTTTGTAAACTGGGAACCACAGTCTGATTAACCTCCCACAACCAGCAATATATTTTCCTTAAACAGCCACTAATGGGAATCAATTTTATGGTTTATATTGCAGGTCTCTACCCATAAGGCACTGCTGTATTAATGAAGCACTTAACTCTTTTGGATCTGGAGGGGTTAAATTTTAACTACAGTGGATGTAAATTTTATTGTAGTGCAAGCTCATGTTGCCTTATTTTCTTTTAAAACTTCCCTTCCATTATGAAGAAATTAATCAATTTAATCCATGGAACATTTTCCTGCCAAAAGGCTAATTAAAATTTTATGAGAAAAGGAACCACAGTTTTTTTTTTTTAAATGTATTTATTTATTTATTTTTTCCTTTATCTGTGGAGTTTCTCTAATGGGTTGATGTGTGTGTATATAAAGAAGCCGGCATGTGGTGTAAACAAGCAAAAATACAGTCTGAGTTCAGCTAACCCATCACACACAGAACTATCTCTGCAACCCAATATCTACAGTTCTAGTGAGATAATAGTCTTCACGTTTGCTTGTGGTTATGCAGCTTTAGGTTTTATTTGTTTGTGGAAACAATTTTGTTTCTTTATTGCAGCTTCAACCCATGTACGTCAGACAGAGTATTATTGTCTGACCTATACACAGGCAGGCTTGGGGTTATTATATAATCTCTTACATTCAGCAATCCATCTAGGGGCAAAGGTCTTTTTTAAAAATGGATGAGGTCAAGGGTGATTTATGTATGTTTTTAAAGGTGGCTATTGTTCATGGTACTGATAACACAATCCCTGATGAGGTAGGGGGCCCTAACCTAAGGACAAATCTATGCTTTAATACATACATATAATTTTGTTTAATAAGAGCAAAAATGGGTTGGGGGGGTCTACAACCAATTGACTCCCTAAAGTTGTGCTTTCTCCATCCCTCTACGAGGAGGACAGTTTTTGGTACCTATGTGCCTATGCCTTTACAACTTCCCAAATATCTTGAAAATAGCCATCTTTCATAGATCAAGTAATACACAAAATCAGATCTCTGTTTTCATTAGCCCTAAACTCGCCATACACAGTTCATAAATGACTAGGACCAACTCCTTTATGTCTAGAAAATCAACCTATTTTAGCCTAAAGCAATTTGCTATGTAAACACGAACCTGAAGTGGGGCTGCAGAGATCAGAGCCCAGTGCTGTAAGAAAGATTGTTTATAAAGGAACCATTTTGAAGAGGAGCATATTGAGGTAAATAATCTTTCCTCTCCATTCAGTATCTCCTTGTGTCTTTCAATTTTGCCTCTAGTTTTATGTCTTTTTGCCTAGTAATATAACCCTACAAGTGATCACAAGCCTTGCGATAAACTCTAATTAGCAATCAGTTAATTGGGGTCACCTTTGTCCTCTTTCAGCAGATAATATACTGACAAGTGAATACTTTTTGATCTTAGCTAAAAGCAGGATACCTGTCTTAATAAAATAAAGCAAGGAACAAAGATGATCACGAAGCATGTACTCCATCAGATAAATAGCATTATCCTTTCGAGTTAATTATGTGTGCTCTTCTGTTGTTTGTAAATCCTGGGATTGGAATGATTTACCCATTTGTCAATTAAAAATAAATGCCACTTTGCCATAAGATGAAAATTCATAAAGTGCTCAATTATTGTATTACATATATTCCATTATTTAATAAGGGACATGTATAAAAACAAATATGAAATCTATGCACACACACAGAAACTAACAGGGGCACATGAGTTGGGTTCATAGAAGCACTTGTAATAGTTAATTTATAACTAGTTGCTAGTTGATCCAAACCAAGGCAAAAAAAAAAAAATCTGAAGCTTCTCCAATTTGCCTCATGGGGGGGGGGGTTACTTCTTGATTCCAAGATGGAAATTGGTCCAGTCCCTATATCAACTGTGTGCTAAAACTTGACTGCATTTCGGTAACCCTGTATTTCCTCACTTGTTAAAAAGCCATCCAACCCCTTCTTGAAGCTATCTAATGTATCAGCCTGTACGACTGATACAACTATACAGCTCAGACTGTAAGAAACATTTTTGACCATGACCATTATGATGGAACCTCCTCTCTTTTAATCTGAATGGATACTCATGTATCAGCAGTTACTGGTGAATAAAGCATTCACCAGTAACTTAGTTATCATATCTTCCCTCAAGCACCTCTTCTCCAGTGTAAACACAATTCCTAACTTGGCTAACCTTTCTTAATAACTGTAATTTTCCATACCCTTTGTCAGCTTAGTTGCCTTTATTTGGACTCGGTAATATCGCATTAGAGCACTGGAACTAAAGCTGCACTGCTTATTCTAAGTTTCTAAGTTTGCACAGCCTATCTTAGAGACCTGCACGGGTCTGTTTTTTTAAAACCAGCACCCAACCTGTACCGCTTTCCCCAAGCCAGACTCAGCCCAGCTTACCCGCTTTAGCAATTCCATGGATTTTCACCCATTTTCGCTGCGCCGACCGGAAGTGATGTCACTTTGGCCTGAAGTGATGTCACCACAATAGTTTTTACCCATTAGGACACTAGCATTTTTAGCTCTTTCCCTGCATTGGCCACCTGTAGCCCCCACTGGAGCAATTGAAAAATAATCCGCCTTAGTCCCAGTCATATTGCAAATATTCCGTGGGTACCCAACTCAATGCAGGACTCTAACCTATCTATTTATCCATTTTAACAGTGAACAGTTCCTTTAAAAGCCTACTCATTTAATAAATCACAATAATGACAACGGAACTCCACTGTCATAGAACACAGTGAGAGACAGCAACATCCATTGTAATTAAAAGCAGCTTTGCATCCACGTGTTTTCACAGCAAGTTTTCCGCAAGGCAGAGCATTTTGCTTTGTAATTTTATACAGTACAACATATGCAAAAACATTCAGTCTTCTGAACCAGGAATAGACTGGTCCACTAGCATATAATGGAAATCTGCTCTCAAATATTTCCTCATCCACTATCCTCAGCTTTCTGACCTGAACCACTTCCTTCTTCCAACTTCCTAAACACAGAGCTCAGTCCCATCGCCTTATAACATGTTGTATCTTATTAGTAGTGATGGGCGAATTTGCGCCGTTTTGCTTCGCCGAAAAATTGGCGAAATTCGGAAAAAAAAAATTTTGACGCCGGCGAATTTTTGCGGGCGTTTCGCAAATTTATTCGCTGGCGGCGAATAGCGCAAATTTGCTGCAAATTCGAGCCTGGCGAATAAATTCGCCCATCACTACTTATTAGTTCCAACACTTGCACACTCCTTTCAGCCGGGTGAACACAGCTCATTATTCTCCACATTTGCTCTGTCTTATTGAGCATTCTTGGAGAGACCTACTTTTCCTGTTGAGTTACTGGGCACCCATACACCCTACTTTGTACCCATGCACCCACATCAACGTTGGAATAACAGTGTTTCTACCAATTTAATTTGATGTTAATAACATTAAAAATATATTCTGACAGATGTCTGTGATTGGTTTATAAACATGTCTTCCAGGATCTTGCTATACCCATAGGGATCATTTAAATTCATTTAGATCAATAAAGAGTTTTCTTTTGCATTTACGATGTCGATTACAGCTGTATGTGGTGGGGGGCAATAACTTTGTACTATTAAAATGTATATTTCAGCATTGCTGACTTTTTTATCTATTAACAACTCCTTTCATCCATGATGGGTTCTATAAGAACCTTCAAAATACCTTACTGAAGTAGGAGTAATGCTCATATAGCCCCTTTACTCATATTCCTAATGGTGAATATACAAATTAACTATAATTTGCACATCAGAGAAATGAACTTAAGTGACTGCCTTTCATGTCTACAAACAGAATCACACTTTTTGCTCAAGGAGACCATAAAAGCAGCAGGTGATGTATTCTGCGATATTTATCCCTTGTGAGTGCTTATTTTATTGGAGATTTGTAAATGTCACTTGCATGTATAATGAGATTAAATGTGCTCATTAGAATACTGTTTTATGGTTCCAGAAATAAATGTATTGCCAATTAAATATGTAATTATATACTTAACACGTATTTGCATACATTCTGCCAAGGCTAGGATTTTTTGCTGACAGTCTTCCATCCAAACAATATGAATGATATCTTGATTGGTTACATAGTTAAATCGGGTTGAAAAAAGACAAAGTCCATCAAGTTCAACCCCTCCAAATGAAAACCCAGCATCCATACACCCCCTCCCTACTTTTACATAAATTATATATACCCATATCTATACTAACTATAGAGTTTAGTATCACATTACCTAATACATAGGAGAATGCATTACAAGTCACTTAAAGCAATTATTATAGCTCTATACAGCTTTTTGGCAAAAACATACAATTTCATACAAAAATATGTTTAGTTAAAAAAATATTTATTGATATATTTAAGCAGTCATTCATATTTCATGAAAATTCAACCACTGACATTCAATTACTGTATGTGTTTACAAAATTCTGTCAGAGAAAGCTCTACCGCAGCCCCCGCTCATATTAATAAATACAAGTAGGTATTCACACAAGTTATTAGAATCGGATATAAAAAATAACATTACAGTGTACATTTTTTTTATTCTTAAAGCAACAAAATCAGACAATGGGAAGCCACTGTGATAATACAATTTAAAAAAAATAGTACACAGATTGGCAATGTAACACTAAAACCTTGCATTCATGCAGTGCCGGGCCTAGTCAGCCAGCGCCGTAGGCAACCCAGCCAACTACGTCGCCTCTGCCGCTCGCGCAGAATTGCGCAAGCAGCAAGGAAGCGTGTGTGCGTATGCGCAGAAGAGCGGCAAGCACATGCACCGAAGCCATGCGTGTGCACATGCGCAGAAGACGACAAACTACCTACTTGCTGCCACAGCTCTGAGCATAGTGGTCCGAGGTTGGGGAAGGCATCAGAAGAGGTACTTGCATGGCGCCCCTGTGCCTTTGTGCCCTAGGCACGTGCCTCTTCTTCCTACCCATAGTTCCGGCACTGCATTCAAGAAACTGGAGTGAGGCGAAGGGGCAGATTCCCCAAGGGTGAATCGACTAACGATATCGATGTGATGTCATTTAGGTACTTCGCCGAATTCCCTAACGGGCGCAGGCGTAACTTCACTAGTGAAAGACACATGCTAGCGATCATTCTCACTCTATTGCCAGGCGAATTTTCGCTCTGGCGAACAGACTTAACTCCACAAATTAGTAATATGCGGATTTTACTGAACGTTACCTCTTGCACCAATGGAGTGGATAGAAAAGTTCCAAAAAACACTGGCGTCTTTTACTTATTTCAGGTTTTTCGCGCTAGCAAAACATATTACATCCCCCCCATGTGTACTGTTTTTTTGTCAATCAATCCCTAAAATCAGTAAGTGACAGCAGCACAGAACACATGCAGTGAATCAGCAGAAAAGAAGATGGGGAGCTACAGGGGCATCTTTGGAGAGACAGATCTTTACTGCTGTGGTTGCCTTGGGGAAATAAAAAAAATGCAGAAATTCACTCTATGTGAGATGGTTTCTGTAATTCCGAAGTTTGGATATTGTGTTTCAAAATATGAGATCACCTAACTGTAGTTGTTAATTTGCATCCACGTTAGTAAATCAAGCATATGGTGCAATGTGCAGTAATATCATTCAATGGCTCCCCATGTATCCATGCACAGTGTACTTTGGCTGCAACTTACATTGTGATTCTTCCTCCTGCTTCCAGCTATGTTTCATAGAACCTCAGTGAATTTACCTGTCTTATGTCTCATTTTCTCGCTCCTCTACATTACTAGTCTCTTTCTTCTGCGCTTGTTTAGGAACCTTAGATATAGAGTTAAACTTTATTTTACATATGACACTTTTATGTTTTAGTTTATAGCCTTCCCTTCAATTGTTATACAGCAGCAAAGCTCTATGAAAGGTTCTGAGGCATTTTAGCAGAGAGGTACTAGAATTAATAACCACCTGCCTGTGGACTATGGTCTTTCTTCTGCATAAGAGATTACAGCACTTAAACCACAGAATAATGTGTTATATTAGAAATAAGGGGTAGCCTTGGTGATCTTCATGTTGAGAAAGTTATGTGCATTTCCCTTCCCCTTTTATAGCTTTTCCAGAAATATTCACAGCAGAGTGATATGGTGCTCCAGCTTGATGCATAGTCCATCATTACATAGGAATCATTAACACTCCAGTCCCTTGTAATCCAGAAAATAACCCCAGATAACAGGGAAATTTATTCCCTGCCTCGTTGTTTAATTGGAAGTCCCTGATCTGACTGTGAAACTGGAATCATAACTCTCTGCTCTTTTTGCACATACATAATTACAGCAGTACATCAGAGGAAGCTGAGCTGCTTCTTTTTCATGATTCATTTTTATTTGCTGTATTAATGGCAAAGAGAAAGGAAACAAGACGAAAATAGAAACATCCATATCAGGAATGTTTTGAAGCGTTTGGGAGTGGGACACGTTGTAGAATAGGAATAGATTTCTGGATTCTTATCCTACAGTTAATAGAGTTGACAGTTCAGTTAGTGGTAAATAGGATAAAACATTAAATGAAAACAGAGTTTATGCAGCATTTTCCTGACAAGACAACTACTTGCTAATGAACTTGTGATCTGATCTACTGTATTTTGAGCCTAAAAACCCTGAGTATCTCTAAAGAGGAACAATGTTGATCCATGGTGGGTCTGATCATTAGCAGTTGGTCACTTATGTACAGAACATTTTTGTGAAATGATGTATTAAAGTTATGTATACAACTAGAGGAACCGGGATTTTTTATAAGGAATATTGTCTTTTTGGCTTCTTCAGTTATGAATGAAACCTCATACAATGTGGGGATAGATTAACTTGAGTTAAAACTTCCAAATAGGATAGGGACCTCTCCCATTGACTTATATACAACCTGAGATTTTCAGATTCAGACTTTTTCCATCCTTGGCGTGTAATAAAATTTGAGGATTTTATAGTAAAAAAAAAACTAAAATTTTTCTAGTTTTTGGCATTCGATCTTTAATAAATAACCCCTGTTACATGATTTTCTATTAGACTAAGGGGCTGATTCACTAAGGGTCGAATATCGAGGGTTAATTAACCCTCGATATTCAACTGGGAATTAAAATACTTCGACTTATATATAATACTTCCAACGATCGAAGGAATATCCTTCGATCAAAAAAACTTAGGAAAGCCTATGGGGACCTTCCCCATAGGCTAACATTGACTTCGGTAGGTTTTAGATGGCGAACTAGGGGGTCGAAGTTTTTTTTAAAGAGACAGTACTTTGACTATCGAATGGTCGAATAGTCGAACGATTTTGAGTTCAAATTCTTCGATTCGAAGTCGTAGTCGTAGTCGAAGGTCGAAGTAGCCCAAAAAACACTTCAAAATTCGAAGTTTTTTTACTTCGAATCCTTCACTCGAAGTTAGGGAATCTGCCCCTTAAGGTATGAATATCTAAATTACGGAAAGATCCATTATCTGGAATAGCCTGGAATATCCTGAGAATTCTTGATAACAGGTCTCATACCTGTATATAGAGAAACAGATGGCATCAGGCATATCAAAGGGTAAAAGAACGAGCCCAAATTAAACTGTGGATATAACAATATGGTGGAGAGGTAGCAGTAGTGATGTGCGGGCCGACCCGATACCCGCGGGACCCGTGGGTTTACCCGCGTTTGGGCCTACCTCGCATGATCCTTTCTGGGTTGCCACCTTCCAAATGCCAGCTTCAGACTTCGGGTTGAGTTTTTATAGACTCAGGAAAAGCCCGACCCGCACATCACTAGTTAGCAGATTATAATTTAGGTACAAAAGATAGTTACTGTCTTGTATATAGTTTTTTTATGGTCACAGAGGGTAATATGTACAATAAAATAGTGGTGTATGGGTTGCATCCTATCCAGTATACTAGGGAGCATTATAACTAGATATAACTGTGTTCTGAAAGTAAGTAAGAGATGGCATCATTAAAAGAAGCATTCAAACAGAATTTTATTGACGTCATATAGATTTGTTTGTATGTTTGTATGGGTCAGGGAATCATAAAGAAAACACAAGAGAAAAATGGGAGGGACCCATAAACGCCTGCAGACTGTATAATCTACCTGCTAGATCTCACAAATGTGCCCTGGCAATCTATGAGTCCCTCCTCTCTCCTTCACAGCCCACTTCTCCTGGGCAATGTAACATCTGTTAGCTGGAGCAGGTCTCTGACTGCTGAGTAAAGTGGACAGGAAATCATTACAGTCAAAACATTTCCAGCAAAGGTCAGTCTAATAGAAAATTACATCAATCACCTTGAAGAAAAAGGAAAAAAGCAGCTTTCCAAACGGATGTGTCACTCAGTGCAGCTGAGCAACGTCAGATGCAGTTTGTACCGTGCTGGAGAAGTTCGGAGGGTACTCGAAATCTCATGAAAAATTAATCCCTCTTACAAAAAGTGATTGGGAAAACGTTTCAAGGAGATATTGGAAAGGGGGGTTTCTGTTCTATTTAACTTTCAAGGACGTCAGAACAACCTTGTGGGTTAACACCTTTCACCGGCAGAGCAACACAAAGAGCACAACAGCGGGAGAAATAGGAAGTGACAAAGAGCGGCAGCATGTAATATCACTATGGCTTATGGGGAAGCTTACTGGATATGCAGTTAAAGGAGAACCAGGAGAAAGAATTAACACCCATATGGGATATAATCTTTTATACATATATATATTTATACATATATAGTTGGTCATGTGGATGCATGACTATTTCCTTGCCAACACTTTTACAGCCATACACAAATTTAAATATGCCCATGTAATAATTTATAAAGAATTACTATCGGCATATAGAATTAAGTAATATTTATCAAATTCCCTGATGCAAATTCCTTAAGATAAATTGTGCTATCTTGGTGCTCAGACAAAGAACACATGGGGGCAAATTCACAATGCGCCGAATCGCCTAATGCTAGCGTGAATTCGCCAGCGTTGGGCATTTTCGTTACTTCGCCGATTCACTAACGGACGCTGGCGTAACTTCCTTACACCTGGCGAATTTGCACAACGGACGTAACTACACAAATTCACTAACGCGCGCATTGTTCTGAACGCTACCTTTTGCACTAGACTTCCTTTGCCACCTCAGACCAGGCGAAGCGCAATAGAGTAAATAGGGATTGCTTCAAAAAAAGTCCCAAAAAACGCTGGAGTTTTTTCTTTATTATGGGTGATAGGCTGAAAACAATCGAAAATTTTTTTTTCCTAACTCATGGCAACTTAACTATACAGTGGGCACATGTGTAGGGCAAGATAAAAATTTTATTTGCTGTTTTGAAGGTTTCCCAGGCTTGTGTAGTTCTGATACATATACCTCCATTGTAACTTCAATTTGGCGCCATATGCAAATTAACCATCGCTAGCGTAACTTTGCTTTGCTTAGCGAATTAAAGCTAGCGCAACTTCGCAACCTTACGCTACCCCTGAGCGCAACTTCGGATTTTAGTGAATTTGCGAAGCCTGCCGAAGTTCGGCGAAGTGCGAAGAATCGCAGCGAAGTGGACGCCGGCGCAACTACGAATCTTAGTGAATGTCCCACATGGTGCAAGGGATATAGGTGCAGGCTCTGCAGTACCTGAATTTGGCATAAGCAAAGATGCAGGGCTACAAGTGCCATGTAACCCTGTACTTACAATCTTTCATAGGGGCAAATTCACTAAGGGACGAAGCGCCTAACGCTATCGTTAATTCGCTAGCGTAGCGCATTTTCATTAATTCGCCAGTCCACTAACGGACGCTGGCGTAAATACGCTAGTGTTACTTCGCACCCTTACGCCTGGCGAATTTGCGCAACGGATGTAACTACGCAAATTAACTAAAGTGTGCATTTTTCTGAACACTACCTTTTACGCCAGACTTCCTTCGCCACCTCAGACCAGGCGAAGTGCAATAGAGTAGATAGGGATTGCTTCCAAAAAAGTTAAACATTTTCTAGGTCCCAAAAAACACTGGCGTTTTTTCTTTTTTTATGGGTGATAGGCTGAAAAAGATCAAAACTTTTTTTGGGGTTACCCTCCTTCCCCCTACATTTCCTAACTCATGGCAACTTAACTATACAGTGGGCACATGTGTAGGGCAAAATAAAAATTTTATTTGCTGTTTTGAAGGTTTCCCAGGCTTGTGCAGTGATGCTTCGTATACCTCCATTGTAACTTCAATTTGGCGCCGTATGCAAATTAAGCATCGCTAGCGTAACTTCGATTTGCTTGGCGAATTAGCAACTTCGGATTTTAGTGAATTTGCGTAGCGCTGGCGAAAATACGCCTGTGCGGCGAAGCGGGCGCTGGCGCAACTACGAATCTTAGTGAATTTGCCCCATAGTCTCCATAATGCCTTGTGCCTTCTGGTGCTCCCTAACCTGAATGATGTATAAACTAGGGGTTATTAAAGGTTGTTTCCATGCTACTCCCCAAATTGATGCTGCTAAGCGCAATCAGGGCTGTATTCATCAGATACATGGGGATCTCTGGATTGCAAAGACCTGTGCTTCTGGGAACCAACAAGTGTGGGCAAATGCAAAGAGTGAACAACATGGAGCTTATTGTATTGTTTGCACTTTGCATTCTGTCCCGTGGTGCATAAAGGAGCGCTTGCATATTAAGTAGCTGTACAGAGCCCATATAAAGGCATTGTAAGCGAATGATCCCTAAGAATACTCAGAATATATTGCCAAAACATCCATCGGCATTTATTTGCCAATAATTATTTTTGCCTGAGAAAGTGATATGATTTTATATGTAGGGGGGCAATAATGTAGATCTATTTGTACAAGTGGTTTTGCATGAAGAGTAGGGATGTAGCGAACTGCCGATTTGGTGTTCGCGAACACCGGCAAAAAATGCGAACGTTCGCGGACAGTTCGCGAACTTCGAACACCCGTAAAATCGTTCGATTCGAACGATCGAAGGATTTTAATCATTCGATCGAAGGATTTTCATTCGAATCGAACGATTGAAGCCATTCGATCGAATGCTTTTCATTGAATCGAATGCTTACAATCGTTCGATTTTAGCGGTCGAAGGAATTCGAATGGTCGAACGACTTGTATTCGAATCGAACGCGACCTCAAAATGCGAACGTTCCCAAACGTTCGCGAACATTCGGCGGACGCGAACGGTCGAAGTTTGCGCGAACTAGTTCGCAGCAGAACAGTTCGCTACATCCCTAATGAAGAGTTAGGGAGCGTGGTAAGCAGTGTATAGAGCTCTATAGATAGATATAGTGCATGGGTGGTTTCCATTATATTCTGGCCTGACACAATGTTTCTCTCATTTTGATAGTTAATCACCTTGAAGTGACATAGAAACGTTACACAAACACTCTGCCTGAAATCCATTCTGCATCTATAACACAAACACTGCCACATACATATATTGAGCAAATGAATAAATTATGTTTTTTATTCAGCGATATTATGTTACCTTCCTGACAAAAGCTGAACCGGTTTGGATGGAGCGCTGAAAGCTTTTTAACCCATTCATTGCTACAGAGGCAGAAGAATGCACACAACTGCTTGCACAGTTTATGAGAAGTAAATATTTATTTATTGTCTGTTTGACACCAACCTAATCCTTCTGCTTTCCTAACCTAGAGAGGGGGAGCCCCCTGATACAGTGAAGGGCCACTGGCTTCAGTAAATGAGGTAAGCTACACTTTAGCAAATATTCGTTTATAACTTCTTATTGAAGATTTTTTTAAAGCCTAATGGTGATGCCCAGAGGAGGTAGCTGCTAGCATTTAATAAACTCGAGGTGCAGCTTGGATTTTCTGCTGCTGCCTTCTAGAAAGTCATTAGAATACAAGAAGTATTATGTCATTATGTTGTACTCTATATGATAATTATGTTTTGGCATTCAATATGAATAAAAATAAATGCAGGCTAGGAAAACAACAATTAGGTTTTGGAGTCAGTCGGCAACTTATATAGTGTTTTCTCCATGGAGTGAGTAGGAAACAAAGCTGGAACTTTAATTGGTAACTCTTTAGGTGCAGAGAATTGATGCTTAGTGTGAGAAGCCTCAGCTATTCAGTCAGTAAAGGTATCAGTTTTACCCACATGTCTATCATCACTGTAATATCCATTATCTATGTTATGTTTGTAAAAAAAAAAACATTGGTTCCTGGCTGTAAGGGCATATGGTAGGTCAGAGTTACAGTAATTTGTAGGTTTGGGAAGGGATGTCATAATGATGAAGCTGTAGGTTCTGTAAATTAAAACATGAAGAAAACTTCACCCCATAACATGTGTAGGTTTGAGCTGCTAGTATTATTTCAAATGTATTGTAAAATAAATAGAAAGGGAGGAGGAAATAGTTTATATTATTAACCTCTCATAATCTTCACTCATTACTACTTCATAAAGAATAAAAATTTTCCCTAATCAAAATAACTTACTTCTCTCCCAACAGTTCAGGACTATATAGCTCCACTCTCTTACAATATATATATAAAATGTATATATATATATATATATCTATATATTATATATGTATATATAGTATAAATGTGTATATATATATCTGCACATATATGCTATATATTTTGGACTAGCACCCAGGTTTTTTGCTTTTTTCTCATGGTTGTGCACTCCACTCCCTCTCTCTCTCTCTCTATATATCTGAATTCAAATTAACGATGGATGACATAATAGAGAAATACAAAAATGAAGTGATTATACGTAAAAGACAAAAGTTTGACAGAGATACTTTGGACTATGAAAGAGGCCATGTATATAATTGGGCACAATTAAATCGTGGACGAGAGGGCAATAGATATGAGTCTCAACAACTGCGGGAAAGACCTGGATGTAGTTCAAGAGAAAGAGGCACTCATTTTTTATCAACAATGGCGAAAGATCAGAAGGGGCGGCAGGAGGAGAAAACAAAGGGATAAAATCCCAGAGAGAACGGAAGATACAACCCAGAAGGGAAGCTCGCAACAAATAGTATATAATTTATCATCTGTGGAACTGACGTCGGCACAAATAGCAGTTCTATCATATGGGTTGAATTACTGTCCTATATCTAAACTTATTTAAATTACTGTCCTATATCTAAACTTGATCCCTTAACTTGATCCCCAATTACAGGTTGATTTATATTGTTTCATCCGCCTATTGAGACTCAAAGCACACTTTGCACAAAGAACTGCAATGGATGTTACTAATGTGGCCATAGACTCTATACAGGGCTTTGACACTAGGAAATTGGAGTTGAGAAGTAAGAGTAAATTTGTCCCTCCTACTTTCTATTCCGCTGTTGAAACATATATACAAAAAGTTAAAACTGATGTTGAAGCATTTGTAAAGACACCAATGCATTTGAGGGGTTATAACATGAGCAGGTCAGAAACTGATACCTTACTACAATTATGTTCTATATCACATATAACGATTAAGCCATCCGACAAAGGAGGGGCAATCGTTGTTTTGGACCCAGATAAATATATATGAGAAATCAATAGGCAATTATTGGACTCATCAGTGTGCATTCAATTACATAGTGACCCTACCAGCTCTTTTAAAAGGGAATTAGATAAACTTCTACACAATGCTACTCTGTCAGGGACTATCTCTGAAGCATCTAGGACATACATCACTGTAGATTTTCCGACAATCTCTCTCATGTATGTCCTACCTAAGATACATAAGGATCCTGTAAACCTGCCAGGGAGGCCAATTGTGGCGGGTATAGGCTCCTTGACTAGCAATGTGGCAGAAACACTGGATAAGATTCTAGGCCCCCTGATACAAACAACTAAATCATATGTTAAAGATACTAATGACTTTTTGAATAAGCTATCACAGGTACCTAAGCTAGAGGGGACTATTTAGCTGGCC
Organism: Xenopus laevis; assembly: GCF_017654675.1. NCBI lineage: Eukaryota > Metazoa > Chordata > Amphibia > Anura > Pipidae > Xenopus > Xenopus laevis. The sequence continues at coordinate 107,063,876 of NC_054377.1, forward strand.
ACATTGGATGTGGCCAGCATATATACATCAATTCCTCATGCGGATGGTTTGAGAGCAGCTCAGATCATTTTAAGGCGTTCAGGTCTATATAGTGACAATGAGATAGAATTCTTTATGGAGATGTTAGGCTTCATATTACATGGAAACTATTTCCAATTTCAGGACAAATATTACTTGCAGACACGGGGGACTGCCATGGGCTCCAGAGTCGCCTCATTCATGAGTTGGTTTGAGGAGGAGCACGTTTTCCGAAATGTACTCTTCATTGGGCATTGTGTTGCCTGGTGGAGGTACATCGATGACATGTTCCTTCTATGGCGGGGTGACCTGGATACCTTGGCCGCCTTCCGGGAGGCAATTAATGGAGCCCACAATGAGATTAAATTCACGATGACAGCCGATCTCCAGTGACTTTTCTAGACGTGTTGGTTACACGAACATAAATAGGGTTTGATACAGGTGACAAATCACTTCCTGTATCCAGAAAATGTTTAGATTATGGTCACTCGTCGGAGGACCTTAAATTCAGGGTTATTCAATATATATTACAGTGCTACGCAATATGTACAGTGCTACGCAATATGTTGGCGCTATATAAATACATGTTAATAATAATAATAATAATATTCCACCACCCAGGAGAGGAGGAGACCGAACCCTAATATTAAAAAAAGCAGAAGTTAAGTGGATTGATAGATTGGGAACCCTGATTCCACAAGGGTTAAATCGTGACTTTGACTTACATTTATTTTTGTGAATTGTGCATTGTAGCAGTAATACAGGTTATGTGTAATTGTCCATGTATAATGAAAAAAGGCCTTTGCAATGATGAACTAATATTTTTTGCAAATATTTTGTAGCTAAGGAATATCACTAGCAACTGAGAGGTGGGGGATGTGTCCGCTGACGTGCAGACCCATCTCCAATATGAGGACGCGTCATCACAGTGATCGGACACATCTCTTCCGCCCTGCATAGAGACAAATTGTATGCAACTATGGAGTCCTAGACGCTACCGCACGTTGTAAACGCTTGAGAAAGGAAAGGAGGATTTCCCGAAACGTCGCGTGCACAAATATGTGGCGTTATCGCTGGACTATGTACTGCTGGACTATGGACAGATAAGTTTATACAATGTTGCAAATGAAAGTAAGCTTTGGAATGTTTTAACTTAAGCAAATAAATGCTACGTTTTATCAAGGTGTTGCGATCTGGTTGGATACTATATTTTATTGAGAGCGGAATAACTCACCGCTATTCAGATCAGCACCCCATAAACGATGTGATACACTCCACTTGATTGGTGCATCATAATTGTTGGAATATATATATATATATATATATATATATATATATATATATATATATATCTCTATCTATATCTCTATCTATATATATATATATAATCTCTTTACTAAAAAGAAAAAGTTTAAACCCCTTTTTCCATTGTCTGAATTGCACCATCCTCCCTCCAGCTACAACTTCTTTACATAAAATGTACTAAAGGTGTCATATGTTGAGGATAAAATGTTCTTCAGTGCCTTGGATAGCACCCAGGGCAAAATACAATACAGTTTTCATTCCGTGCCAAGGACAGATTGCAGGTCTGTTGCAAATCACTTTACGTGCTGCAGAATCCACTGGGTATTTACACTGTGCCTGTGGTTCACACATGAATCTCATTAAAAGAGTCTGCTGCCAGAGGGCATTCTGTCATTTGGAAATAAAATGGTTAATGCAGGCAGGAGAGATGGGTCTCTGTACTGCAGGTGAGGCCAGGTTTTCTGAGAACGTGAGTCGGCATGAAGTCTATTAAGCAGCCAAGTAAGACTGATGCTATTTCAATCTAAATTTAAGTTTGTTACTGCTGTAAATATGAGGGATGCACCGAATCCAGGATTCTGCCTTTTTCAGCAGCATTCGGATTCGACCTAATCCTTCTGCCCTGCTGACCCAAATCCGAATCCTAATTTGCATATGCAAATTAGGGGCATGGAAGGAATTCACATGACTTTTTGTCACAAAACAAGGAAGTAAAACGTTTTCCCCTTCCCACCCCTAATTTGCATATGCAAATTAGGATTCAAATTCGGTTCGGTATTCGGCCGAATCTTTCGAGAAGGATTCGGGGGTTTCGGCTGAATCCAAATTAACGGATTCGGTTCATTCCTAGTAAATATGATTATATATTGTTTTAATTAATAACAAATATTAGACTACAGAATATGTAATACACATTATAGGATCCTAATTTTTGCAATGGCTTTGCCCTGTTTCCCAGATCCCTCCAGATGAAATCAGGAGGATGAAAACAAGGAGATGGAACATGTTTGGGAGTTTTTTTTTAGTTTATTTTTTCTTGGAGGCCCATTTATTAAAGTTTGAATTTTAGTGGTGATAAAGCTATTTGAAACTATGATTACACTATATTACTCTACAATTATTGGCTAAAAAAAGTCCAATGGGTCCAGGGCAGCTCCCATTGACTTCTATGGGACCTCAACCTACTTGGAGAAGTTTTGTATTAGAGTTTTTCGTGGTTTTTATATCAAGAGGACTGTTTTTTTTGATGGTTGAATTTTAGTGGTATTAGAAACCATAATTAAACTCTATTTCTCTAAAACCACAAATCCCATGAAAGTTATTAAAAAATCTGAATATAAAAAGTATGAATGGAAAAAAAAGCTGAACCATCTAAAAATAAATATGAATAACTCTAAAATCTAAAAAAGTGCAGTTCCCTTTCACTCCCTTTTACTTCAAAAACAAAATTTTTGACATGTATAGTATTATACCCCAATGATAAAAAAAAAACTGAATCCGAAATTCTGCAATCCAATTAAATTGAGTTTTTTTATTAATAAATAAGCTAAAATGTTTAGACTTTTATAGAAATATCAAAAAACATGCATTTTAGAGAAAAAATAAGATTTGTGGGAAAAAAAGGAAATCACATTGTCAGTAAATAGGTCCCTTAGACTATTTTTGAAAAATGGCCTATGTTTCAATTATTTATTGGTGCTCCTATTTGTTTGGGAGCAGATGTGGCAAGATGAGGGTAAAGAGGTTTTATTTGAGTTTAATTCAGACCCTGCCTGACTATAATATGCCTTTTTTTTTTTAGAAACCCAATTATGATACTTGAAACCATTAAATTGCTAGTGACGTGTCTATGTCAGGTTCCTCTCCCCAGGGAAAAGTAGGGGCTCAGTGGTCATTAGCTATGAGAAAAATCTTTTCTTTTTTTGCTTCACTTTTTTTTGTGTGAGGCTGTTGGAAGTTGCTACTACATTAACACAAAGCACCAACATATTCCTCACAGTGCTCAATAGATGGGTGTACATGTTGAAGATACAGGTTACATGCAAAACCTGATCAATACAGGAGGTATCCTGTACACGTAGTACATCTGTTACACTTCCACAACACTGGCAAGAAGTGAGTACGGGTGCAGTTGGGGAAGACAGTAGGAGGAGGAGGAGGTGAGAATTATTGTCTCCTAGACTTATGATCCCACAAATAGCAAACATTTTGGTCACTATCAGTGATGTTTTCTCAAGGGAGACAAACGAAAATTCAAAAGACTTTTGGAGTTTTTGGAGACTGGTGGCTGGTACGATGCACCTAATTGGGTTCATTGACAGGAATCTTGCAGAGGAGAAGTTACTTACTGTTATATCACTGTTGATATTTTATGGTTATAATGCTGTTAATAAGGAACTGTTATTTATATATTAATGTTATGTATTGTTAAAATGTATGAATCTGTGTAATAAAGCTGTGGCCGATAAAGATTCCAACAGAAAACAAATGGTAAGAGTTAATTATTTTTAGGCCAGTTTGGGGATGTAAGTCAGGTATTTGTCAAGCAGCAGTAGACCCAAACCCCAAATATATTGTGAACAGTGCCACCATATTACTTTTTATCTTTTTTTAAAACTCCTATGCCAAACTTTATTCACAAACACAATACTGACTTGTATATGTGCTGTGTAATTTAGAGATCCACCAGTAACGTTTGTATGTTTTGAGCTTACTGCTAGGATTCAGGAGAATTTCATTGCTGTTTAAAGTTGAACTAAAGCCTAACTAAAAAAGTAGGCTAGAAATGTTATACGCTATGCTTTGGGCTTCTGTACCAGCCCAACTCAACCACAGGCCTTTAGCAGGGAAGATCTGTGTCCCCAAAGATGCCCCAATAGCTCCCCATCTTCATTTCTGCTGATTCCATGCACATGCTCTGTGCTGCTGTCACTTACTGAACTTAGAGACCCACTCACAATATACTGTATTTACAGTATATTGTGGAATTTAAATGCCACGATATAAGGCTGATTAATGATTAATACAGATAATTACTACATGGCAGCACAGAAGCATCAGAATCAGAATTTAATAATCAGCCCTGTAGCTTATATTATATTGCTTTTATTACAGGCCAACATCATTTTCTGCTTGATAATTTGCAATGACCCCTAAGATTAGCTTCTCAACAGCTGCTGAGAGCCCACTGAGCATGAGAGTTTCACAGACACTTTCCAAGATGTTGACCCCCTGTTACAAGTCCTGCTGCTATTGAGATGCTAAAACTTTAGGCTGGTGCAATAGGTTCAATATTAAAAATATGGCATTTTTAGCCATATTCATTTTTAGGGCTTAGTTCTCCTTTAAGGAAACCAGTTATGTTGGTTTTATAGTGGTTGCAGCATCTCCATGCTTATCTACACCATATCCTCATGAGCATGTTATCCTCGACTTTCATCTGGCTTAAATCTTCCATACGTAGCTAAACATTTTTAGGAGCATAAAAAAAACAATGTTATCCTCCCAGATTAAAAGCACTTCTATAGAATAATAATGAGACGCATTTGTTTAATTAATTGGATTAAGAAAAAGTAACATAGGTGCTGCAAACAAACACAGCAGATTTCCTCAACACAATGTAAGAAAACATTTCATTTCATTAAAAACATTATTTACCAGGCATTCAATTTTCCTCACAAATGGCAATGTCTATAATTTCAGCCTTAGTAGAACATTACACATTAAGAATCTTGGGGTCAGAGAGTTTCAAATAAAGAGCAGCTATACTATTGCGTAATGAATTAGATGCAAATGCACAAATTGCAAAAGATGCAAATTGAAAGTTACACTGTACAGTGCTTGTGTCTGGCAGGGAAAATCATCCTTTCAAAGAAAACACTTTTATGAAAGTGAATTAGTCAACAACCACTGTATCTTCAAAAGAAAATGAGATGGTAATCCATATATTTGCTTCAGGGTCCGGTAGAATTCTGGAATCTGCAAATGGAAATTTACCGTTGTGGAAGTTTTTTTTTGGCATAAAAGAGAATCACTTGCATCTGAGATACAGAGGAATGTTATATAATACATATTAAATGATCCTTGCTGTAGACAGTGTCAGAGGGTGTCAGGGTCAGTGATATTATTCTGCATCTTTTGGAGCCCATTTAGGTTTCTCTAACATATAGTAAAGCCAGATAAACGATGTAATACAATTAAAAGGAAGCTGAGTAGGCCATATACTTGAGTAGAAGAGTAGATGAAATTAATAGTAGTCAGTGTCGGAGTGGGATGCCAGGGGCCCACCAGAAAACCTTAGACTGTGGGCCCACTTTCCAAACTATAATTCCTCCTCTACTCACTTAACCTCTTTATTATCTTAGCCTTTTATATCTACTTACTATACGCTATTGTTCCATTATTAAACCTCTTTTTTCCTAAAAAGAAACAGGCAATGACCATGAAATATGCCAAATTGTTAGAAGTGGCAGGGCCCACTGACACCTCGGCCCACCGGGAGTTTTCCTGGTTTCCCAGTGGGCCAGTCTGACACTGATGGTAGTCCAAGCAAAGCGGGAGTGGATCCAACACCCACATGTATACTCTTTTTTGACTTCAAACAAAGCAGAAGTCAGGTATCCCCCAGGTCCATTCTGGCAGACAGTTACCATTTTAAATAGCAGTTACATTTGCAAATAACCATGAAGCCATTAGAAATTTTTCAATAACATATAACAGAAAGTTAGAATTATATTTTCTTTTACTATACATTTTTTGCACATGTACCAGAAACAGCATTAGCATGTAATAGACCAAATACAAGTTTGTAGTTGCTATTGAAGCAGCACACTGTGGGAACCCTGGAATTATAGTCATGTCCTCTGTGGTGGAAGCTACAGGGTTCCCCGTAATCAATACGTGTACTTGTGCACTATTCATCACAAAGGGCAGGATGGATGGATTGGTGCTCACTGCTCAGTGCAAATATGTGATAGTAGCATGTTTGGCCGCAATTAAATTTAATGAAAATTAGTGCTATAGTAAATTGAGCGCACCATTCTCTACTATGAGCTTCATCCCCAATAGTGTGCTCTGGATGAGACCTTAATTATTCAGGGGTAAGCCTTTGCAAATGGTGTGGAGGCAGGGTACAATAATTGGGCGCTAGTGGTTCTTATAACTTAACCGAAGAACATGTTTATTGAACACGAGCATCCACAATATAATGTACATATAGAACAAGCAGAATCATACAGCAACAGTGGAGAGGCATATATTCAAAGCACCTTTGGTCAGTATCAGTCCCCACAGGGAAGAGAACATGTACAGCAGCGAGGAGGTACCCCAGCTTTCAGCCTTTTCTCAAAGTGGGACATCTACATCAAAGAGGGGAATCTACATCCCTAGGTCTGCAGTACCCAGGAACATAATCACACTCAACTCCTCGGAGGAGCCTCAAGCTGCTATCTGTCCTCTTAAGGTGAGTAGCCTATCCTGATTAGACCTGACCTGTCTTGGTTCCTTTGGAGCCCTATCTGCCTACTCATACCAGGGCTTACACAAATGGACCATGAGCACATGGCTGCCCAGGACTTGGTTAAACACCAAGGGGCATAGCTTTTAGCAAGATAAGTAAACTGGTCCCCCTCCTCCTTGTGTTCATGTTAGCACATTTGCTCTTGTGTTCATAAATCATGTGGCTTTCCTTCATGTAGATCAGGGCTGTCCAACTGGCGGCCTGCGACACCCCTTTATGTGGCCCTCCACATCAAAGTCTGCCTGCTGTGTCTGCTTACCATATGTAAAATTTAAAAGGTATCACTACAAAGATTAACAGGCCCCTGCATTGTTTAAAACTCAAATTCACACTGTGATCCCCCTGCATTGTGACACCACTATTGTTTATATCCTAAAACCCTCTACTGTTCACACCTGAGACCCAGACTGAAACTGCCCACATTGTTCACACCTTATACAAAATGCTAATGGGGCACCAGCACTGTGTCACTGTATGTAGTACATATTAGACTGGTCCTGATTTTCCTGTCTCCTGCTCTTTTTTCACATATGAGTGGCATCCCTGCTGGTGCCGGGCCAAGGTAGTTCGGCACCCTAGGCAAGAGCTTCAATCAGTGCCCCCCTGTCCTGCATTACCATTTCCCTCCTTACCATGATGGTTTTTAAAAATATTACTGCCTCCTGTCCCTGTACCAGCAAGCCCAGCAGCCCTCCGTACCTATACCAGCAAGCTCAGCAGCCATGCACCATACAGCCCTCCAGCATCCATGATATTGCCCCCAATCTTTACCTGTGCCAGCAGCAGCCAAAAATAAATCTGATCACATCATAATGCCCCCAAGTGTTTATGTACCTGTGCCAGCGCCCAGCCCAGCAGCAACAGCAAACATATGGCCCCGGCCCAAATCAGTACCTGGCTGTGCCAGCAGGAAGCTTCACACTGTATAGTAATAGAAAGAATGTCTTCAGTTCAGTGCAACTGTGCAGGACTGAGAGCAGCAAGAGCCACACCAAGCAGGCCGCCAGTTCTCTGCCTCTCTCTGTCACGCAACGGCATCAGTGACGTCATTGACGTGTATACGCATGTCACGCTGCACTGCCGCACCGCACAGAAGGAGCTATTACTTGCTGGCAAGATGGAGAAGGTAAAGGAGGGGGATTCCACCCGATTGAGTGACCATGATTACTGAAACAAATTATTAAATAAAAAAAAGTGTGCCCCTCAATGATGGCATCCTAGACAGCCGCTTACTCTGCCTACCCCTAGTTCCGGCTGCAGTGAGCACCGACCATCTGTTTTTTGGTGTGCTATTAATGCGGATATGGTCTTGCGGTACCATGGGTGTGGTTTAAAGTGGGTGTGGTCTAAAACAGGGAGTGGCTAACACTGGCTTCCATTATAGGCCCTCCACCACGTAGACCAGAAAAATTCCAGCCCTCTGTCCATATAAATTGGACAGCACTGATGTAGATTATAAGAAACTACCCAGTTTATATGTACAGGTATGTGATATATTATCCACATGACTACAAAATGTGGCAGTCGTGTCCCATATGTTTAAACAAACAATAGATCCTTGTTTTGATGGCAAAATATCCATTATGAGTTTTCTTAGCAGTCTCAAGACATGGCGCCTCTCATCGTGGTAACATCTCATCTCTAGAAAACCCCATGTCCCAAGCAATAACTGTAACTTGTAAATCATCCCACTCATTTTCTAATGACAGTTTAATACAATCTGTAGATGTGCAGTGGTTCTTTCAGTGTAATTCCAGTTCTATTCATATCCCAGCTCAAGATGTATTTCAAAAGCCACAAAGCAAGGAAAGGCCAGACCACTGAGCAATCATTCATCATTTCAATTAATTGAATGAATCTGGTATGTGGGTAGGCAAAGGGAGCAAGCAGGATGAAGCTGAAGCACTGCACTGATTGGCAATATTAGATCTTGCAGGAAACACAACTAGTGATGGGCGAATTTGCGCCGTTTCGCTTCGCCGAAAAATTCGCGAATTTCGCGCGAATTTCGCGAAACGGCGAAAAATTCGCGAAACGGCGCCGGCGTCTCGTTTTTGACGCCGGCGCCCGTTTTTGACGCCGGCGCCCGTTTTTGTCGCCGGCGCCCGTTTTCCCGACGCCGGCGCCCGTTTTTGGCGCCGGCGACTTTTTTCGAAAAAAAATTTTTTTGACGCCGGCGAATTTTTACCGCGAATTTTCGCGGGCGTTTCGCGAATTTATTCGCTCGACGCGAATCGCGCAAATTCGCCGCGAATTCGCGCATGGCGAATAAATTCGCCCATCACTAAACACAACGAGAAATTGGATATCATGGATTATAAAACTCAGCAGAACCTCCTTTCAAATTATAGAAATGAGCTATGGAGGAATTACTCAGTGAGTACTTGTTCAGTAATTGTCCTGGCGTTTCTAAGAAATAGGGATGTAGCGAACGTCGGAAAAAAAGTTCGCGAACATATTCGCGAACTTGCGCAAAAACGCGAGCGGTTCGCGAACGGTTCGCGAACCCCATAGACTTCAATGGGAAGGCGAACTTTAACATCTAGAAAAGACATTTCTGGCCAGAAAAATGATTTTAAAGTTGTTTAAAGGGTGCAACGACCTGGACAGTGGCATGCCAGAGGGGGATCAAGGGCAAAAATGTATCTGAAAATCTGCCTGTGTGTGCTTGGAAGAGATAGTGTAGGGGGAGAGCTGTTAGTGATTTCAGGGACAGATGATAGTAAGTTTGCTGGCTAGTAATCTGCTTGATACTGCTCTGTATTGGAGGGACAGAAGTCTGCAGGGATTTGAGGGACATTTTAGCTTAGGTAGCTTTGCTGGCTAGTAATCTACTGTTCTCTTTAAACAACTGCCATACGTTGACCTTGTAGGCATTGTTTGCCCAGTTTTTTTGGACGCAGCCACTGAAGCACAGTTGCCAGAAAAAAATATGCCATATAAATGCTGAAAATAGTCATTTTTCGCCATACGTTGACCTTGTAGACATTGTTTGCCCAGTTTTTTTTGGACGCAGCCACTGAAGCACAGTTGCCAGAAAAATTATGCCATATAATGCTGAAAATATAAATTTTTTTGGTTGCAGCCACTGAAGCACAGAGGCCAGAAAAATTATGCATATATAATGCAGAAAATATGCATTTTTTTGGTCGCAGCCACTGAAGCACAGTTGACAGAAAAATTATGCCATATAAATGCTGAAAATATAAACTTTTTGGTTGCAGCCACTGAAGCACAGAGGCCAGAAAAATTATGCCATATAAATGCAGAAAAACATGCATTTTTTTTGGTCGCAGCCACTGAAGCACAGTTGACAGAAAAATTATGCCATATAAATGCTGAAAATATAAATTTTTTTGGTTGCAGCCACTGAAGCACAGAGGCCAGAAAAAATTATGCCATATAAATGCAGAAAATATGCATTTTTTTGGTCGCAGCACTGAAGCACAGTTGCCAGAAAAAATATGCCATATAAATGCTGAAAATAGTCATTTTTTGCCATATACGTTGAGTCAACGTATGGCAAAAAATGACTATTTTCAGCATTTATATGGCATATTTTTTCTGGCCTCTGTGCTTCAGTGGCTGCGGCCAAAAAAACTGGGCAAACAATGCCTACAAGGTCAACGTCGTTGACCTTGTAGGCATTGTTTGCCCAGTTTTTTTGGCCGCAGCCACTGAAGCACAGAGGCCAGAAAAAATATGCCATATAAATGCTGAAAATAGTCATTTTTTTGGTCGCAGCCACTGAAGCACAGTTGCCAGAAAAATTATGCCATATAAATGCTGAAAATATAAATTTTTTTGGTTGCAGCCACTGAAGCACAGAGGCCAGAAAAATTATGCCATATAAATGCAGAAAATATGCATTTTTTTGGTTGCAGCCACTGAAGCACAGAGGCCAGAAAAATTATGCCATATAAATGCAGAAAATATGCATTTTTTTGGATGCAGCCACTGAAGCACAGTTGCCAGAAAAAATATGCCATATAAATGCTGAAAATAGTCATTTTTTGCCATACGTTGACCTTGTAGACATTGTTTGCCCAGTTTTTTTGGTTGCAGCCACTGAAGCACAGAGGCCAGAAAAAATTAAACCAGTAGGGTTTGCACCCTAGTTTGTAACGGTGGCGGAGGGAGGAGGAGGACGCTAAAGGACAGCTGTGTGTGGAGTCATGAGGCTTGAAGAGAAGGACAGCTGCATAGAAGTCAGAACAAGTCTTCCGGCGTGCAGTAACCCTCCGAGATCCACCCCTCATTCATTTTAATAAAGGTCAGGTAATCGACACTTTTGTGACCTAGGCGAGTTCTCTTCTCAGTTACAATCCCTCCTGCTGCACTGAAGGTCCTTTCTGAGAGCACACTTGAGGCTGGGCAAGACAAGAGGTTCATGGCAAATTGTGACAGCTCTGGCCACAGATCAAGCCTGCGCACCCAGTAGTCCAGGGGTTCATCGCTCCTCAGAGTGTCGATATCTGCAGTTAATGCCAGGTAGTCCGCTACCTGCCGGTCGAGGCGTTCTTTGAGGGTGGATCCAGAAGGGTTGTGGCGCTGCCTTGGACAGAAAAACATTTGCATGTCTGACGTTACAGACTGGCCAAAGGGCTTTGTCCTTGCAGGTGTGCTCGTGGCAGGATTACTGGCACCTCTGCCCCTGGAATGTTGATGAGTTCCTGAAGTGACATCACCCTTAAAAGCATTGTACAACATGTTTTGCAGGCTGGTTTGTAAATGCCGCATCTTTTCGGACTTGTGGTATGTTGGTAACATTTCTGACACTTTATGCTTGTACCGAGGGTCTAGTAGCGTTGCGACCCAGTACAGGTCCTTCTCCTTAAGCCTCTTGATACGGGGGTCCTTCAACAGGCATGACAGCATGAAAGACCCCATTCTCACAAGGTTGGATGCAGAGCTATCCATCTCCGCTTCCTCATTATCAAGGACTGCATCATCCACGGTCTCCTCCCCCCAGCCACGTACAAGACCAGGGGTCCCCAAAAGGTCACCACTAGCCCCCTGGGAAGCCTGCTCCTGTTGGTCCTCCTCCTCCTCCTCCACAAAGCCACCTTCCTCCTCTGACTCCACTTCTGGCACCTCTCCCTGCGTTGCAGCAGGTGCCTGGGTTCGTTCTGGTGATTCCGACCAGAAATCGTGCGCTTCCAGCTCCTCGTCACGCTGGTCTACAGCCTCATCTGTCACTCGTCGCACGGCACGCTCCAGGAAGAAAGCGAAGGGTATTAGGTCGCTGATGGTGCCTTCGGTGCGACTGACCATATTTGTCACCTCTTCAAAAGGTCGCATGAGCCTGCAGGCATCGCGCATAAGCACCCAGTAACGGGGGAAAAAAATCCCCAGCTGTGCAGATCCAGTCCTACCACCCAGTTCAAAAAGGTACTCGTTGACGGCCCTTTGTTGTTGCAGCAGACGTTCCAACATAAGGAGCGTTGAATTCCAGCGAGTCTGGCTGTCAGAAATCAAACGCCTGACTGGCATGTTGTAGCGCTGCTGAATGTCAGCAAGGCGTGCCATGGCTGTGTAGGAACGTCTGAAATGGGCCGACACCTTTCTGGACTGGGTGAGAACGTCCTGGAATCCTGGGTACTTGGAGACAAAACGTTGGACTATTAAATTTAACACATGTGCCATGCAGGGCACATGTGTTAAATTGCCTAGTCTCAACGCTGCCAACAGATTGCTTCCATTGTCACACACCACTTTTCCGATCTGCAGTTGGTGTGGGGTCAGCCACCGATCGGCCTGTGACTGCAGAGATGACAGGAGTACAGATCCGGTATGGTTTTTGCTTTCCAGGCACGTCATCCCCAAGACAGCGTGACAACGGCGTACCTGGCACGTCGAATAGCCTAGGGGGAGCTGGGGGTGCACAGGTGTGGAGGAGGAGAAGGAGGACCCAGCAGCAGAGTAAGAAGAAGAAGAAGACGAGGTAGAGAGCGATGGAGGAGTAGAGGTGGTGGCAGAACCGCGTGCAATCCGTGGCGGTGACACCAACTCCACTGTTGTTGTTGAGCTACCCATTCCCTGCTTCCCAGCCATTACCAAGTTCACCCAGTGGGCAGTGTAGGTGACATACCTGCCCTGACCATGCTTGGAGGACCATGCGTCAGTAGTCATATGGACCTTTGGCCCAACACTAAGTGACAGAGATGCGGTAACTTGGCTCTGCACATGTTGGTACAGGTGTGGTATTCCCTTTTTAGAAAAAAAATTGCGGCTGGGTACCTTCCACTGCGGTGTCCCAATTGCTACAAATTTGCGGAAGGCCTCAGAGTCCACCAGCTGGTATGGTAAAAGCTGGCGGGCTAAGAGTGCAGACAAGCCAGCTGTCAGACGCCGGGCAAGGGGGTGACAGTCAGACATTGGCTTCTTACGCTCAAACATGGCCTTCACAGAAACTTGGCTGGTGGCAGATGACTGGGAATGGGAACAGGTGGTCAAGGTGGAAGGCGGAGTGGAGGGTGGTTCAGACGGGTCAAGGAGAGCAGAGGTAGAGCAGTAAGATGCTGGACCAGAAGGAGTGTGGCTTTTAGTTTGCCTGTTGCCTTTGAGGTGTTGCTCCCAAAGTGCTTTGTGCTTGCCGCTCATGTGCCTTCGCATAGAAGTTGTACCTATGTGGCTGTTGGGCTTACCAAGGCTCAGTTTCTGACTGCACTCATTGCAAATTACAATGCTTTTGTCAGAGGCACACACATTAAAAAAATCCCACACTGCTGACTTTTTGGAAGTGTGCGATCTGGCGGTAACAGTAGAAGTTGGCGGAGTTGGCGGTATTGGCGGCAATGGCGGGTGCGTTGGCCGGCTGAACACAGGTGCCGATACATGTTGTTGCCCTGCTGATCCCTGCGGGCTGTCCTCCCTGCTTCTTCTAAGTCTTATTCTCCTACTGCCTCTCTGACTCTCCGTCTCTCCATCTGAACTACCCTCCTCTTGCTCTCTTCTACTAGGCACCCACAAAACATCAATCTCCTCATCATCATTCTCCTCAGATGCATCAATTTCTTCTGACACATCACAGAAGGAAGCAGCAGCGGGGACCTCCTCCTCATCACTCATTATGTCCATCTCTATCGTGTTCTCTGCCAGAATTAAATCTGGTGTAAGGTCCTCATCTCCTTCATCTTCTTCTGGCAATAATGGTTGCGCATTACTCAGTTCAAGAAACTCATTGGAAAATAACTCCTCTGACCCCAGTGAAGAAGGGGCACCGGTGGTGGAGGAAGTGTTACGTGGGGTGGCCATAGCAGTGGAGGATGAGGAGGATGTTGTGGTAAAGTTAGAAACGGTAGAGGATGGGGTGTGCTGTGTAAGCCAGTCAACTACCTCTTCAGCATTTTGGGAGTTCAGGGTCATTGGCTTTTTAAAACTGGGCAATTTGCTAGGGCCACAGGATTGCATAGCAGCACGGCCCCTAGCACGGCCTCTGCGTGGCGGCCTGCCTTTGCCTGGCATTATTTTTAAAAAAACAACAACAACAACAAAAACTCAGTTGGTTTTTCTGGAAACGATAATACACACAGCTAGATGGCGGGTTGAAGAAAACACTGTGCAAATAATGCCTACAAAGTCAACGTATACACTACTACAGCGGTGGATACGGATTACGTAAAATATATGAATGCTGCTTGAAAAAAAGTAACTCAAGTGGTTTTTCTAGAGACGATAATATTATCAATATTTAGACAAAATGTGAACAAGCTCACACAGCTCGATGGCGGGTTGAAGAAAACACTGTGCAAATAATGCCTACAAGGCCAACGTATACACTACTACAGCGGTGGATACGGATTACGTAAAATATATGAATGCTGCTTGAAAAAAGTGACTCCGGTGTTTTTTCTGGAGACGGTAATATTATGGATATTTAGACAGAATGGGAACAAGGTCACACAGCTCGATGGCGGGTTGAAGAAAACAGTGTGCAAATAATGCCTACAAGGCTAACGTATACACTACTACAGCGGTGGATACGGATTACGTAAAATATATGAATGCTGCTTGAAAAAAGTGACTCCGGTGTTTTTTCTGGAGACGGTAATATTATGGATATTTAGACAGAATGGGAACAAGGTCACACAGCTCGATGGCGGGTTGAAGAAAACAGTGTGCAAATAATGCCTACAAGGCCAACGTATACACTACTACAGCGGTGGATACGGATTACGTAAAATATATGAATGCTGCTTGAAAAAAGTGACTCCGGTGTTTTTTCTGGAGACGGTAATATTATGGATATTTAGACAGAATGGGAACAAGGTCACACAGCTCGATGGCGGGTTGAAGAAAACAGTGTGCAAATAATGCCTACAAGGCCAACGTATACACTACTACAGCGGTGGATACGGATTACGTAAAATATATTATGGCTGCTTGAAAAAAGTGACTCCGGTGTTTTTTCTGGAGACGGTAATATTATGGATATTTAGACAGAATGTGAACAAGGTCACACAGCTCGATGGCGGGTTGAAGAAAACAGTGTGCAAATAATGCCTACAGGGCAAATAATGCCTAAAAGGTCAACTTATACACTACTACAGCGGTAGTAAAATAAAAAAAAGTAAAATAAAAAAAAAATGAATATTAAAAAAAAAAAATTAAAGTTGGTGCTGCTGAACTACTAGGAGCAGCAGATTAGCACACCAGTCCCACTCCCCAACACTGCTAGACTAATAGCACTGGGCTCTTATAGTAGTAGTAGTAGTAGTAGTAGTAAAACAACAAAAAAATAAATAAAAGCAGTCCTTACAAGGACTACTGTTATTGCAGCAGTCAGCAGATGAGATCAGAAGCAGGACAGCTGCCCACTGCAGCTACATACAGAGCACTGCAGTAGAAGGTAGATTACTAGCCAGCAAAGCTACCTAAGCTTAAATGTCCCTCAAACCCCTGCAGACTTCTGTCCCTCCAATAACAGAGCAGTATCAAAACGATTACTAGCCAGCAAACTTTCAACTGTCCCTGAAATCACTAACAGGCAGCAGCTCTCTCCCTACACTATCTCTTCAGCACACACAGGCAGAGTGAAAAAACGCTGCAGGGCTTCGGTTTTTATAGGGAAGGGGAGTGGTCCAGGGGAGAGCTTCCTGATTGGCTGCCATGTACCTGCTGGTCTGGGGTGAGAGGGCAAAAAAAAGCGCCAACAATGGCGAACCCAAAATGGCGAACGTCGCGCGACGTTCGCGAACTTCCGGCGAGCGCGAACACCCGATGTTCGCGCGAACAAGTTCGCCGGCGAACAGTTCGCGACATCTCTACTAAGAAATGTATAGCTGCATTTGAAACTGCAACGTATATGCAAATATTTCATATAACAAGAAAGAAACAATCCGCCATGTGTAATATTAAATCTAATTAAATGCAATTCATGGTAAATTGCATGTCGGTACCTCCTACCTCTGTGCAGAGCTGTGTAGTAGGACTGAAAGTGACACAGCCAAACAGGGAGGCCCCAACTCTCTGCATCTCTATACATGGAAAGAATGGACTTTTATACAGTGGGGTGATACAGAAAGTTGTGAAAGTGGAGTACACTGTACAGGTGCTTAAGATATGTGTGCCTTTATTTCTCCAGAAGGGTTCTGGCCCACCTTAGATGTATATTTAAATCAGCTTGTAATAAATGACAATAATGTGCCTAGGATTACAACAAGCCTGCAGTTACTGTCTTGTCATTGCGGGAACATAATACAGAGGCTACTGACATAATTATGTCTTGCTAATGCAGAAATCCACCATAGTTACAGAAATGCATAGTCTAAAATATCGTTCAGAGAAGGATAGCTAATTTATTCATTGCACTCACAAGCCTCTAGGTCCAGAGAAGCTTATGCCACCATGTGATTCAATAGGAACATAAATGCTAAATATCATAGTTGATAATATCGTATCAACTTTACTATTGCTGTGTTTTTATAGTCACCATCAATCCAACTCAATGTTACCAATGAAAGTAATAATTTTACCAACTGCCCACAATAAAAATGCTAATGCACCCAAAAATTATTTTTGTGCATAAGAAAAAAGATATTCTAATTAAAAATAGCCAATGGGTTTAAAGTTATTTGAATATAGTTCTGTCCGGTGGTTGCCTTCTACCAATAAATCAAGAAATGCAAATCAACAGAATGAGCAGAAATTTAGGTTTTTAAGATTACCACAGACTATTTGATAATTTTTTCCTGTCTCTGTTCCTACCACTGTTCCTTAATCTGCTGGTACTGCAATGATCACCTTAAAGGAGAAGGAAAGGCTAAAATTAAGTAAGCTTTATTAGAAAGGTCTATATAAATACACCAGTAAACCCTCAAAGTAATTGCTGCTATGAGTCCTCTGTCAAAAAAAAACACTACATTTCATTCCTTCTATTGTATACACATGGGTTTCTGTATCAGACTTCCTGTTTTTAGAATAAACCTCCAGGGCTAGGGCTTGAGCATGCTCAGTTTGCTCCTCTCCCCCTCCTCCCCTCCCTGCTGTAATCTGAGCCCAGAGCTATGAGTGAGCTGGGAGAGACTCAGGCAGGAAGTGATGTCACACCAAGCAAATATGGCAGCTGCTATCCTAAACAAACAGAGAGGGCTTCTAGAGCTGTATGGTAAAGCATTCTGCAGGATAAATATAGTGTTGTAGCTTGCACTATTGTGGCTATCCTATTGACAATAAACTGCTTTGGTAGCTTTCCTTCTCCTTTATATGATCTGGTAGCTCAACAACACTATCACTGTCCACCAGTTTGTTATCCCATCATAGTTCTACTGAACTATGATACGATTTTCTCCTGTGATATGCAACATCCATACTATGTTCAGTGATAGTTTCTCTCAACACTCTCAACAAATACATAATAGTCTATTTTAGAGCAAGTTTAGCACATCATTAAAAATCTGTGCTACTTCTAATGCAAGTTAATGGCCTACACTCGCTTCTAACTTGATTTTCTAAAAGTTTTGTTACATTTACATGTCACATGATCTGGTAAGCATATTATAGCAAATGCAAATTCTCTTAACTCTCTTTGGTCAGAACTCTGGTTACTCTATAATCCTTTAGCTAGAAGAATTGTCACTGCCCTGCAATCTACCACCACAGAACATTTCTACATGATCTTTTTGCCCTGCAGAATTCTTAATGATCTGTGATCCATCACCCCAGCAAAATGCTAATTGCTCTGTGATCTTTTCGCCCAGTAGAATTTTCACTGCTCTGCGATATGTCATTCTAGCAGCATTCTAACTACTCTGAAATGTGTTAGCACAGCTGAATTCTCAGAGCTCAACCCAGCAGTATTTTAACTGATCTGTATTCTGTTACCTAAGTCAATTCTCTCTCTGGCTCAGTAATCTGTGAAGTCGGAGACAAAGTTTGTCTTTCAGTAGTATAATGTTCCAAGCACATGGCCAAAGCTATACTGGAGTGGCTCAAGACCAATAACATGAAAGACCTTCAATAACAAAGCTCCTGCCAAAGGAGTAAGAGTAGCACTTGCCACAAAATACTCCAAACTAAAAAACAATGGAATGTTTTTGGAGATATTTCTGTGGATACCATTCTTTTATCTACCTTACATGGTTTACTTTAAAATCATTAGACTAAAGCAGAATATTAAAAATAATGAGGTGCATACTGATATACTGATGAAGAGATGTGGTACAAATACTAAACGGGGGTTGTAAATATGTATAAATGTATACATTCTTTGCTATATTATTGTTTCCTAACACAAAACTCATTTTGTCATTCAAGCATTTACATTCTCTTCTTTTCAATAAAAATTAATGCAATTTAAGCTAGAACACTTTTGTGAGGGTCTAAATACTTGCAATTTGACAAGGACTGGGTAGTGTGTTCTTAAATGTCTTAATAAATACTACAGGAACAAACAAAATATAAAGCACAATACATAGTAATTGAACATACATTTCACATTTATACCTAACAAGGTGACTATGCAGGACAAGCTTTCCAATATTTTATCAATGGTAGTTGGATTTATGTTTTTGTTATATTTGCTTTTTTATGCAGGTCTGGGTTTTCTTCAAAGTATTCAAACAAGAAGTCATAAAATGGACTGGCTAACCTTAGGTTGTAAGAACTACTTGTGTAGGGACTGATGTAAATGATGTATAATCTCTGTAAAGTGCTGTGTATATAAAACAGATAATAAAGCAATTATGATATATAGATAATTAACTGAATTATTGAAGTATTAACCTCCAGTATTAGTGACGTTTTGGAGGTTCTCAATGATGAGGCTGCAGGCCGTGAGCTTTTATACAGGTTACGTAACTCAGAGGTGACTTCAAATATCTTTATAAATCGTGGGTGTGGATCTTGGGGGTTGGCAGTGTATATGGGTGACATGGGACCCTGGGTGTGAGTGGCCCGAGATATCCATATTTTAACTGATACCTCCCTTCCTTTTACTTTACTTCCCTCTGTCCACCTTCACTTTATGTAAACCCTCACATTCCCATGCACTTCCTTCCTCTCTCCACCTCGTATCTTTGGCTATATTCCCTTCCAACCCATCCTCTGCTCTTCCTGGTCTCTGATCCTGTCCACTTCATTCCCCTTATCTTCCCTGTGTCTATTGTATCAATCATCACCTGTTACATATCCCACCTTTGTCATTCCTGGCTGTTCAGTGATCTCTCTGAACAGCAAACAGCAAGAGAGTTGGAAGGCAGACAATGCGCAGCATTCAGGCAAATGGAATGGGTAGGGGAAACAGCAGATTGTCTTGGTGTGGCAGTCAGTGGGTAGATGGTGGGGAAGTCACTGGGTGGTGTTGCAGTTAGTGGGCAGGAAGAGAGAAGTCAGGTGGTGTAAAAGTGGGGTACTGATGCAGCAGTCAGTGGGTAGAAGGTGATGGAGTCAACAAGTGGTGCGACAGTAAGAAATGCATTCTGCTATGCCTCTTTACAAACGTTGTCTTCTGAAGTGGCAATACAGTATGGTCATTACCAAACTATAGATCAGTGATCCCCAACCAGTAGCTTGTGAGCAACATATTGCTCCCCAAACCATTGGATGTTGCTCCCAGTGGCCTCAAAGCAGGAGATTATTTCTGAATTCCAAACTTGGAGGCAAGTTTTGGTTCTATAAAAACCAGGTGCACTGCCAAAGAGAACCTCAGTGTAGGTTGGCAATCCACATAGGGGCTACCAAATGACCAATCACAGAACTTATTTGGCACCCCAAGAACATTTTTCATGCTAGTGTTGCTCCTTTTACTTCTGAATGTTGCTCACAGGTTCAAAAGGTTGGGGAGCCCTGCTATAGATGATATAGTAATCAAGAACAGTAACAAAAATTAATTTATGTAGAATTTTCTATCTGTAGAAATAAGTCAAATCAGCTGAACTTACTGTGTTTTTTATCCCTTGAAGACGTTTCACCAGTCATCCAACTGGCTTTCTCAATTCAGAATTGAGAAAGCCAGTTGGATGACTGGTGAAACATCTTCAAGGAAAAAAAAAACACAGTAAGTCCAGTTGATTTGACTTATTTCTACAGACATAACATGACCTGGATGAATGAGAATCTTCACAAACATGTAGAATTTTCATATTCTATAGAAACTGTATATCTTTTGAAAACTCACAGCAACCTGGGGTCTGTTGTCCCAAACAGTTCCTTTGTACTGGGCTCACTGCCAATGAATACATTCTAGGGTGTAAGCAGGGTTAAACAAGAGAATGAAACGTCCACACTTACAGGTAACAGTAGAAGGAGAAATGACTGAACAGATGGTGATCATTTGCTCTCTGAATTTTATTACATGATTATCTAAATAGTCACAGTGAATTATATCAAATAAAATACTGTAAACTTGCCGCATCTTATAGAAGAGCAGCCATCGTCGCCTCCATATATTAGCTGCTTCAAAGATATTCACATCCAATGCAAACATTTTACTGTAAAATGGCATTTATTCGATTATTGCAATTTATTATTCTTTTTTTTCCTCCAGACTAACACTGAATTCATATTTCGTAAATTGACTTTAAGAAAACATAAGCGCAATGCCATAAATATGACACACAGACATGAAATCCTGTCTCTGCGTAGGTGAAGCTGCCAATGTTAAATGCTTTAATCTTAATAGAGAGAGCTATTTTATCTTGTTAGACATCACTGTACAATACTCTCTCCCAAGCTTCAAATGACAGGCTGTGACACAGGTTGGATTACATGACAATTGTTTCTTTCAGCCTAGGTGACAATTGCTTGTAAAATACATTATCAAAGCTAAGAGGGACTCTCTTTCTTTCTGATTTAGCGCAATGAATTATTTCTATCTGATCTCAGAATTTTTATCGAGTAAATGGTTGCTGGAAAAACATGTATATATTCTAATGGCAATGAAGCCAATGTCGAAAGTGTCTCGGTTTTCTTAATGAGACACATGGAGGGTTATTTACTAAAACCTGAACTTATCTCACTATTTAAATATAAAAAAAAACACGACCAAACTCCCATACCTGATGTTGCCTTATTTATTATTAAAAAAAAGCTTGATTTAATCAGTTCAGGTAAAAACTTGATAAAATCAAGTTCCTAAAAAAGCCTAAAAAGTCAGAATTGGCTGGATTTTCAGGCTAATTCCAGCGCAGACCACAGAAACTTTAAAATACAGTAGGATAGGGACCTCTGCCATTTACTTATACACAGCCTCAGCAGGTCTGAGATGGTCCATTTTCAGATTATGGCTTTTTGCTGCATTGGGCTTTAATAAATCTAAAAAAAATTTGAGTTTCAAAAAAAAAAAAAAATTCAAGTTTTGCCCCCCCCAAAAAAAACTAGTTTAGTAAATAACCCCCATGGTGTAAAAAAACAAGGATGTGCCAGTTTTAAAATAGAAGGAATGTGCTTTAAAAATTAGTGTTTTGGGTTAATTTATTGAAAATTTCAGCAAAAAACCTAACCAGTCCTGCCCATGTGCTCCACTTCCTGCTGCCAGGAAGCAGCTAGGCTGACCTGATAGGGAACTGAAGCCTGTCTTTGCTTGTGTGAGTGCAGGGCTGTGATTGGCTTTCCACCACCCACTGTGCTTCTAACAGGACTATTAGGATACACCCACCCCTCATTTGAAACACAGACAGGGAATAGCAGATCTATAGGGAGCTCCAACAATGGGAGCATTTTTAAAGACATTATTCATTTTTAGCCAACCGTACAACCAGAACCATATATTATTCATTATTGCCTACAATATTGGAGGTTTGTTTTAGTTTATCTATATTTCTCATTTAAAGCCATATTGTCATAATTTAATTGTAAGGGTGCTTCCTGCAAAAAAATAGAATCTGTATAAAGTAGGGCTGTCCAACTGGAGACCCTTGGAGATCTGAGGCATTTATGGCCCCTCCCACCTGTAGGCTCCATAGACTGCCACATATGACCTCATTGTTTTAATATAAAGGGCCTTCTAACATGAAGAATGGCAGTTTACTGGCCCTTCTACATTGAATCAGTTGGATAATGCTGCTATAGTTATAGTACATACTGTAGGTTACCAGACTGTGGAGCATGTCCCCCATAGAAGATGAAGGGGTGGGGTAATTACAGTGATTTGTTTTCTAAATACTCCAGAGACTACTGCAGGATGTCTGTTACAGCATGTTGCACTTTGCACTGTTGTCACAATAGAATTTTAACATTAGCATAATTGAGTGGATGCTTATTTATTGACTAAATCCAGTATATGTGAACATATTGAACCTTGAACATTTGTCACACAAGAAGGATCACTAATGATGAGCATTAGTCTTGTGAGTACTGCTGATGTATTGACCACATGTATAGTAAGGGAACACACTTCACTTTACACATTTGTCACAAAAGCAATATCACTGCCTTGATGTATAACCACATGTGTTATATGGAAACAGTCAGACTACCACCTATGTCTTTTATTGATATTAATACTCATTTAGGATGTTGTCAATGTAAATCAGTTAGTAATCGCTTGCTTAACTCTAACATGCATATTAGGTCTGATGTTATTATAAGATCTAAGCATATTGATTTAATCACAGAATGATGTTGAACATTATAGAACCAGCAGGTTAATGCACTTTTTTTATATATAAACCACTAGTAGTATGTTTGTATGTTGTATATCTGAAATCGTACTAAAGAGGACCTGACCACATGATGAAACACAAATGATTGCCTAAACCTCTGCCTTCGGTGATCCAGGAATAGAATGGTTCCTCTCACTGCAGAAATATATAGTGAGGGCTCAAAGCAGGGACTATGCTGTAATTCCTTTCCTGCTTGAGGCATGAGCTGACTTTATGAACAATGTTTAGTCTGTGAGCCGTAGCTATATGTCTTTTGGATCGGTGTGGATATGGATTAGTCATATATCACCATCATCTGCTTTTTAATCTCCATAGCTGTTATCTATATTAGAGATATTTTGGTATTGATCATTACTTTTTTCCCCATGTAGAGACATCAGTCATGTGGATTTATCGGACATTTTAAAATCTAGGCTAACCCAGGTGGGATTAAAGTGTGTTCAAGATCATTATTAAGAGGCAAGTGAGCTCTATATGAACCACATTCCTGGTCTGTGAATTACACTGTACAGTGATTATTTAATTATACTGCAAGCATAACGGGCCCAAGGGTGGAAATTATGAGCTTCTAGTTCATGTGGTGAATACAGTATTTCTAGAGTTAATTACCAATAGTAATGGGCAAATTTGTCCCGTTTCGCTTCGCCACGAAATTCACAAAACTAACGGAAAATTCACAAAACAGCGATTTTAACGCCAGTGACAATTCGCCGGCATCAAAATGGGCGCTGGCGTCAAAGAGTTGAATAAATTCGCCCATCACTAATCACCAACCAATGTGTTCTAGGAGTGTTCTTTTTTTTCTTTGAGAAAAGTTCTCTAAATTTTAGGGTTCTCACCAAACTTTGCTGGAAACCTTAAGGCAGATTTCGCTGTCAATTTAGTTCCTTCAGTCCGAGTCAACAGCGTATCTGCTCATCTATGTGGCACTCCGATGGGTCTACCCAACTGATATCTGGGCAAAAATCAGGCAGAAATTGATCAGACTAGATTAAAAATATAGTTGGGGTGATGACTGTATTGGCTCGTTGAAGTGGTCCTCACCCCAATGGCCTGTATCTCCATCATTGTGATTTGATCATGTCAGGAAGAGATAAGCTTGTTTAGCCAGTTTCACAGCATAACAGATTTAAAGATACATCAAAGTATGGTAGTAAAATTTTGTCTCCAGTAATAACATTGACAGTACATAAGAATTATTCCACCATTTTCCCCAAAGTGACCATCAGACTTGGATCCACCTTTCACTGTTATGAGCCCTCTAGACAGCAGCCATGTAGTTTAGAAAGGGCTAGCTAAATATTTTTTATTGAAACATTCCTTGGTTTTGTATTGCTAGCTCTCTATCGCTATATTTGCTTACTATTATTATTTATTCACAGATCATATAACACAACTACTTATGGTAGGAGCAAGTAGTCTTATTTAGACTGCATCATATATTGCCCTTGTGCATGAGTTGCCTTACACATGCCTCCTGTATACAGTATGTATCAATGAGTTTGCTATGCTTATGTATGCAGAGCAGGATGTTCTTGTTCAAAGGATGAAATGACGTAAATTTCTGTCAAAAAGTACAACACTATGGGGCTGATTTATAATGCCACACCTTTTTCGGATTAGGCTTTTTGATGCCAAAAATCTGAAAAAGTTGTGGACTAAAAAGTGCAATTTATTTGGAATTTATTATGCAACAATACTGTAACGATTCTGAATATGAAAACACTCCAGCTAAAACCTGTTGAAAACATGTATAAGTCAATGGCAGATGTCCCTTTTACAACAGGAGGATCTTTCTTTGATTTGTGGTTTTAGATGTGTAGGGACCTTGAGATTTGGGTTAAATTACGCAGGCAGTTCCCCTTTAGTATTTGGACACCTAAAGCTGGCCATAGACGCAAAGATCTGATCGTACGAATCGAGGATTCGTACGATTTACGAACCGTGTGTGGAGAGTCCCGACATTTTTCGTCCGGCGGAGATCGGTCGTTTGGTCGATCGGACAGGTTAGAAAATTTCTGTCAGCTGCCGATAATATCTCTGCGTGTATTGCCCATCGTACGATTTTCAGTGGGAGACTGTCACTAGCTTTGGTTGGACATAGATATCGTACGATTGCTGTCAGGGGCAGAACATTGCTGATCTGTTCTTTAACTAATCTGACTGGTAAGACTTTGATCTGAATGGTTAGTGGCGGTTTGGGAGATAGGAAAGTCCGATCGTACGATGATTCGTACGATCGGATCTTTGCATGTATGGCCAGCTTAAGGGTCCTTTAGTTAACTCAGGCAGCCATGTCCCTTGCTGGGTCCACATTAGTTCATGGCGTTTTTCCACTAGATGGCACTGTTTGTCAATATAAAGGGGTTTTGCACCATGTGGTCGGGGTCTGTCCTGGGACTTTGCCTCACTGTGAGGTACTACAGGTCCAGGTCTGCCAGGAAAGTTAGTTAAGTGTAAGATAGTGATAGTAATACAGTAATAGTTGCCCTAGGAGTGAAAGTCAGCACAGGGTAGCTAGTGAGCAGATGTGGCTCCAACGAGGAGAAATAGTGGGGTTAGGACCCTGTGGTATTTGAACCACTAGAGCAGGGACTACAGTGGGTGAGTTGAGGACCAGATAGGATACCAAGACCCCAGGCTGAATACAGTGGGTGAGGTGAGGACCAAGTCCGGTGCCAAGATACAAGACCCCAGGCTGAGAAACCCATGCCTTAGTGCTTCACCAGAGGGATAGTGCCTAGTGAGAGTGGTAACTATTCCCCAAGTCTATTGTTGCTGTAACTTTGATATATATTGAATATTAGCACGTCTGCTGTACCTTGTACCCCCCTGGAGGGAATATTTCTGTTTGAAGCTACTCTATGATTACTGTGAACATCAAAGTGCTTGTGAACTACAACCTTGCCACTGTTCTCTGTTAATAAACAAGTTATAGTTTACTGCAAAGAAAATGTCTGGCTGAATATCTGGCTGCATTGATCTACACCAGGTACCGGGAGTTTTGCAGGGAGTTGCACGGGTACACTGGGCGTCCAGGGCACGCTACAAGCAGTTTTAGCCTGGTCACACACAGCCTTAATACACAGCAAAAGCTACACCTACGTGTGCGCTACAGATGTATTAAAGTTTACACCACTGTTAAATTCTACTGTACAAAATGCACAGTCCATAAATGTGCCATTTCACACGGAGAACTAATTCTATACAAAATCCTTTCCTTATCGGCAGCCACTTCACATTAATGGGAGTCTTGTACCATACTATATCACTCACTTAATTGCAATGCAGAGCACCACAGGACACAGACACAATTCCCATTCAGCAGCCGATGGGATGGGAAATGTGATATCTGCTGTGCTTCCCGAGAGGATTATGATGGATTTATAAATTGCCATTTTCCTTAAAAAAATTATTGCAGAATCACAATAACATGGTTAAACAAAAGAAATGGAAATAGAGGTTGATAGTGATATTTATTGTTCTGCAAAACTAAATAACAAAAATGTACACTTTTTCAGGTCTGTTCTGAACTAATATTCCATAGAGACCAGAGGCACATGTCTACATTTGTGTAAAATATTCTACACCAAAAAAAAAATGGATGCTGAATACAAGTTGTGTAATGTTGATAATGCATCACTCATTGCAAAAACCTGATTAGCATATTCAGCATGTTTATAACGGTGTGTATTTTATTACTCTAGTCTAATATTTAAAGTGATGCCAATATTTAACACTAATCTAGACCTGGCATAACCCATTGAAGTCAAGTTGACAAATTTAGACAGTGTAGAAGTCATTAAAAGAAGTGTAAAATGTTGCTTAAAGGCATGCAATTTTTTTTAAGTCAGCACCTCTTTGTAATCCAGAATTTTACACTCTGCTACATAGGTGCATAAAATCATTGCACAACTTTATAAATACACATCCTTTTATTTATCACCTAATTTTTATTCTAATTTTTACAACAGATGTGTCTTTTCTTAAGATACATTTCCCATCTGATGGCTCTCTATACAAATCACATTTTTTAATGTGATGAGTCTAAACTAATAGTAACGTTGATCAGTGTATGTCATTTATGTCTAAAATTAGTATTGTTTCAAATTTAACAACTGCATGATATTATGATAAATATAAACAAAATCATAGCTTTGCCTTTTAAAGAATATTTCCTTTTGTCTTAGGAACTTGTATCAATACTACAGATTTATTAAGGGTCGAATTTCGAAGTTAAAAATACTTCGAAATTCGACCATCTGATTAAAATACTTCGAATTCGAATATCGAATTCAAACTTTTTTTCATCGAAGTAAAATCGAACGATCGAACGATTAAATCCTTTGAATCAATGGTTCCAACGATTTTATCCTACAATCGAACGATTTTTACTTCCACTTCAAAAACTCAGAAAAATGCTGTAGAATGTCCCCACAGGCTAACATAGCACTTCGGCAGGTTTAATTTGGCGAGGTATTGAAGTCGAATTTTTTTTAAAGAGACAGTACTTCGATTATCGAATGGTCGAATATTCAAACTATTTTTACATTGAATTGAAGTCGAAGTAAATTCAAAGTCGTAGTATCCAATTCGATGGATGAAGTATCCAAAAATGTCTTCGAATTTTTAATTTTTTTACTTCGAATGTTCCCTTGAATTCACTTCGACCCTTGATAAATCTGCCCCTAAGTATGGTGATTCTAAACCAGGCACTGGCACACTCAAATGCTGTTTGTGTTGAGTGTTGAAGCTTAGCAACACCTGGAGGGATGAAGGTTGTCCACTTGTGGGTTCCCAACCTTTTTTAACTTGAGAGCCACATCAAATGTAAAATGAGTTGAGGAGCCACACATGCATGGCAATTTTTTCCTGAGGGTTTACAAATTCTTTGATTTGCAAATTGATAGCCTATGATTAAAGAGGACCTTTCACCCAGAAAGAAAAATCTGTTTAATAAAAGTCCTTTTAAAATTAAACATGAAACCAAAATTATTTTTTTATTTAAACATCCATACCAGTACTAAACTTATTTAAAACTCTCTGCTGTCATATATTAACTGCCCCTTCCCTATGCCTTAGGCATAGAGGCGGAACAGGCAATAACATTCACTTCCATTCTGCACTTCCTAGATTTCACTGCACTTCCCACATTCCCCTTCTCCCTTCACCATCTAATTGTGTAGCCAGAACATCAGTATGACTAACATCATAAAATAGGATTTGGGATTGTTTCTTAGGGTGATACATGCACTTTAAGTACACCAGAAGGACACAACATTTGTAAGGCATTTTTGCAGATGCAATTTCAAGAAATAAATAAATATTTTTTAGCAGCAGCTCTTTGAGTTGATCCAGTTTTGTGCCGGCCCAATTCTATCTAATGGTTGATTATGGTATTCCCCTGTAGCAGGAAGTCTAGGGTATGAACATCCTGTGTGGTGAGTCTACAGAAAAATATCCAAATTGAGTTATCCATTTTTTGTTAAAAAACCAAAGCACCGTTAGGACAGTCTTCAGAAGGCTTTTTGGCAGTATTTTGTGTCTTTACTTGTCTGTAATGCCAAGGATTTAAAAATGAACAAATGAGTCCAGTGGAGGTATAATTATTATCCAGCCTCATATGCAAAATGACATTGGCAAGACAATGATATCTTCATGGTTTAGAAGCATTTTTATTATTGGTCACTTGTTCATTCACCTTAAAAATACTGTAGCATACATTTAAGGTATTTTGTAACTACTAAATAATTGGTACTACACTACATGTACATCAGCAAGTCCTATTTTTGACCTATACTCCAGGGCGTTACATTCTCTTCTTCTGAGCAGATAATGATGTAACATACATTGAAAAAGGAAAGGGAAGATAATGATGATTTGTGCTTGAGAAATAGCAGTACAGAATTGTGTCCCATGCCATTTTACAAGATAAAGGCAAACAACTGCAGTTTAGCATCACATGTAGCCTCTGGCTATTTTCAGTTTAAAAAGAAGTACCAATATCTTTCATCTGTGAAACCTAAAAACAGAATAGCAACTTTCAGGTGTATCAGTCACAGAAACAGCAAAAATATTGAACGTGTGAAACCAAAAAGCAAGAAGAGAAACAGAGCCTGAAAGTCAAAACTCATCAAAAGGGATAAACAGATACTTAATAAGAGAGGAACTGGCAATTTGTAGAAAAGTGTAATATATAAATATATAGGAAGGCAAAATCCTGCATAAGGCAAAGACCATCTGATTTTCTTGGCAAAGATTAAATAATATAGTCCGATAAGCCTTACACACAGTTTATTATTCATCTGAATTTATACATTGAAATGATACCTGTGATGTGGGTCTATGTTTAGCTAATTTACAGGGATTACAGGAGTTTGATGTTCTGCTGAACCAAATCCAAACCCAAAACTTGTGTAAGTTTAGTGCAGCATACAACTTAAAACAACACATTTTGATGATCCTCCTCCAATCAAATTAGAGGCCAGATGTAGTTTTGTACTAGAGCAAATAAGGGGTAAAACATTTGGTATTAGGCCAAATCCAAACAGTAAGGGGCCGATTCATGAAGCTCGAGTGAAGGATTCGAATGAAAAATATTCGAATTTCGAAGTATTTTTTTGGTACTTCGACCATCGAATTGGTTAAATTCGTTCGAATTCGAACGAAACGAACGAAAAATCGTTCGACTATTCGACCATTCGATAGTCGAAGTACTTCCCCTTTAAAAAAAACTTCGACCCTTTACTTCGGCAGGTAAAACCTACCGAAGTCAATGTTAGCCTATGGGGAAGGTCCCCATAGGCTTGCCTGTGATTTTTTGATCGAAGGATTTTCCTTCGATCGTTGGATTAAAATCCTTCGAATCGTTCGATTCGAAGGATTTAATCGTTCGATCGAATGAAAAATCCTTCGATCGATCGATCGCAGGATTAGCGCTAAATCCTTCGACTTCGATATTCGAAGTCGAAGGATTTCAATTCGAGGGTCGAATTTCGAAGTATTTTTAACTTCGAAATTCGACCCTTAATGAATCTGCCCCTAAGTATTCAGCTTTTTCTATGGTGCAATTCACTTTCTAAACTTCTACCTTTTATATACTGTAAACTTCAGCTGTCCCTAAAAATAATGAGCTTTCTATTTTTTCCTCCAGAAACAAAATTTGCATTTGGAGGAATGAAAATTCCCTCCGCCCAACACTAAATCATTTCAATAATGCAAGCTAGAAAAACAACTAATTCAGTCATTATATCGGGTACACAGAAATGTCCTCCTCTCTCTGACTGTATATGAAAGGAAAGTTTGACAAGCTGGATTCTAATTTAACATTCAGCACATTCCCGAATTAGGCCTTGGCAGAAAGGGGGGCTTGTAACTCAAAGTAATGCAATGCATTATGGACCCTAGAGAAGAAAAGATTATTTTTATTATTCTCTATTTATATAGCTTTACATCGATTTTTCATTCACATCACTCTCTGCCCCAGTAGGGCTTACAGTCCTATCATATTCACAAAACAGACTAAAGTCAGTTTGATAAGGGGGCTGTAGTTAATGGAGAATACAACCATTTTCAAAAAAAAAACCCTACCCCCACTACACGTAGACCACCCTCCCTCCCCCCCCAGCATAGCTGCCCCCGGGGAAATTCCCCTAACTTTACACTTACCCCTCAGTGCAGAGTCAGGCATCAGAGTTTCACTCAGCCATCTTCCGGGTCTTTGGTAAGTGAGAGACCAGCTGAGTGAGAGACCAGCAAAGTGGTGCATGCGCAGTTGGAGCAATTTGCTGGTTTGCAACTACTTTGCATGCGCCGAAATCGACAGATATTGCAGAAGCCCCAGAAGAATACACGAAGACCCGGAAGATGGCTGCGTGGAACTCTGATGCCTGACTCTGCGCCGAGGGGTAAGTATATAGTTAGAAAGAAGAATAAGGACCGCACCAGCTCACCGTTTTCCCCACGATTCAGGTGCTCAGTCTCACAGTGTCCCCACTGTGGAAGCAGCAAAGATACGAAGAAGCAGACGGCAGACGGCACTTCTGAAAATGGGGTTTATTGGAGTAACTGCTGATGACATGCTGGTGTCATCAGCAGTTACTCCAATAAACCCCATTTTCAGAAGTGCCGTCTGCCGTCTGCTTCTTCGTATCTTTGTAAGTATATAGTTAGGGGCATTTCCCCGGGGGGCAGCTATGCTGGGGGGAGGATGGAGGGGGGCTACGTGGGGTGGGGGGTAGGTTTTTTTTTTTTTAAAAAATGGTTGAATTCTCCTTTAAGGCCTGTATGTATGGAGTGACCTCAGAAGGAGCAATGCTTTCCACTGAGCCACCATGCCCAGTGAAGTGCTGGCACATGTACACAGTTTTACACAAGGATTGTTGATCATCACACTAGTCCATGTCCCAGTGCAGCTTAAAGGGGTGGTCCACCTTCAGGTTAATTTTCTGTATGTTATAGAATTACCTATTCTTAGCAAGTTTTCAATTGATCTTCATTTTTTTACCTTTCTGACTCTTTCCAGCTCTGGAAATGTGATCACTTTCATTAGAGTCATTTGAAAGGGGCAGTTCACCTTGAAAAGTACAGATGGTAATTGGTCAGTTAAAGTGTGAAAAAAGCAGCATTTGGTCATTCTTTTGCATGTTGAAAGCTGCCATCTAGTCTTGCCAAATTTCCACAGGTCTATGTGCTCTGTTTAGGAGGTTTTGCTCCTCCCACCCCTACCCATCTCCATACTTGCTCTAGGACAGGAGGTAAGGACACTGCTGAGCTGCTCCTGGTCTGCCCCTTGCATTAGTTGCAGAAGGCAATAATCATATAAATCATATAAATGCTATAATTGAAGGAAACTGACTGGGACAAAAATAACATGATGTTTTTATCATTTTCCTGATTTAACACCAAACATTAGCTGTGCAATAAATGAACTTTTATGTTGATTCTAACAGTGTGCCAAATACCTTGCTTGTAAATCATATACAGGAATGACAGGAGCTGGGCTCGCACACACACATACACACACAAAAAGCTAAAACTCCGGAAAGATATTTATTAAAGATATTACATTTTTAACCTTGACAAGTTTTATCACAATGAGTTAGAAGTATGTTATCTGTTTGTTAAATTCCTCTTACTTTGTCATAATAATGAACATCTAAGGACCTCCATTCCTTTAGGTAGGTATGTACTAATATGCTGACCATCTAATTATCACATTTATTGATAACTAGTGTTGAAACCTCATCTACTGGAAATATCCTGGGCAATATCGTAATAATTATTCTTAAGATTAATATTTTATAAACATACTTATTCATCTATGCCATAAAGTGGGATGATATCAAGCACAGGCATAACCTGTTACAAAAATTGTTTACATTCCCTCAGCAGAAACATGTTATTTGGAACCACACAATACCAAAGCCACTGACAAAGAAAATGTTATAAAACAACTAGCATATGCCACTTTGCATATTTTAAGAAATTATAATCTTGCACAGCATCTGCCAAGCCTCCAATTACTCAACTGTGTTCCAACGTGCTACAGGGAGTCATTAACTTGTAAAGCCCAGTGAGCACAATAATGAATTAATTCTAGAGTGGTTGGTAGACAGACAGAAAGAGTTCTTGATTAAATCTCTTCACAGCCCTTGAATCTTTCAGGACCCATGGAGATCCTTTATTGAACTTTTAGATCACTTGGTTTTAAAGAAATTGTTTGTGGCAGTTTTAGGCCGCAATTTCATCTTATTTATGGCCTTGATATCTTACAAAAAGTTTACTACAAGCCAATACACTACTCTATTTTCCCATTATTAAAATATGGCTAAAAAATGTGTATATTGTTCATTTAATTACATGCACTACTCTGTGTTCTGGTCAGGGATCTGGTCAGGGGCACTGGCATAATCCTAGCAAAAGACTGAATAACATCAGCAACACTTTTTGGAGTACCATTTCACTACTAACATGTACCTTGCTTTTTGGCTTATTGA
Organism: Xenopus laevis; assembly: GCF_017654675.1. Classification (NCBI taxonomy): domain Eukaryota; kingdom Metazoa; phylum Chordata; class Amphibia; order Anura; family Pipidae; genus Xenopus; species Xenopus laevis. The sequence continues at coordinate 107,096,818 of NC_054377.1, forward strand.
CTAAGTAGAAGATGTAAAAATGTTAATTATATAAAAACTCTAAAAAAAAAAAAAGCTGTAGTAGATATACTATGCCATAAAACAAGAGTCGATTAAAATGGGTTGTTCACCTTTGAGTTAACTTTTAGTATGATGTAGAGAGTGATATTCTGAGACAATTTGCAATCATGTTTTACTATTGTGGTTTATGAGGTATTTGGCTTTTTATTCAGCAGGTCTCCAGTTTTCAATTTTGGCAATCTGGCTGCTAGATTCCAAATTACCCTAGGAACCATGCAGTGATTGGCATAAGAGATTGGAATATGAATAGGAGAGAGCCTGAAAAGAAAGATGAGTAACAAAAAGTAACAATAACAATAAATGTGTTGCCTTACAGAGCATATGGTTTTTAGATGGGGTCAGTGACCCCATTTGAAAGCTGGAAAGAATTAGAAGAATAAGGCAAAAAAATAAAAAATGAAGACCAATTGAAAAGTAGCTTAGAATCCTATGACATGCTAAAAGTTAACTTAAAGATGAACCACCCCTTTAAAGGAACAGTGCAGTGTAAAAATAAAAACTGGGATAAAAAAAATAAAAAAATGTTTCTAATATAGTTAGTTAGCCCAAAATGTTATGTATAAAGGCTGGAGTGACTGGATGTCTAACATAACAACACAACTTCCTGCTTTTCAACTCTCTAACTCGGAGTTAGTCAGTGACGTTAAGGGGGGCCACATGGGACATAACTGTTCAGTGAGTTTGCAAATGATCCTTAGCATTCAGCTCAGATTCAAAAGCAACAGTTTACCGGTAAGGATCTTCTGCGCATGCGTCGAAAGTCACAAAGTTTCTGAAAAAAAGATCGAAAACGTTGTGACTTTCGGTGCATGCGCAGAAGATCCTTACCGGTAAATGCCTCGTACCGCACATGCGCCAAAAAACGCTGGTCAAAGCAGGAAGAAGAGCGCTCGGGAGAAGATGGCGCCCTTGAACTCTGCAGCAGAGGACCTGCACCGAGGTGTGAGTATCAAGTTAGGGGCATTTGCCTGGGGGGGGGGCAGGTAGGCCTGGGGGGTGGGTTGACTTCTCCTTTAAAGTAGAAATAAACCCTTAAAATGTATATGACTAGAAATGCCATAATTTATATACTGACCTTATTACACCAAAATAATTGTTCAGTTTGTCTATGGTAGTCATCATCCAGTTGTGCACAGGAGCTCCCCATTTTGGATTGTATTAGAAGTATGAGTGACATGCACATGCTCAGTGTGCTTTGAGCAGTTGTTGAGAAGCTTAGGGGTCATCACAAATCATCAAGCAGGAAAATAAGGTTTGCCTATCATATAGATGATGCTGGAAGGCTGATTATTAAACTCTCATGCGTATTGCACCAGATCTGTTGTGTACTAATAATCTGAATTATTTACTTATGCTTAATCCTTATATTGGGACATTTATATACAGTATATTGTGAGTGGACCCTAAACTCAGTAAGTGACAGCAGCACAGAGCATGTGCAGTGAATGAGCAGAAAAGAAGATGGGGAGCTACTGGGGCATCTTTAGAGGCACAGCTCTTTACTGCTAAAGGGCTATGGTTGCCTCAGGTTGGTAAAGAAGCCTAAAATATAATTTCTGCACTACTCCTTTAGTTATTCTTTAGTTCCCCTTTAACAAGTAAGTGCTGTATTTTAAGTACGGAAAAGGGGTTTCAATTCTCATGTCATTTGTTTGTGACCCACACATTAGTAAATACATTGAAATGTATATAAGGAGGAAAGATTAGCCATGCCTGAAAATGAGTGGATTAGAAGTAATGTTTTTATTACTGTAAATGTCAATAATAATTCTAACTATTATGACCGTCCTCCCCCCACACTTTATCTTTTCACAGTATGCCCAGCAAAGCTCCAAGTATTGGTTCTTGTATGCCAATAAATCACTGCACTGGGTTTTGGACAGGTAAGCAATAGGTACTAATCACAACTAAATGGGAGAGCTTACAATTTATTCTAAAGTGACATTTCAATAAAAAGCTTTGAACTGCCTTTTTGGAAACAAAGAGGTTAATTCTCATTTTTTTTCCATTTCTTCAGAGTCTGCAATAAAATCCTTCACAAGCCATTAATATTTCAATTTGTAAAGGCTTAGGATCAATACAACCTCCATTTGTTACTCAGTCAATCAGATATATAAAAGTATTTCTTTTTGTTACAGAGCAGACTTAAACGCTCGTTTGAACAGATTCTACAAACATGTCAGTGAGTTTCCCAAAGGATTTCATCTCTTCTCCATTTCAGTACTGTTTTGCCTAAAGGCTTTGTCCCTCCGAGTTTTTGGCCATTGGCAAGAAGAAAAAAAAGAATGAGAGAGAAAAAGAATGAGAGGAAACATTTTCTCTGTGGGTCCCTGGAAAAAATGACATCAATTATCCTATTTCTATTCATTTATCTTCTGTTAATATACATTTTTTTCCATAAAAGGCTACTCCATCTATTTGGAATATTCATGTACGTGCCAGGACTATTTATAAATCATTACAGTTGTTAAGAAAGTAACACGAGGACAATAATGATTCTCAAATCACAGGGTCACATGACAAGCAACCAATTCTATTTTATTTGCCCAAGGGATATTTCTTACATTTTCTGTGCATCCTGATTACAATGATATTCATCAGATTACAATACTAAAACATCACTGCCTGTAAATATATTACTTACCTGCTATATCTAAATGTAATTTTACATTTTTAATATGTAAATACTTGTTGTTTTCAATTTGAAGATATTATCAAAGGAGGAATGATGTAATAACATGTTGAAATATTTTTTAAGGTCATTAGGGATGTTGTGTGGTTTTAAAGGTCAATAAAGTAATACAGATGTAGTAGTCTTTATTTGTCATCTGGTTCTCACAGAACACACCATTTACTACAGTAAGATAAAGAATGTGAATCTGTATGCTAGAAGTCAAACAAATTAATTTTTCAAAAGTTCAGCGTTTGTAATGTATTATAGTATGTGATGTACTGTATGTACGTGACTGTGCAGTTTGTTGTGTGATTTTTAGAATAATGATGTGGGACACTATATGGTTTTAATGCACTCACAGGCTGATTTCCTAGATAATTTTGTCATCTTGCTCATGAAAAAATTATATTTTTCTCAATTGCTAGAAATTGTATTGAAAAAACGTGATTTTTTTATGTGTATCTGTAGACCAGTGTACAATAATGGCATACAAAGAGGAGTTCATTTAAAAGAAATTGTTTTAAAAGTGGATTTGAGTACTACTGCTTTTGTGATGTTTTCAACACCACTTTTTATGCCACAATTTTTTTTATAAATATGCCCCTAAGCCAATCAAATAGGTGCAGAGTTATCGACTGTGTTTTGAGGATGTTTAAAGTAATATATCTTTACACAGTGTGTTATCTGCTTTCCTACAAACATGATTCAAATAATTGGCAATGATAAGAAAATGTGCATCATACAGAAAATGTGCATTATCCAGATGAATAGAATCCCTAGGCATGTGTCATAAATAAGTGCCACATGTACCCACCAAATATCCATCTATTCAGTTTATAGTGCTAATTTACAGCCTAAAGCCCTTTCATTATTAACAATTGGTGCCCCCAGCTGTTATTGTTGGCAGGGGAAAGTTAACAATTGTAAAATAAATTCTAATTCTTATGAACAAACCATCCTACATATGCACTTTTTGTTTTCATTTTTCATTTTACTGAACATTTCTAAACCTTCAGTATGACATTCTCAGCTATCAGATCCTGCACAGCTCACCAACAATGGGTCATCGAGTACAGCTCAAGTGTCCCACAAACTTCATTTCTGAGCTGTAATTGATCATTTCATACTGAAGGGTACTCTTCTCGCTGCAATTAGACCATAAACATTGCTAGATTGTGCAGCCAATTGTATCATTATCACAGGCTAAATAAATACGAGTGCCAAACAGTTGTGCCAAATGTGCATTTCTGTTTGAAAGACATTGTAAGTCCTAACATTTTGAAATTAATAACCGTGTCATGCAAATTCACTGTAATATTGGTGTTACAAAGCTCTAATAATAACAAAAAAAACTGAACCAACTTAAAGAAGCCCCAGAAAGTACAGTATGTTTGGCTGGATTATTACCTGAGTCTGAGGCACAATAATGGGGATGTTGTCACATGGAAGAACTCTCAATTCTATTGCTTGTTCCAGTTTCTGTTTGCTTGTCCTTGATCCATATCTTGTATTCCAATCCTGATTCTATATACCTAGATCCTGTATTATTGCCCTTGTCCCTTGAGTGTGCATATCCTTGTCCAGGTTGCTTCAATCCTGTCCTGGCTCCTGGTATGTACCTGATATTTTGAGATGTCTGTGACTATATTATTTCTTATGCTTTTTGCCTGCTAACCTTCAGCCTCACGTTTAACTAAGTTTGTCACCCTTGCCTTATATTGTAAAGTTGAGGCTCCTAGGGCATCTCTAGGTTTAGGGAGCTGAACCCTGGCAACATCATATCACTGCTAACTGCAGCAATGGCCAATGTCCAAAATTTGAAAGCAAAGGACTGCAAAGGAGACTGAAAGGGCTGCAAGGTTCACTGGAGACAGTCTAATGATACTCACTTGTGTGGCTTCAGGTTGTCAGAAAAATTAGTTCAGTCCTACACTTTTTTGGCCTTACATTATCCTCAAATAGAAGCTTGCTTAAAAACAAATAAAAACTATGAGCTAATCTTTATTTTTCCTCTTTTCATCTTCCCTACAGCTTTTTCCTAGCCGAATCAAGGTAGTCTTTTTTTAAAAAAAAAAAATCAGCTACAGTTATTCTGGGACTGCGGTTAACAAACTCAGATTACTTTTAATTTTCATTTTGCACCCAGGAGCTTCTAGCTGAAGCACAATCAATGAGCTGTACACATCTCATTTATCAATTGTTCCCCTGCCTTGACTGGATAATAAACTCCAGTGAGTCATGGGCATGTCACCATTTTTTATTGATATTTTCCCCATTTGTGCAGAAAGTATTGAAGCTACTTGTCTGCTTTCTTTTGAAATAAGTCAGGAGAATGATAGTTGTTTTAACCCCCTACAAATCTTTTGTATCGAGAGCAGATGTCTTGTGACTTTTAGGTTTTGAGTTTCTCTTTTATGATCTGCGTCCCATACCTCTATTTGCTTTTTCATTTTGATTTTCTTTAGCCTTTCTTTCTTTAAAGTTGTTCACCTATAAGCTAATGTTCAGTATGTTATGTAATGGCCTATTGTTAGCAACTTTTCAACTGATCTTCATTTTTTATGGGATGACTTTGACATAGTTGGCCAGCTTAAATATATTGCAATATATGGACAAACAATCCCTGTTTTGTTTAAAGGGTAAGGCATTTTTCAGTAGCAGTATGCACAAAATGTCTCTGTCTTAAATATATTGATAATGGTTTGAGTGCAGAGGACCTCTTGTATTTGTCTATATGTATTTTGTGGTCACAGCCTCATTGCACCCCCGCCTAATGGTTTTAAAAAATAGTGGTGAGCACAACTTTCCCTTGTTTGTTATAGTTATACAGGAGCAGTGACCAGCTCCATGTTGTAGCTCCCACCCTTCCCAACTATAGTCAGGTGATCCCCCTGGTATCTAATAAAAGGGCAGCCAAGTATGGAGGTTTACTTTGAAAGCAGCAAGTAAGTTGCAGGTAAAACTTAGTCCCTTTGTAAAATGTATAATGAAGCAATAGAATTATTAATGAATCAGATAAAATCGAGCGTAGGACTGGCCAGATATGGGATGACTTTGACGTAGTTGGCCAGCTTAAATATATTGCAATATATGGACAAACAATCCCTGTTTTGTTTAAAGGGTAAGGCATTTTTTAGTAGCAGTATGCACAAAATGTCGCTGTCTTAAATATATTGATAATGGGTTGAGTACAGAGGACTCTTGTATTTGACTTCATTTTTTTTAGTTTCTGAATTATTTTGTTTCTTTCCAACTATCAAATAGGGGTCCCTGACCCCTGCAGCCAACTATCAAATAGCTGTCACTGATCCCTGCAGCCAAAAAAACCTATTGATCTTTGAGGCTACAGCGTTATTGTTATTGCTACTATTTATTGCTTATATTGTCTGCCCCCCTACTGTTCATATTCCATGCTTTCATTGAAGCTACTGTCTGGTTGCTTATGTAATTTGGACCCTAGAAACCAACTAGCTGCTTGTGCAAAAAAGGTCTAGACATGTAGAAAGCAGAATTCATAATAGCAGGAGAAAATCCCAGGAGTGTCACATTGTGGTCCCAGTGTCAGGCATCATCTACTCCTACTGTAGAGGCTATTGCTTAATTGCAGTTCTAAATTTAATTTGAATTTTATCTCTTGGCTTCTTTATGTGTTACCTTGACACACAGTTGACTAAGCAGTGGCAAAATGTTCCTGGCAACCTTTTTGATATGTTGGCACTTTTTTTTCCCTAAGATCATCCAACTCAGTCTACATTTGCATAACGAAACATCCAACATGACACTGGTATATAAAATATGTGTCAGATATTGCTGTGAGGAAGTCTATTTGGGTTTTGTTTGGAAGTCTATTTGTTATCAACTATATGCAGAAACCTCTTCTGTATTCCATTTTGCTTTTATGACTATTTTTTTTTCAATGTCTTATTTATTTTAATGAATCCCTGTATAAAATTGGCACGGTCCCCATCCTATTTTGCTCTAGCAGATTTATATGTTATTACATTAAATTCCCTTCTTTTGCACCTATTAGAGCCTGTATCAGCATGTTTCTGCAAATACCTGTTATTGCTAATGAAGAGATTTTACAGCAAGAGCAGAGAAATACATCAGAAGGTTAAAATGGAACTCATTTGTTAAATGTGGAAGGTTGGATGCACCATAGAAAGTCTAGACTAAGCTTTATTCACTGTATCAGCTACTGAATATCTTGAGTACTCTTGATCCCATTTTATACAAGACAAAGGAAAATCATGTATTCTATAACAGTGGTGATTAGATTAGAACAGCGGCATATTAAATGTTATGGAGAAGTAACATTCTGAATATTTTATAAACAATTAGCCAAGCCACTGTATAAAAAAATAACAATAATGTATTTCCTTAATTGTGTTTAGTGGAGGAGAATATTAATTATAGACAAAGTTTATATGCTCCCCTTCTCTTTCTCACTCTTCCTATATCCCTCACCACATATAAGTGACATTTTGAGGTTTGCCGTTCTTTGTATGACTTTTCTCTATACCAGCTGATACCAACCACCACAAAAAATGATATCAGGCCATGCTCCCCTCTAGTTCTGAGAGGATGATGACACACAGCTAGAATTAAAAGGAGAGCTTTGGGCAGAGATGCAGAGGATTATGGGACAAAGGTTAAGCCATGACAATACAGCAAATTTACAATTTTCAAGCAGAGAATTATTATTGAAGTAAGTGAAAAGCAAGGTTGTATTATTAAACTTTATTTTTATACCTCCATTAGATAAATATAAATGATAATATGGTTTCTTCTTCAGGCTAAAGCACCTACTGTATGACACTTATGATACATTTAGTTACAAATGCAAAATAAGAATTTAGCTCTATAGAAACAATTATTAGAAGAGAGGAATAATAGAATTTATCATATGGTAATATGCAACATGGTAATGTTTCAAATGGAACAATAGAAAGATGTTATTCTTACAGTAGTTCCAATTATTACGTTGCCTATTCAGAAGAAATATGTTTTCTTCCTAATAACCACAAACTGTACATGGGCTCCCAAATGGCTCACCCAGGATATGTTATTGATCCTAACTGGTTTTTAATGTACCATGAAGGCTGCTGAGAAGGCAGAACAGCTGGCATTGGGTTACACAATTCATGTCCCCCCCTGCATTAAAAAACTTGAGCACAGCGTGTATAATTTGTAATGTTTTTCCTAGATCCAGACCCTGAGAGCGTCTTCTACATAAGTTTATTGCAGTTAAATTGATATTATCTTCCTTTATTGTTTATCTTTAGCAAGACGTGGGGTTTTCTCTGCTACAAAACCAGTCTGAGCTTCTCCACTTTCAACTACAATCACCGAGGGAGTTTTAGTAAAATAAGTGCTTTAGAGCAGCTTACATTTCAGGACTGGGTAGACGGGATAATGCCAGATGCCTTTTTTGTCTGGCTATAAACAATGCCTGCAATTAGATATATACTATATATATATATATATATAATCCCATCATTTAGTGGACCAACGTTTCAATTCCACACAGGGATCTTCGTCAGGAGAAAAAGATCCCTATGGGGGATTGAAACATTGAGTCCAATAAAGGTTTTTTATTTTTGCATCAAGTCCCTGTGAGTGCCGCATCCTGCTTTATGGTCTATAGATCCTTTATGCTGGCACCTGGGTAAAAACCTACAGTGTGCACCTTGGATTTGGGAATATATATATATATAAAATATATATATAAAAAATGCCTTACCCTTTAAACAACACAGGGATTGTTTGTCCATATATTGCAATATATTTAAGCTGGCCAACTACGTCAAAGTCATCCCATATCTGGCCAGTCCTACGCTTAATTTTCATCTGATTCATTAAGAATTCAATTGCTTAATTATACATTTTACAAAGGGACTTAGTTTTGCCTGCAACTTACTAGCTGCTTTCAAAGTAAAACTCCCAAACTTGGCTGCCCTTTTATTAGACACCAGTGGGATCACCTGACTATAGCTGGGAAGGGTGGGAGCTACAACATGGAGCTGGTCACTGCTCCTGTATAACTATAACAAACAAGGGAAAGTTGTGCTCACCTCTATTTTTTAAAACCATTAGGCGGGGGTGCAATGAGGCTGTGACCACAAAATACATATAGACAAATACAAGATTCCTCTGCACTCAACCCATTATCAATATATTTAAGACAGCGACATTTTGTGCATACTGCTACTAAAAAATGCCTTACCCTTTAAACAACACAGGGATTGTTTATATATAGTGAATAAAGTACCCCCTCTTGTAAATTATAAGGATATTATTAGTTACCGAGGAGTTTCATGACCATATAAAAACACGAGGCCGTTTCCTCAGAGTTCCAGGTCATGGTGTCAAATTTTATTTCCCCAATATGTGCAAAATTAACAACCATTAAGAAGAAGATATTCTGCCTGACTGCCTGGTACATTTACCCAGGTATTGAAAAGGTATTAAACCACACATTTTATTCAGAAATAACCTTAGACGCTGATTGCAAAGTTTGAACTATATACACGCACAGGTAACATCAGACTTGTGATGTGAAGGTCTGTTATTGCAGTTTTTAGCGTGTTTATTGACAGTTTGCAGATAAGGTCTAAAATCTCACACATGCTTAATAAAGGTGGACAGTTTATATTTGACATTTTTGAAACACAAGAAAGATTAACCAGTGAAGAGCATTTACTATATTGATATATTGACATGAAGAACAAATATATGATCTCTGTCATATAATACAGTATATACATATTACAAGTCCACTTCTTAATAATGACATCTTTTAAATGCTGTCCTTCCAAGCTGATGCCTCTCTAACAAATAAGTATTAAATAAGCATGTGTAAAATATATCAAAACATTATCTTATATATAGTGATGGGCGAAATTCGCGAACGGCGAAAAATTCACGAAACTAAGCCGGCGTCTCGTTTTTCGCAGGCGTTTCGTGAATTTATATGCTGGCGGCGAATCCCGCAAATTCGCCGCAAATTCGCGCCTGGCGAATAAATTCGCCCATCACTACTTATATATACCTGTGCTTCATGTACAACGATCTTACATGGCACAAAGATATTTGAATGAATTTACCCACTTTGCTTTTAATGCAAGACAAATACCTACACACATTAATCTCAGATATTCTATCGCAAAAACCTAATTTAGTCATTTATAAACATTTTAAGTTATAAGGAACTGTATTGCTTTTAGAAGACATTAAGGGGTACATTTGCTATGGGTGGAATATCGAGGGTTAATTAACCCTCAAAATTCGACCATCGAAGTAAAATCCTTCGACTTCGAATATAGAAGTCGAAGGATTTACCGCATTTAGTTAGATCGTTAATCCATCGAGGACTTTAGGTGGCGAAGGTAGTCAAAATTTTTTTTAAAGAGACAGTACATTGACTATCGAATGGTCGAATAGTCGAACGATTTTTAGTTCGAATCATTTGTTTCAAAGTCGTAGTCGAAGGTCGAAGTAGCCAATTCGATGGTCGAAATAGCAAAAAAAATACTTTAGAAATTTGAAGTTTTTTTCATTCTAATCCTTCACTCAAGCTAAGTAAATGTGCACCACAATGTTCTCTTTTTCTTTCAGCATTATTCTTTATTAATGGCTTACGAAAACCATGTGCTTTGATATGAAGAGAGATTGGGGTTGTGTTTTAGTAAATAGAGTAGAACAAGTACCTTTAATAAAGGATGTCTTAAAATACTTTGTGCATGGCAAATCAGTGTGACTTTTGTTGTTTGCAACCCTACATTAAGATGCAATACAACCCCTGCCACCCACAAGGAACCAGTAATAAAAGGCACCTTCCACATGCTTCCCAACTAGCAGTAAAGCTATGAAAATCCAGAGAGGGTATCCTCAAATAACTTTTTATAAATAGCTGCAATTGCCTTTACATCTCTTTAGAAGGCCTGGTGCCTGCCTGCAATCACCCAATAATCATTATTCGACTGTTCAGTCCTGTGCTCCTTATCGGTTACTTGTAAAACACTTTAATACTTTATTCAGAAAATAGGAAGTGGAAAAGATGAGCCCACATGAAATAAAGATGAGAGCAAAGGAAAATAAGCCATTACAGCAATTATTTAGCAGTATAATCTGTTGTTACTGTGTCACAATAACATCTCGGAAGGCTTTAGGCAAGGCTTTGGTTTGGAACCCTCTTCTTCCTCCCAGACATCATAATGAACTCTACACTCAGACTCAGTAGGCCCCATACAGCTTCTGGGTCTCAGTGCTTATGTATTGACTGCTGTGTGGATAGTTGTACAGTTAGGTTTGTGTTTTCAGAACAGAAAAAGGTTCTCAAATGGTATGGGGTTGTGGAAGCTTGTAATTATTTGACATCTCCATGTCTGTTTCACAGTAAACCTCTTGCAGCTTCTATGCAAACTGTTTAGATTGAATTCTGCAGTTATGAGACTTGGCTTGTGCACAGCCAGGGCCACAGAATACAAATATTACCAAGATTTTGAAGTCCTGGCTGCCAAAATATGACCAGGATAGTAGCATTGCTGGTTTTTATGTGTTATTTTACCCATGTATCTTCATAAACAGCAATCCCCAAAATTAAGATTGAAATTTACCAGTTAATTCTGGCTGGTGGCCAGCAGATCCCAACAGCAGAATGTTGCCCAAAAACAGCCCATGAATAATTAGTGCATGAATATTTGTGTACAATTTCGGAGCTTGAGAAACAAAACAACGAAACTCTAGCATCTTTTTTTTTGCTCAATTAAAAAAAAAAACGCTCACTCAATTAAATGTTTCATCTGCATGTTGTAGCAAATTAACACTATAAGCACAATCTGAAAAAACATCTATTATCTTCTAGCAATCAAGAGAGAAATTTAATGATTTTGCCTTTTACTATACCTTTCATCAGATTCTTTTTTCCCCCTCCACTACTGAAAGAAACGGAAGCAAGTTGCTGAGAATCAATAATAACAAAAGTAGAAATACTTTGAAGTTAGAAACATGAACCAAAGCTTCAGAAACTAAATGGAAGAGAAAAAAAAATTCTCCATAATGCCAATGCTCCCGACAGTGAGGATTAATCCCGAATTTCTGAAAAGGCTTGAGGCATAATAACAAGGTTAGAAATCAAGCACTAAAGCTTAATAAATTAAAGGACAGTCTTAAACCTTGTGTTCACTTTCTGAGCTGCAAATAGCTTATTATTTCTTAATATTTTAACATTAGGTCATAACTTGCAAATTAACAAGCAATTGGTGGCTCAAAATACAAACCTTAAGCTATGTGTATAGATAATTATCTTAACAGTCATATGGCTGCATACACCTGATATAGGTTTAAATTGTGTAGGTGGACTATTCCTTTATCCACTGCCACCCCCCAAATACTCTCTAATTTTCGAGGCTTATCCTTTTTACCCCTGTCTGCAGGATTAATGTTATCAAACTATTTGAAATATTGGGGGCACTTCCAAAAAACACGCAAGTTACTCGGCCTACAAAGAATTTAAAACTGATTTCATTTGAATAAAAGACAATAAATACAGGCCTTCAGTTGGTTTCACAACATATAATTAGCTCAACCAGTTACGGAATTTATTTATCCATTCATAATGGAGTACCTGAGCCATGACTTTTTTGGCATACAGGATATGATGTCACTGACATAATGTTGAGGATGTAGCTTCATCTTATCAGCAGGTTGAACCTGGTGAGACAGACTCTGGCGAAAAGGGTAATGCATTGATAAGTCTGCACTGATAAGTTTGATTGTTTAACTGAGCAAAAATTCATCTGGTGAAACAGAGTAAAACGTATCTAGAGCTGAGCTTTTTTTGCTAGTGAATTTTCCGCTTCGCCTTTTAGTAAATTGGTAAATGTCCCTGCAAATTGTCACTTTGGCAAATTTTTGCTTAAAAAGCCCACCTCGCCCTTTAGTAAATCTGTCCCTAGCTGTAAAAGTAGAAACTATCTGTGAAGCTTAGTTCAACCCCATCAAATGTGCACTGGGTTTCATTTAGAAGAGTTGAACTTGATGGATTTGGTCTTTTTTCAACCCAGCTTAACTAATTAACTATGGAACCCCAACTTGTTGTTCAAACCTTGATAAGGCATCTCATGAATAATTCCCCACCTTAAAGGCACTTGAATCTCCAACAGGACTGCTGCACCCAAATCAATGACATAATGAAATATTAATCATTATTGACTTAACCTAACATAATTATAATCAACCCTAACCCTTACAAAAATATAAAGTATAGAAGTAAATCCTAAGTAATTGCAAATGTGGTGTAATAAGCTGAAATGCACAGACCCAATGGGCGATGGCTCACATATCATACTATAATGCAGTCAAATCAATATAGTCACACAATCTAATCTATCAAGGGCAAAACGTATGTCCCTTATTGAAGTCAGATTATTAAACCATACAGTATGTCTCTACTGTTTTGGTGGGACAGCCCAATTTCTCTCATATATGTTGATTTTAATAATGTTGGGCTCATCCACTACAGATAAATCTGGGTACCATGTCCTTATGGAGATTCAACTATCTTTAGGGTGCTATGTGTTTTAAAGTATTTTTAAGATACCTTAATTTACATCACAGAGTATACCTGGTTCATTTGACATAAAGACTATATAGCTCTTCATGGTTCTATGAGAAAGTTTACAGTATATATCTAGACTGCAGCATAATATGTTATGTTAATTGTGAATTGATCTGTTTACAGAAGTGACCTCTGCCCTCTAGAGCTTTATAGTGACTTAACACAATGCAGGTGGAGTGCAATGAGTTTATGCGCTGTCTTTTTTTTTTGGTTCAAGTGAGATTTATTGAGTAAAGAAAAAGACAGTTGTACAGACAATATCACCGTTCAGTAAACATAAAAAAGGGACAAGATCCAATACGCAGATTGGACGCAAACCGTCTGCAAGCACAGAGTTTTGATCGAGTATATAAATACATTTCTGACGTATGCAATGTACCTCAAGACAATGTACCAGGATAGTAAAGTTAAACACTGATCATCTGAGCATTGTAAACACACATCTTTATTGACAGTAGTGACATAGAGAAATGGCAATGCCGTGGACCACACTGTACCTAATAATTCGATCATAAGGCCGTTAGGTACTGAAAATTTTTTGCATTAACTAGTAGCGTAGGAGAAATGATATGTACCCTAATCTTGTATTAGCTAATTCCCACCGATGCCCCAGGCTGTTCAAACCTGCTCCAGAATCCATAGCTGCCAAATAGCGGTGTTAGCCTTAGTAGACCCCCGTCTCCTGGCAATCAGATCCTCCATTTTTTGTAAGACCTGAACCGACTTCAGCCACATCTGATAGGTAGGGGGATCTGTGGCCTTCCAGTGCTGGGCTATCAGTTTACGAGCTAAGAAAAGTAACTTGTGTACCATAGTGTGGGCTGGTTTCGTTAGAGGAGTCGGGGGGTCCATGCCTAGTAAGTACCATTTGGGATCTAACTGTATTTCAAACCCCAGCATCCCTGTGATACGGGTCTGTACCATTTCCCAAAAAGGCACAATTTCCGAGCAAGCCCAGAAAGTGTGCAAAAGTGTGCCCTCCGCCACACCACATCTCAGGCAGGCTGGTGAGATCCCTGGGTTGATTTTGTGTAGAACTGTTCTGGAATAATAGGCCCTATGCACAAAGTAAAGTTGCAATATCCTATATTTATAAATAGGGGAGATGCTAAGAGGGGTACGGAGCACCTGTTCCCATTGCTCATCAGTAAATGGTGAGAGATCAGCCTCCCACCGGTCTCTCACTTTCATGGAGGATTTTTGTATATTAATGGTCTGCAGGGCTCTATAAAAAGTAGAAATCTTGTGGCTAGGTTGTTCCTGTCTAAACGCCTCGGCCACAGGTGTATTCCGTAAATTAAAAATAGCCGATTTAAGTGCTTTTTTAATTGCCCATCTCATTTTGTGATATGTCAGCCACTGGGATGAGGGAATGGAAAACTGTTCCTTAAGAGTATCAAATGAAATTACTCCTTGTTCACCATATACCTGGTCTAGGCAGTAAACCCCAGCCTCGAACCAAACTCTCGGTATCACTAGTTTATCCAATGGTGTCAATTTGGCATTGTACCATAAGGTCGTAAACGGGTCTAGGCCCTTCTGGTTCGTTAGATGGTGAACCCTTGTGACAATGTCTCTTTGCAATCGTAAAAGAGGGTTGATTTTAGCAAGCCTAGCATTCTTCGGGTTGATAGCTGTTAGGGCATAGAAAGGAGGCAGGTCACTTTGCAGTATCTCCTGCCACAACTGATACACTGCTTCCCCTGGTCCAGCGAATTTCAAAGACCACATTTGTGAGAGTTGCGCTGCCACATAGTACTGGTGCATATCCGGCAGCGCCACACCTCCCTCATCCTTCGGTCTACAGAGTGAGGATAAGGACAGTCTACTACGGGAGGTACCCCAAATATACAGTCTAAAAGTAGCAGCCAAGTCAAGAAAGAAGCGGTTCTGTATTGTGAGGGGGGTATGCCATAGTACATACAATAGTTTAGGAGCAATAATCATTTTAATGGTCTGTATGCGGCCCATAGGGCCCAACGGCAAGTTCTTCCAAACTTGAAATTTACGCTGAACCCAGGGCAATAAGGGAGCTATGTTGAGATCAAAATAAGTGGAGACCGGCCGGGCCACCTTAACCCCTAGATACATGAATTGACTAACTTTCAGTAGCGGAATATCTGCCCCAATACCATCCCCCTCCTCTGGGTCTAAGGGAAATATAATTGACTTTGAGGGGTTAGTCTTTAGGCCTGAAACCTCTCCAAAAACCCTGGTTATGTCCAGAAGTGCATTGAGAGAGGCATGGGTGTCCCCCAAGTAAATTAGGGTATCATCTGCATACATCTGTATTTTCTCTACCCTGCCCTGTATCTGAAAGCCAGATATATGAGGATTCTGCCTGACAGCAAGGCCCAACGGCTCAATGGCCAAGGCAAACAATAACGGGGAGAGGGGACACCCCTGTCTCGTACCCCTGGACAAGGCAAAAGCTGGGGTCAACCTGGAATTAATTCGTAGGGCTGCTGTAGGGGTCACATACAATAACTGGACAAGCGAGATAAAGTAAGGCCCAATCCCAAAGGCAGATAACACCCTCCATAAATAACTCCATTCTACAGTATCGAATGCCTTGGCGATGTCCAAGGCTACTATTGCCCTCTGCCCCACGTTGGAATGTTCAATAGTGAGGTTAAGCATCAATCTTCTGATGTTATGGGCCGTTGTTTTCCCCGGGATAAATTATGCGCTGTCTTTACAATGTAAAAAAAAAATAGAAACTGCATAAATAGTTTGGATAGGTTGTGCAAAATAAAAAATGTTTCTAATATAGTTAGTTAGCCAAAAATGTAATGTATAAAGGCTGGAATGACTGGATGTGTAATATAATAGCCAGAACACTACTTCCTGCTTTGCAGCTCTCTTGGTTTCCACTGATTGGTTACCAGGCAGTAACCAATCAGTGACTTGAGGGGGGCCATATGGGCCATAACTGTTGCTTTTGAATCTGAGCTGAATGCAGTGGATCAATTGCAAACTGACTGAACAGTTATGTCCCATTTACCCCCCTCCCTCTTAAAGTCGCCCACTAACTCAGAGTTAGAGAGCTGCAAAGCAAGAAGTAGTGTTCTGGCTATTATGTTACACAGTCACTCCAGCCTTATACTGTACATTTTTGGCTAACTATATTAGAAACATTTTTTATTTTGAACAAGCTATCTATTTATACAGTTTTTTATTTTTACACTGAACTGTTCCTTTAAGTAAAGGCAGCCCACACCTTGAAAAACTGCCCATTCCCTGATTTAGAGTTCAGAGTGACTAGAGCTAAAGTTTCTGCAATGTAGTTGTAATGGAACCCCCAAATATGCATCTTGATCCACCAGAGCAAGTATTATTTTACCTTCATTTTGGATGCTGATAGATATCCCTCCTTGTAAATAGAAAGAAATCCAGACATACAAGTTTAAACATGTTATACGTGCTGTCGGGCTTTGCTCAATTATTCTGCTTGCTAAAATTGAACATTAAAGTGTCACAAAATGTGTTTTGAAGCCAAAATAAAGGTCACTGAAAGCTTGCTAAGACAGGCCTAAATGAATCGATATGTCATCTTGGTGAATAGGAGAAAAAAATATAGCTATGAAATCCTATCAATTTAAAATTATTTTTGCATTTCCTAAAAAATACACAGTGTATAGAACATGGGGTTGTTTATATTGCAGAGCACAGTATGAAAAGTGCAAAAAGGGCTATCTGGCATTTGTTTTATAATGGGCAGATTTATCAAGGATCGGATTTTGAGTTTTTTTGAACTCCTATAACTTTGAAATTCAAAGAAAAAAAGATCAACCGAAATTCATAAAAAAAAATGAAAGTTTATTTCTGTGGGTGAATAGGCTGTATTCGAATTGTTCAAATCGAAGTAAGATTGTATTCGATCTACTTTGATTCAAAGTTTTTCAAAAAACCCTTTGATTTTTCAGTCCACCAAATAACTCCAAATAGGTTCTAGGAGGTCCCCCATTTGCTACAACAGCAATTCGGCAGGTTTTAGATGGAGAATGGTTCGAAGTTGAAGTTTTCAAGAGACAGTACATGATAAAAGTGGACATAGCACCATTCTGGTGTATTCTGGTGATTTTGCCATGCTTACAAAATAAACCATTCCATTAAATTCTATGGAAGATATTTTTTTTATACTTATGGAGAAATGAAATAGTCCCAGAATAATTCCAGTTCTGTTTTTACAGGACTCTGCCTATGTTTGAAAAATAATGGGGCCTGGATTCTTCTGTTCTGCTAAGCTTCCTTTGTGTCTTGCTTTCAGAAATCAAGGCTCATGAATATTGTAATAAAGCCACTATTATTATTTCTATTTTGTGCATGAAACAAATGTGCATTATCAACTCATATGCTACAGTAGCTCATACCATACATAACTCTAGACAGTTGTAGACAATAGCTTTATCAAATCTAATATTTCACTCCTCTTAATTAAGTCCCTTAAGGTTTCCCTAATCAATGTTCTTAGGTTTCATTGGCATCCTATAAATAGAAATAAATAAGTAAATGTAAAAAACAATATACAGTACATATACAGAACCTATTCTGTTGGAACTTCCATTTGCACTTGGTTGATACACATACTGATTGCTTTGGCTAAAGACCATGCCGCAAAAGTTCCACTAAAAACTTTTCCATTAGCTTAAGAAAACTTTATGGCTCATTTACCAAGAAAAATGAGCACATTGCGCAGTGTGCAAAGTGCAGTTTACCCACAATGCAGTCTTTTCCACATAGTTCTAGACACTAGGTTGTATCTTAGATGTTCAGATGTTATCACTACAATTAAATATGCACCTATATTTTTATATGCATGTGCGCTGTGTTATTGATAAATGTCGCTAGGAAACTTACAAGAAGAAGTGGGATGGACTGAGCAGTGCCAAGTGTAAATATGTGCAAGTTCAAGGAGCACTTTTTTGTTACAATTACCTTTAATGAATTGGATTTTATTCCAGTGAATAACCGAGGCAATCTTGCATGACCACAACTGCACTTTGTGGTCATAAACAAGCCCTTTTGTATCTTCCAACAAATGTTCTTTTCTGAAAAATGGAATGTATCTAGCCTAAACAGATGACTATGATTTTAATTAATCTTATTCATGTTGTACATGATGTACTTTTTTAGCATATTTTAGCATCAGTCAAAATTTTATTTAAAAGGCACCATATTTTATTTTACGGAATGCTTGATTTCAGCTCTTCCCTCTGTTTGACATTGTCAGAGGTTTCCAGTGAGATTTTATAAAGAAAGGATGCTGATTATTTTATTCTAAAATTATGAATTTATATGGCAAGGTCTAAAAACCCATAGAAGCCCATCAGAAGTAGCTACTAATGGGTTTACTAGAGCAGTCATTTTATTACACCACCCTTTCATAATGTATCTGCCACAATAAGGGGTCTATTTATCATGCTGTCTGAAACATTAGAGAAAAACATCACAGATCTTTGTTTTAGTTTTCTAACTTGCAGGTGACTGTTGAAATCTAATTGCTGATTGGTTACTATGAGCAACATCACCAGTGAGGTACTTCTCCAATGTTTTAGACAGCATGACAAATAGCCCCCTAAGGTATTAATTCAAGTTATGTTACCTAACTTTATATTGCCCTGGTTTTATTGCTAGGTGAACCAAAATGTTATGCACTTCCAAGAATCTCCAAGAAATATTAGCATATTAGATTTTAAGCTATTCTGAGTCTTCTTTACTTCTGTTGGTTATTGGTTATACTTTTGTATTTCATCCATATGTTCGATGTACACACCATTTATTGTACAGAACTGAAGACTATGTTGGCACTTTATGAATACATACTGTAAGAAGAAGAATATAATAGTAATTATAAATAATAGTTGTAACTGGAAAAGCATGAACCATCAAGTATGAGATTGAGTTAATCAGTAGGGATGGGAGAAATTTTTCGCCTTGTTTCGCCGACACAATTACGCCCATAGACTTGTATGGTGTCCTGTGTCAAAATAAAAGGACGCTCGTCAAAAAAAAAATTTGCAACAAAATATTTTGATGCCCATAGACTTTAATGGGCGTCGGCGACATTTCGCGGTGGTGAATTTTTGGCGAAACGAAACGGGTCAACTTCACCCATCCCTATTAATCAGCTGTCTGTAAATGCACTTTAAAAATCTTATTAGCTGCTTTTAGTAAACCCAGTCTGCAATCTCAATTTAATCATAATATTTGAGAAGTTTATAGCAATTTATAACTACTTACGCTACTAATTTTCTGTATTTTCTTGCCCCACTGACAGTGCCAGACTGGGATGCCAGAGGCCCACCAGAAAACCTTAGGCCGGGGGCCCACTTTCCAAACTATTATACCTCCTCTCCTCACTCAACCTCTTTATTCTCCTAGTCTGTTTTCTCTGCATACTATAGTCTATTCTTCCATTATTAAGCCTCTTTGTTCCCATAAAGAAATAGGGACTGACTATGAAATAGACCAGATGGTTCGAAGCAAGAAGCCCACTGACACCTGGGCCCACTGTGAGTTTTCCCTGTGGGCCAGTCCAACACTGCCCACTGGTTTCAACTGGTGTAAAAATATGCATAATTATATTTCACAATGGTGTAGCCACAAGTAAAAATTTGTGTATTGCCCATTTTAAATAAAAATCAATACTAACAGAATTAGCAATTAGCTTCCTAGCAACTGTGCATATCAATTTAAAATTCTCATATACCATATACATCCCTGTGGGGGAAGGACAAGGGGTAAACATGGTTGTTTTTCTTGAATTTAGAAGTTAAAGATCTACCATAAAAAAGCTTTTTCTAACTTTGCCCTGGCTTCCCTAGTTGTCTTTATACATATTATTAATGGATGATGAAAACCCTCCTGAAACAAGAAACAGGAACAGTGAACAGTGCAGGGCCCAGTTTCTCACAATCCTTTAACAAAATATTGTTTTCATATTCATTCTTTTATGGGTCCGCCTCTTAACAGCTTAGTTATAAAAAAAATTGCCTGTATAGTCAACACGTATGGAAGTTGGGCATCAGTCAACTGGGTCCAAGGCAAAGTTCAAGGGTCTGACGTTATGTCTGACACCCTCTCACTCAACTAAACATGTTTTTCTTCTCTTCTACACCAATATTATTCAGCATTCTTATTTACATAAATTTCCTCTCCTCTTTTAAACCTTCTATGCCTATTATTTCTTATTTTTACCAAGCAAATAATGGCTCTGTGCATTAAACATATGTGATAGTTCAGAATGGTTTTGTAAAAGTCATCCACTGGCAGAATAAGAACAATGCAAGCACTTTTTACTCCCCTGTGCAATTCCAATTTCCTGAGGCTATTACAAATTGGTTTTACAAATATATGTTATCAATAACATTGCAGGTTAGCAATTACCAACTATCACATTAATTATTCTGATGGATTCATTAGTCAATGTATGACCCTCCTCTTTGGCTCAGTGATGAGCCCCTGAAAGTGTTTAAGCATTGCACCAAAGGACTGAATGGAGCAATAAAATAAACTTCCATTCTGAGTTAAAATAAAAGGGGTTTGTTTGTTCATTTGCACCCCTCAGCAATCAGACTAAAAGAGAAAATCTAAGTAATCTCACACTCAATGTCATGTTCAGAATTGTTGCAATTGGATCTTTCTATATTTTTGTTGGCCTTTCCTTGTGAGTCTTCTCACAATATTGTTGATATATTTGTTTTTTGATCCTTTTCCAATCTGAAACACGTCTTTTCATGAATCTGGCTTTTTGTTCAGTGCTCAGTTTACTTATAAGGAAATTCTAGAATTTTACATAGTCAATACAAAGGCTTTGTTGTGGTAAGTGAAGCACATGTTGAACTAAACCCAACATGTTACTGTTTATTAAAGTACACGTAAACCCTACATTCTGCTACCATTTACATAAATTAGTCTCCCCCAACCCAACCACATCATTTATAATGCATACATTATATCCCTTCTGTTTGCCAGCTCCATCTTATTTTTTATAAAACACTAGTTTTCATCTGGCAGCCATCATCAGTGACATCAGTATCTGAAAACAGCACATCTGCACTGTAAAGTTCATGCAGTGAAGAGTTTATGCTTACATAGGCACAATTTACATTGACAAAAAAGTCCTACTTTGATTGAGCACTGTCTCCTAATCTGAGGTTAGGAGAAAAAACAGAGAAGAACTGAGCATGCTCAGTAGCCAACAGTCAAAGGAAATTCCTTAGGGAGATGCCGAGTACGTTAGAGGAGGAGAAGGAATCCTCAGTGATTAAAGGGATGCTGCAGCCTCTGAACAACCAGAGTGGCAGGTAATTAAATATTTCAATGAGGCTGTTCACTGATTAAATATTTTCGTGGGGGATTTACATGTCCTTTAAGAAGTGACAATATGTATATATTGTTATATACATTTTGGGGTATTGATGCATCTTTATCATATTGCCATAAGGGAGTAGCCCTGTAGAGAGAATTGCGTCTGTACTAGGAATCTGTGAAAAGAGGTGTTCCCCATCTTTGTGTAAGTAAGTCCTGTGGCTGGAGAAAAATCCACATTGGTATAGGAATATCAGATTGTGTACCCAAAGCAGTTTAAAAGATAAGGGGATAGATATAGTACAGCAAGTTGAAGACTACTCATGAAGAAATGTCGACTGTTGATATACCCATTACAATAAACCCATTAACCTGTTGATCCTATGTTTAGCAAACACTTAGGTGGTTATTTACTAAAATCCAAATTTATCTATTATTATCTAAATGTATTTATTAATAAAATAACTTAAATAAATCGGATTGGGAAAAAAAAAAAAAAATCAAGGAAAAAAACTTTTTTCCATAATCGCTAGATTTTTTCGGGTTTTTGCCCTGGTATATCAGGCTAACCCAGCACAAACCACAATATCTTCAAATTTGGGATAGGAACATTTTCCATTGACTTATACATGACCTCGACAGGTCTGAGATGGTGGATTTTCGGAATGGGGCTTTTTGCAGCATCAGGGTATAAAACATCTGGAAAAATTCAAGTTTATTTTTAGTTTTTCCCCCAAAAAAGCTTGACCAGATAGATTCGAGACTTAGTAAATAACCCCTAAAATGTATTAAATAGTTCACGGTAGCTAATAATGCAGAAGCTCCGATGGTTAAAGATAAAGGATAAAGGATTATTATCTAGGCATAATCTACCAGTGTAGGGACTGATCTTGTTAGGCTCATGGTGGAGTGCAATTCCATGGATCCCACTTGAAACCCTTGGAGCTAACATTGAAGCTAAAATCCCTGTGTACTACTGTTAACTGTATTTAATATCCTGTTTAGCATTTGTGTCTTGTGGGCAGCCATACTAGGGCACATGCATGCACATAATGAGTAGGGATGCACCGAATCCACTATTTTGGATTCGGCCGAACCCCCGAATCCTTTGTGAAAGATTCGACCGAATCCGAACCCTAATTTGCATATGCAAATTAGGGGTGGGAAGGGGAAAATTTTTTTACTTCCTTGTTTTCTGACAAAAAGTAACGTGATTTCCCTCCCCGCCCCTAATTTGCATATGCAAATTAGGGTTCGGATTCGGTTCGGCCTGACAGAAGGATTCGGCCGAATCCGTATCCTGCTGAAAAAGGCCGAATCCTGGCCGAATCCCGAACCGAATCCTGGATTCGGTGCATCCCTAATAATGAGTGAGCGTCCCAGTTCTGTATGTGCATGCATGCTGCCTGATCTGCTGTCATGTGGATTTATGCAGGCCCGGATTTGTGGAAAGGCCACCTAGGCCTGGACCTAGGGCTGCAGGATTTTAGGGGTCGGCTTGCTGCCCAACCACACCCACATTGGTTCAAAAACACTGGGGATGCGCTGGAGATACAATCATTTTTTAAATTCCCATACACTGATCCCCAGTGCTCCAGTCCAGATGATGAAAATCTGCACGAATAAAGGGGAGGTGACAGGGGCGATGAGCGGCAGTGGGCCTAAGGGGTGCCCACTACGTAGATCCGGCCCTGAATTTATGCTTAGTCCCCAATAATAGTATCTAGAAATACCTTGTACATATTCATGCTGGTTCCCTCTTAATAAAATACTCTAAGCAGCAAGTACGTTGCAACTCTCTGTGGTTGGTTGGTTGGCGTGGTATACTTAGTGGGTGTATGAAGCTATCTGGTTGCCTGCTAGTAAATGCATCCAGGTATGGATACTGTAAGGTATTCATAATTTAAAAAAACAAAAAAAAACAAGTAAGAACATTGCACATTATACTTTGCAATCTAAGATGGCTTTTTCACAGAGAACAGCAACTTTGTACAATTCATCCATCAACCTGTTCTCTTTCCCCTGCCCCAGGTCAGCTCCATCAACACTATGATAAAATAGCTGCAATGCAAGGACTTGGCAAGCTTAGAATTTACAGTATATGTGCCACTCCATATAACATTAATATTTATTATCTTTTAATCGTACATGCTTACATTTCCTATCATACATTCTCCTATAATTTGCTATGCCATCAACAGTTCTGTGTGTAAAAACCAATGTCTGGATACATGGCTTATGGCAACCTGTTAGCTCTCCATGTAATTCTACATGTACTGTACAACAGATTTCACTTTTGATTAGTTTTTATTTTGCAAGCAACTTAGATAGATAATAGATAGATAGATAGATAGATAGATAGATAGATAGATAGATAGATAGATAGATAGATAGATAGATAGATAGATAGATAGATAGATAGATAGATAGATATGATAGATAGAAAGATAGATATGATAGATAGATATAAAGAAAGATAGATAGATAGATAGATAGATAGATAGATAGATAGATAGATAGATAGATAGATAGATAGATAGATGTCATATAGATGATAGATAGATAGATAGATAGATAGATAGATAGATAGATAGATAGATAGATAGATGATAGATTCGGCACAGCAAATTCTTTTTTCAGATCGGGATAGATAGATATATAGATGATAAATAGATAGATAGATAGACAGACAGACAGACAGACAGACAGACAACCAAACAGTTAGATAGATAGATAGATAGATAGATAGATAGATAGATAGATAGATAGATAGATGTTCACATAAATTCTGCTTTTGAATTACTTTCTGTGAATAACGGAGGTTAAATTCAACACTTTTATTTATAGAAAAAGTCTGCGTATGTGTGTGTACAACACCTCTCACTTTCTAAACAGCACTTAGTAATCAACACTTGCTAAAATGCTGATTAAATTAAATATATATGCTTATTACCAAGCCCAAAGCTAAGAAAGTGCAGTTAATGATTTGCATGTGTGTGAGAGATTAAGTGCTAAAATATGAATCAGGTATAGTGTATTTTTGTCTGAGGATAAAAATCTGCAAAAAAAGATGCTGTAACAATGTCTAATTATGCTGGAGAATAATTTTTCCAAAGACAGGAAAGAGAAAAGCTTAACAAAAGAAGAGTTGATGAAACAATTGACATATAGTCCATGTTAAAGGATAACTAAAGAGTAAACGTTAAATGGTGCAACATGTTTATAAAAGAATGAACAGAGAATCATTACAATCTTGTTTACCATTTACCACTATTTTCAGCAGAAAAAATTCTGACAGTTAAGAAAGTGTTGACAAACGGACACATTTATTAAAGCCAATCAGGGTGTCACTTTGTCCAATGGATTCAACTGCTTTGAGCAGGTGTTAGTGCTAAATGCAGCTCGGTAGCACTGCTTAATATTAACATCCTTTCCGTGCAACCAACGCAAAACACATGCAGGTATTATAGATTCAAACAATTCTTTTCCCCTGTTGAAATGAACTGTTAAAAAATCAAAGGGGAACTCCGGCTTCCAAACCAAAATTTGATAAAGAGGCCCACATAACACAGAAACCCCTAATATACCCATCACAGTTACCTGTTTCTTCAAAAAGTATGAATAAATGCCATTTTCTATGCTGCAATCCAGCTGATTCTTCTCTTTCTGCATCATTTGAAATCCTGGCAGGGAAGGAGGGACTAAAATTGTAACAACTTCTCCACAGCTTACAGACAGCATGCAGGAACAACATAACCCACAATGCATTAAACTGTTCTGTTCTATTCTTATTGAAATCACATATGCAGGGAATTGTGGGATTTGGAGGATGCAGGCTAAGGTCAGCTGGCTGTTGATACAAAGTAACAGTAGTCAGCCGGCTCAGCAAAGTGGTCAGAGAGATCAGCAGAAGAGCATGGGGCAAGGCTTAGGGAACCAGAAACCATTAAGAATCATGAAATGTTTGCATATTTTTTAATTGATGTATATTGCAAAGTGGCTTGAAATTGTTTACTTTTCAAAAAGCTTGAGTTATGTTTTTGTGGAGTTCCCCTTTAAATAGGAAATGATCAGTAATGTTTTACCAAGTGGTAACTATGTGATCTGTCAAATCTGAGATTATCATGGCATGGTAGGGGATTTTGGGAGCAATTAAAATGGTGGCACAAGGAAACCATTTAAAGAGAGAAAGATAAATTCAATGTTAACTTTATTATATTTAATATAATTATTTGTTACAACTTTAAAGTTGCTACTTTTGGAACATCCAATGATAAAATGATAAGGAAAGTATAATTCACTAGAGAATACAATTACTTTTTTCTGTAAACAGGAATGCTTTTCCTACGCTGTCACCAACTTCAGTGATTCCATAGGGATTAGTGATGAGCAATTTTTGTTGCCAGCCATAGATTTGTGACGAAAATCCACATTTTGCCTGCAACTGCAGCAACAATTTGCTGTGACAAAAATGTTGCCGTGGCAAAAATGCTGCAGAAACAAAAAAGGTGCCATAACAAAAAACACCCATTGACTTTAATGCATTTGGACAAAAAAGTCGCAAAGACAAAAAAAAAGAGAAAGACGCAGGTAAGAGAGGAAGAGACACTATGTGCGGATCTGGGCCGGCGCGTCCACAAGAACCGCGGGCCCACTGGGTTTTTTTACCGGTGTCCTGCCAGCCCAGTCCAACCCTGGTTGCCCCCCACCCCACTAAATAACTGTATTTGTTCATTCATTCATTTCCAGTTACCCTTGTATTCTTTAGACACAACACATATGAATACTTCTTTATCGGGGTATTATTAGTCAAAGACATAGAACAGAATTTGGTTAGCTCAAATACTCAAATAGCTCAAGCCTCTAATTCCTAATGCATAAGTTACATACTGTAATTAGCAAAACTTAATTTCAAGGAAAAGTTCAGTGTAAAAATAAAAACTGGGTAAATAGATGGACTGTGCAAAATAGTTAGTAAGTGACTTTAAGGGGGCCACATGGGACATAACTAATCAGTGAGTTTGCAAATGATACTTAGCATGCAGGTCAGATTAAAAAGCAAACAGTTATGACCCATGTGCCCCCCCAAGTCACTGATTGGTTACTGCCTGGTAACTGACTATTATGTTAGTTCTGGCTATTATGTTAGACATCCAGTCATTCCAGCCTTTATATGTTGTATTTTTGGCTAACTATATTGAAAACATTTTTTATTTTGCACATACTATTTAACTAGTTTTTATTTTTATACTAAACAATTCCTTTAAGGAACAGTTTACTGTGAACTGGAATCCGAAATGCTGCAGTCTAAGCTGTATATAAACATCTACACATGCACTTGTCAAATTTTAAAACTGACCACATTGATAATCAATTCTCTCTCACCCATTTGCTAACTTAAGTCTCTTTCCTTACAGTATAAGCCTAGGAAAAACCTTGTGCTTCCCTGAAGCATCAGCCGGAGGCAGTAGTGTATGTTTGCAGAATTGTTATTTCCCATTTTCTGTTAAAGAGGAGCTGCTTAAAGACAACCTGCAGTTTGATGGTTGTGTATTAGATCAAGGTGCATATACACAGTAGCAACATTATGGGGATCTCTGGAACCTATACCTGTGCCATTTGCTGTTCTTCATCACCTTGTTCTCTGTTGTCACTTGCCTATTCACGAGGGTTGCAATTTAAATACACCCAATGCTCTTCACAGAGTAGAAAATGGTTTTCCAAGGCATACACGCATTTTATTGTATTACACACCTCAACTGGTGACAAAAGACAGTGCTGCAATGGATAGCAAATGCATACCATTTTTGTAGGAAGCATTAGGTTAGGTTAGCAAGGGGTTCAACCACCACAGTGCCAGATTTTCTCTTTTCTGCAGAGTAAAGGAACACACCTTTCTTGCTTATCTAAATCCATCTAACTCCAATATTTGCTTTAGTTGATTAGTAGGAATATATAGCCTCCTGTTCCCTCAACTCTTCCACATGCATGCCTCTAACATCTACAGGCAGTAGTTCTTTTAACTGAAACGTTGTGAGCTTATCCAGCAAATACAGATCAATATACTGTTAATATGTTGTATATTGACTGCCACAGAAATAATGTCATCAGGTTCACTTAAAGACACAACTGCAAGTGCAGTTCACTATATTGAACACAAAAATGTGCATAATTTACATGTTGCATGGAGTTGTAGGGCAACCATCAAATTTGCTCTGATCAATTATGTGCAAGGGAACCCTGAAACTATTTTCAGATTATCTTGCATTTAAACTCTACATAAAACTGTTTGGAATTAAATCTGTTATCGTGCAATCATTTTCTTGTAAAATTTTCCAGAAAAGAACAGACAGTAATAATTATGGCGGCATGAAATAGTGTTTCGACATTTTAATAGAGTTTAGTGAAGATTTTATCGACACATTTACCAGGTCTACAGGAAATGTAAATATTAACCTCACCCGTCTCCTATTCATGCCCAGTCCCTATCAAAAGAGCATATAAGGGGAATAAGCAACCTTTGCTTTACTCGTGCAGGAGTATAATCTCATGAACATTTAGGGTAAGGGCATATGCAAAGATTCGGGGAGATTTAGTCGCCTGGCGATAAATCAGCTCTTCTTCGGGGTGCCTAATCTCCTCAAACTGCCTCCCGCCAGCTAGAAGCAAAATCGCTGGCAGGATGGCACTTGGATCGCTTAATTTTCCGAAATCTCCTGAAGTTTCCTCGTAAGTTTCCTCGTGAGGCATTTGTTTTTAGATGGGGGTCAGTGACCCCCATTTGAAAGCTGGAAAGAGTCAGAAGACGAAGTCAAATAATTAAAAAACGAACTAAAAAAAATAAATAAATAATGAAAACCAATTGAAAAGTTGCTTGGAATTGGCCATTTTATAACATACTAAAAGGTAACTAAAAGATCAACCACCGCTTTAATCAGAAACTTCAGATTTTGTCGTATTTTTAACACTACCTCTATCGGTTTAAATACATTGGCACAAACATTTATGGCATAGACCTAGCTCACAATAGGTAGAGGGATCTACCTTTCTGGCAAAGAATTAACAGATTAATATTTTAGAGAAATCACATAAAAATATACAGTTTGAAGTGTTATTTCATAGAAATACACACAATTCTTATGTACAGATCTTTTTTTTCACTAGGTAAATAAAGCAATACGAATAGTTGTAAAGAACACAGTACATGTATCTTAGCAAGGTTACAGAAACAGCTGCTAGAAAAGAGCAGAATTCCCAATTCTACACACCAATCTCTCTGTGTTTTGTACCATCCTAATCAGAATCCCCAAGTGGCTGATTTATTATGCACTCAGCTAAACAATAAAACTGCACTGTAATGCCAGGCTGCTTTACACTGGCTCCCAGGACTGGTTTTGATGTAATTTACTGTTGTCAAGAGGAAACGCAGGGTTAACCACTTTGCACTAAATTTAGGTGATCACGAAGCCTAATAGATCTACAACCTTCCAATAACCCAAAAGACATTTCTATTACAGGCTCTGTGCATAATGTACTTGAAAGAAAAAGTTCACCGAATTTACTACATCATTAGATGATGTTGTTATACAGTCTGCAGAACAATCTAGAGGACCTTAGCTGTTGAAAGCGCTCATTTGTTTACATAATGTCCCTGTCTTTTATTCCTGCACTTTGATAAATTTTAAAGTTGCACAGTCTACATCCCACTGCGTAAAGTAACCTACTAATTTTTGTTCTCCTTTTCTGGTCAAAGTGACTTTTCAAATTATGTTTATCAGGGCAATTCTTTCTGTGTGATTTGGTGTGCGGATTGTGGTGATGTCACAGCATGTACCCAGACCTTATTCAGTCCTGTGGGATCTTTTGTATCATCAAGAAACATCTGGTGATAATGACTTTTTCTTTTAAACAATGCTGAATTTCAGTGTTTTGTTGTGTGTGGTACAGAAAAAAAACAGATTTTTATCAAAATAATGCCAAACAGCTCATTCTAATAATTTTGTGTGGGTCATTTTAATGCTCCAGAAACATATGTCCATTACAAGCAGCTACAAATTTTCACGCAGAAATGTCATGGCTTAAAATAAATATTGAAAAAATGTATTATCTGGAAACCAGTTATCCAGAAAGCACCAAATTACAGAAAGGTCATCTCTCATAGATTTCATTCTATCCAAATAATTCAAATTTTTTTTAAAAAAATATCCTTTTTCTGTGTAATAATAAAACAGAATCTTGTACTTGATCCAAACGAAGATATAATTAATCCTTATTGGAAGCAAAATCAGCCTATTGGGTTAATTTAATGTTTACATGATTTTCTAGTAGATCCAAATTATGGAATAAGTTATCCAGAAAATCCCAGGTTAGGAGCATTCTGGATAACAGGTCCCATACCTGTATAGTATATTTGGGTAAAGCCGGTCATACACAGGCAGATAAAAGCTGCCCCTCCAAACCACGTTTTCAGTTCTTCAATCTTTGTATGAGGCATTTGGAAGGTCCTACCTGTAGTGATGGGCGAATTTGCGCCGAAAAATTTGCGAAACATCGCCGGCATCTCGTTTTTGACGCCGGCACCCATTTTTTGACGCCGGCGCACGTTTTTGACGCTGACGCCTGTTTTTCTCGCCGGCGAATTTTCGCCGCAAATTCGCGCCTGTTGAATAAATTCGCCCATCACTACCTACCTGGTCTAAATTTTACAAAAAAATCTACCTACCACATAGCAGTTGGGGAGGTTTGAAAATTCTATCGGGGAGTGTAACGCTCACATTCTCTGGAACCTTGAATGGCAATGGGTACACTCACAATGCACTGGGGTTCCCTGCGGATTCCAGTGTTCACCGTCGCCCTTTTGGGGCCTGCTGCGGAAAACCAACAACGAAGTGCATAACAACCATTAAGTCCATAAATGATACTGGCAAGGATTTAGAGGATAGGTGATGGAGAATCAGGCGAGGGGTTCAAGGTAGGCGGCAATAATCTCACATAGTTACATAGTTAAATCGTGTTGAAAACAGACAAAGTCCATCAATTTCAACCCCTCCAAATGAAAACCCAGCATCCATACACACACCCCTCCATACCCTCACATAAATTATATATACCCATATCGATACTAACTAGAGAGTTTAGTATCACAATAGTCTTTGATATTATGTGGCATACAAAGAGAAAGAAGAGGGGAGCACTCACAGACCCATCGATGTGCCGCTGCTGTGCTACTACGTGAAAAACGCTCCCGAAGCGTATGTCCATCAACAAACTCTTGCGATCGCGGAGCACCAGCAAGTTTAAAACATCCATTTATTTGAAAATCATTAAAATGTGAAAACAGAGCATAATGAGCTCAATAGCTCCATAGCTTTGACGCGTTTCGTCTTTGATATTATGTCTGTTCAAAAAATCATCCAAGTCATTCTTAAAGGCATTCTCTGAATCAGCCATCACAACATCACCCGGCAGTGCGTTCCACAACCTCACTGTCCTGACTGTGAAGAACCCTCTACGTTGCTTCAAATGAAAGTTCTTTTCTTCTAGTCTAAAGGGGTGGCCTCTGGTACCGTGATCCACTTTATGGGTAAAAAGGTCCCCTGCTATTTGTCTATAATGTCCTCTAATGTACTTGTAAAGTGTAATCATGTCCCCTCGCAAGCGCCTTTTTTCCAGAGAAAACAACCCCAACCTTGACAGTCTAACCTCATAATGTAAGTCTTCCATCCCTCTAACCAATTTAGTTGCACTTAGTCTCTGCACTCTCTCCAGCTCATTTATATCCCTCTTAAGGACTGGAGTCCAAAACTGAACTGCATACTCCAGATGAGGTACCTATAAAGAGGCATAATTATGTTTTCATCCCTTGAGTTAATGCCCTTTTTTATGCAAGACAGAACTTTATTGGCTTTAGTAGCCACAGAATGACACTGCCCAGAATTAGACAACGTGTTATCTACAAAGACCCCTAGATCCTTCTCATTTAAGGAAACTCCCAACACACTGCCATTTAGCGTATAACTTGCTTTTATATTCTTTTTGCCAAAGTGCATAACCTTGCATTTATCAACATTGAACCTCATTTTCCAGTTTGCTGCCCAGTTTTCCAATTTAGTCAAATCACTCTGCAAAGTGGCAGCATCCTGCATGGAACCTATAGTTCTGCACATTTTAGTATCATCTGCAAAAATAGAAACAGTACTTTCAATGCCCACCTCCAGATCATTAATAAACAAGTTGAAAAGCAAGGGACCTAGTACAGAACCCTGCGGTACTCCACTAACAACACTGGTCCAATTAGAAAATGTTCCATTTACCACCACTCTTTGTAATCTATCTTTTAGCCATAGTTAACAAATACTATGTTCCAGGTCAACATTCCTTAATTTAACCAGTAACCTTTTGTGTGGCACTGTATCAAATCTGCTTTAGCAAAGTCTAAGTAAATCACATCCACTGCCATCCCAGAATCGAGGTCCCTGCTTACCTTCTCATAAAAAGAAATTAAGGTTGTCTAGCAAGATCTATTATGCATAAAACCATGCTGGCACACACTCATAGTATTATGATTTGCTATAAAGTCCAGTATCTTATCCTTTATCTTATCTTAGTCAAAGTCAGGCAGGAGTCGAAAACCAGGAATTCAGATCAGAATCAAACGCTTTGGCAGGAACAGTAAAACTGTAACCTAGCTCAAAATGGTGGAACTGAGCTTTTAAAAGAGAATTGACTTCAAAACACTCCCATCCAGGAAGTGCGCGCCTGCACACAGAAGACAGAGCAGGGAGAAGCCTAAACAGGAAGTGTGCGCCTGTGCACCAGACTCTGCAGGGAGTCGCGCCAGGAGCCTAATGATTGGCTCACCCCAATTTGGTCCGTTTATCAATTCAGGTCAAGGTTTTTTCATTTTGCAACCTCGTCCAAAATATATGAAAAGGTATATTTTCAAGTTGAGTTTGAATTCAACGTTTTAAAAGTGAGTACTGTACTTTAATTTAGTACAAAACACCTTATACCAAAACAAATTTATTCAACAGTACATTGGCCCAGACCAGGATTGCAATGTTTCAGGCCAATTGTGGCCTTTTATCACGCTTGATAAAAAAAAGCCTCTGTAGGTTTGAAACATTGCAACCATGGTCAATGTGCTTTCTAATAAATGTTTTTAATGATTTTAAGAAGAATTCTTAAAGAACTGTTCATATCTGTACAGTTTAAACACCACAAGTTACATCATTGGGTAGTGTTCAAAGAGGATCAAACTGAATTTTCAAAATGGAAAAAAGTTAAATTTAAAGCCAAAAAGTTGCCTTTTCATACACGAAAGGCCGAAGATGAGCAAAGCTATTTTAGGGCATGAAAAGCTTTATTTGTAACCAAGCTATGAAATCATAAAAAAGTTGAGTAAAGCAAATGTCTCCATGCCAGTAGCATAGTGAAGCAGTTTTTTTAGATTGTAAGCAGGCCAGGTCACTCTTTACCTGTGTTTAATATACTGTATACATTCATTTAATTTACATCTGTGGTATATGTTTATAATATAAATACTTGTCATTGATAATAATAGTAATAATAATAATAATAATAATGGAGTGTGCAAAGTACAGCTTGATTTAACTTTCAGTGTATACTGGTTTGCATAATATCAGGCCACATCTACCGCAATATCCCTGTTCAACTTCCAACTCACTACAAAATAAAAAGAACGTGTGGTTTGACAAAATACCTCCAGTAAAACCATACTGATTGCTACTTATAATACAATTCTCCCAGCTATAATGTCAGACTTCCTCCAATTCATTGGCAACATACCAGATACAAGCAAGTCTGAATAGATTGGAATAATGGTCTCTCTGAAACTGAGCTATTTAAATGTACAATGAATGCGTTTTGTGGGCTGACTTTTCTTTTCTTTTTTTGACAGTTACTTATTTTTAGCTGCATGATTGCTGTTTTACAACATTTGTTACAGATTGTTATAGTTCCTAAATTACTTTTATGTCCACCTGACTTGGAGGTCCTAAATGCCCTTTTCTTCTTTCATATTTACATTTAAGTAACCAAGGTTTTCTTTTTATCTATATTTCCTCAAGGAAAACATTTCAATTCAAAACACTTGTTGTTATTTGGCTTTATATTTGGGGGGATATTATTTTATTCTACATGTTACCCTCATTTGGTTACTGTCTCACAATTAACCCTTGTCAATCCAGGGGCCCTGAGTCCCTTTTGTGTATGAAAAGTACTGGGAACTGGGACTAACAGTGCAGTGCCTCCACCTAGGAAACAGTGAGGAGCACACTCATAGAATTTCTACTAGGAAAAATAAAACACACAGTTTGCAAATGAAACAGATACAAACTTTATATAAAACAGTAATGAAAGAACTTGGGCAATCTAATACACAATACACTCCTGCACTGGGGACACTTGGGACGTACTCACTATTAGGTACCTGACTGTTTCACCAACACAGTCCTTTTTATTATCAAAGTCCCAATCCTGTACACCACACAGTCAGTTCGCATAGAATGTCCCTTCCCAAGAGCTCTTATACCCCAAGTAGCACTACCTTTCCCAAAAGTACCTCTCCCTTTGGAACTTAGCAGCCGCTCCCACGTAGCAGGTAAATGCACAAGACCTGTCCTCAAATTGGGGCCTCATGTTTGTATCCTTGCCAGTATCTTCCCTTGGGTGGCTCATGCTCTCAGAGGAAGTCACACTGGAGGTTACAGGCAGCTCTGCAGCAGGATCAATCTCACCAGTGGCACCATTCACGTCCTGAGTTTCTAGCAGCTTGGCTGGGAACAGGATGGGCTATCTCTGTACTTCTACAGATACAACAGCTTGGACAGTCTCACAAGAACTGGTTCTCAAATCCCAAGATTGGAGTGCTGTCACAGGTCTGTATCACCGGGTTGGTGTCAGGTGCCTTCAGGTGTCGGGCTCAATACTGCCCAAAAAGCCCAAAAATTGTATATCACAAAACAAGAGACCTGCGGCACAACTGTTGCAATTGAATAAGTGATTAGTATTTCACTTATTCAATTGCAACAGTTGTGCCGCAGGTCTCTTGTTTTGTGATATACAAGAACTGGTTCTGGCTGGATGTTTCAGCATACAACTCCTGTTAAACTCTGTCATAGTCCCTATACAAAAGGCTCCAAAGTCAGGCACTCCCTCTCTCCCAAGGATGCAATGGGGCACCCAGCCAATTGGATGGCTCTCCAGCCTGTAACTGGACTGGATGATGTCGCAGACAGAAAAAAAAAGGATTTCTCTGATACCCTACAAACATGTCAAAGCAATGCTATTAATAATGCTGAAACTCTCTCCTGCACTTCTATGTTGTTGCCAATGTCTCAATCCTGACTCTGATGAATGGTGTGCAACTGTGCCTACTGATTCAAAGTAACTGTGGAGCAATGCTGAATGCGATGGTAATTTCAGTGTGACCCACAGAGGGTTGTATCAACACGTGAACCAGACGTGTCCACTGAACTGGATGCAAACTGTTCTAAACAAGCATTCAAGTAGTATCACTCACATTCAAAATGGTCTGTGCAACTTGCAACCAATTTGAGTAAAATTTGTATCCACAATTATGCTGAAATTAAGGGAAACATGCTGCATTATATGTAAAAAAAAAACATGGTGATATACGTTCCAAAATTATACTTTGCCCACTTGTTTGTAAAGTACCCCTGTAGTATCTTTCTTGATCTGGTATTGATTTTGGGAGCATATGTTATGGAACTTATGTGATGGAAACTTTTACATATATCTGCAATAGTATCCATGTGCTTACCAGTTACTAGAACTAGAAACGTTTCTGATTAGAGACCCCGCTATGAATATGAGCTCTATAACAAAGTCCCACAATGAACTTGTCTGTCCTCTTACATTATGGGGTCTATTTAAGGAAAACCTGTGTGAGTTAATAAATTCACACTGGGTTTCAGGCCTAATAACCTTACCAAGCTTCTTTGTTTTGTCTCCTAGAGCTGATGAACTTTTCTTTAAAAATAATGACAGTATTACCTGGTTTGAAACCCAGATGGGGGTTTCTTAAATAAGCCCCATGTGTAATTACCTGCTTTTATGATAGCTATATTGCTCATGCGACTTACCACTGAAAGGTCTCCGATGAAGTATGTCTATACGAAATGCGTCAGACCATAAACTGATGTAATTCTTTTTTAACCAATGTTTAAATAAAAGTAATTTTTTACTAAAAAATTGAAGCGACCAATCTGTGACCCTGGAAGTGCGCTCCCATACTTTGGGATTCTACCACTGAAACTTTACAGGCATATGATTAGATTTGAGTGTTAAAAGGTAAAATAGCTGTCGTCTATGAACATGGGATAAATTGTTCCCCTAAAAATACTGTACAAACGAGTATGAATGTATTATCATTCTCTATTTCAACATGGCAAATGTAAGAAATTGGAAGCCACAACAGGCTGAGAGATGCCAGGAACATGATAGGAAGGTTGGAACTGGTTTTCACTGACACACTTGGGGTTTCTGCTGTTGTACTTGCTGATATCATAGCACAGCAGAGGCTCCTCAAAGACATGGACACAATTCAGTCAAGATTCAGCAGATTTGCCAAGTTTCACTTTTGTGTTTTTTTTCTCAATCCAGGAAAAAACACAATCACAAATATATGCTATTGAGAATACAATATTCTTTGAATCCTTAAATGGTAGCAATATATGAAAAAGAAACAGCCAAAAGTCACTTGAAAATTAAAAGCTGCCAAGATTCCATAAAAGTCAAATGGAATTGTTTCAAAATGCTTTATTTCCTAGTTCATTAAAACTTTTTAAATGACAATGAATGAAGCAATGTGATTTTTGCTTTTGAATTTGAAAATTGATAAATGGAGTGCTGCTGAATAAAAAGCTAAATAACTCAAAAAAACGCAAATAATAACAAATGAAACTATTTGCAAATTGTCTCAGAATGCAGTGCATCACTCTCTATGTCATGCTAAAAGTTAATATAAAGGATCAGTTAAATAAAAATATCTAATGTAAATAACTAGAGAGCCTTTTTCTGATTGAAGAAGGAACCCACTGTTTTTGTAGCCGAGCAAATATTCTGCCATGATTAAAGTAGAACACATTAGGGCTCATTTATGAATGAAAAGCTGTGCACAAAATTATATGTAATGAACGCCAAATGCAAAATTGCATGTAAAAGTGCAAGCATTTAAACACTATTAATGAAGTCACTTAAGCTTTTTTTGACTAGACTGGGCTCACATATTCATGGAAACCCTGGAATTTACACCTACCTTTAAGAGGTGTTACATCTCAGGGGTCCCTGTGTACTTGCACCCAATAAATTGAACACTAGCGTGATTTCCGGTGGGGGCACTGCATTCAAATTCTCTGATTTACCTGCATTTCTGCAATTTGCTTTTAAAATGAACCCTATTACTTTCAGTAAAATATTCTGAACAGGATTTTTATATAATAGCTTAAAGCTTCAATTTTAATTTCTTATGCTTTATCAGAATAACAAATCTGCTTTCTTTGTGGATTGTTTGTGTTAACTTCCTTATTTCTTGTGTCTAGACAATGCATTCAAAATATATTTTACCTATCGTCAAAATCCTCATGTATTTAGTTATTGAAAAAGTCTTTAATAAACTGCTTAAATAAAAAAAATTGCCTTGATCCCATTGCTAATTTTATTTGTGCAGAGGACACTTTTTAAGTGCTTAGATTTTTTTTAGCACAAAAAATGGTTTTCCCAACAAGAAGTGGAATTACATACACTGTGCACTGGCGCAAACCTTAGTAAATAAATATTGCAAAAGCTATATTGGATTTATATTTTTCCAATAACAGCTTTTATTTTAAGAGGACCTGTCACCCAGACCTAAAAAGCTGTATAATAAAAGTAATCAAATTAAACAAATCAATTTTTAAATAACTATATCTATTAAAAATGTATTTATATATCTCAGCTGTCATTCTCAGCTGTCATCATATTGGTTTCCTCACCTCTATCTCTCAAGCACAACAATCACTTTCCATTCTTCACATCCTAAATGTCGCTGACCTCCTCACATTCTCCCTCTCTACTCACTACATCCAAATCTATACTGTACCCCATAATATGCAAAGGGGAGCAATTTATTTTTCAGATAAGATGTCTCTGTTGTTTAGCTGATATTCGGTGATTCATCATTAATTGTTCAGTGCTTAACAAAGACTAGTAACTTCAAACAGGACCATCTATCATTTGGTGACAAGTGAAGTCTTCACCATCAATACATTTAATGGAGCAATTTCTCACATAGCCCATTGGGGGTTTAAAACAAGGAAAGTAAAATAATGTTTTTTTTTCCTTATCACATTGCAGTAATCTCAAGGGAAATATAGGAAAATATCAATTTTACAGATTGAATGATAAAAGATATTATGAGATTTTTGGAGACCTGGGGATGGAGGGGAGTGGCAGTTATGTGAGCAAGATGCACCAAGAAATACAAACAATATAATGGGCCAGATTCAACTCAATGAGAAAAAGGTTTATACATAAAAAAAGTCATGAACGTGATTCAATTTGAGATGCAGTTCAATTCAGAAAACTTATCTCACTGTTTATCACCTGAAAACTCTATTGAAGGGAAAAAACAACTGGAACTAATTAGGTGAACAGTTTTTTCTCCTTGAATTGCATCTCGTCCATGACCTTTGACTTGACAAACTATGAGATAACTTTTACTCACTGAATTGAATCTGGCCCAATATTGGATTACATTCTCAAATACTTAAACAGTCTATAGTGTGTCCCTGAAGAGGTAATAGTGGAACAATAGGGGAACAATCAACACTGACATGTGACTCCCAAATAAGCTTGTTATAAAACTACTAACAAAGAAGATGATTTCATAGTTGACAGTACTTGATATAAACAATAAACAAGTTGATAAGCACCACATAAAACTACAGACCAATAGTTAATTCAAATTCATGTAAAAATGTATGTAGTCCTTGGTCCTTATATCAGATCATGGGAAGCACGTCATTAAAAGAGTGGGGGGGGGGAAGAATTTAGAAGACAGCAGCCTACTCAAAGATATCAATTTAAAACTATATAACTTACTTAAACTAAAAGAAAAACCATTTCATTCCATTCGTTAATCTATGTTTTGGAGCTGATAGTCTTAGAGGAATAGACTTAAAAGGGGCTGTTAAAGTATTATAACCTCCTGTGCGCCTAACCTAGACTTCCCTTAGTGCCTCCTCTTTTCCCAAATATACTGGAACTCACAGCATGCTTGAGACACTTGCCCCCAGCCAATAGAACAGCTTTCCTGTCTGAATCTAGGCTGGATAATGTCACAGGAAAATAAACTAAGGCCCAGGAGTTGATTGGCTGAGACAAATGCAACAGGGAACCAAAGGAAGGATCCTCTGATCTCCTACATGTGATTAGTAATTATTTCAGATTCAAATTGCTTGGAAGCATGCAAACCATAACATTTTGAATCAGATTTTATGATATATATATTGTTATTCATTAGTAATCAGTAATGTTGCATGTGTTTCTGTGGCAGGTGTAATCTCAATTTCTTCTAAAGTTATGAATATGAGCATGTGTCACTGGCATTTAAAAGATTATCTGATGAAATGCAAGACTATATAGGACTTCTGCTATTTTTTTATCAAATTTTAATCAGTTGAGAATGGTTTGTACCCTGTGCTGGTACAAACTCAAGTGTTCTTTATACGGATCCTAAAAAATGCAAAATTGTGTACTTTAGAACTCCAGCATTGACCACATCTACCAATGGTAAATAAGTCCTATAAACGTATGTGCAGTCCCATAACCAAACACCATAAGCATAAGCAGGAGATTCTTGTTACATTTATTACAATATAGTGGTATGAGATAAAAGGTTATTAAAGGGCTCATTCAAGTTAACTTTTAGTATGATGTAGAGAGTTATATTCTGGGACAATTTGCAATTGGTTTTCATTATTTATGGTTTATGAGTCATTTAGCTTTTTATTCAGCAGCTCTCCATTTTGTAATTTCAGCAGTCTGGTGGCTAGGGTCCAAATTACTCTATCATGCACTGATTTGAATAAGAGACTGGAATATGAATAGGAGAGGGACTGAATAGAAAGATGATTAATAAAAAGTAGCAAGAACAATAAAATTGTAGCTTTAAATTTGTTTTTTGGATGGGGTCAAGAAGAAGAAGGCAAATAATCAAAAAACTATAAAAAGTAAATAATGAAGACAAATTAGAAAATTTGCTTAGAATTAGCCATTCTATAACATACTAAAAGTTAAATTAAATGTGGACCACCCCTTTAAGCCCTGTCTAACCACAAGAGACTCTCCTGTAAAAGCACATATACAGTATTTCAGTTAATGGTTTAGTGCTGTAACTGTGGCCATTAAGGTGCTGTGTCTCCAAAACTGTTCTGAATGATAAACATCAGCAAATACTCTTGTGTTCCTTTCCCTTTAGTGGTTAATAGGAATTGATTGAGTGTCATCATGTGATTCAGCTTTCTCATCTAGAATCTCCCTACTTAAAATGCTATTCGTCATTGTCATACTGTAGCTCTACTGCAGAAAATTGTGTATGCAAGTCTTTTACATGACTTATAGTACTTATAGTACTTTTTTTTCCAAGATTTGCCTTGCAATGAACCTCACTCTTTACAGAGAGATTTTATGGTTTTTACCAGTATTTTTCTTCAGTGCATTTTAGCAGCAGCTATATTTTGGTATAAAATGTACATTGTTAATAAAGGCAAAAACAAAAAGAATTAATTGTTACAGATGGATGAAACATAATCTAGACAGTTGACTAACTGTGTCCTACCATATCACTGAATTGTCAGTGACTGCATGTCCCTTGGTGCTCTCTGCATGAGCTTTCTGCATGAGCAACAAGGGGCACACTCTGGTTTTCTGTTGGTTTACCTAAAATTAATATCAATGAGGATACGATTTCCTATATAACAACCCTGAGTGTAAGCTTCTCTGTTATTATTCCAACTAAAAATAATCTCCCAATTTGTGAAGAAACCAGCCTAATAGCTGGCATGAATGTTGAATTTATAGCCCTATGACCTCTAACTGGAAGGGGACATAATCTTAAAGAAAAATAAAACAATTGCCATCAATGAGACTTGGGTGATCATTTGGATTTCTCACTGGAAAATAAAAAGTTGTCTTAAAGCCAACAAAAAGTAAGGGAGATTGAGGACAGCCAAGCATGGAAGGGTAAGAAAATGGCCAGGAACAAAACAAATAAGAGAGAATATGGAGTTAGAGGTAAGGCTGAGGGTGAAATAACAGGCCACAAACCCCTCAGCAGAAGGTGAAAGAGGAAGCTGAGTAGTACACAATTTAATAAATGTGGAAATCTCCAGCTTCAGGGTACTCAATGACAAGAGTATGTTCGTGAATCTTAGCAAGCCATTGGGAGAATACAGCATGCAGGTCCAATATTTCTCAGAGTCT
Source organism: Xenopus laevis (assembly GCF_017654675.1). NCBI lineage: Eukaryota > Metazoa > Chordata > Amphibia > Anura > Pipidae > Xenopus > Xenopus laevis. The sequence goes on from NC_054377.1 coordinate 107,137,992, forward strand.
GACACAGATCTCCTTTTTGATGAGGATCAGTGAGCATACTACAAAATGAGATTCTCCAATTAATCAAAGGTTGTCAATAAGTAGGATATCCATGTATTGGCAAAGATGAATTCCTATTATTGATTGCTTACTTTTAGGTAGATTTGAATCAGATTGTTCCCAAGCATTATGACATTCGCCAGTGTAATCTGTGGCCTGCTGCTGACGGACACAAATTTCAATTTGGCGACAATCAGTTTGAAAAATTGACAAAATTAGCAACCTAATGAGTGAAAGTGACAAAATGAGTGGCACTTTACAGCGATGGACTTTTATCTAAATGGATGAAATTTCGCTAATGCTACCTTACAGCCCTGTAAGTGAATTTCATCGTAAGTGGAGTGTCTTCTAGTTAATATGAAACTGAAGATCAGTACTGTGCTTTAGAAAAGCATTTTAGTTGAGGAGATTCCCTCTTCATTTGTATGCAAAGCAGAAAGAATTTTGGGAAGAAAGCCCAGGATCACTCATATAATATCTAATTGGAAGTATTATCCTTGAGCTCTAAGTTCTCTTGTCTGGTAAAATTGCTTTGTTATGGCTTGTTTGTTGAGTCTGCCTGTTATAGAGTCCTGCTCTTTATTCGTATGCAAAGCAGAACAAATCCTGGGAATGAAGCCCAGGATTGCTCCTAAAATTGTCAATGTTGATTGGAAAACCCTACACTGCACTAATAAGCCCCAATAAATGCAAAATTGGTCTGCATGTGGGAATTTGGTGACATACTACCATAGCTTTACTTTAAAACCCAGTGAGTGAGTTCATTCCTTAGGGCTTTCCATGTAAATGGAAATTTTAACTTGAGCTTCCTTCCCAGAATAATGTCTGTTTTGCATAGAAATAAGAACTATATGTTTACATTTCAATTTTAAAATCCAATGGGTGAGGTTAAGTCTCTAACCCCCAAATCTTATAAAAGGCACAATGTTTTCCCAGGAGCAGTAACCCATAGTCACCAATAAGATGTTTGCTTTTAAACAGGGTGACCAGTAAATACTACCTGCTGATTGGTTGCTATGGGTTACTGCATCTGGCCAAACTTAGTGTCTTTTATTACATACACCCCTACGATTTTTCATATAAATGTAAAATCTACTAGGTTCTGTATCCTGGGATATCCCTGATTTTTTTCTATAGTGCCCTGCTCAGACGCCTAACACCCATTGCTGCAAGTTCACATCTGTGTTATTATGCTCTTCCACCAAGTAATAGTATTAGGCATCTAATCCATGTATCATTCAATGTGCAGCACATACTTACAACAATATTTTGAATGTGAGCATAAGTTCTACGAAATGATTCCATTTAAGTGTCTCTATTAAATGTTCATGTATTTTTGCATCTCCTTGATTCTATGATCTGTCATATGCAATCTTTTAATTAATAAGTGTCTGCAGTTATTCATGGATTGTACCTCTGTACAGTGAACTAGCATCTGCAAGAAACTGCACTGTAGGTTTGCAAAATCCCATGGGATCCAGGTTAAAATTTTAAAGGAAGCCAAAAAGATACAAAGTCAGCTTGGGCTTGCATTGTAGTAGTGAATGCATTGCTCATAAGAGCAATTTATTTAATCCCTCTGATGAAACGGTGATTTGTGGTTTGAGTTTAGTTCTTCCATGAAACCACTAGTTCTCTTAGAAAAAGGAAAATGCTTTCGAGGACCATGACCATAAGTCCTGTTCCATTTTTTTCTAGGCTGTTTTGCTAATTCACATTACCGTGTACAGTGTGAGTTGCTGATTTTAGCCAGTGACTCAACTATAGGAGATGCAGACCCCACAGTCACTAGGGATCTCAAGACTTGGGTCTGCTTTAGTTGTAAATAACTCCCCCTCTCCAGCTGCTTTCCTACCTGCAAGCAGGGAGAGAGTCCCCTCTTATATTTCTTGTGATGATGTTTTTTTGTAAACGGGTAGCCGGTAAATGCCACCTTGTGATTGGTTGCTGCAGTTGGGCAAATTGCTGGGGCTCATGTATAAACACTGGGCCTATTAGCACTTTTGGAACCCTCTGAGAACACAAATACATAAACCAATATACTGTTATCAGTTAACAAAAACATGCATACAATCTGCTGTTTCTTTCTGTATATAAAGGGAATTTTATCTTGGTGATACACTAGTAACAGCTAACGCAAAATAGCATGCAGTGATTTGCCTTCCTGCCTTCAGGTTTCTCTTGGTTGTTTAAGAAAGAAAATCACTTGAAAGTCTTTGGAGAGAATCATGGGAATATCACCGTTTAAGTATAGTAGCACAAGAAGACTGCCTTCGAACAGCCTATTGTCTCTTAATGTGTCTTGCTTTGATACTAAAAGAAGATGAATCAAACCTTCATGTCATTTTGGTGGTATCATCTTATCTAACAGACAAAGCACATACTATACAGTATGTACATTGTACCAAAGTTCTACACAGTGACAGTGTTAGGGCCTTAATGTTTAAATCAGTGGAAGAAAAGGAAAAATCATTTTCACTTTTTCAGGCAGAATCTCAGAGACCCCTTTGTAACAATCAAATTAAGGTAATGTATCTAGGGATGGGCACATTTTTTCGTCTTGTTTCACCGTGGAAATGACACCCATAGACTTATAAGGCATTCGTGCGTCCAAAAAAAGACGCGCATCCAAAAAAAAAAATCACTGCGCGTCAATTTTTTTTACGCCCATAGACTTTAATGGGTGTCGGCGACATTTCGGCAGTGGCGAATTTTTGGCGAAGCGAAACGGGTCAAATTCGCCCATCCCGTTTATATTTCAACTTTTTTTTTCTATATCTCATCAATGCAAAACAGAGTAGGTCAGTTTTGCAAATCATAAAATACAAAGGGGCAAATTCACTAAGCGCTGAAGCGCCGAACGCTAGCGTTAGTTCGCTAGCGTTTGTCATTTTCGTTACTGCGCAAATTCACTAACGAACGCTGGCGTAGTTTCGCTAGTGTTACTTCGCACCCTTACGCCTGGCGAATTTTCGCTAGCGATGTAACTACGCAAATTCACTAACTTGCGCAGTGTACTGAACGCTACCTTTTACGCTAGACTTCCTTCGCCACCTCAGACCTGGCGAAGCGCAATAGAGTAGATAGGGATTGTTTCAAAAAAAGTCAAAATTTTTTCTAAGTCCCAAAAAACGCTGGCGTGTTTTCTACATTATGGGTGATAGGCTGAAAAAGATCGAAAAATTTTTTGGGGCTCCCCTCCTTCCCCCCTACATTTCCTGACTCATGGCAACTTACCTAGGCAGTGGGCACATGTGTAGGGCAAAATAAAAATTTTATTTGCTGATTTGAAGGTTTTCTAGGCATTTGTAGTGCTGATACGTATTCCTCCATTGAAATTTGAATTTGGCGCCGTATGCAAATTAGCCTTCGCTAGCGTAACTTCGCTTTACATAACGAATCAACGCTAGCGCAACTTCGCAACCTTACGCTACCCCTGAGCGCAACTTCGGATTTTAGTGAATTTGCGGAGCGCTGGCGAAACTACGCCTGGCGAAGTGCGGCGAAGTGCAGCGAAGTTGCGCCTGGCGCAACTTCGAATCTTAGTGAATTTGCCCCAAAGTTACTGATAAAGTAACCAGAATATCCTATTTGGTGAGTTACACTTAGGGGCACATTTACTAAGCTCGAGTGAAGGATTAGAATGAAAAAACTTCAAATTTCGAAGGTTTTTTTTGGCTACTTCGACCATCGAATTGGCTACTTCGACCTTCGACTACGACTTCGACTAAAAATCGTTTCACTATTCGACCATTCGATAGTCGAAGTACTGTCTCTTTAAAAAAAACTTCGACCACCTACTTCACCATCTAAAACCTACCGAGCACCAATGTTAGCCTATGGGGACCTTCCCCATAAGCTTTCTAAGCAATTTCTGATCGAAGGAAAATCGTTCGATCGAAGGATTAAAATCCTTCAAATCGTTCGATGCGAAGGATTTAATCGTTCGATCGAATGATTTTTCCTTCGATCATTTGATCGAAGTAAATGCGGTAAAGGATTTTACTTCGATGGTCGAATATCAAGGGTTAATTAACCCTCGATATTCGACCCTTAGTAAATGTGCCCCTTAGAGTGTGTGATCATGATGCCTTTAAACAAAAAATGCATCATATCACCTTGTTCAGCACAACTGTAAAGGAAAACCATGTTCACTGTGGGGGTGCTAAAATGTTAGCCAACCCCCCCCCCCAGTGAATTCAATGGTTCAAGATGTATAGAGATGTCTTTGTCCTTTATTAAATAGGATTTGTGCTAGACATACTTTTGCCTACTGTTTTAATTAAGAAAAACTAAGAATAACAAATGTTTTTATTTCTTGTACTAATCAGTTCAAACGCTGCAATGGAAAACAGTTTCACTTTCCAACTTCTCATTATCCTTCTGAGCAACTGTAAAGTTGGAAAAGGTCGTTTAGAAGAGATAAGACCTCTATAACTATGAAAAGGGCAGCTAAACAGGTTTGGAGAGCAACATGTTGCTCACGAGCTACTGGTTGGGGATCACTGGAATAGACAATAGCAGTCAAAGACAATTTGCTATGTTTGTGTTTATTATAATGATTTTACACACGTGTTTTAGTGACTTATGCGCTCCATTCTTTTTGTGCAACCAAACTGTGGCAATTGACACAAGCCACTGTGGGTACTACTTCCTGGTGTGAGGGTGGCTGTAGCTCCAGGGTTCCCCTGCATCAAGAAGTGCAAGGTTGAAATCAGGAACAAGAACAGGAAGGACAGAGCAGTGCATAGAGAATCTATATAGAAGGGCAAGGAGGGCATGTTGACACAAGTACCTTAAGGCTAGTGCCAGACATAGCAGACCTCAATGGAATCTGATCCATCGTGGCTTGGGTGGAGGCAAGCGTGGCTGATTTTGGTGTTGAAATGCAAACTCTTGTGGCCAAGGTCCACTATGTCTGACACTGGCAAGGCCCAGTAACTGCACTTATGGTTAGAAATGGCCCATAAATATTTTATACACTCTTTAGCCTTGGATTCATTGCACATCTCTGAAAATTCGAGAAAATGTCAGATCTATCACAATATTAGAAATATCTACAAATGGGCATCATAATAATAACTTTGCAAATGTCCATAGAAATGTATATAACAATGAAAAAAACTGGACCTTTTTTTTTAAACCAAAAAAAAAAAAAAATTGGTAACTATGGGTGATTAGACTTGGACAAACTCTGCCCCTATTACACTTTTTTTTTTTTTTGAATTTTAAGATTTACCATACGCTGGCCCTTTAAGAACTCAATTATGGCCACCTAGACCCTGCCAAATTACTGTATAAGTCAATGGGAGAGGCCCAGGGATCAATTTGGTGATGTTTGTCGCCTTCCTGATATTTGGATCTCAAATGGAGTTTTTATAATTTTAATCAGATTCGATTCAAGTTTTCTGGTCAATTAAATTTGTTCAAGTTTAACAAATCTGACAAATTTGATTTTATTAATAAATTTTGACTAGTTGAATTTCAAATTTATGGAAGTTCAGGGGAGATAAATGTGCCTCTTAGGGTCAGGGCACACACTCCCCGAACTGCCTCCCGCTGGCTAGAATGTAAATCGTCGGCGGGATGGCACTCAGAGCCCTTCGTTTTCCGAAGTTGCCCGAAGATTCCTTGTAAAGAAACTTCGGAAAACGAAGCACTGCGAGTGCCATTCTGCGGGCGATTTACATTCTTGCCGGCAGGAGGCAATTCGATGAGATTAGTCGCCCCGAAGAAGTGGAGATTTGTCACCGATCTCCCCGAATTTGAGAGTGTGTCCTAACCCATACTGTGTTACATAATAAAAGATATTGTGGCTCACTTTTTAACTTTTCAACAGTATACCCCTGGGCATTAACTATGGCAACTGACGTAATATACAGTATTTGTTTTTATTGTTCTGCCAGTAGTGGGCTGAGAAAAGCTAATCACTGACTGGCTGCTATGGGTAACTGCACAGGTACAAATTTGAATAGTGTTGATAAATGCCCCCACTAAGCTTGCCCAGGTTTTAGGAAACCATAGCAACCAGTCTTAGTAAATGGTTAGTCTTCTCATCTCCATACACTCAGTAAATGTTTCAGCTGTACTCATGTTCTTTGTTATGCTATTGTGTGAATCTCATGAATGTGTATCGAGAATTTAAATGCCATTTGACAGCTGCTAATAATGAAATAAAAATGATTCCTGAGGTTGCTTTCCTTAGATAAGTGTGGTTCCACTCACAACGGAATTTCTGTCAGCCTATTAATTCCTGTTGTTATATTGCACTGTGTACAAAGTCTGAGGCGTGACAATTTCATGGGATCATATACACCAACAAGGAGCACAAAATATAGGTATGGGACCCACAGTATTGTCCAGAAACCTCTAATCTAGATTGTTCCACATTACAATTCCAGTCACTTCCAATGGTGTTCTATTTGGACAGACAATACCAGTTATTTATTTTATTTTTTTTAAAAAACAATAAAATAGAAATTTTTAATGATTCTTCAATAAATTTAAATTTTTCAACGGATGAAAAATCGGCTCGTCCGCTGCTCCATTTTTTCGTGCTCTATGATGACAAATCCATTCTATTTTTTTTTCAGTGTTCCATTATTTAGTAGTATTCAATATTACAGGCCCCAAGCTGACATATCCCATACCTATATTGAAATATAACAAATCACATCCATATAATATAATCACATCCTAATGACGATCCATGCTGGATCCAAACCTGTAGATGTAATTAGCATGTGATAAAAGTGAACCATTTTTTTACCCACCAAAGTAGCAATGCTGTTAATTTTACCAGTTAATAAAATATATAATCCATATTTAAGTGCACATAGTTTAATGCATCTTTATACTAACTCCATCAACACTTTGGGGCTGATTCACTAAATTCGAGTGAAGGATTCGAAGTAAAAAAACTTCGAATTTCGAAGTATTTTTTGGGCTACTTCGACCATCGAATGGGCTACTTCGACCTTCGACTAAGACTACGACTTAGAATCAAAGGATTCGAAGTAAAAATCGTTTGACTATTCGACCATTCGATAGTCGAAGTACTGTCTCTTTAAAAAAAACTTCGACCCCCTAGTTCGGCAGCTAAAAGCTACCGAAGTCAATGTTAGCCTATGGGGAAGGTCCACATAGGCTTTCCTAAGTTTTTTTGATCGAAGGATATTCCTTCGATCGTTGGATTTAAATCCTTCGAATCGTTCGATTTGAAGGATTTAATCGTCCGATCGAAGAAATAATCCTTCGATCGTATGATCGCAGAATTTGCGCTAAATCCTTCGACTTCGATATTCGAATGAATTATCCTTCAATCGTTCGATCGAATTTTCTGCACTAAATCCTTTGACTTCAATATTCGAAGTCGAAGGATTTCAATTCCTAGTCGAATATCGAGGGTTAATTAACCCTCGATATTCGACCCTTAATGAATCAGCCCCTTTGGGTAGGAACTAAGCCCTTACTACATCTGGAATGGAACTAATGGTTGCCCTCTGCATTCTGAAAGAATTCTCTCCTTATTTAGAATGAATGCATCTGGAAAAAAAGATACATTGCCATTGTTGAAAGCAATTTGACTTTATTTATTGGATTAAATACATTATGTGGCCTGCCAGTTCATATTACTGACTTTTTTTTATCCCAAAAAGAGTGAGGGGCTGATTCACTATGGGTCGAATATCGAGGGTTAATTAACCCTCGATATTCGACTAGGAATTGAAATCCTTCGACTTCGAATATCGAAGTTGAAGGATTTAGCGCAGAAAATTCGATCGAACGATTGAAGGATAATTCATTCGATCGAACAATAAAATCCTTCGAATCGAACGATTCTAAGGATTTTAATCCAACGATCGAAGGAATATCCTTCGATCAAAAAAAAGTTAGGCAAGCCTATGGGGACCTTCCCCATAGGCTAACATTGACTTCGGTAGCTTTTATCTGCCGAACTAGGGGGTTGAAGTTTTTTTAAAGAGACAGTGCTTCGACTATCGAATGGTCAAATAGCCAAACGATTTTTACTATGAATCCTTCGATTCGAAGTCGTAGTCGTAGTCGAAGGTCGAAGTAGCCCATTCGATGGTCGAAGTAGCCCAAAAAAACCTTCGAAATTCAAAGTTTTTTTACTTCGAATCCTTCACTCGAATTTAGTGAATCGGCCCCTGAATCTGGTGCCAATGGAGTAAAACACAGTAACACTGCTCTTATAAAAGCATATGAAACATACAATTCTGCTTATACATCGAAAATGTACATATTTAATTTTTTTGTAACGTAACTTTTTATTAGCTTAAAAAAACAGCATAATAACAAAAGTAAAACGTGATCTTTACAGCAAGTCCAGAATCTTTAGTAATTCACATGTCTTAACATTTAACTTGTCCATAAGACATCTATTAAAGTATTGTGAGTATGAAAAGTATAAATTAACAGCAAAAGAAAAAGTTACAAAAATGTTAGACTTACATTTTACAGAATACAATATAATCAGTGATCCATAAGAGTTTTGAATCGCACATTATACAGGTATGGGATCCAGAAAGCTCTGAATTACGGAAAGGCCCATAGACTCAATTTTATCCAAATAATCCAAATATATAAAAGTGATTTCTTTTTTCTCTGTAATAATAAAACAGTACCTTTTACTTGATCCAAACTAGCATATAATTAATTCTTATTGGAGGGAAAAGCAGCTTATTTCTTTTATGTGAAGAATTTGTGCTGAAGAATTTTTCTCATAATTTCAATAAAGCAAACTCGACCAAACTCCCATCCATGATTTTACCTTATTTATTAATAAAATAACTCTGTGGATTATTTATTATGTTTTGTAAATTAAATCTCACAGAAAATGCGGTGTGAAATAAACAGCAAATTAAACAAGGTTTGTATGCCATCCAGGCCCGGACTGGCAATCTGTGGGTTCTGGCAAATGCCAGAGGGGCTGCTATAAGGTGCCAAAGAATGTCACTATTTAGTGGGTTGGTGGGGGCTGTTTGGGCATCTGTGTACCTGAAATGCCAGGGCCTATTTTAATTCTCAGTCCGGACCTGATGCCATCTGAACACTGCAATTGATACCACTATTCTTCACCGATTCAGACCTCGCGTAATCCATTAACGTCAATGGGGAAAATTCAAGGGGTAAGTCAGTTCTGCAGGAAGTTGTTCTGGGGACCCCATGGCCTGACTAGGGGCAACAGGGTCTTGACGGGGCCTTAGGAGTACAGCGATCCCCGCCCCTCCCCCTTTTTTCTGTTGCAGGTGCTGATTGGCTAATGAGTCCCGGGCGAAGGAGCAGAGGAAGGAACAGCGGTAATACTTACCATTCGGCGCCGGGACGTGGAGGAAGAAGGACGCAGCATCCCACCCTCCCTCCCTATAATATGTGTGTTAGTCGCAGTTGTGGGGGGTATCTTTGCAAGAACCCCCAGAGGAAGTTAAAAGGGGGGTATTTCATAGTCAGGGGAAGTAGCCTGGTAGGCCTTGGTCCTTATAGTGTGGTATGCAGCCCGGTTTAGGGTTAGGAGAAAGGAACAGGAACCTATCTTGGCAGTTTGGGTACAGATACCCCACCCCCATTCCCTCCTCCCCAGGTGGGGGAATAATATGTTAAAGGTTTAAAAGTTTGTTATATAAACGGTTGTTAAAAAGGTTAAATATGTTATACATGATTATTACTGTATTATTGTGTTAAATAAACAACTGCGGCCATCTCTTTCCAAACCAGGTGTGTGTATGTATTATTTGGGTGGTAGGAGAATTGTGGTGTGTGGGGGAGGTATTGGGATAGGTGTGAAATCGACGCTGCACCCGTCAAGGAAAAGCTGTGTAAAAACTGGTGGATGATCGCCGTATTTTCCCATAGCATTTGCAAGAGGCTGCTGACAGTTACGTCAGATTAGTACAATATTAGTATAAATGTTAGTAAAACAATGAAAGAAGGTAACATATTCAAGTCATCCCATACACTGAGAATCTACTACAGTTACACATAAAGAATGTATTCGTCTGAATAGAAACCACAGTTACAAATTAATAAACGTGTTTTACCCTATCAGAAAATTATACACACAAAATTATTATTAGTGAGATAACACCGTTCAGTGCTTAGCAACCTCAAAAGGTCAGGGTATTGTTCAGAATTCCACTGGTTATTACAAGGCATTTAATAAGCGAATGCCAAACACTGAAGAAAACAGTCCATTTTTTTTTACTCTGCAGCGGGGAGAATTGTAAAAGCTTCTCAGTGGGTTGTTTGGGCACCATTTGAATCTGACTTCAGCTTAAAAGCATTGGAGTAGGTTGTCAGGCGAATGGTCCTATATATCCCATTGCCTGGGACAATGGGATGCCTTTTCTGTCCCCCTTGCAGCCAATGTGTTTAATGCAGCTGTATGGATTTACGCAGTAGGCTTTCCAAAAGGCATAGTGTCAAATGGGGCTTTAAAATCAAACAAAAACCTATTTGTATATTTCTGTTCTGGGGCTTCAGAATCACAGCAAGGAAGCTGTGTAGAATTCATTCCCTATTGATCTCAGATATTATAAAACGTCAGGGGATTTACATGAAAACTTCCAGCATGTATGCATTAACGCTCTGCATATGCTGCATTAGTGGTGTGTGTGTATTTAACAGTGCAGGGAGAAAATATGTAAATACAGGTTGTGCATATTAATAGGGCACAGTATAAAAGTAATAAAGAAAGGAGCAGGCTGATTGCAGTACATGTACTCTGCCATGCTGCAAAAGATCAAATACATATACAAGTGTAAATATACAAATTTTGAATTTTAGAAGCATCCATGCGCTTATTCCAGTGTGTATAACCTTGTTAGAAATTCTTAGTCTTGCTTGCATCAGCAGATGGTCACTTATTGCCCAACTGGACACTTATTTAACTTGCCAAGATTCATTCTATATTTTTAAATTCAGAATTATAGTACCTGTACCTTAGTACTGCCAACAATTGTAGACAACAGCAATTTTTTTCTCTGCGGTGTATATCAGACTGGCCAGTGCATGTTTTACAAGAAAATGTAAATATTCTATTTATGTGGAGAACTTCCTGACAATCGTTCTGACTCTTATAATACTACTGTATTGCAGTTGGTTGAATCTTGCAGGCCCAGAGCAAAACTACAACTACAACCATAGTCATTATTCTTTTTTTGCAACTCAGTTGATAAGGCACTTGTACACAAATAACTAAACCCTGATTAAACAGTATGGTTACAATAATAAAAGGGCACAAAGCAGCTACAGTATATCACTTCCTAAGGCTAGCAAACCCATGACATTTCAATTAGATTCCACCTTGCCAACCTAAATTACTTTCTGTGTATCTTTGGAGCAGTTTAGTAATTTTGCATATAGAGAGCATATAGAGTGCAGGATACCAAGGTACATGTGCATATGCTGTCGATACGATAGGGGCAATAATATAAAAACTATTGCTAATATTAAACAGACCTCTATGTGCCCTTTAGGGATGATATAAAGGTTTTATTATATCTTGCATAAGTAGTTTTTTTGGGAAATTACTGTTATCAACTCCCAGGTTTGTAGATGCACATTTTTTAGGCTAAAATTTCTTATATACATGTGCCATCCCCATAATCCACTGCTCCAAAGGCAGAAAAAATGCATAGCATGTATAATAAGGTTACAGAGAATTTACTACCAGATCCTTTATATGATCAGAACTAGAGCTGTGTTGTTATAACTATTTGGGCTCTTTTCCTTCTTATCTTTTCATATGTATTTGTTTTGACTGTGTTACAATACGGTTACATTACTGTTCCAGCCTCAAAGTATTTGACCTCATACTGTACGTCCTCAGTAATGCCTTAATGGTTAATTCATTTTAAAGTCTGTCACCTCTATTCTCCATTTCTTTTGCTACTACAATGGCCATGCAAGGTTCATGACACACGTGGGAAAGTCATCTCAACAAAACAGCTGCACTTTATATTAATACATAATACAAAGTCCCTGTCACTGAATTTATCTGTGGATTTGCCAGTGGGTTAAAATAAGTGCATTTATCAAAAGGTGCAACACTGCTATCTTCCCGGGGAAATACACTTCATGAGAATTGAACATGCGTGAGGCAGTGAGATTCCCAAATAAAAGGAAGAAGGTGTTAGTAGTTCCAACCATTTTGATTTGAGCAGTTTTCTATGAGAAAATCATGTTACACTGCATTCAAAAACCTGTTATGCTATTAACCTAAGTAGCGAAGTATTAGGGGTATATTTACTAGAGAGCGAAATGGCTAATGCTAGCGACTTTTCACCAGCATTGCCACTCGCAGGGACATCGTCAATTTACTAACAGTTGCAGGCGCCAATTTGCTATCGAAACAGAGCGTTGCTAGCGGTCATTCACACTCTATCGTCAGGCGACTTTTCGCTCTGGCCAACGGACGTTACTCCACAAAGTCACCAAAATGCGGATTTTACTGAACGTTACTTATTTTGCTAGAGTTGTCTTCGCCACCTCAGACCAGGCAAAGTGCTATAAAGTAGCTATATCTTCCTCAATCTTCTGTCACTTACATCATATTCTGTGACCCGAAATAGCATCAAAGTTCAAAAGACGCTGACGTCTTTTCCTTTTTTCAGCATGATTGCCTGCAAAAGTCCTGACAAACTTTCTTTGGGGTCTTTTTTTTCAAGACCGTTTTTTTCCTAACATGTGAAACATTAATTTTACAGTTGGCTCATGTGTAGGGCATTATAATAACTCTATTGTCTTTATTAAGGTTCCCTGGATATTTGTAGGTATTTGCACCAACATAAAGACGTCCATGAAACTTTAAATTACTCGCCCTAGGCAAATTGACCTGAGTGCACTAGCGAATTCTTGCTTCGGTTTGAAATGCTCACACTCCTGAAGTAACGCTAGCGAAAAAGTCACCATCGGGCGCCCAGGACGAAACTCCGCATATTAGTGAATTGGCATAGTCTGAGCGCATTTGCGCCTGGAGAAGTGTTGCGATGGGTGCGAAATGGACGCTGACGAAAATTTGCCAGTTAGTGAATCTCCTCCTTTGTCATTTAAAAAGGTACATTACTTTTAACAGTTATGTTATATAATATCTTTTACTGACTAAAACTTTTAAAAATTGCAGAAAAAGTAGCCTGGCTAAAATTAACGTAGCTCTCTAAGGGCCATGGCCAAGGGAGATTTGTCGCTCACAATCTCTATCGGTAATAATTTAAATCACTGGTGGTAAAACCTTTGATTCCTCACAAGGCAACTACGGTCAACTTTAGAAAGACAAAGTGAAGCATAGGTTTTGCCACAGGCTATTTCAGGGTCGGACGGGGCTCGCAGGACACCAGGAAAAAACTGTGATTCCTTTTGTTGCCGCAAATGGCTTGAAGAAGGGCCCAGGGCCCAAAGAACACAGTGTGCACACACATTTATCAGGGGTACAAATCTCCCCATTAGCCATTACCCTAAGGCCTTGGGGCGTACATATTAAAGAGTGAAGTTAGAGATTGCTGCAGACCACTAGAGTGAAATTCCACCACCCTCCATTAATTTTTATGGGATTTTAAAAGAGTATTTCTCAATGGATGAAAGTGAAAGTTCACCCTTTGATATGCTTTTTAAAATGCAATAGAAATGGATGGAGAGTGGTGAAATCTCACTCTAATGGACTGTGGCAGTCTCTAAATTCAGTTTTTGATAAATATGCCCTTTGTTGGCTTGTTTACATAAACTATGAGTAAAAAGGGAACAGATGTAAACATTTATCTGAAATGCTTGGGGCCTGGGGTGTAAGTCTGCTAAAAATCACTTAAACATTAACAACATTCACAACATGATTGTTTTGCCACCAATATGTGTTTATGCAGACTTGTTACCATCAAGTATGATCAGGGGTGCTTCGCCAATGAGGCAAGTTGAGGCTGTCGCCTCAGGCGGCAGCGCCCCACTAGGTACCAGGGGCAGCAAAAATGCTACTCCTGTTACTTTAAGAGTGAATTTCTGGGGTAGGGGGGGCAGCAGCAACTGCTGCTGCCTCATGCAGCAGAGGGGCCAGGATCGCCCCTGAGTATGATTACTGTTTTATTATCATTATTACAGAGAAAAAGGAAACAGTTTATTAAAAAGTAGTTTGCTCCATTTCTTCCCCTAATTCTGATCTAGTCAGCCATTGACTATATAGAGCAATTACACTATAATGAGTGACAGGGAAATGAGATGTTGTATGTGGAAACATTTTTAGGGGGGAAATGGAGAGGCTAGCTGAAGATGGAAAATAATGGCAAGTATAATGGCAACGGTTTATCTGTTTTTTCTCTGTCTGCTGTCAAAGTGTCTGTCTTTATTACATTATTATCTAAAACCCCCAAAAATGGATATACGTTTACTTAGGGTGCTTGTTGAGCACTTTTGCAATGCATGTTTCATTTTTGTTGATATTGGACAAACTGAGAGGGTTAGCTAAATACAGGAATTGAATAGAAGTGCATAGACACAGTTATTGACACTCTGACCTTCTTATGTATTGTATTGGATCTGACCTTATTATGTGTGTTTTCTTTTGATCACTATTATGCTGTCTTGAATTTTGAAAATGTGAGCTACATTAAATATTTTTGAATACATACTTGTTTGCCCCCGGTTGGTGCATGTGTACATGGATCAATTATATTTAATCACATTTGATAATATTTAAACTTTTTCTTTAATGAAAAAGAAACCTATCTCCAATATACTTTAATTATAAAATGTGTACAGTTTTTATAAGAAACCTGACTGTATGCAGTGAAATTCTCCCTTCATTTACTGCTGTGGATAGGAATTGTCAGATGGTCCCTAACTGCTGAGCAGGGAAACAATCATACTTATGAACAGCAGGGGGAGCCCCCGCCTTACTTCCCAGCCATGCAGAACTCAAGCAGCTTTGTTTATGACGATCCCTAAGCAGCCCAGACCACACTGAGCATGTGCACAGTCTTGGTCTTGCAAAGATGTTTAACAAAGTTACAAGATGGTGACCCCCTGTAGCCAACTTTGAAAGCATAAATTGTTTGTTTGATTAGGTTTGTTGTGCAGTAAGTTCATGTTTATATTTAGTATACAAAATACAGCATTTCTAGCTTTATTCTATTTTAGACTTTACATGCCCTTTAAAACTACAGTCATATTTCTTTTTGTTATCTAGAATTAATATTAAACATACTGGTGTGCCCTCCTTATATGTCTTTTTACCAGTTTTATTTGTGTTTTCGGTTTGTATGAAAAGCTTTAAGATACCCAGTTTCTTAGTAACCAGAGTGATCCAAAAAACCAAAACAAAATATTTTAATCAATCCAGAAACAAGGGAAAATGAAAGTGAAATACAGTAGATCAGTGTTGAAAATGTTTGATTTATATTATATTATTATTATTATTATTATAAGATACTTTTGCTATTTGCACTAGGAAGTATGTACTTCCTTCCTGTCATAAAATTTTAGATCTTGAATATTACATTTGAATGAAATTTCATGAAAATTAAATTTAAAAAGCTTTTAAAATCTGATTAAACCCACAATACACAGAGAAATAGCAACATGTAATTCTTGTGAACTTTTAATTTCTGTTTCTTTTTCAGGTAAGACTGAGAATAGCATGACTGGAAGAGCGTAGATAGACCTGACATTAGCAGGGGAAATAAAAGCATAAAAGTGGCAATAGTGTTTTCAGAATTAAAGTGTTTTATGTGTACCCAATAAAATATGTATATTTCTTTCAAGAAAAAACAAGCATTTTTGGTCCTAAACTAAAACCGTTTTAGCTCTGGTGCAACTACATAATCAAGGCTGGGTGTTAAGAGATATACCCTTAATGAAAAGTGGTTTTACATTGCTGAGAAGATGTGCGCCATTAAAATGAGCAAGCACAGGTACAGTAGTACTTTAACAACTGACACTTTACAAAAGGGAACAATCTTTATCTAGACATTTAGCTCTAGTCATTTAAATTTGTAGTACCATGGTATGTCACTGTTATATGTCACAATAAAATGTTCTTCATGTATACATGAACCATGGATACACACAGTCTCATACTTTTCCTTATATTCTACCATAAGCAACAACACAGTATTTGTTAAGTCTAAAACAATTAGCAATGGATGGTTCCCTGTTTTGGGATTGTCCTTTCATACATACTACCCCGTTTCATTTTTTGGCAGTATCTATTATGTAACACAATTTATAACTGGGTAGGGAATAATTAATCAGCTTGATCCAAAAGTGCCTAATTAAACACTCTAGAGATTTCCATTTTAATTTTATTGCCTTAGCAGTGTAGTAGAACAGGTTACAGTAGAACATTGTTGCCAGAGGCTTTCTTTAGATTAGTATTTCACACAAACCCAGGGATTGAGCACTTGTGGGAATTCAAGTTGACTCTATAGAAAGGAAACAATTTCAAACTAATAATCTGAACTGCCAGAAGATATAAATATGCAGTTCTTCTGAGGTGCTTCACGGTGAAGGAAAGGCAGTTCTATATTTTATTAGGGAGTAAAAGTCTTCTGTAGAAGTCTGAATTTTTAGCTGGTCTTCACTTGAGCAACACATTTCAGCAAATAACCCAACATTTGTTTAAAGCCAACACATTGAGATGAGCTTCTTTACCTTTTTGGATTTGTCTCATGCCATTTATTCATTGGATAGTGTTTTCATATATAAATATACTATATGAGGCTCTAGTGTCCTGAGCTGGATCACTCATTGTGAAACACTGAAATACTTTATTTTATTAATGTGAATGTAATAGGTATTGGATAAACAAAGCATATTGTAGAGGATTAAATGTGTCCATAGTTAGACAATAAGAGATGGTCAAACAATCTAAAGCATTTATTAGGAATGAAACCAAAATAGATACCCGACTACCTGCTGTTCTGTGGAGACTTTTATGAGCAAGTTGAAGTCAGCAGGGAAATAGACTGAACTGGCAATATTAAACCAGTAAAAATAAGATCAAAGATCACTCATGCTTGGAGAGACTACAATAAAGAACTACAACAACAGAATTATGAATATGTGGAATGGGCATGGAATTTGTTGTGTCTGCGAGGTGTAAATCCGAGCAAAGAGAATGTCTTTCGCGAAGGTACCCAATCTGGATGATAGACCACTCTCCATTAGATTAGATCAAAACTGTAGCCAGTGGCAATATAGAGTATATCTTAACAAGGGATCTTTACTTTATTTGACACTGATTACATTTTGCTCTAGTACATTCAGTGTTCATTTAATTTAATCCCCTACTGTATTTTAGGGTCAAAAGTACTGGGATACCTTTTTGGCCAAAAATATCTGAACATTCCATCTAAACTTCAAACTTCATCCTCTATATATTTCCGAAAACTGTAACTGCCAGGTTCCACATTAGAAGCTTTCTAGAAAAATGGATTCTTTTTTTTTTTTTTCAACTTAGAATTTTTATTCAAATTTGATCATACAAGAATGCAAGCATTACACAGTTACACAGTTGACAGGTATACAGTTAGTGCATGACATTGTGGTGCTCAAGGTGTACATGTACTAATCTCTTGAATTAAGAATATCCAAAGAGGGAAAGGAGAGATGGGAAACATAACCTCTAGAACAAATTTACACTGTACGGTAAGGATACAAACATAGTCTCCACACATGCACAAAAGAAAAAAAAAAGAAAAAGGGAAAAAACCAATACCTAACTCCAACCCTAGTTCAGCAACCACCTTATCACCCTGCTGAAACCTGTGAACCCCCGTTAAACCTTGTGGGAAATATAGTAAGCCCACTTTGACCAGGTTTTCTCATGTTGGGGGACCTTCCCTCGAAGTCTAGCTGTCATTTCCTCCATCAATTTCATCTCCCGAACCCGTGTAATTACTTCAGTAATGGTGGGGCTCTCACTCAGTTTCCACTTAGAAGTGATAGAAAGCCTAGCAGCTGTGTAGATATAGTTCAGCAGTTTCTGTTCGGAGGCGGAGATGTCTAAGTGGGGGAGACCTAAAAGAGCATTTGGTGCCTGAATCGGTAATTCCACAAAGAGGAGCTTCGTTACAAGCCCCCGGACATTTCTCCAGAAGTCAGACAACCTGGGACACGACCACATTATGTGGGAGAGAGAGCCCCCCTGCCCACATCCCCGCCAACACAGTGCCGAGGTGCCCGGGAAGATTTTACTGAGTTTTTCCGGAGTGTAATACCAAGAAAGCATGACCTTATAGACACTTTCTTTTTGCCGTACACATGTGACACTGCGGCGAGCATTTTCCCATATGTCCTCCAATTGTTCCTGGGACAACGTAATGGAGAGCTCCCTCTCCCACTGTAGCATATATTTATGTCTGGGGGGAGGGTCCCCCTCGACTGTATTCAAAATACTGTAAATACGTGAAATGAGAGCTTTCTGAGGAAGGCCCCCCAGGCATAATTTCTCAAAGGGAGTAAGCGAAGTAGGGAATAATCTGCGACCACATAGACTCTGGACATAGTGAACAATTTGGGCATATTCAAAGCCCCAGTTCCCCGGGATCTGAAGCTTTTCCTGTAACTCTATAAAAGTATATAGCCTGTTTTCTAATGGGCGACAGAAATCGTAAATCCTAAAAAGACCTTTGGAGCTCCAATGCTCTTGAAAAGAGCGGGCCAGACCCGGGGGGAACTGGGGATTTGCTAGTACTGACTGCATAAGATGGTGAGGGCCCCGTAGATGATACTTGCCTTGACACCTTTCCCAAATTTTAAGAGTGAATTTGATCACCTGCGGAGTGTCAGGTGGGAGTTTGACCTGTTTCTGGTGTCCCCAAAGCAGGGTGTTCAGGTGGGTTCCAGGTAGTGTAAGGGATTCAATGAGGGCCCATTTGGACTGTGGGGCAAATGTAGTCCAACCTAGCACTTGACGTAAGTGTGCCGCCTCATAGTACCTATGGAGGTTTGGTACTGCTAGTCCTCCCTGAGATCGACTTAGAGTCATCACCACTTTGGGTATCCGGTGTCTAGACTTCGCCCAAATAAACTTAAAAAACATTGACTGAATACTTTTGAGGGTGGCGTTCGGTACAATTACTGGCAATGTTTCGAATAAATAGAGCAGTTTGGGGAGGATAGACATTTTAATAGCAGTTATCTTACCTAGCCAGGAAAGGGTGTAAGTACCCCATTGCTCCAGAAGTGAAGTAATGGAATTAATGAGGGGGATAAAATTTTTCCTGTATAACTGGAAGTATGATTTTGTCAGCTGAATCCCTAGGTAACGTATGGAGCAGTCATTCCATTTATACTTGAAAGTAGCACTCAGACTGTCCCGCTCTTGAAGCGGAATGTTAAGAGCAAGAGCTTCTGACTTTTGGATGTTCAACTTATAGCCTGAGTGTTCACCATATTGTGTTAGAAGGGCGTGGAGGTTCGGCAAGGATATGATGGGGTTCGTGATTGACAAGAGAATATCGTCTGCGAACAGCGAGATTTTGAATTCAGAGCCTTCAATTTTGGGTCCCGTGATGTCTCTATGACCTCTTATAGCTGTGGCTAATGGCTCGATGCTAAGAGCGTATAGGAGAGGAGAAAGTGGGCAACCCTGCCGAGTCCCATTTGAGATGGTAAACGGGCGGCTAGAAGCACCTGGGAGTTTGAGCGTAGCTGTGGGAGTAGAATACATAGATTTTAGGGCCGTCAAGAAGGGTCCCTCAAATCCCATCTGCTGCAGCAAATCAAACATAAAGCGCCAGTCCAAGCGGTCAAATGCTTTTTCAGCATCTAAGCTGAGGATGACCGCCGGTATGTGGGCCCTGTTAATCTGATCTATGGTATTGACAGCCCTTCTGGTGTTATCTCCAGCCTGTCTGCCATGGATAAACCCCACCTGATCCGTATCTATGAGACTGGGCATTATTGGGGCAAGACGGTTCGCCAATATTTTAGTAAAAAGCTTGAGGTCAGAATTTAATAGGGCTATGGGTCGGTAACTCCCGCATTGATTGGGATCCTTGCCCTCTTTGTGTATCAAGGTGATATAAGACGTTAACATAGAAGAGGGGATAGGTGAGCCCGTTAGGAATGAGTTGAAAAGTTCTTTCAGATAGGGGGCCAGGGTAGTGCTAAATGTTTTATAGTAAAGGTATGGGAATCCATCCGGGCCTGGAGCTTTCATAGAGGGGAAGGCCCGTATGGTTGCTAAGATTTCCTCTACTCCTATGGGGGCATTCAGGGACTCGAGGAAAAATGGATTCTTTTAGAAGCAACTAGACTTGACTTAACTTAAAAGCCTACCATCACTATACGCAATGTAAGTGATGACTGCTAGTTGTGTTTGCCTTCTTTTGTTGCTTTTTCCCACTGTCAAATGGGTACAGTGTTGGACTGGTCCACCGGATACCAGGAAAACTCCCGGTGGGCCCAGGTGTCAGTGGGCCCTCATGCTTCTAAAAATTTGGAATATTTCATGGTCATTCTTTATTTCTATGAGAACAAAGAGGCTAAATAGATTGGATTAGTCTATAGTATAGTATTATAGTATGTAAAGAAAAGAGACTAGGAGAATAGCGGTTGAACGAGGAGAGGAAGAATAATAGTACTGAGAGTGGGCCCCTGTCTGACACCGAATGGGTATTACTGATCCAGGCAGCAAAAAAAACCTTATAGATCGATGAGACTAAAATTATTTTTTTATTGTATTTGTTACCTTTGTTACCTTTGTTACCTTTTTTATTACTTGTTTTTATTTTTATGTCCTCTCCTATATTTCTGTCTCTCATTCATACCACAGCTGACTGTTAAGACAAACTGAATCAGATATTTGTTGAAATTCCAAACTCGAATCAGAAAGATCAGAAAGATGCTGAACAAAGAAACTAAAGTAATTAAAACAGCACAAAATTAAAAGTTAAGACCAGTTTCAAATTCAAAAATATTTTTTCTGTCTACATCATACTAAAAGTTAATTTAGCAACCTATTGTTCATAATAAAAGTAAACATAATGATATGACACTACCAGACCAGATTTATGTGTTTTATATGCATAATCTTAACTCTTTTCTTTGCTAAACAGGCTAGATGGCGAACTTGGGGGTCGAAGTTTTTTTTAAAGAGACAGAACTTCGACTATCGAATGGTCAAATAGTCGAACCATTTTTACTACGAATCCTTCCATTCGTAGTCGTAGTCGAAGGTCGAAGTAGCCCATTCGATGGTCGAAGTAGCCCAAAAAACACTTCGAAATTCAAAGTTTTTTTACTTCGAATCCTTCACTCGAAGTTAGTGAATCGGCCCCTTAATGTTTTATTTCTCCCACCGTCACAGTTTCAAGCTGAAAATGTTATAAATTTCCATTTCCATTGTAGCTTCAATCTATAATGTATGAATGTGGTCCATTTGTTAGAGACTCATCCACACCAAAGTGCTTAGGAAGCCTAATAAAAGCATCAGTAAAATCTTTCCAAGAAAAAATATAAAAACATACTATTCTTGTTTGTCTAATATTCACCTCAAATGGAAAACTTTAACTCCATGCTGAATATTGTAGTTCAGAGCTGTAGTTTAGCAGCAGCACCTAACAGTCTCTGTCTAAAAAAGTCCATAAAGCACATAGGTATTTCTGACCAGCCTTGGAGCATCAGCTTATATGACATTTGAACCTCATATTCTGTTTGATGATTTGCGACAACCCCAAGCTTAGCTTCTTAAAGGAGAACAAAAGCTTCCCTAACTTTGTTTGCTGTGAGTCCTCCTGATAGTGTAGGGGATTGCTAGGTTTTTATTGCTCTAAAGGCATTCAGTACCTCATAAATCACTCTTCTAGCTGTCCGACTTGCAGTCACACTGTGCATGCGTTAAAGTCCCTTCTACTTAACCACACACATCATTGATCAAGAAGGGGAAAAAAGTGAGAGACTAAAGCTGCCAATAGCCGCAAAGATTTGACTGTATGAATCTCCATTTCGTACGATTTTCGTGCAGTGGGTGGAGTGTCCTGTCATTTTTCATAAGATGAAGATCTGTCGTTCAGATGATCGGACAGGTTAAAAGATTTCTGTCGGCTACCAATAATATCTCTGCATGTATTGCCGATCTGACGATATCAGTGGGAGACTGTCACTAGCTTTGGTCAGACATAACTTTCGCACGATTGCAGAACATCGTCTGATCTGTTCCTTTACTACTTTATTTGATCTGAATGGTTAGTGGCAGTTCAGGAGATGGCACCAAACAATCGTTGTCCAATATGAAGCTAAATCTACATGTCTATGGTAACCTTAAGGAACTTAAGCTCCCCATAGACGCAACGATTCTTCTTGCCGAACGACCGATTTTAGGGAAGCCCAATCAATCCTTCGAAATTATCGTACGGTTAGTGGGATTCGAACGATCGTACATCTTACGATTTTTCGGCCGACATCTGTCAGGAAATTGATCGGCCAGGTCAAAAAATCTTTATCGGTCCCAGTGCAATCTATCTATGTTTGCAGGGACAAGCAGGCAGCTCCCCTTTGTTTTCCTGGCAAATGGTCTTTTTAGTGATGGTAAATTCGTACGAACGTACGATCGTTCTGACGATCAGGATCTGATCTTTTAAAAATCTCAACATCTATGGCTAGCTTTAACTTGATACTTCCCGGGGTAGAGGGGTGTGGAATGCTAGGAATGCAGTGATGTCACTGTACTTCTATGGAGAGCCTTTGAAGCATTCAGAGAAAAGTGAAGCAAAGTTAGGGGAAACAGTGAGTGCTTTGAACACTGTTTGAAAATCATGTTACAATGCAACAGACTTGATTTAAACCAAAACACACTGAGCATGAGCAGAGTCACTGACACACCCAACAAAATCCAAGATGGTGCTCAATTCATTTATGCACAACGTTGAAGGCCTGAATAAAGAGACTCTGAAATGTTTGTTTAGTACCTCCAGTTCAGTGTACAACATTTAAACCACCATATTTGGAAGTATAATACTACCCATATTTTTATTTCAGGATTAGTTTTCCTTTAAAGGAGATTTAAACTTTGCAATGTGTAATTATGCAAAAGTCACTACAACCACTTTAACTACAGAGCATGTATTAAAAATGTGGTGTAAAGTTAATTTGGCTAGGCAGACCCAAAAGTGGTTAATGTCCACCTAGTGATAGGAGCATGGGTTAAATTGTGACTCACACTTCAGGTCAGGGCCTTCGCTAAGTGGAAGATTCCAATAAGGATGTAGTGAACTACAACTCTCAGACTACTGTGCATGTTAAATATGAATAATGATGGAGGCCAGGAGGTTCTAATGGTGAAACAAAAATGGTCATAGTTTATTTGTACCAAGACAAATGACCACAGGTTTACATACATAAGATGAGGTATAGGCAAATGGAACATCATATGCTAAAACAGGTGGATGACGCAGGTGATGAATGTGACTCCCATAAGGCATTGTTGTCAAGCAGTACATCAATTCCTTCAGGCAGATGTACTTCAAAATGGTCCAGATCCCACCCAGTGGAGTGGTCAGGGAGAAGGAGTCTAAGTCTGACACCCTATCCACTGTGGTCCCTTCACTAAAGGCAATCTAGGAGCCTTGGGAAGCTACTCCCGGTTACAGATCCTCAATTGAGCACAAAGCTGCTCTTGCTATCTGAGCTCTCTATCTTAAGGTGGCCATACACGGAGAGAACCGCTCGTTTGGTTATATCGCCAAACGAACGAATCTCTCCCCGATATGCCCACGTTGAGGTGTGCAATATCGGGCTGATCCGTTCGTGGGCCCTAGGGCCCAACAATCGGATCCTAACAAATAGTAATGGGCAGTCAGATCGCGGAACCGCATCAACGAATAGATTTTTCGTCCCACATGACAAAAGAGAAGGAAAAGGTTCATTTCTAGAAAATACTTTATAGATTTTGCCAATTGCTTCTCTATATTGCATATACTCCCCTTGTAGCTATACAGGAGGCTTGGTTTTCTTACGCTGATACCACCTATGAATATGGTATAGGTAGAAATCTTGCAAGGAATTCCGATGATGATATTTTTACTTCAACAGCCAGTTACTCGTGGTATACAGTGGCCTCTGAGTGTGAGTGTCAGCAGCACACATAGCACACTGGTAAATGGAAAGGACTGGCACTGGGCATATTGTAAATATGCAGCACAACATGACTGAGTACATCTGCCCACTTCCCCACCTTTCATTTTGTTTGTCTACTCTATGTCTGTTTATGGGGACCTGTTGATACTTGGTTCTGTTTGGATAGTTGAATGTCAAGTTATTGGGTTTCTTGCCTGTGCCGTTGCTATGTCTGCATTAAGATGACATTTACACCTACTTTTGCAAAAGCTTTTGTCATTTTAGGGATGAGCAAAACTATTTTAATTTTAGTTCAAAATGGATATTTGCCCTGGAAAATTGCAATATAATCACTGCAGAAGAAACATTCATCCTATGACCTCCTCAGCTATATCTTACTGTCATAACTATACTGTTACTAATTGAGATCTCTTACCAAATCTAATTTAATCAGAAAATGAGAATCATTTTATAATATATATATTATATAGCATGCTATTAAGAATGGGGCTCTGATGGAGACTTTACATTGTTTTACAACATGGCAAATTTGCTAAGAAAATCCTTTCCACTTACTTTTGCTTTTCTCTGCAATGGATTTTTTTTAATGTCTCCTTGCCAGCACAGACATGGTTAATTTTACATTAGAATTCTGTGATGGATAATGCAGATGTCTTAAATGTCACTTAACCTTTGACACTGTTAAGCTGGCCAGGAATCAATGCCATTATTTCTCTGCCTGTACTGGAGGAAGAGAATGTTTTCCTGTCTTTGTACTATTGATTGGTCTGCTTATGTTAACTGTATTAACATACTGTATGCAGACGTCTTCCTTGGAGGACTCTGCAATCTCTGCTGTATCTGTTTATCATTTCTTTGTACATGCACCTCACTGATTTGCAGAGATAATGACTCGTGACTCTCAGCCCCACAGATTTAATATGACTGGGCCATCTATGAATCAGTGTAACGTGAAACTGTTGATGGAGCTATGGGAATAGTCTTTAATTTGTTGGGGATCATTTCCTAACAGGGACAAAGTGGCATATGCAAAAGAATCAGAACAACTTTGTTTTTCCCACATAATAAATCGTTCTGCCAAATTATAGCATAACTGTGGCTAGCTGCTAGACACAAGCTATGCAGCAACACAGGTACAAACCATTTCATGTTGTTCAAGTTGAACATTCTTTTTGTGAAGCAGGTGGTGCATGGGTGTATTATTATATGCCCGCTCAGTTGTGATTATATTTGAAGTGAAAGAAATGGGTTCAGTGTGTAAGGTAATGCCCTGTATTATTTGATTGGTCAATGTTGGGTATAAATTATAGGGCACCCTTACTTGCCTGAGCCTTCTATCTGATCTATCATTCATCTTCATAGGTGCAACAGACCCATTAGAGCAGGGGTCTCTTTTTTACCCGTGAGCTACATTCAAAGCAACACAAGCATGTAAAAGTCCATGGGGGTGCCAAATAATGGCTTTGATTGGCTATTTGGTAGCCTCTATGTAGACTGACAGCCTACAGGAGGCTCTATTTGGCTGCAAACCTAGTTTTTATGCAACCAAAACTTGCCCTTAATCCAGGAATTCAAAAATAAGGGCCTGCTTTTAGGCAACATCCAAGAGGTTGCTCACAAGTCACTGGTTGGGGATCACTGCATTAGTGCTAAGCACAAAAAAACATAGGTGCATATGGCATTTTAGCATGCTCATATGGGTGTGCATTTTTTCCCATGTATCATCATCATAATAATCATAGTAGGCCTATTATCTTAAAAGAAGTTGAAGTTACAGTGGTTTTAAGACTGACACAAAAAGTAGTTCAGCTGTGGAAAAGTGATTATTTAATCCATTATTTTACAGAATTACAGGATTTACACAATTTAAAGGGGCAGATTCACTAACGGGCGAATTTTCACCAGCTTCGCACCCAACACACCACCCATATGCTAATTCACTAAAATTCGAAGTTTCGTCCCGGACATCTAACACTGGCGACTTTTCACTAGCATTACTTCAGCTGTGCGAGCATTTCATAGCAAGATGCGCTAGCGATCGTTTGTGACTAGCGAAAACTCGCTAGTAATCTTGCGCTTAGGTCAACTTGCATACGGCGGGTAATTTAAAGTTGTATGGAGGTCTTTATTATAAATGTTGGTGCAAATGCTTGAAGTTAACACTTTTTCAAATAGATGTCCAGGGAACCTTATAAAGACAAGAGAGTTAATATAATGCCCTACACATGTAAAATGAATGTTCCATATTTTATGAAATGTGTGGAGAAAAACGGTTACCCAAAAAAAGTTTTACTCAGGACTTTGGCAGGCAATTCCGCTTCAAAAAAAGGAAAAGTCACCAGCATTTTTGGAACTTTAATGCATTTTTGGCACACAGGACATGATGTAAGAGACAGAAGATCTAACTTCACTTGGTCTGAGGTGGCGAAGTTAACTCTGGAAAGAGGTAACGTTCAGTAAAATCCACACTTTAGTGAATTTGCGGAGTAACAATCATTTGATGGAGTAAAAAGTCGCCTGTCAATAGAGTGCGAATGAATGCTAGTGACGGTTCTGTTCACTATCGAATTGGCTCCTGTTAGTGAATTGATGATGTCCCTGTGGGTGGCAACGCTGGTGAAAAGTCGCTAGCATTAGCCACTTTACTCTTAAGTAAATCCGCTAAAATGTATAAAACATAGTGAGCTCATGCTCATTCGGGTTTTCAATTTAAAGGGCATTTATTACCGGTTGACTGGTTTCTGGATATATAGTATGATGCTGCAAACAAATGCTCATAAACTCTATAGTAAAAAAAAAAAAAAGTTGCGTGAAAAAATATCCATTGACTTCATTGCGTTTGGTGCATTTTTTGTCACTTCTCACATTTTTATCAAAATGGGTCAGATTCACCCATCACTAGGCCTGGCTTTTTTTTCTTATTCTGTGTATTTTTTTGCACAATCAGGTTTTTAAAAATAAAATTCTTACCGCTGACTAGGTGGTGAGCTTTTTTTTAAAAAAAAAAACCTGACTGTGCAAATTATGCATTTAACCATAATGCACACTTTGGCTTTTAAATCCTTGTCTTTTAGCCATCATCATCTGCCTCACAGAAATCCCTTTCGTTACGGTATATCCATATAACTTTGTTCATCAACTAAAATGGGAACCATCCATTTTGAGATTTAATAACATTTTGAGATGGTTAATAACATCCTAGGTTTCACATTAGTAGTATAATGTGAGTACTTCATTCAGTACCTTGGAACCAGATTATTCTGCTGGGGAATACCATGAGTACAATAGAGGAATGGCCCATGCATTGCCTGATCAGCATAAAGTAAACTATACTGTATATATATATCATCACCTGACTTGTATATTGTATTCAAATCAACATGACTGTTGTGATTTTTGTATATCTGGCAGTTGTGCTTATCTTAAAGTGCATATGGGAACTTTGCAGTGTACAAAATATGTATATTATTTTTGCATACATAAAAGATTTTTTGGTAGCGCTGCTGTCACTGATTCCTTCGTACATTCCAATTATCTCACACAAGTTACACTGTTACTGCACCCTTTGTAATGGAAGCATCTCTTTCCTAAACTGCACTAAAAGTTAATGGGGCAGATTTACTAAAGGGAAGAAGTGGCCGTCGCTAGCGAATATTTGCCAGAATTCTCTTCCGCAGGGATATCACCAATTTACAGGCGTAGAAGACAATTCGCTATGAAATAGACTGCCACTAGCGCAGTTTTGCACCCTATCGCCAGGCAAGCGGTCGCCAGAGTTTCCTTCAGAACCTTAAACCTGGCAAACTGATAAAATGAAGCTTCATCCTCTTCAAACTTGTGGCAGTGACATCATATCTTGTATGCCAAAAAGTCATAAAAGTTCTAAAGCGGGACTGCCCTTAAAAGTCCTAAAGATTTTTGTGTTAACATTTTTTCCCAACCATTTGAAGGGAACGTCAAATTTGTTTTAGGATGGGCTCATGTCTAGGGCATTAGAGGGTCTCTTTTGTCTTTATTTTGCTTCCTTGGACATGTGTAATAATATGTGGCCACTTCAAGCATTTGCACCAACATCTCTAATAAAGAAGTCTATATGACCTATATGTGCCCTATTAAAAGTGACCTAAGTGTTAGAGTACTAATGAAGGTTCGCTAAGCATAGCAAAAGTTGCTATGAAATGCTTGTGCTGACTTATTATCTCTAGTGAGACTTCGCCAGTGTTCAACTGCTGAGACGTAACTTTGCATCTTAGTGAATTAGTGTAGTGGTAACAAATTTGTGTAAGAAATGGTGCAAGTGTGGTGGATCGTTCGCTGGTGACAATTCGCCCTTTAGTGAATTTGCCCCCATGTGTACTAGGTAAAAAAAGAGTCATTAGGCAATCTCTGGATGTTAGGGGCCAAGATAAGATAAAAATGCTACATCCCCCATCACCATGACCACTTAAAACATAACTTGCAAGTCTAAATGATACACAAGTTAGGTGATAGGGAAGGGAGTGAATAATCCTCCTCCTGCCCATCCCTTATATTCGGTATACAGTACAATGTTTCCAAATAAAGCAACAATTCAAAGCAACAAGGTAGTGTACAAAGTGCAAAAACATGGTGGATTGCACCCAGTTTGTAAATGACCCCAATAATGATCTATGTTACTTCCTGTGCTGTTTATACACTGTATAGTGAAGCCAGAGGGGCCTTTCCAGGATGTAAATCTAAGATTAAATATGCAGTATCCTAGATATCAAAAACCTAATTATCGCCTTCTTATACTTAATTAGCATTAGGCCCCAGCATTAATGCAGTAAGTGCCATTAGCCTTAGCGTTTCCTCCCATATTTGTTGTAAGGTTTATTTTACTTTACCTAACTTTATAACGCGGAGCTATTGGAACTTATGATCTCACAATTAATGTTCATGCTACCAGTCTACTCTACCACATGATGCTTGTTGGAGCTAAAGGTGGCCATAGATGTTAAGATTTGTAAAAGATCTTTTTGTTATTGTAGGATCTGAAACGATAGTTTAAATGCACAATTTGTCTGTCAACAATTTCAAGCAATAGGTAGCTGAAGCTAAAGAATTGTGGCCCTGTAAACAATTGGCCAATGGATAAATTTCACTGCGAATGATTTTCTGATCGATGTCAGCGCCCTCTAACCTCACGATAATTTGACAGGTTTGTCGGATCACACAAAAATTGGTAAAAAATCTTAACGTCTATGGCCACCTTAAAGGGGTTGTTCACCTTTATATTAACGTTTAGTATGATGTAGAGAGTGATATTCTGAGACAATTTGCCATTGGTTTTCATTTTTTATTATTTGTTCTTTTTGACTTATTTCGATTTTTATTCAGCAGCTCTCCAGTTCACAATTTTTAGCAATCTGCTTGCTAGGGTCCAAATTACCCAGCAACCATGCAATGATTTGAATAAGAGACTGGAATATAAATAGGAGAGGACCTGACTAGAAAGAAGAGCAATAAAAAGTAGCAATAACAATAAATTTATAGCCTTATAGAGGATTTGTTTTTAGAAAGGGACAGTGACCCCCCATCTGAAAGCTGGAAAGAGTCAGAAGAGAAGGCAAATAATTAAAAAACTATAAAAAATAAAGGCCAATTGAAAAGTTGCTTAGAAAGAGACATTCTTAATATCTAAAAGTAAATTTAAAGGTGAACCACCCCTTTAAGATACTTTGACTACCTCTCTCTTAAGTTTTAGCCCTGCCTTGCCTATATTTCTTTTACAGGGTTGCCATTGTGACACTGTGAAGCCTGACAGAATCCAAGAGGTCAATGTAGACCCTTCAACTTTCTTATATAAGGCAGATTAAGGCTCACATGGTTCTGCCTGTCACATAGGGGCAAATTTACCAAAGGGCGAAGTGACTAACGCTGGCGAAAATTCATTTTGTGACTGGCACTGGCGTAACTTCGCTAGCGAAGGAGATAGACTCTAGCGCTACTTTGCACTCTAACGCCAGGTGAATTATCGCTCTGGTGAATGGACGTAACTACGCAAATTTACTTAGATGCGGATTTTAATAAACGTTAACTCTTGCGCCAGACTTGCCTTCACCACCTCAGACCTGGCGAAGTGCAATTGAGTAAATGTCCCAAAAAACGCTGGCAACTTTTCAGTTTTTCAGGGTGATAGGCTGCAAAAGATCGTAAATCTTTTTTAGGGTACCCAGCTTCCCCCCTACATTGCTTACATATGGCACATAAACTATACACTGGGCTCATGTGTAGGGCAATATAACAACTCTATTTTCATTTATTAAGGTTTCCTGGGCTTGTGTAATGTAATGTATTTGCTGTAACATATACGTCCATTCAACTTTAACTTCCCGCGTATGCAAATTAGAAAACACTAGCGCAACTTCGCTTTGCTTGCCGAATTAACACTAACTAAACTTCATCTTCGTTCGGCGCCCTGGAAGCAACTTCGCATTTTAGTGAAATTTAGTGAAATTTTCGTCTGGCAAAGTGTTGCGATGGCTGGCGAATTTTCGCCGGTTAGTGAATTTGCCCCATAGAACTTAGTTAACAAAAAGGAGATCTATAATCTTTAGACAATGAACACCCTAGAAATTATGATTTTCTATGTTTTAAATGACTTTAATGTTTTAAATGATTTACAGTAATTAGTATGTGGTGCTGTTATGCAGAATTCACCATTCTTCATAATATTACTAATAGTTATTACTATTAGTGATTTACTTATCTTAAAAATAATGAATGCAGTAAATTGTTTTATTTTACCCATAATTTGTTTCCATTTTTTATCTATTACTATTTATTAAGTTCACTGTATTAATCAGAGCATGAATTTAAACTGTAAATTCCTTCCACTTTAATGTACAAAAACTCCCTTCAAAATAATGAAATATTAAGCTACGAGACAGATCACTGAATCCAATGCATCTTTAATTTGTTATCTGTCTATTTGAGGACATTCTGCTGACTGAGCTTTACTGGTATCTCCTTGTAGAATTGAATGCCTTCTCAAATGCACAACTTCCCACATATCAATACTTTCAACTGGTTTTTAGATGTCCTTTTAAAGTTTGCTGTCCTCCAAAATAAAAACTTGTAATAACTGTTTGTTTAACCTGTACAGATTATGAGTGTTTTAACTGCTTTATAAATAGCTAAATTTGGGCTGAATTCTGTTTTTAATTTGAACTGTAGCAGGGATACATTGGCAGTGGTTAGAAATGTGTATTATTAGTGTTGGTAGGGTAACATGCTGTATCACGGGTCATAAACAGAAAGGGCAAGTGTCACAGCTGAAATCTCTCTGCTTGCACTTGCATTTTGCCTTCTGCACCAACTATTTATATATAGATAAGGGGTCTATTGTGGGTAATGATTTAAGGAAATGAGTTGAGTTTGCTTCATCATGCAGCTAGGGTTGCCACCTTTTCTGGAAAAAAATTCCGGCTTTCCTATATATTTATCTTTTCTCCCTATTATTGACATTGGGATCAACCATGCCAGTAAAATACTGGCCAGGTGGCAACCCTACCTGCAGCTGCATCTCTTTACTGCACCATCCACAGTTTAAAAAACACTCTCTTCTCCTGACAACTTTCAGTACTTCCACATTTGCTGTACTAGAAGCGCCATATCTTCTGTTGAAAATCTAATACAGAACTTGGAGATTTATGTCATAGCAGCAACTTATACAAAACAATTGGTAGGATATACTAACACACACACATATATATATATATATATACATATATAGATAGATAGATAGATAGATAGATAGCGATATATATATATGTATATATATATATATATATATATATATATATATATATATATATATATATATATATATATATATATATATATATATATATACTTCCATTGGTCACTAGAGGGCCAGAAGCAGCCACATGCACTAATTCAAAAACCAAGAGATTTCAATTAAATCCTGTTGTATTCCTCTGGTGAAAATCAATTTGTCACTTGCAGTGAATGAATTGAATTGGTATGTATATCCATATGCAGTAAATCTTTCCATGGGAATGCGTGTTTTGCCAGAGAAATTAGGAATATGATAGAACCAGCCAGAGGTTGGAACTGGGGTTAAATCTACCCTTAGGCTAGGTAAGGACTGCTCCCCTGGTTGCCTTTAGCTTCTGCCAGTGGAAATATTTTAGACCTTGTTTTGAGCAATGTTAACATTATTCATTCTCAGATATTCTATTCCATTATGATTAACACTAACCCTTGATATTCGACCATCGAAGTTAAATCCTTCGACTTCGGATATCGAAGTCAAAGGATTTACCGCAATTTGTAACGATTAAATCCTTCGAATTGAACGATTCAAAGGATTTTAATCCATCGATCGAACGACCTTCCCCATAGGCTACCATTGGTGCTCGGTAGGTTTTAGGTGGCGAGGTAGGTGGTCGAAGTTCTTTTTAAAGAGACAGTACTTCGACTATCGAATGGTCGAATAGTCGAACGATTTTTTGTTCGATTCGAAGTCGAAGTCGTAGGTTGAAGTAGCCAATTCGATGGGCGAAGTAGCCAAAAAAATACTTCGAAATTCAAAGTATTTTTTATTCTAATCCTTCACTTGAGTTTAGTAAATGTGCCCCTAAATGTTAAAAATGTCAATACATCTTTCTTTCCTGCTTAATAACATTTTCATTTAACGCGGATGGAAAATTATGTGTTTGCAAAA
Organism: Xenopus laevis; assembly: GCF_017654675.1. Taxonomy (NCBI): domain Eukaryota; kingdom Metazoa; phylum Chordata; class Amphibia; order Anura; family Pipidae; genus Xenopus; species Xenopus laevis. The sequence continues at coordinate 107,170,828 of NC_054377.1, forward strand.
CCAATTTATTGATCATTTTCCAGGTTCAGAGGATTTCTTGCTATTTAATTACATTTCAGTGGGGCACCCTCAGTGATAGCACTGTCCTTCAAAGTCCATTATATATCATGGATTAAGAGTTAAGGCAAACTTGACTTTTAATATGCCTTATAGACAATACGATAGAGGGGACCGAGTAACACAAGTTGAGCACTGCATGTGTGCATAGGCATCAAGGTACAGTGAATGTACAGGGCAACTGCAAAACACTTAATTGTTTTCTAATTGGAAACCCATCTATATCAAGAAAATCATACTTGAATCAACTATAAATAGCTGTGTCTGAGGCTGCCTCAAAAATATTTAGTGCACATATAGGGGCAGATGTATTAAGGGTCGAATATCGAGGGTTAATTAACCCTCGATATTCGACTAGGAACTAAAATCCTTCGACTTCGAATATCGAAGTCAAAGGATTTAGCGCAAATGCTGCGATCGAACGATCGAAGGATTATTCCTTCGATCGAACGATTAAATCCTTCGAATCGAACAATTCAAAGGATTTTAATACAATGATCGAAGGAATATCCTTCGATCAAAAAAACTTAGGCAAGCCTATGGGGACCTTCCCCATAGGCTAACATTGACTTCGGAAACTTTTAGCTGCCGAAGTAGGGGGTCGAAGTTTTTTTTAAAGAGGCAGTACTTCGACTATCGAATGGTCGAATAGTCGAACGATTTTTAGTTCGAATCGTTCGATTCGTAGTCGCAGTCGAAGGTCGAAGTAGCCCATTCGATGGTCGAAGTAGCCCAAAAAACACTTCGAAATTCGAAGTTTTTTTACTTCGAATCCTTCTCTCGAGCTTCATGAATCGGCCCCATAGCGTATATTTATATTTGTGCCTCTGTGGGTTTCTTTTCACTTGTGGAGGCCTATTCGTCAATTGTCGGATTTAAGTGGTTTTAGAGGTTTTTGAAAACTCAACTAAACTCACTTTCTCTAAAACCACGTATGTCATGACATTTATTAAAAGATCAGAATAAAAATGTATGAAAATAACACTGAACGATGAGCTAAAAAATACAAATACCTCTAAAACATCTAAAAAATAAAGATTTCTGGATAATTCCTAGTGAAAAAAAAATCTGAAAAACCTCTAAAAGTCCAACGGTCCAATAGGATCAGCACAGCTTCCAATGACTTCTAGAGGAGCTTGACAACTTTTACCTGGTGAAGTCTTGTATTGGTGGTTTTGTGTTTTTTCTTGAATTTTTATAGCTTTAAAAAAAAAAATAGGACAGATTTGTGGACAAAAACTAAATCCAATTGTTAGTAAATGGGCTTCTTAGTATCTTTACAACAGGGCCTGATGTCATGGCTATTGGAAAGGCTATATTTATTCTGCAAGTTTTGTAAAAGTTATTTATTTGCCAGTAGATCCATTACAACTTTGTCAGTTAATAGTTAGGAGAAGCCCATTTTTACAATGGTATATGGTGTGTTCATGTGCCCTCTGAATAATGCATCCGCTTGTAGCTCCTTGTAACAAGGTGTACTGATGTGAATCACAATGTAGCTCATTCTGGGCTAATGGGTTTCTTATCTGTCTGCTCAGAATTAACTTCACTTTTTTCTGCCGTGAACTAAAAGGCCTTCCCCAGTGTGATTGTCAGAGATGAAATGTTGGGCTGTAACCCTTTGGAGACACAGAAGTGACCATTTGTCTGAAAATGCTGGAAATCCTCCATTTCATAGATTCTAAAAATAGTTGCTGAAAATCACTAAAAAAAGGATAAGGTGACAAATAATATCACCAGGCTTATGGATGGCGTTATTTAAAGTATTGTGTGTTGCAAGTTCTCCCTGTATCTCTGACGCTGAAGAAGAATCAGCAAACCCCCTAGATGATGCTTGTTAAAGTTGCATTTAATGTCCTTTTTAACTGTTTTCTGCAGCTCCGGTAATATGGTTATTTTAATGCTTTCGGTAGATCTGTGTACAGTAAGGCACTATAATGTAATGAAAGTTTTTATCGTTATTCCATGAAAGCGTTCCTAGATTAAACCAAATAGATAGTTCTACCATAATGTCTCTCTCTCTCTATAATGTACATATCCTGTTTGCACCAAATACTTGTTGCACTAGAGATCCCATGAGAATGGCTTTCCAGCTCCTGTCATCAAGATGCTAGATGTTGTAGTTTATCAACATCCAAAATGCGATGGCAGGGTGATCCCTGCTTTATTTAAATGCCGTAGTTAAACACACCTCATTGCCTCTGTCACTAGCTGCTCTTCTGTTAACATGTCCTTTATTAAACATTATGCCCCAGTTGTACAGAGCTACAGTAAGTGCTGGCTTTATAAATAAACAGTAACAATAATAACGTGCCTAATCTGAGCCCAGTGTGAAAATGTTGCTGATGTGCAGCATGCAAACTCAGGGGATCTCTGAACAGATATTGGAGTTTCTATTATTTAAACAAGTCCTTATTTGTATTCTAAGAAGCTCTATAAAGAATAGAATCTAATCTCTTTCTGAACTGTGGTTCCCTCTCACTCTCTCTGCTTCTCTGTGTCGACTATTCTGTGGGGTATATGGGGACAGTGCCGTGTTGGGATTGCACAGCCTTCTGTTGTCTCTCAGCTTATATGTAAGTTGTGCCCTCTCAAATTCTCTTTGAGGTCTTTAACGCTTTCACTGCAGGCAAAGTGTTAAAAATATAATCTAAAAATTAAATGCCTCCCATTTATATATATAGTTGGAGGGTATCATTAAGATTTCTTGCAGCCCTTGTCATGCTGTCACTGACTGCTCCTTCTGTTCTATTTGTGTACGTTGTGTTAGTGGAAAAGCTGAAACCTTGGGTCGCTACCTTCTCAAGTGAGGAGAAATGTATTCCTATTGATCTTGTGGCGAAATATGCAAGAGGCAAGAGAAGGGATGTCTTGACGCTTTGATCCAACTTTGTTCTTGAAGCAGAAATATTTAGTGAAATTCAACACCCAAATTGTTTCATGTTGGAAGCCAGGGAATTTTTGCATTCACAAACTGCATGCAGGCAAATAACCCGTTTGCTGACCAAATGTGTAGAACGTGCGGTATTTATGCATTACATGCGTGCTGCAATCAATTCTTTTGTTATGTTACTAATACTTTTTCCATTTAACCTTGAGTGAGTGCCTTTGTATTTGAGTATTATATGTATGTATATATATATATATATATATATATATATATATATATATATATATATATATATATATATATATATATATACTGTATATATATATATACTGTATATATATATATATATATATATATATATATATATATATATATATATATATATATATAGATATAAGCTACACTGTTCTCTTTATGCTACATTACATTGTTTTATCCACATTGACATCATTCATTAATGAGACATACAGTACTCACAGGCAAATTTCTTTGGCTTTGTATGCTTATAAGAATTGCGCTTGTGTGTTTATTGCATTAATAATTATTTTGACTGTATTTATAGATTTATTTTACATGCAATTCAATACCGAGTTCTGTCTTTCTTTCAGATGTACACCCAAAAGCAGAGTTCTGCTCTCTCTTATCCCATATGAAATCATCATTACCATCACAGAGAAGAAAATCCTTTTGTCCCCACCCTCCCTGGCAGCTGGGATTCCACCCTTAGAAGAGTTGCGGAGCTCGCAATCAATAATGCAGAGATTGTCAGGGATAAGCAGCTATGGTCTTTAGGACCGCTCAGGAATCCCAGTGTGGAGCTGGTATAAGGTTTGAAATCTCTTGTTTGCTGGCATTTAGGAGCCTTCTCTCCAAACAGCAAGACCCCTATCTGCTGCCTTTTGCAAGCTGCAAGCTTCCCTTTGTTAATCTGTCTCATCTTGTGTGTGTGTGAGTGTGTGCAGGGTGAGCCTCTCCCCACCCCACCCTGAGACAAGAAGTCCGTAGCTCATCACACTGAAACATGTGTCTCCTTCCCCAAACCACAATGCTATGTGTGTTGCAGTAACTTGGAGGGACAGACCGGTCACTGAAGGGAGAACAAGGTCCCCACCCATTATGCCAATGCTAATTGGGAGTGATTGATGCTGCCTCTCAATTCCACTCACCACATTTCCATTCTAAACACTATGAGAGCAGGGGCTGCAGTGCATTTCAGCACTCGGGAACAACAGCATCTCCCCACATTGCACATCTGGAATCCGAGAGTGGAAGAACCTCAAAGACCGGCTTGGAGTCTCAGACAGCAGAAATGTTTTTGACTTTCCTTTTTTTGTTCATTTTTTGAATTACTTTTTTTTAATATATATATAAAAAAAAGTTTTCTTTATTAAACCATCAAGCAAATAACAGGGAATGATGCACTTTTATGCCCAGAAAGTCCATTCCCAGACAGAGCAAACTGTGCTTCCTGAGTCCATCTAAAAAGCTGCTGGATTTGGCAGGTGTTTGGATGCTGCAAGGTGATGCTGGGGTCTCTGGATACTGGTTATACTAAGGCAGGGGGATCATTTTCCTAAAAGAGGATCTGGATAAAACACCTCTGTGCACTAATGAGCACCAATAAAAGGATTATAACTCCACACACAGGGACTTCGCTCTAATTAGGACACAGAAAGGCTTCCTACAGTAAGTACACACTTTGCCAGATGCCTTTTTTCCCCTCATTTGCATGTCTTTTTACCGCTGAAATGTTCCAAGTGCCAGCTGAAATCAGAGACTCAGATGGACTCCCTTAGGGGACGGGGTTAACACTTATTGCCTAATTATTCCGCGTTTTTATTTATTTCATTGAACAAGATGATCGTTAAGGATGTCACACTTTATGCAGATGCCTGTGACTCAGTATTATGTGTAATATACAGCCTTTCAGATAACTTCCTTCTGATGTCAGCATGAGAATCCCATAGGTGACTATATCATACACCCACAATATCAATCATATATCGTATCTGTTTATTTATTGCTGCCTATCGTAATGCTTAAGCATCACAATGCATGTGTGGGAGAGCCCTTGGCAATCTGTACATACAGCGAATGAGATTACATTAAATGGTGTCTATAGCACAAGCTATATCTACGTATGTCTAACTGTATGGAAATGATTTACAATACCGGTATACAAAGATAAAGCAGTTCCTCTGAAGTTGTCCCTACCAAGCCATGATAGTGAGTGTAAAGAATTGAATTTGAGACACGGACAGAAAAAGCAGAGGCTAATGTATGTTCAGCTTTCCATTTGAGATCTGGCCAGATAGACAGATGCACATCAGTTCTCTGATAGAAAGATTACTTACAGTTTGAACCAGTGACTCCTTTTCCGACCTCCCCAGGATTCAATTAGAAAAGCCTCCTGCCTCAAAAAGAGATAACTGCAACATTGATCTACAATAAACATATGAAGCAAATGCCCTTGTTAAATTTAATGCCAGCTTTTCACCCATTGCACAACCCTGACCCTCCAATTTTGCTGGTTCCTATGAGGTGAGTGACTGTCTCTACAGAGCATTCTCTGATCATTAACATCCCTGCATCCAGAGAACATTACCACTGAAATTGGTCCCCATAGGAAAGCACCAAAGAGAGATTCAGTGCCATCTAGTGGACATATGGAGAATATATCCTATTTAAACCCTTCCGTTGTGTGACAACAGGTAAAGTACAGTGAGTACAAAACAAAATAAATGTGACCTTTTTTTAAGGAGAAAAATTGCTGTAGTGTCAGATGGACTGCCAAGAAAATGCAAACAACCCTACTTCTTTCCAAAAGTAATGTACAAGACGTGCAGATAACTCTAGAAAGGATTTAAACTATCTCCCCAGCCTATACAAATTCCAAAATGCATAGAGGGATACCTATATTTAGGGAGAAGTCAGATAGACCCCTGTTTCAGAGAATTGCAGCAGAGAATTGCACATCCTACTCATATATTTCATAAATACTATAATAAAAGTATGAATAATTAGGCTGATAAGGATATGTGTTTTCAGGCATTGACAGACCCATGCACATACAAAACAGCAGCATATGTCACTTTGCCTTCATTTACCCCAAAGTCTCATATAACCACAGATACAACAGCTCAATACACGAAACAAGTCTTTTCTTTCATAATGTATAATTATATACATACATTTATATTTGCCATTATAGACCAAATATGAGGTCACCATAATAAAAGCGTCGCTTGATTTGTAGAACTTTCAGATATGTTAATATGTATATACATTAAAGAATACAAAATGTGTATTAAAGAGGTGTGCCAATTGCGCTCTCTGCCTGGTAGTACTTGGCCTCCCATGTGCTGGGTATAATATGTAAGTTAGCACTTATGGACTTGCCATTATTTGACAAATACATACATGTATGTGTGAACCTGCTGTGATGAACATCAAGTAGCGTAATACACACAGTGCTATAAATGCCCAATCTCTGCTTAACTCCCCGTGTACATTTTACTAACTGGACATATTCTGTAACCGAGCACTCATGTACTGAGTTACCCTACCTAGCAGTACAAATTATATATTTCATTTCAAATATAAACAAGAAGAAGCACAATTGCTTGATAGATTAGCCCAAAGAATAAATTCCTGGCATCCTCTACATCAATGTCTTAATAGAGCTACTCATGCAATGTTATCAAGTCGGTGTTAGAACAGATCTAATTTGCTTCCTCCCTAAAAGTCTGGAACAAAAAACATGTGCCTCTTGCGTGTTATTAAATGCATCCCAACCTAAAAATGCTCAATAGATATTCATCCCTCCCTCATGTCTCACACGGTACATGCTGGTAATGAATGCGAAGATGTAGATTTGCTGGTGAAATATTCTTTGAATATTTATTAGTTGTGATCTCATTCCTCCAACCCCCCAAAAAATACAAAACACTTGTCAGTATGAGCAAAAATGGATTCACACCCAGGATCAGGCTGGCAGTTTAGTGAATGGGAAAGGCATCCTTACTATAGCAGGAAGCATCCTGGGAGAAACACACATGTCCCCATGTAGACAGCCAAAATGTGCAAGTTTATCAGCATAGGACACCTTCATTTATCAAACACTTCTGTTGCTGCAGAGCATCTTTTAGTGCTCCCCATGTTAGATTTGTGATGCACTAAATGCTGCTTGGTTCTTAGGGATGTTCTGCAGCAGCTGGGTGCTATCATTTGTTTTAGCTTAGACAAACTAGTACCTTTGCAAAAAATTCTCAAATCATTAAATATCGACATCCGAGTGTTAGATGCTTTATGCAACACTCCCAACTGAGACATGAGACAGATACAATAGCACCTCAGTTACACCATCAGGTTAAAACAAGTTTATATACATGTAGGATCTATTATGTGGAATGCTTGAGACCTGGGGTTTTCCCTGAGAGGGGGTCTTTACGTAGTATGAAGCACCATGACTTAAGGTTAGTTAAAACATTAATAGGTTTCTGTTTCCATCAGCATTTATTTATGCTATCAACTACAAGGTACTTTCTTAACTTTGCAGAAAAAAAACCCAAATCAGTACAAAATAAAGAATTCATGTTTAAATAGTACTCTAATGGATATGGCATTGCCGTATTTCTGACTTTCCTGGATAATGAGCATTTGGATAATAGATTCCATACCTTTGTATTGATATATAGAGTCCCACAGTGCCTGCACTCAATCCAAAGGATGAAGCCAGAGGTGCACGATCCAAAATAGGATAATATACGAACAGAAGATCAGCACTCTCTTATAAGATGTGATATTCTGTAAAATAAATCAACACAGTTTCACCAAACTACAGAGAGTGCTGATCTTCACTTTTTTATTGCATCATATCAGAGTCCAACGATTCGGTCCTAGTTACTAGGATAATATATTGCCATATAGGATAAATTGGCATATCAGAATTTTGGTAGGTCCTCAGGCAGACACATTATATCACGCTTAGTGGGGGAAACTTAATGTTTCAAAGGGAAAGTCAATTTGCTCTTGCGTTTTCTATATTAAACTATATAATATATTGTAAATATTTTTTTCTGGTGTCACCGCTGTCATAAACTAGAGTGGATGATATCTTGCCCCTAGACAGTTGCCCAACAGTACAGACAATAAATTCCTGTGAGTGCCGTACTTCTGCATTGCTTATATATATATATATATATATATATATATATATATATATATATATATATATATATATATATATATATATATATATATATATATATATAAATATATACACATATATATTCCAATGAATAGAAATTGCAAACTAAATTCTTATCAGTCCTGTATTTTTTAGTTTTCTTTAGGCCCAAATGTACTCAACAATGCTTTTCTTAACTGCTGCTTAAACGCCCCTTGCAAGCTAATTAAATCAATTAACCAGCTTTAGCTCCGCAGCATTCTCCATGTTGAATTGTGGCAAAAGTTTGGTGAGGAGGATAAAGAGGCTTTTATTGCTAACCATTGGTGAGACTAAAAGCTCCTTTACTCAACAAGATTTTGATGTAGTAAGTTCCTTTAATTTTAATTTACAGATAGATTAATGTAATGTAGCCAGTGCTGTAGTTTCATATTAACTAAATTGCACTAAAATGCTAACACTGTGCAAATATGCCTCTACTGTATTGATACTACATGCCCCATTTAACTCCTGTTCTTAGTCTGAATAAACACAGGTGTTAACGTCTCATCCTTGCCAAATAAAAAATACTTTGTGAGCAGTTTAGTCCAATACAAATATTAGTAGAAAAGTATATTTTAAAGCATTTACACTCACAAACAAGAAATACCCAAAATCGAGTGATGGACTGACCATTGTAATTTTTGTGGTTCGAATAAGCATGATATGACGTTTAAAAAAACAATAACCAGGCGCCTCTTTGAGAAAGAAACGAAAATGATTTGGTATGATTAAAAATAGTAATGTTCATTTTATTAGCCCTGATCGTGTTAAGAGTACAGAACATATTGTAGAACAACATGTTGTGCACTCATTTTTAATTCAATGAACATGACTTCTGGCAATATGACTAATACATCATAAAGCAACCCTGAATGTGACTATATAAACTACAGATTGGGTTGTGTCACCTCTTTAGGACAGAATTCATATACAATGTTAAGCATTATTCTATGTTATTCGGATGCTCTATAAAAGCAGCATGAACTGTAAAGGCAAGCAATGCCTCAATGTGATTTAAAGGGTTAAATCAACATGAATTTGACCAGTATGATTAATGTATCATAAATGCTCCACTGAAAAATGTTCTATTTGCTTTTTACTTTCATTTTGAAAACTAAAATGAGGTCAAGAATCATTTAATTCCATGTTGTGTTCCTATGACTCATACAGTACTTGGTTGTTGTTTTTTTTTTGTTCTAAGAATTATGAGAAAGAATTGGCTCACATGCTCTTATTTGCCTTTCTACATTCTGGGGTTTTCTTTTGTAATGATTTTATCATTTTCCAAGTCTCATACTCAAGAATAGGACTCGTTATTGTAAAATTATACAGCAGACAGATGTTGCTGTTAAGGCAAATACATTTTGCGAGCTTTTATCCGAATTAGCATGCTAATTTATATTACTCATTGTGCCAATTATCTTCAAAAATATTTTGTAGACAGAGTAGAAATAATTTATTGTGTATATTTAAGTGTCTCTATATAAAACTCTACTTTGGTGTTAATCTATCTATCTAGCTATCATCTATCTATAATCTATTTATCTTTCTACCTATATGGTGTAAGTTTATCATGAAATGAAAGAGATAAAAGCCATGGTTCAGATAATATGTCCCCTATAAAAAGTTGTTTTGCAGAAATTTCTGTAAGCAAGATGCCATTGGATGACTTTTTCAAAGGTCTTATAAAGTCACCAGCAAAAAAGTCTTAAATTACTGTATTATGTGAGCAATTTAGAGGATAAAGAATATTGCAGTTGGATTTTCTGGGGTTATGAAGGCATATGTGATGAGTTAACTTGTATCCTGATTCGAGTACATATTGTTTGGCCAAAAGGTGTTAATATAAAAAAATAATATGTAATATCCATATTATCCTGTCCTACTGGTCTACCTTAGAAATGTAGTGGACCCATCATTCTACACAGAGTATAGTTATAATGCTCCTTTATGTTCTTTTTTTAGAGGAAAAAATGTTTTCAGTTTAGCTGCAGCGATATGACTTTTCAGATTAGCTTGACTGCAATGGTTGGAAATGGTTTCAGAGAGCCGTAGTTTTCTTTCAACACGCTTACAGTTTTTGCCTTTTGATCATAATGAGGTTGAAACGACAAAACACAATATTTCACTATTTCATTCATTTTGCTTGCAAAACCACATAATTAAAGCATAATGAGTATTATAAACAATGGCATTTTTACAGCATCTTTTTTGAAATTGGTCCCTTTATTCTCAAACACTTTTAGGAACACTGGGCGGTTTTTTACCTAGTAACCCATAGCAACCAGACAGCAAATAGTTTGCTTTAAATTGGGGCAAATTTCAAGTTAGGAGAAATATCTGGTTGGTTGCTATGGGTGCAATATTGCCATAGTGCTTGCAAATAGTCACAATTATGTATATAAAACTCTTACAGTATATTGCACTGCTGGTATATATAATGCTGAACATTTTTACATTATATTAATGGTAAAGGGGAAGAAACATTGCAATTAATAAATATATACTGCTAGGAAAAAGGCTCCTGTCCCATAGGAACTTACAGTCTAAGAGGGTGGGTAGCTTAAAGACAAGTAGAGCAAGTCTCTGCCATTAACAACAGTTGTGGCACTGACCCCTACTTAGACTGAATCAAATAATGTGCTATTGCCCCAAGAAGTAGATTTCTTTTTGTACTGGAGGAGCTGAGGCTCCTTATAGCGAAGAGAAGGCAGTGGATGTAGGCTGTGTGAAATGATGGTGAAAGATGACCATGTATAGAAAGAGACATAATAAAAGACTTATGGGGGAATGTAATAAAAGTCGGTAATGAAAAAAATATCCGTAATGCAAAAAGGTATGCCTTTGTGCGAAAAAATTTGCCTTTGCACAAATTCAATATAGCTTTTGCAAACCCGGAAACTGTTTAACGACCACTTCCGACAAAGGAAGAAGGTTTGCAAATTTTATAGTTAGCGTCAGTGCCCAGTTAATTTAATAATTACGACACCTTCAAGCAATTCTTAAAAGTGGGCAATTACACAATTAAAATTCGCATTGCAATAACAGTTTAAGTAGAGTATTACATTGCAAAATGCGATTTTTTTTTTACTCTTATTTGTACAAATTGTTTTGCTCTTTGTGACTTGTATTACATTCCCCCTTTAGTGAAATGCAGTGAAGTCAAATGCTTTGAAGGTTAACAGAAGGATTTTGCACGTTATACTTTGGTTAATGAGGATCTGCAATAAAGATTTAACAGTAGAAAAGCAAATTCTTTTATTTATTGTGAGCAGAAACATTGATGCTGACATTATTATTATATTTAGGGTTCAGTTTGACCACACCTTCTACTCCTGTGACCACGCCCTTTTGCCAAAGCAATGCCTTCCTCTGCCCAGAACATATTCTATCTTAAGTGAATTTGGGGGGAATTCATAGACTTTCAGGTGAAGTGTTCAATATATATAGAATGTGGGTGACTGGGATATAATTGCAGGAGATCAAGTGAGGGTGAGCCAAAAACTTGTGGATCATGAACAATATATGTTTTTGGGAAAAGGAGGACAAGAAGGCTTTGCATGTAGTGAAAGTAGTGAAAGAGTAGGGTTTGGTCTGGGTGAAAAACAAGAACTCTTTTTATGAGGTTCAGATTGAGCTGGTTTTCCAGGAGGAGATAGCTAGGAGGCAGCTATCTGGGTCTGAATTCCATGTATTAGTGAAGGAGTGTCTAAATATATCTGGATATTGTGTCTGTAATGGTTAAGGTCTCCTAAAGAGCATATGAAAAGAGAACAACCGAGGGCTAAGTACAATACCTAGAGGCTGCAACAAATTGTTAGCTCTAAAATTGCCCATGTGTGAATAAATCATTATTTACCACTGCAGACTTTCTGCTTGCAATGACCCACAAGTCCTTACAAGCAAACAGCAAGCCTGAATCCATATGTCCCATTTACTGTACCTAAGCGGTTTCCAAGTGCTAAATTCAGGTGACTAATTAAATCATAATGAGAGGCACACTGAAAACTTTGCATATTTGTTGTCCCGGAAATCTGAACTCTGTTTCGGGTGAAGTTTACAGTTTTGGAAACTGATATAACTCAGGGGACAGTGCAAATATATCCTGTACTAGGAATAAAGGGTTGAATCAAAAAGGTTTCTCATTTGTTGCTGGGACTGTAGTGAATACGTCTTCTTGCATAATGTTCTTATAAAACTGGATGTCCATAGAAGCTTTAAGGTTATTTCTAGGGGGTTTTGAACTTCTGATATCTCCTGATATCTCACTGCAATTATGTCATAACTGGGGATGGTAAATTTGTTGCCATATGTTGTGGGTTTCGAAGTTATTACAGGTATTTCCTAACTTATAAGCACATTTTCTAGAGGGAAGTAATTCAACATTCTCATTCATCCTTAAAGGGTTATCTCCTAATTTGCTTTTTATTGTTTACGTGTTTAATTTATGCTGTACTTTGTTTTGCACTGGATAAATGCTTGGTATGAAATTATATATTCTGAAGTATGGTAGCTTTGTTTACAGTACTTAAATTAATATATCTCATCCCACCTTAATTTGTTTTGAGCCCTCTCCAGTCTACATGTGAATACATGAACACAGTAAGTGCAGAAAGTTATTGAATTCCATTTATTAAGTGTGGTTGGACTTTTACCGTGGTTGGTGCACAATTAGTGTTTTGCTGCTCTTATTTCCTTGTAAATTACACCTTTTAAAGCACCGTTAACCACACATGATACTCTAATGTCTAATATCTAATGATACTTGACCCAGTATATGGGTCAAGTTATAATGGAAACAAGCTGCATACGACATTCACTTAGAGCAGGGGAATGTCAACCTCTTTACCCAGATTTTACATGCATGTCATACTTAATATTTGGAAGATCACTAAGAACATTACATTTAGGGTCCAAGTTCTCAAGGACTGCCAGGAAGAATACCTATTCATGCAACTGCAAAAAAATATATAAGCATTTTTAAGAGAATCGGGAAGGAGGAGGTAATTTAGTGTGTAGGGATAACGGGGTGATGAAAACAGGGATAAGCAGAATAGGAAAGATGCTGAACAGATTAAAGATGAATGAATATAATGACGCCAATGTAGATGTGATGAAAAGAAAATGATTTATACAGAAGATATGGGAATAATAACGTATCTGCAATTAATATTAAAGTATGAGTTTTACTCTCCAAAACCAGCAAATCACATGGGGGGCGATGTTAGGGGAATATGTAAGGACAAGGACAAAGTTTGCTACAAGTCTAGCCATTTTTAAGCACGCAGTATTTACTCTGCCCTTCTGCATGCAGCATAATAAAAAGAAAATCCGATTGGTTCCATGAGTTACTAGACTAAAGCAAAGTAATTTTTTACTCAATCCCATTGTCTTTTCCTTGAGGTGCTGCTAAGGCTCTGAGAAAAAGATGTTTCTCTTTATTTTACAATGCAGAAGCACTTTGGGGGGTTGAGATGCTCCAATGTTGAACCATTAACACTGGAGAATAGCTGCAGTGCAAGTTTTTCCCAATGTTGTTTTTCCAGACTTTTAGGCAGAGACTACGATTTTCTGAGTAGAACTGTTGTCATCCCCTCTATTAGTTAGAGACATAACAGACTGATAACCGTGGTTGTAAAAATGTTGAAAACAGTTATTTCAAGCAAATTTTCCAGTGATTTTTCTAGGGACAATCAGTGCAAATTGCCAATTTCCTTTGGACTGGCGCCTGATTGAATTAATTTCTCCTGCTTGTAGAAAACGAGCCTTTTAGCTAATTTAAGTTTCATTATTCTGCACGTAGAATCTGTTTAGACTCTGGAGTGGGTGAATGAGACCAATTTTCATTTGATAATTGTGAGACAGCTATGATCTAATTTAACATTTAACACATTTTAATTATTTGTGGAGGATCCGCAATGGCAACTACCTTCAAGCATATAAACATATACTGTGTGTGTATATATATATATATATATATATATATATATATATATATATATATATATATATATATATAAATTGCACGTGGTACCGGCACTCACAGGGTTTGCATGAAAAATCAATCATTCAATATGGTTAAATAAGAAAATAAGGTTTATTGAATCCGACGTTTCGGTTCCCCACAGGAACCTTTCTCAAGGGCAAAACCCTGCTCTGCCCTTGAGAAAGGTTCCTGTGGGGAACCGAAACGTCGGATTCAATAAACCTTATTTTCTTATTTAACCATATTGAACGATTGATTTTTCATGCAAACCCTGTGAGTGCCGGTACCACGCAATTTCTATCTATCATTTAACCAGAGCACCCAGGTCTTTTGATGTATTTGAAGGTGCTTGTACCCACCTTTCCCTATATATCTATATATCTATATATATATCTATATATATATATATATATCTATATATATATATATATATAAATATATATATATATATATATATATATATATATATATATATATAAATAAAAATTATATATATATATATATATATTATTTTTTTTTCACTAGGGCAAAGAATTTAAATTAATGTTGTGTTTATTGTGTTTCTTTCTCTTTGGTATAATCGTGTATCAATTTCATCTTTGTCCTGTTTGTTAAGTGAGCACTGAGAAATGCCTTATTTTATATACTGAACTTATTGAACTACCTTATAGGTTCAGCATCTCTATAACAATAATGATTCCGGCTAGTGATGGGCGAATTTATTCGCCAGGCGCGAATTCGCGGCGAATTTGCGCAATTCGCCGCCAGCGAATAAATTCGCGGCAAAAATTCGCCGGTGTCAAAAAATTTTTTTCCGAAAAAACGGGCGCCGGCATCAAAAACGGGCACCGGCGTCGAAAAAACGGGCGCCGGCGTCAAAAACGAGACGCTGGCGCGATTTCGCGAATTTTTCTCCGTTTCGCGAATTTCGAAAATTTTTCGGCGAAGCGAAACGGTGCAAATTCGCCCATCACTAATTCCGGCCTTTAAATCTGTCCATCTTGGATTTTGCTAGAAGTGTCAGTGACCCTGCACATGCTCAATGTCCTCTGAACAGCTATTGAGAAGCTAAGTTTAAGGGTTGTTGCAAATCTTCAAGTAGAAAATGAGGTTTGCCCAAGGGCGATCCTGGCCCATCCGCCACCTGAGGCAGCAGCAGTTGCTGCTGCCCCCCCCTCCCCGGGAAATTGGCTCTTAAAGTACCAGGAGCAGCTGCCCCTGGTACCTTGTGGGGCGCTGCCGCCTGAGGCGACAGCCTCAACTTGCCTCATTGGCGAAGCACCCCTGGGTTCATATAAATCATATAAGCTTTTGATTTTGATGAAAACTGCAAAGATTTGCAAGCTGCCATGTAATAGGAGTCTGAATTACATACTAATCAGCTTTATATCATGAATTGTATATGCTATATATACAGTATACAGTATATAGTCAGTTGATACCCGAGCTCAAGTGACTGAGAGCAGTCCAGAACATGTGTTTTGAATCAGCAGAAAAGAAGATGGAGATTTACTTTGGGTATATATGGAGACACAGGTCTTCATTGCTAAAGGGATGTGGTTGCCTTGGGCTGGCACAGAAGCCCAAAATATTATGTACAACATTCCTGCCCTACTTGAGCATCTTTGCAATACAATCGTCACTCCGCGTTTTTGAGCTCAATTGTACAGTATCTCACTACCAGAAGTTACCTTCTATAGTTGTCCATGGGAGTTCTTAACAACTGCACACCTACTCCATTCCTGAGATCCAGAGCAAGAACTAGGTGTAGTCAGCAGAGGCATCTTTGTAAGGTGCAACCATATATTATATATATAAGGAAATTGGTTTTTGAGTTTATTTCTTAAGAGACTGAGGGAGGATTTCTGAAGGAATTCAGGGATCGCATTCCAAATGGAAGGAGCAGCAAGACACAAATATTTAGGGTAGGAAACAGTAGTAGTAGTGGGGGTGCAACCAAGCATTTGCTCTGAGAGGAGCGAAAAAGTCCACCAGAAAGGTTTGGAGGCACAAGAGAAGAGACGTTGAGAGGTTCAGAGAAATTAAGGGCTTTGGAGGTTATGAGGAAGAGTTTGTAAGTTATTCTTTGTTTTATGGGAAGATGATAAGGACCTCGGCAGGGGAGGGGCTTGTACCTTCTTGGATGAGAGGAGTAGAATTCTGGATGCAGTATTTAATACAGACTGTAGTGGGGTAGATAAAATCAAGATAAGATGAGAGCATGTATGAGCATCACCAGCTGTTTCCAGTGAAAGAGAGGGATGAATTTTCACAGTATTGTGTAATAAAGAGTATTTTGAAAAAGGTTTTGATTACCCCGAGTTAATGTGCCAAGTTAATAGGGGTTAAAGATGATGGTCTGTGTGCTGCCTCAGAGATCACCTGACCAGAAATACTGCAGCTCTAACTGTAACAGGAAGTAGTGTGGGAGCAAAAACATTGTCCATTAATTGGCTCATGTGTCCTAACATGTATGTGTGCTCTTTGTTTGTTTATGTGCACTATAAATCATATGGTCCCAGGGGATGGCCCTTAGTTCTTAAAATGGAAATGTTCTTTTTAGGATTACCCAATGGTACATACTTATTATTGTAAGCTTATAGTAAGCTGAGTGGCACCATTGCTCTACTATGAGCTTACTCCCTATAATGAGTTCCGGATGAGTCCTTAACTACCAGGGGATGAGCCCTCACGTTGGTGTGGAGGCAGGGTGTTGTGAAACTGTAACTCTATGCAAAGCACAATAATTGGGCACCAGTGGTTCTTGAACAATAATTGAACATATCCACATGGGAGAATAGCTTGATGATACAGAAGGCAACCATGGTGTCATAGTCAGTACATACTCACAGTCATGACCTATTAGTCTACCAAATTTCTCCTGTTTACTCTTGGGAAACTTCTTATGGGAAACCCAGGGGGATCTATCTATGTTTCAATTGCCCTGTCTCTGGTTCCCTGACTAGATGACAATGCCCTTGGGATGTATTTTCTTCAATCACTCCTGGGTGGAGCTAATTGCTCAATTGAGGTAGCTGTTTTTCTCTCCTAGAGAGACTATGACAGGTCTAACTTTTCCTTACTAGTACTGACTATTGATGACTCCACGGAAGGCCCAAATCCACTTAGGAGAGGTGTAGCCAAAAGCCTCTGCCTCTTCAGAACTCCCTCCTGAGTCTTCTTGGCTCAGGCATTTATATTATAGCACACCACCTAGTGGCCAAACCTGGGATAGCTAGGAGGCGTACTCCTTCAGATGATAGGTGAAGGAAAACCTAACATAATGATGAGTATGATAGGACAGAAAAGTGGCTTTGGCAACCTGAAGATCATTCAAACTCAGCAAAAGGCCAGTGTACAGGGTGAAACCAGATTGCAGTGGGTCCAACAAATTATGGGTGTGTTGAAAGTCAGATATAATAAAGTGGTAGAAGAAAGACAGGATGCTAATTAGGTGTAAAATAGCAAACAGACCTACACAATAACAATATATGGGTCAATATAGTAAGCTGAATAAAGCTGAAGTACCTCAGTTTTATGCCATGCAACCATTGAGCAGTGATCTGTGGCTTTTTTGCCCTTTGCATGATTAATGTGACTCAAGTGGTACCAACAGTATATATGATAAGGACATATTATGAATATAGCAAAGCAATCCAATGTACTGAAAATAGTTACTATTTTTCCTTATCCAGTACTCATATTTTCTACATATACAATTCACACCAGAAAAAATAATCATAACAAATGTTTGTTCTATCAATATACATATGACTTGGTAGATCTGGGGTCAGTTTTTACATGTGTCCTAATGGAAACAAAAGCTCAGTTTATTAGTGAACTCCAGATAAATTGCAAATCATAAACCATAGACAAATTTGAAGAGTTTTTGACCTAAGAGTCATCTGGTCCTTGTTAACCTTTGTCAGTTTCACATCATTAGAGGCAGGCAAAGTCCAAACTGCTCTGACAAGCTAATATTCCCTCTGATAGTAAAGCAGATATTAATGAGGCTTTTCTATACTGGAGTCCTTTTTGTGCAGGTATGGAACTCATTATCCAGAATGCTCGGGACCTGGGGTTTTCCGGATATCGTATCTTTCCGTAGTTTGGATCTTCATACCTTAAGTCTACTAGAAAAGTATGTAAACATTAAATAAACCAAATGCTTTTGGTTCCAATAAGGATTAATTATATGTTAGTTTGGATCAAGTACAAGGTACTGTTTTATTATTACAGAGAAAAAGGAGATCATTTCTAAAAATTTGGATAAAATGGAGTCTATGAGAGATTGCCTTTCCGTAATTTGGAGCTTTCTGGATAACGAGTTTCCGGGTAACTGATTCCATACCTGTACTGGAACCCTTCAGTTGCTTGCTCTGCTTACAGAATGAGACAGTTCAATGACCCATTGTAGACAGCACATTGTGAAACATCCTGATCAGATTTTTTTTTGAAGTTGCTGCACCAGTGTCAGCACATGATGAGTCCAGTCAACAAAGTCAAATTGGTTTCAGTAGAATACTGAATAGAGTGATTGCTGTAAGATGTATAATAGATACAACCGGCACACGGGTCAAAAATCAAGCAGGGACAAGCCCTTGCTGCGTTTATTTGCAAAGTGCAACGTTTCGGGGTAAACCCCTTTGTCAAGCATAGGACAAAGTGGTTCGCCCCGAAACGTTGTACTTTGCAAATAAACGCAGCAAGGGCTTGTCCCTGCTTGATTTTTGACCCGTGTGCCGGTTGTATCTATTATACTTAACTATACTGGAGGATACCGAAGCCTTCTTCACTGAGCACCGGGCTTTCACAATACAGAGAGCCAGGGTGTGCAAGCTGGTATTACTACACTATTTTGCTGTAAGATGTCACACAAACACCCATATTATTAGCAAAGCATTTGCGGATATGTGTACCCAATGCAAATTTGCAAAAAAAAAAAGGAAAGGAAAGGAAAGGCAGGCAGTAAAGGTCAAATTTTTAGAGATTTTTATACCTCGAATAAACTTGAATGAACTCAAAACTCGAATGGTTTCTAATTTCAGAAAAAAACTTGAATGGAAAAAACCATTCGGCTAGTTTGGGGTTTTTTCTCGAATCAATCGATCAAGTTTATGGGCAAAACCCTCAGAAAAAAACTCAATCATGAAGGTTATTAACATCTTTAAATGGTTCAAGGAACCTCTGCCATTGACTCCTACATGACCTCTATTGGTTTTAGATGGTTTATTTTCGGATTCCAGCTATTTCCAGTGTCGGGGTATAATACATATTGACAGTATTATAATAGAAAGCAGGACAAATCCAAGGCAGTAGCTATGACTGCAATGTGCTTTTATTGGGGAAAAATGCCCTTGAAGGGCCAACGCCCGAAACATGTTGTGGAGCAGGGGTCCCCAACCTTTTTTTACTCGTGAGCCACATTCAAATGTAAAAAGAGTTGGGGAGCAACACAAGCATAAAAAAGTTCCTTGGGTGCCAAATAAAGGCTGTGAGTGTCTATTTGGTAGCCCTTATGTGCACTGGCAGCCTACAGGAGGCTCTGCTTGGCACTATAGTTAGTTTTTTATGCAATTAAAACTTACTTCCAAGCCTGGAATTCAAAAATATGCACCTGGTTTGAGGACACTGAGAGCAACATCCAAGGGGTTGGAGAGCAACATGTTGCTCACGAGCTACTGGTTAGGGATCACTGTTGTGGAGCATTTTTCCCCAATAAAAGCACTTTGCAGTCATAGCTACTGCCTTGGATTTGTCCTGCTTTCTATTACAATATTGACTGTATCAATTTGGGTGTGGACACAGGACACCTTGCAGGAGAATCCACCTACATATACTAAAGGTGAGCTACAGCCTATTTATAATAAATATCGAGAAATTTATTTTTTTACTTGAAAATTAGATTTTTGACAACAAAAAACCCTGGAAAACTCTAATTTTTGTGGAAAACACAACGCAAACCTTAACAAATAACCCCCTATGGTATGGATATCCAAATTACGGAAATATCCCCTATCTGGAAAAACCCAGGTCCCAATCATTCTGGATAACAGGTCCCATATCTGTACTATTTGCGAATAAATATGCGAAATATGTGCAAAATTCATTAATAACCACCTCCCCATTAATTCTATTTTATACCAATAAGTACATATAGTTGTGTATTCATCCTATCATTTACCTTGTTAGGAAAGGATCAACCTGCAAAGCTTTACCTGCTAGTGTGACGTTAGCACATTCTTTTTTTGTCTAGACATAAGCAGTTCAAAGCTCTCTCGTTGTTCTCTTACTGTTATTACTTTCTTGTTGTTGCTGGCTGCCTGCTAAAGAAATGTGAACAACTGATAATTTTCTCTACCAATCCCATTTATAAGAAAAGCAGCTCAAAGCATGAACCTTACATGGAATTCATTACAACTACTGAAAAGATCTTGCAATCTACTTTCTCCAGTCACGAATAACACACGCTTGCGTGCCTTTCCCCATGGGGGGCTAGTTATGATACTTTAGGTGACTTAATGATAGTGCTTAAAGAATGACAGTGAATAATATCCCACACTCTCTTATGGTCTCCTACTGTCCCATTGAAATTTGCTTTAACATACAGTATATGGTCCTTGAGATTAAACAGAAGACAGCTCATGTAATATATCATTTATTATAGGGCAAGTGGTATGATTGCCTGTAAAAATCTTTTGGGAATTATTCCTGGATATGATAACCACTGAGCTATACAGTATTATTTCTGTTCTACAATTGTTGGTCACTTGTAAGCTAATTACTTTCTGCTTTGAGAAATGCAGCCATACCCAAACTTTTAACTGTGGATAGTGATGGGTATTACATTTTTTATTTCAATATGCATTTTGGTAATTTCTAAATAAAGGACAGGATGATCATTAGTAAACAGCCTGCTAAAAGTACAGGTAAGAGATACGTTATCAGGAAACCCATTATGCTGAAAGATATGAATTACTGGAAGGCCATCTCCCATAGAGGGAATTTTAAGCAAATTCTAATTTTAGAATTCGGTTTCCTTTTTTTCTGTAATAATAAATAGTACCTTGTACTTGATGCCAGCTAAGAAACCATTCAACATTATTGGAGGCAAAACAATCCTACTGGGTTTAATTAATGTTTAAATGATTTTTAAATAGACTTCAGGTATGGAGATTACAGAAAGATCCCTTATCCGAATAACCCCAGGTCCCAAGCATTCTGAATACCTGTATATGTTATAGCAAGTTAAATGTTATGAAAGTATGGAAGTGGGTAGGACATTTTCTAAAGATGGAATTCTAAAAACTTTAATACTGGAAACTTGACAAGAGGACAGTGGACCTTGTTCAAATACATCCTGTTGCCATCTTCCATATAGACTAATATTATTACAATTTCTCTATGTCAGGATTTTAATAACTGAAATTTGTTTGTAGTGCGACATTAATACATGAGATATTTTTATTTATATTCTAAGTCTGGGGTTTTTTTTTAACGCTTTTCTGATGTAGGTTAGTAAATTGGTTAACTGTTTTGATTTTTCTCTACATTTCATCTATAGAAATTGAACAGGGGGGCAGATACAGCATGTTTCGCCCCTGTACATGTAAGACAAATGGAAGGCAACTGGGCAACAGACAAATGATTCTGATATGAGAAAGCTTTCTATATGTGCAGCAAAGAGAATTATCTTATACCATCATTGGTATCAGTTCATTATAAGCATTTGGCATTGTGGGCATTGGACAAGTGTGTATCCAGGACCTTCTATATAAAAAGGGGAGCTGGGTAAACGATCCCTATTAGGGCACTGACATTCGCTTTTACCTTACAGCAGCTTTTCCATATGTGTGGCATGTAAGAGACTCTTGTATAGCTTTTTTTACAATCAGTGTAGAAGCAAAGAATACTTTTTTAACAGATGATTATCTGCGCTTCTTATTGATAAGATCCATCAAATGTAAAGAGTAAAATAGATTTTTCACACAATAAACGCTAACATCTCCTTTTTTCTTCTTTCTACTCTCTTTTTAAAGGTACAGAAGCCAAAAGGTAAAAGAAAACTGATTGGCAGCAAGTACAAAACAGCACCTCTCTTTCTTCAGCCACAACCTCTGAACAAAGGATTTGCTTCGTTTTAGCTCTGTACAACACTAACCTTCCGTTTGTGACACTTCCAGTCTTATTATTTGAAAGCATTGTACATACACGCTATTCAGGTCTAACGTGACAAGATGCACCTGGACAGACCCGATCCATTTAATTAAACATCAGAGCTTCATGAAAATCCCTCTCATCCAAGTTATGTCATCTAGTGCTTCAGCTGAAGGCCTTGTGTAAAATCCATCACTGAAGAGTTTCTATGTACATTATTTTACTTATGCCACATGCTAAAGTGTCTGCACATGATGGTCCTGTAAAAAATGATAATGTTGAGTTTTTGTCAGCTTTCTGAACTTAACCTTAGTGGAGACATAATCCAGATCAAATATAGGCTGTAAAAGTTTTGTCTTTGCAGTCACCCAGTTGTTTATTTATTGCCATCCAGAAACATCTCACAATGTACCTTTTTATGGTGCTGTATCTCCAAACCCTTTGGGTGACTATCTCCATAGCAATGCAGCATGGACACTACGACGTATGCAAGACACTAACCAAGTCTGATGAGGGGATAGTTTGGGAATATATGGCCTGTCAGCCAGAATCTATTGAAATGACACAATATATGAAGGTAAAGCTGGATCCTCCAGACAGCACCTGCGGGGACCCTCCAGAAACTTTCTGTGCCATGGTAAGAGACAACATTTAGTATGCAGAGACACTGATATCTGTCAAGATAAATGCTCAGCCAATGCCAATACATACCTTTTTTGCCCATGTGCCACGGACAATAAATAAACCTCCTATAGTCAGGCAGATTATGAGTTAATTATGTATTTTCTTTTTATAAGTGACAATATGGAAATAGGGGTAAGACTGCTTACATCTAAATGATATACAGGTAACTATAGAATAGAGCAGTGATCCCCAACCAGTAGCTCGCGAGCAACATGTTGCTCTCCAACCCCTTGGATGTTGCTCCCAGTGGCCTCAAAGCAGGTGCTTATATACACAGGGGTTACTAAATGGCCAATCACAACCCTTATTTGGCACCCCAGGAACATTTTTCATGCATGTGTTGCTCCCCAACTCCTTTTACTTCTGTATGTGGCTCACGGGTTCTAAAGGTTGGGGATCCCTGGAATAGAGGAAAGAATTAAAAAAAAAGTTATGTGCATTGAATAGACACATATTAACTAAAGGGTGGATTTTCTGCTCACCTAACTCCACCTAAGTTCCAACAGCTCCTATTTGCTTCAAAGTGTAAATACACGGTTGCAAGCATATTGTGCCTAAATTTTGCTGGCATAAATTTTCTGTAAATGGTCTCTAACGAATTTTCCCCACACAATTGCTATAGAAATGATGTATGTGGGATTGTAGCCTAGAGTAGATGTAGATAAAGAGATGCAAAAGTCATAGCTCTCTTTATAGTGTTAGTTTTTCAACCTGAACCTTTTTCAAGAAAATACTCCAATTTGTAATTTTTGCCCTTTAGTAAATATGCCTCTTGTACTTGGGGCAACATGGTGCAATAATAGAAGCAAATTAAATGCAACAATGAGCCTAACACCACACGCCACTACTTGATATACTGTACACTACAATGTCACTTACATGCACCCATATCAAAGCTTTGTCATATGTGCAGGTTTGTAACACTAGCCTTTATAACTGTCCAATTGAGAAATTCACATCTTTCTTTCTCTGAACCACTTAAAGGGGACCTGTTACCCTAATAAATAATTCCAAATCTTATTATATGATGTTAGGCAAACAAAATAAACTTCACTTACACTATATAAATAATCTTGTTTATTTTAGTCTTGACATTCACAATCACATCAAGCATGCAGGTGCCATTTTGTGGACACTGTTATTAATGCAAGATTTGCATCTTCCCAAAATTTTGTTTATATGCCAGAATGGGGCATCTGATGCCCATGTCTATGCACTGGCTTCACAATTAGATGGTGAAGAGTAGGAATATAAGAGGGGAAAGTGAGGAGAGCAGTGACATCTAGGAAGTGTAGAATGGAAAGTGAAAGTTATTGCCTGCCCCGCCTCTATGCCTAAGGCTTAGAGGAGAGGCAGGCAATATATGATTGACAGCTGAGACTTTTAAACACGTTTATAACAGGTATGGATGTTTTAATTTTGATTCATGTATAATTTGAAAAGAAATGTTATTATAACGTTTTTTATGTCTGGGTGACAGGTTCCTTTTAAGAGCTGGTTGCTTTTCCACAATTTACATCACAGTTGCCATCTACTCTTAAAACACATGAACCTTAAATTGTCAACTCTATAGCTCTAACACTATGGAGGAGTAATGTAACCATGTAAAGGCACAGGGCCCGCAGGCCGAGTGCTGTTATAGAGGTCACATAACTCCAAGGTGACTTG
The DNA here is from genome assembly GCF_017654675.1 of Xenopus laevis. Classification (NCBI taxonomy): domain Eukaryota; kingdom Metazoa; phylum Chordata; class Amphibia; order Anura; family Pipidae; genus Xenopus; species Xenopus laevis. The sequence goes on from NC_054377.1 coordinate 107,195,500, forward strand.
TAATATATTTATCAATTTTAGCAGGTGGTATATTATTCATTATTATCTATAGTTATATGTATATGGGTTAGTCAAGAGCTTTCTCTCATTGCTGTTGAAAAATGGCTGGTACAAATGTGACATAAGGTATGATTTTCCAGCACTTTTTTGCAAAATAATAATTGCTAATGCTAGGCTTTTAGACAAGAAGTGTACAAGGGAAGAAAGTTCTAGAGATTACCATAATTCATAAACAGCAGGTTTTTAATTATGAAAAAGCACTCTATTTATAAGCATATACAGTGTGGTCCCATTTAGAAATCACCAAACTGTAGAAACTGCCCAAAACCTTAATCTGCCCCTTTGTGTTAAAATACTTTTTAATCTCATGGTTTGGTTGAGATAATTTTATGGGGTTTAAATGAATAATATTTCCTGAGAACTGGATCTGTAACTTAAAAACACTTTTATAGATCTATGTTCCATGTTCAGATTATTGGAAAACGCATTTCATAGGGTTAATAATTGGCACAAAAAAGTTAAAACATTAGCAGAATCGTGTATTTTCTTAGGGATTTTTTGAGCCTTTCCATGTATTATAGTGACTCCATCAAGGACTTCAGCATATTCTAGTTGGAAAACTTCTTTGGAAGAATAGCTCAGCTTTTATCATCTGTCTGTTCTTTGTGAGATATTTTTATCCGTTTCTTTCCTCTTTTCAGTATGGGTAAAATGGGCATTTATCGAGCCAACTCTCTTGCATGCAGCTTGATTGCTTCTCGTTCCCTTAATGTATTTAATTCTCCATGGAGACCGTCAAAACACTTGTGTTTATTTGATTACTTTCTCTTTGTCTGTTATATCCAAAATGCTAATGAGCCTTGCCATCAAGTAAATACTGCAGCTAAACTTTTCATTTTTAGGGCAGGTGCCCTGTGTCCAAGCCTCAAAGAAGCACATTGGCTAGAAAATAACTTTGGTAAATGGCATTCTGTTCTGCAGGTATATGGTATAATGAGAAACATCCAACCAGAATTAATCTGGGCTTGCACAAGATCTGCTTTCGGTCAGACAGACCAGGGCCAGAAATATGGGTAGGCCGAGAAACATGTACATTGGGTGCAACAATTGGGGGCTCCTGGAAAGTACCTCTTCTGTTGCCTACCATTTGTCTGGGCCCTTGTCCCCTCACTGGCATCTCTTCTTTTACGTTCCACCTCAGTGGTCAATGTAAAAACTGTAATGTCCGCAATAGCAAATCTAAAGAATATGCACACATATAGAAGGACCAGACCATATAACATTAGGTATGATTCATTAATCAAGTACAGTATGAAACACTTTGAAAATGACTGACTTACTGACTGTCCAACCAACAACCAAATACCCCCTAGCAGCAATCTGAGGAAAGCTGCATGTTGGAAATTAGAAGAAGCTCATTAATTAGAAGTTTAGTTAATTATCTGAACAAACAACATTTTGGGAGTTATTTATCACAGGTCGAATCTTAGAGTCTAGACCTCGAATAACTCACAGCTCGAAGGTTTCTATTTAAGAAAAAAACTTGAATGTAAAAAACTTGAATCAGTGTAGTCGGGGTGAAAAACTCGAATACTCGAATTGGTGGAAAAAAACTCGAATGGATCAAGATTTTGGGCGAAACTCCCTAAAAAACGTGAACATCACGAAGGTTATTAACATCCAAGGTTCAAGTGACCACTGCCATTGACTTCTACATGATCTCGACAGGTTTTAGATGCTGTAGATTTAAGCTATTTCCAGCTTAACGGGAAAAAAAATCTCGAAAAAATTGAGTTTTTTAAAAAAAACTCAAAAAAGTTTTTTTACCCGAAAATTCAATTTTTGACTAAAAAAAAATACCCTTGAAAACTCCAATTTTTGTGGAAAACACAACTCAACCTTTGAAAATAGCCCCTTTTGTGTTAGAATTAAATTTTGGTGGAAAAATCTGTCAACATTGCATTCAGTCATCAAAAGGTTGTTCATTTTAGCCTCTTGCAGTTCCATTGGAAATAAAGGTTTGTGCCAAGTTTGAAAAATGCTAATCAATATTCTCATGGGAAAGTCTGCCAAAATTTGTTTTAAAAAGGATGAAATGAGAAAATAGATGAAATAGAAATGCATTAAAAGTGAGTTGGAAATTACAGTTCCATCAAAGCCGGATTTTATAAATAGTTGAAGAATAAAAATTGGCGCATTTTAACAAATTCACTATTGCAATGGGTTATAAATAGGGAGACAAGTACTTTAGTGATGTCGCCATTAGTATGGAGCAGTTCTGCTTCTTTTAAAATCAGATACTGTATTTGAAGCAAGTGAGACAAAATAGAAATAGAAATCATGTATGTTTAAGCTGGGAAGCTGGTGTTGTACTTTTATATGTCTCCATTCATTACTTATACCTGTCCTCTGCCGTTCAGTTCCATTAGTGGATATAGAGTAGCCAAGCTTTATTTCAGAGGGCAGAAGAGAGAATGGCGTGTTCTATATACAATGTAAGGAAACAGATATCCCATATGCAGGGAGTTGCCAGGTAACATCAGAGTTATTTTTACTGATCAATTGTTCCATGTGGTGTTATCATTTACTTTAGCCAAGTGCTCTGTGTGACATGTATTGGTTGGGAGTGGTTATATTGTGGCAACTACTGTTCAGTTGTTTCTTTGCAGAAAATTCATCACAGATAAAATTATTTAGCATTAACTGTTGCACACAGTGCTTGGACATACATAGAGATACCTCTCAATACCTCGTTGTGCATTTTCACCCAACTGAACCTTACATTTACATTTTGATCATTTTTATCTCATGAAGTAGAGTCCTGCGCGGAACAAATTTCTAAGACCTGGACCAGACCCAAACCCAAAACCTGTAGCCCGCGACCCCAACCGCAAACTGCATATTTACCCACTTTAATCTGCTACCCAACCCGGACCCACAACAACCTTATCCGAAATGCGTCCCACAAACCACCGACCACCATCAAACAGGAAGTGATGTTGCTGCAAACTGGAAGTAACATCATCAAAAGTGGGCAGGGACAGAAACAAGTTTTGTAAAATTTTAAAAGGAGTAAAATATATACAATATAACATAAGAAAACAAATTTAGATGAGACCAGCAATCTGACCAGCAACCCGCAGACCCGCAACCCACAGACCCGCATCAATACCCACACCTGAAAATCCTACCCTCATTCCGCATGGTACCCGCTTTTTTTGAAGGTTCCCGTTGCAGGACACTGGAGTGCTGCCTTCTGAAACAATATAAACCATCAAAAGTACATTTACATGGTTTGCTTGTGTAAGTTGTGTGATCCAAAACATACACCATATAGAGGTGCCATAAGCCACAGAAGGAGCACATTTTCACTAGACATTTGGTGCAGATATCTTACCATGTCTCACTGTGCCACTCCATTTTAACAGATCCATTATCACACCTTCCATTGAACTTAAAGCTTGGGCCTCTCCTGTAGCGTGCTGTGTAAGATGAACAATAGCAAATGTGTTAGTTTAAATATATTCACTGCCAAAAATTCAATTTATTCTTAGCACATGGATAAATATAATATTTAGCATTTTTGCTGCAGTAAAAGAAATGGCACCATGAAAATTCTCACCTTTCTTGTTAAAATCATTTCCCACCTTATTAACATATTTAATACAGGTACTGTATACTGAATTAATGTTAAACCCTAGCCAAAAAGGAAAACAACAATAAAGACATATCCTTTTATCGAAGGGAAATGAACATTGACAATATCTATGACCCTTTGCAGTGCTCAATAAATATGGGAGCACAAATGGAACTGCATTGGACTCTTACCATTGTTGATTGGTTGCATGTACGGTATTTATTTACAATGGACTCAAATTACAGAAGTGAAGATCAACCAGTTAGAAAGTCTTAAATCCAATATAAAATACAGCTTGCAAATTAGATTTTTTTCTTTAGTTTTATAAACTAAAGATTCCAATTTTTAAAATTTTGAGAAAAAACTTGAATGTCAGGACATTCCATAGACTAAAACAGCAGTTCAGCAGATTTTACCTGTAGGTGGCGAATAGATGAATTTTGAGTTCTTAAAGGGCCATCGTATGATAAATCTCGAAAATTGAATTACATTTTTTTTTAAAAAAACTCATCAAATTTTAACAATTCCCTAGTCGAATTTGACAGTTCTGGCCATAAAAAAACTAAAAAATTCGAATTTGAATTTTCTATTCGACCCTTGATAAATCTACCCCATGGTGTTAAGGCAGTGTCATGCTAGTTTTCAGAGGTAAAGTGAAATTTAAATACATAAATGATTTGATAAAAAGTGTTTCCACTTGATTCTACTGTAAGAAATTTCTCTTGACACCGTGTACAAGAGTGCAGAGGTAAGAAATGTTTAATACATTGGTTTGTATCCTAATGTTCCCTTTAGGGCAGAGACAGATGTGAAGATTCGGGGAGATTTAGTCGCCCGGCAACTAAACAACTTTTCTTTGTGCGACTAATCTCCCTGAAAAGCCTTCCAGACAGCTAGAATCTAAATCGCCGACGGGATGCCACTCAGATCGCCCCATTTTCCGAAGTCGCATGAAGTTGCGTCACGAGGAAACTTCGGGCAACTTTGAAAATGAATCGCTCCAATTGCCATCCCGTCGAAGATTTAGATTCTAGCTGGCACCAAAGTTTTCGGGGTGAGATAAGTCGCCTGAAGAAGAGGCGATTAGTCTCCCCAAATCCAAATCTCCCCAAATCTTCGCGTCTGTCTCTGCCCTTAGCATAAGTATGACAAAGAGTGGAATAATTTTCAATATTGAAGTGAATCATTCTTGGTCTGCATCATTCTTTACAGTTTACAAACATCACTACACTGAACAGTGTGCATCGTGCTCCTTGCATCCAGCTTCACTGTGCAGAGCAATCTGTATAAGAATAACCACAGACAGCACATCAATAACTTTTTAAAGGGCATGTAAAGGCCCTTTAATGAAAAAGAAACCTATCTCCAATATACTTTAATTAAAAAATGTGTACCGTTTTTATGTGAAACCTGACTGTATGCAGTGAAATTCTCGATTCATTTACTGCTGTGGATAGGAATTAACACAGAAAAGTAAGGAGCCAATGAGCAATAAGTTACATTTATGGACATTCAAAAGGCATAAACTTATATAACAAAACACTGAAGCCAGAGGGATACTTATATGACAAAGTATCCACCCTATACTTCAAAGCAAACCAGTTCAGTGTCAAATCCCAGCAATGTATCAAGTGTTTAAAACGTAACATTTAATCTACTAATTAAAAGGTTGCAAAGCGCTCCAAACCACACACCCACTGCTGTTGAAAACTCCCAGCAGTGCTGGACAACTGTCCATAAAAAACAATTAATTAAAAACTGCAAATGGTGGACCAGTGAGGTAAGTATACGTTTTAATGCGAAGCCTAGTTAAGGTCAAATGTGCGTAAATCTAGAGGGTAGCAACACCCGCTCCCACCCTTCCGTCTTCTGCCCCAGAGTGCCAATGCTACCTAACTACGTAGGGACAGGGTGGAAGCTAGACTTCTCACCGTCCACCAATGCCGCCCAACGCGTTTCGCCGATTAACTCGGCTTCTTCAGGGGCATTAGTGGCGAGCGCTCCTCGTCCAAAAGTTTAAATAGAGAGTCGTTACTCATTTACTCGCGTATCGCGAGATTTCGCATACCGCCTACTTACGGGTCTGTGACGTGGCGAAAGGAATATTTGACAGACCGCGAGCTTCCGGACACTTGTAAAGACGCGGCACAAGAGGGCAGAGCTAATGATGTGTCTGCCAGTTCTTGCTTCAATTTTACTTATTGTGCATGCGATGACTTTATGTGCCATAAACAGCGAAATTCTCTTACAGGGGAATTATGTATAAACAAAAAAGAAGAAAGGAAAAGAAAGAGAGGACCAAAATAATATAAATGAATCGATAAAAACCAAACAGAGGGGGGGGCTCATGATGGATCTTTTAATCTATAAATAGTCCCAGCAAAACGCTGTCATTACAAAGAAAGTAGTCGAGAGGCAGTCCCCCACGTTGAGCCATCCCTATTAAAAAAGATGCCCAAGAAGTGAGTGTAGAGTATCCACATTAGGGAAAGTATGTATAAGTTTTTTATCAATGTCCCCAATTCTCGTGGTATGTTGAAAATGTTCAACTGCAAAGAATTTCATGGTGTTAGCATTACCCTCATGTATCTCGTTAATATGGACAGCTACTGAAGTATTTCGTTTGTTTCTAACATCGCCTATATGTTCTAGAATTCTCCTCCTTAATTCCCGACAAGTTTTTCCAACATATAGCTTTGGGCAAGGACACCTCATGATATAGACTACTCCTGATGTTTTGCAGTTCATGAAATGTGATAACTTGTATTCCTCTATGTCCATCCGACCCTGTTGCTACCCTCTAGATTTACGCACATTTGACCTTAACTAGGCTTCGCATTTAAACGTATACTTACCTCACTGGTCCACCATTTGCAGTTTTTAATTAATTGTTTTTTATGGACAGTTGTCCAGCACTGCTGGGAGTTTTCAACAGCAGTGGGTGTGTGGTTTGGAGCGCTTTGCAACCTTTTAATTAGTAGATTAAATATTATGTTTTAAACACTTGATACATTGCTGGGATTTGACACTGAACTGGTTTGCTTTGAAGTATAGGGTGGATACTTTGTCATATAAGTATCCCTCTGGCTTCAGTGTTTTGTTATATATGTGGATAGGAATTGTCAGAACGGCTGAGCAGGGAAACAATCATACTTATGAACAGCAGGGGGAGCCCCGCCTTACTTCCCAGCCATGCAGAACTCAAGCAGCTTTGTTTGTGACGATCCTTAAGCAGCCCAGACCACACTGAGCATGTGCACAGTCTTGGTCTTGAAAAAAGATGTTTAACAAAGTTACAAGATGGTGACCCCCTGTAGCCAACTTTGAAAGCATAAATTATTTGTTTGATTAGGCTTGTGGTGCAGTAAGTTCATGTTTATATTTAGTATACCAAATACAGCATTTTTAGCCTTATTCTATTTTAGACTTTACATGCCCTTTAAGTGGTAAACATGGAGCACATACTTCACTTGTCTATGTTCTCCCTTTATTAAGGAATATGAGTTCTGAATCTCCACATTGAGGGAAATCAAAGAGAAGTATGGAGATAAAGTAATAAACTGATAACTCTCTAACTGATCTTTCTGTACTAATGTGGGTCATGATGTTCAGGTTTGAAAGTCTGACAGACAGGAGATTATTTTGTAACTGTGCTGTTGGAAATCCACATTAAGATGTCATGTTTCTTACTGAGTAAGTCTGCCACATGGATTAGTAGACATTTTGACACTGACAGTGCTTCAATGAATTGGTATGGCCTCATTAAAAGGGAGACAATTAAGAAATTGAACATTTTGAATTGCATTATACAGGTATGGGACTTGTTATCCAGAATGCTTTGGATCTTTCCATAATTTGGATCGTCATACCTTAAATCTACTATAAAACCATAAATATTAAACAAACCCAATAGGCTGTTTTTGCTTTCAAAAAGGATTAATTATATCTTAGTTTGGATCAAGTGCAAGGTACTGTTTTATTGTTACAGAGAAAAAGGAAATACGTTTTAACATTTGGATTATTTGGATAAAATTGAGTCTATGGGAGATAGCCTTTTCGTAATTTGGAGATTTCTGGATAGCGGGTTTCCAGATACAGGCTCTCATACTGTACTGAAATAAAAAAAAAAATCTAAATATGATCAGTTAAAAATGCTGTACCATTTATTTTCACTATCCTAAAAAATCCTAAAAAAATTGTGCCTTCAATGTCACCCTAATTGGCTTTCAAGATGGACTGAGGTTTGTCTAGGAAATCAAATGGGTATTCTCTCAAAATTTCATCCTAACTGGCCTTAGGGCTGAGCTTCCCTGCCACTGCTCCAAGACCCCCCCCCCCATGGGCACAGCCCTATAATTGGGATAGCACTTCCATAATAGAATAAAATAACTAAATAATGTACAGCACATAGCATTTCCTTTTCTAGCTCTGAAAGTCATGTTTCTTGTAGTTCCCAAAATTCAGAAGCTTGTCAAACTCTTTAGAAAGCTGCTCATAAGGGATACCAGAGTTTACAATATAACTTCTTGCTACTATAACCTCTGTCCCAACATCTTACATATTCTGTTCTGATTATTGTAATGACCTCTTCATAAAGTATCTGAGCAAGCTTTGCTTTTGCTATGGATCATTATCATCATTGATGTTACATAGCTACTACTGTATGTCCGTCTGTAACTAAAACTTTCAAAAGTATCTTGCATAGGTATTGCGTACTTTATATACTCAAATCACACACAAGAACATGGGGGTAATGTTTTATTTTTTAAAAGTTAAAGTATATTGAAATAGTCTCTTTAAGGACACTTTTTATTTGCATTTTAGTGTCACATATGATTTAAGATGTATATACAGGTAAGGGACACGTATCCAGAATGCTCAGGTTTTCCATATAAGGGAACTTTCTGTATCAAAAACCTTAGTCTACTAAACAATATTTTAAACATTAATAGTCTTGTTTAAATAGGCTTGTTTTGTCTCCAATAAATATTAATTATATGTTAGTTGGATTCATGTACAAGGTATTGTTATATTACTACAGAGCAAAGGAAAATTGTTTATAAAAATTTGAATAGAGGGGGTCTATGTAGGGTAGGGGGGAAAGGGTTTTTTAAGTTTAGAGTTGAATTCTCCTCTAAAATGGAGTCTACGGGAAATGGCCTTCCCGTAATTCAGAGCTTTCTGGATAACAGGTTTCTGGATAATGGATCCCGTACCTGTTTTACATTAAATTTAAACCTGCCAGTAATGGGTTACTACATTGCCAGCAGAGTTGGTGAGCAGGTTGAATATGTATAGTGTTCACATGTAACTGGGCCAGGCTGCTGGTGCCTACTGACACATTGTGGATACGCTTGGTTAGAGACTATTGCTGTAATAGAGCTCATAACTCTGCTCACTTTATCTCAGTAACATCTGTTCACTGTCTGAAGAGCAGTAACAGGGAATCCGCACAAAAATTACTGTTTGGTAAAATGCTGCTTCTCTGGGTGCTTAGTCTTGTGTCTAGCATTTGTTTGGTTTAACCTGACTGCAGGTATTAATATAACATTTTATATGTACAATGTATCGCACCAAAGTGGCTAATGAAGGGTGCTCAGTACTGTAAGAGCAGAGGGAACTCTGGGACTGGCTATGTCGGGGGGAAGGATTGGTTAAGGGCACTAAAAGTGGGCTGGTATAACAGGGAATGTCTTACGCTCCTCCTCTTGCGACATCACAGGCAACTAGATGGATGTGCAAGCTTGGCAATGTGTCTGGTCTCCCATAGAGACCGGTCATCCCACCCCCTGCCCATTGCACTTATTATAGTATACTGTATTTTGTTATATAAAGGGACTTTTTTCCATATGTAAAAATGATGTTATCTGTAATACTATTAGAAGTGTTTTGTCACAGCTGCTGGGCGCTGGCGGATAATTGTTTTTGGTCCTTGCTATTTGTGGCTAGTCAATAAGGGTTTCTCTTTACATGCCCACCACAGCTGCAGGGGTGGCATCTGGGGCAACCTATGTGTGGTATAACATTAGAAGGGAAAACTAAATCCTGTGTTTAATTGCTAATGTTATTTAAATCTGATGCAATGGTAATGTTTATATTACACACCAGCGACTGCCTCCCCACAGTCAAGCCTCAGTGAGGCAACTTCGGGCGACTATAGAAAACGCATTGCCGTGTGTGTATTAGCACAGGCGACTTTTCATTGTAGCCTATGGGGAAAAACGCTGAGGCAGTTCGGGAAGATAGTCGCTCAGAAGACGAAGCGATTAGTCGCCATGCGACAAAATCTCCCCGAATCTCCTTGTGTGGCCTACCCTTAGACAATTTTTTCCCATCCATGTTCGCCAATATGGTAGGTATGCTCTACCTGCAACTGTTGGACTGCACTTAAAGTCTACTCCTATGCCATTTAGGGTGCAGTGGGGTATCTACCGGGGGAGCAGGGGGTGTGATTAGGCCAGGGCCTGCACCCCCTCAGGGCCACCAGTTGCGTTACTGTTAAGGTGGGTTACTATGATGCCCCAGAGCATGCAAAATTCCCTCTACAATAGATAATTGTTATTAAAACTAAATGTATTAGTGGGTTTAAAGCTAGAGTTTTTCAAGTGTGCTATACAGCCATTTGGACCAACTTTTCATATGCAGTGCTAAATTAAGATGTGTTTGTTTTTCTGGAATAGGTTAAATCAGTCATTGATGCTTGTTCTTCAGGTCAAGCTTCCCTTGGAGGTCCAACCTTTGGCCAGCCTTAACTTATAATAACTTTACAGATATAGGACAATATCAGTGTATCCATCCTGCAGCTTTAGTTCCATCACTATCTAATAGAGCAAAAGTTTTCAAACCAACTTTCACGCTAATATACCTTTAGCCATTCTCTCTAACAACCATGCAGACTGAGCCAACACTATCTCTGCTCTAATGCCCACGCTCAGTTTGGAAACCGCTGGGTTGAAGGCTAATGTGTTTGTATGCATTTCTGGAACCCAAGGTATCATCTATATAGAACTACAATTCACATTAATTGTGCCTGCTTAATCAGACTTAATTAGGGCTTACCTAAAAAGTGAATAGTTGGGTTGGGGGTATGTATATGCATAACATGACATGACTAGAATCAGTGGGGAGAATGCCCTGTATACCCCAGTTTGCAAAACAGAGTTATGTTCTAGGACATTGCTAAACCCGTCCTAATTATGCTAAAATGTTTATCCAAAGAGCCCAGGATAATTCATATGAAAAATACACTGTACCAATAACCTTTCTTCTTACACCTTCTATGAAAGATGAAAGTGATCAAATATTTTTAATTAGCTGCAGTTTATTCCTGTGTACAAACTTATCCCTGGATGGAGTTCTGATGTATTTTATGAGAACTCCTATACCACCTGCAAATGTCTCTCTATCCAACCCTTTGTTTCTGGCAGGGGAATCTCTGAAACACAGTTTTCTGCTTGGGTTTGTAAAAAACACAGGGCTCTAATATATTTATATTTTAGCAAAGATACCATGATGTTTGTTTTGTGTTTGTGCAAACTGAGAAGCCCTAATGCGTTTGTTCGACCCCTGGAGAATGGACGTAATGTAACTAATCTGCAATGTATCTCTCTCAGATATAAACTAATCTGGGTCTGACAGCAGAGACAGCTGGATATTCAATTACCAGTAATGACACTGTTCGGTGAGAGCAGGAGATACATTCTCTGCCTGTTCTGACACGTTGTCATTTTGCATTATATTAGCAGCCTTCGCATTGGTTAGAGAGATGCGATCTCCAATGTGATAAATAATGTGTGATAAATATTTGATTTATATGCTAGTATATTTAGCTGCCATTAAAATGATTGGCAGTGTCAGCAAATTGTAGATGATGAAAATGCTTTTGTGATATCCTCCCAAAGTTTAGTTGCTTAGGAGGGTTACTTGTTCCATTCATCACATTCTACAGCACAGGAATTTAGATTTTCTGGTTTGAGGCTTCCCCTTTGTAAAGAATATTCACACCCAGATTGCATGACAAATGCCCTTCAACCTGGGCCCCCATTCACATTTCGGGTATTGATTTCTTTAAGCCTGAATTAAACCTTTTGGAGTTATCATCATGTGAGATGTCAGGGACCAAGTTACAAGGCCAAATAGTCTCATGATGTGGGATAAAGGGCTGCCTTTCTGGTTATAGTAGGCTAGTTCCATCTTAGCTCCATACTCCTCTGACCTTTTCAGAAGATCTCATGGTTTCTAAGGTTTCCTTAATGTTCTGTACTTGTACAAGTATGGAATCCATTATCCAGAAACCCATTATCAAGAAAGCTAAGAATTACAGAAAGGCTGTCTCCTATTGACTCCTTTTAATCCAAATAATCTACATTTTTAAAAACAATTTCCTTGTACTTAACCCAAACTAAGATATAACTAAACCTTAAGGTATGAATTATGGAAAGATCCGTTATCCAGAAAAGTCCAGGTCCAGAGCATTCAGGATTACAGTTCCTATACCTGTATTGCAAGAACCACAAGTACATTATTACCACTGCTTACTAATCCATTCAATTAATGAAGGAGATTTGTGTTTTCATTTTGAACTGTTTTATATTATTAGCCTTCCTTTCCTGATTTTATCAAGTGTACAAGGATAATTAAGCCCTAGCAAGAAGATAGCTTATAGATACTGTAGTTTGAGTTAAAGCCTGACAGTTGCAGATATTTAGATATTTCAAGTCTGCATAAAAATGAACTCCAATTTCAAAATTTCTTTACTAAAGTCTACATCATAATAAAGTTTTTTATTTCAAGCAAACTACCCATTTAAACAATTATTGTAGACTGGCCACACATGGGCATGTCATTTTATAGAGATATACATATGTATATATGTTGGTTATGTGAATTAATGATATCACCAAGAATTCATTAGCTCAGGGAGGCTAATAAAAATCTTGGATTCTGCAACTAATTTTAAATTAGGCAATTAGCCTCTTGAGTTGTCCTAGAATCATGCATCTTTTGAATAGATAGAGGATAGGATGGGAAACTGAAGGTATTGGCTGTGAATGTGAATGCTGGCTGTGTTATCTATTGGCCAGTTGGGAGATGCAATTTCCCTGCTTTAGTTAAGAGAATTGCCACAAGCCAGCCATTAGTTATGTTCTTGTATTACCAGTAGAAATGCATGCCTATGATATCATATTAGTGGAAGCTTATGTACTTAGTCCAAACTTGAAAATGTATTTTTCCTTGCCGTGGAGAAATAAAGCTAAAGGGAGTCCATTTTCATTCTCCCTCCCCTTCTTTTACTTATGGGTACAAATATCTTGAGTGATGTACAATTGTACAATTTGGTAACATCATTTGTGAACTATGTAGCCAATTAAATAATAGGATATATATTTTTTTATAGCCACTCCGCTTAAAATCAGTCCATTTTGTAATATGAAGAATATTGTTTAAAAGGTCAAACCTAACATATCAGACATATCAGGGAAATGGTACTAGTTTCAATAACAGCACCGAATGTTATACTTCAGGAAAGCCATTATATTGTCATGATGTATCCGTGCAGAAAATGTATTTCTGTCTTTCAACACCTAAACTGTAAAATAACAGTTGTAGAGATTTGGATGACATAACAATTACAGGACAAAGGCAACATCAAAGTTACAGATAGAATTATTTCTAGGTTTTCTTCAGAACAACTGCAAGGGGCAAATTTTAACATCCACATTTGCCAAAACTTTTTGGGTTTTTTGACATTTTTTTTTTACCTTCACAACATATCTAATGCTTTTGGTAAAACTTCACCACCCCCCCAATTTCCCCATAACTACTAACACAAGCATGCCTTACACTCCACACCCCCTAAATACCACTGAAATTTGTCCTTTAACATACCTCCCAACATTTTGGAAGTAAAAAGAGGGACGAAAAAAAAATTTCTGCACGTAACGCAGCAATTTTTTGACTACACCCCTTTATGTGGCCACACCCCCTAATTACCATGTTTGTTTTACAAAATTTGGCAGGTTATGAAAGTTTGAAAATATTTCTCCTTATCTAAACTGTGTTTTTGTGTCTCAAAATTGTTACAAAGTATCTTATTTGCACCTGTTAGCTGTTCTGGGCTCTCTGCTAAAAGCCAATTAAGTGAGAAACTTTGTTTCTTTTTCTGGCTGTTCAGTGCAGAGAAAAGAGGGACTTTCCAGTACAAATGAGGGAATGCGGGTTGAGCTGTCAAAAGAGGGACTGTCCCTCCAAAAAAGGGACAGTTGGGAGGTATGCCTTTAATAAATGGCCCTCTAAGTGTTTCAGGATACACCCACATGGTGTCAAAAATTACTTATTTCTTAGTTCACATTTACATTAATTTCCTGTTAATGTCCATTAAATGTAAAATATGAATATGGGAAGTTCTGATTCATTAATTATTTTGCTGAAGTAAAGGAATTCCATTGAAAGAGATGAGCCCCCTCACAACCAAATTATACCATACTTGTTCAGCTTTACCAAATAATTCCTTTTCAACTTTACTCAGTATCATGAGAGAAAAGACAAGCCATTAATTTATTGTGAAACTTCCCTTTTTTATCATTTTCTTAGTTGTTCCAGTTTTGGTTTATTTATTTTTTTATGTCTTGACCCATGCATCTACCTACATTCACTCACCTGACTAACCAAAAAACTGTGTGATGATTTTTGGAATGATAATGGCCACAGCTTTATTACAATTACAACAGTGCAAAAACATCAATACATTTTTTAAACATAAATAAACCGTAAATAACATCAATGTAATAATAGGTACAAACAAATTACTGTACACAAGACTGTCTCCTGAGCCCCTTGTCAGTCTGCCCTTTCACAGCCTCACTGAACCATGATGTCCTCCAGCCTCAAAATCCCAAGCTCAGAGGATACCTGCCACCAATCCAGAGCATCCTTTATAGTGCACCTTTTAGCACACCATCTCCACCCATGGTCACCCACCTTTAGGGTTGTCACCTGGCCTGGCAGCTAAAAATGATGGCTGATTCCAATGTTATTAATAGGGTAAAAAAGATAAATATATAGGAAGGCCGGTAGTTTTTTCCAGAAAAGGTGGCAACCATACCCACCTTAGGGGTTAAACTATCCACTCGACCTGATCTGGCATACCAGAATAAATTGACAACTACCATACAGCCTCCCCCCAGCTCCACAAATTTTCCTGCATTCTCCCTATACATCTTACTATCTAACTCCAAACTAGTGTAACCCTAACACTCCAAGGACACATGCGTGACAATTAGCAAAACAACAAATTAAAATAATAAAACCACCCCAAACTAGGGGAAAGTGGGTACCTTTTTTGTGCTGTCCACTCAAAATGGTGGCTATCCAACCCTCCATACGTCTAACCTATATGCTCACTCCTCCCCCCTTCATTAAAGGAAAACTATACCCCCCAAACAATGTGGGTCTCTATAAAAAGATATTGCATAAAACAGCTCATATGTAAAACCCTGCTTCATGTAAATAAACCATTTTCATAATAATATACTTTTCTATTAGTATGTGCCATTGGGTAATCATAAATAGAAAATTGCCATTTTAAAAAATAAGGGCCTCCCCCTGGGATTGTACGATTCTCTGTGCACACAAACATACCAAATAAACCATACTTGTTAGGTCACATGAGCCAATTAACAGAGAGAGTTCTGTCTTTTGTTTCCACACTTCTTCCTGTTACAGTTAGAGTTGTAGTATTTCTGGTCAGGTGATCTCTGAGGCAGCACACAGACCATCACAAAATGGTGGCTCAAGGCAAGAGATGGAAAAGGGCAAGATTTAATTAAATGTATATTACAGTTTGGTAAGATTCTTTTATATGCCACTTAATATGATGTAAACAATATGTTGATTAAGTGTTCATTTGGGAGTATAGTTTTCCTTTAAGCCCCCCTTTCAATGTCTCTGATCTATACCCACTAGTGATACTGAGTTGGATCATGCAGCCCCTCATCCGACCCTGCTGCTGCGGGGCTCTCAATATGGAGAATAGTTAACTTAACTTTTGGGGGGGGGGAGGATGATCCTGGTATTTTCCCCTGGCATCTTTCCCTGGCATCACTGGCAGTTTATCATAAAGGTAGCTTTGCCCTGATCTACAGCTTTCATTAAAGCAGCTGAGACACTGAAAGAGCAGAATGCTGTTTGTGGTTATAGAGATATGATGCTGAGCTAAGGGAAATTTAAACCCTTGAGTGCAGCTATATTTTTGCAGCCAATAAAAACTAAATTAGGTAGTCTTCTGTGCCTGGCACATTCTCCCAGCAGAGGCAGAATTACAGTAGATAATTTTGCATTAATTAGCTTTTATCTATTCTTGGCATATGTATTACTCGTTGTACCGCACGGTGGATTTAGTTGAAATAGAAATTAGGAATGGGACAGACTAGTGATCTGTGAAGTAAGAAAAATGAATTAAATACATGTGTATAGTTTGTCTGTATAGTTTGTCAGTAGTTTATGTACCAAGATATCACTTGGAACAGTAAGCACAACTGCTCTATGGTTAATGTCAGATTGATAATAAATAACCGCATTATCATACATTTTGTTTACCCAGAAAAGACCTACATTTTGAAACCTGCCTGAACAACAACACAAACAGAATCCATTGTAGAGGGGTGTCCAAGCATTTACTGAACAAACATGCCAAAAATCATATATTTATTGCCTTATCCCCTACACAAGTGATGCAACATTGACATAATTCAGTCGTGTGAATTTATTTGTTCATATTGTCCTGCAAGAGAAGAAATCCATGTATAATTAATTAACTAATTAATTTAACACTGTTAAAAATAACATCATTATCAGGAGCCCATTATATTGTGAATGCAACTCACTATATTACAAAGTAAAGTTTTAGTTATTAAACATACAGGAGTTTTGTACAATACCAGACCTATTTATTTGACTTCTTAGGAACATGTATTGTGTCATTGGCCATCCCAGAAAATAAAGGGACAACAATGTTCAAGCAAACATGTACAGAGCAGTAGGCCACTGCTCTGTATGCATTAGACTGGGCACTTAATAATTATGTCAGGTGTATTTAGCCTAAAAAGCCTAGCATAGAAAATAGGAGCTTTTTTTTCTGGCAAAAATGGTATATTCAAATTTGAGTTTCCAAAATTCGAATATTCAAATAGTTTTTGTGGAAAAATTGTGAATTCAAATTTGAGTTTCTAGAATTGTAATAATCAAGATTTATGAAACCCAAAGAACACTTGAAAACTCAAAAAAAAATTTAATCTGAGAGTCAAGAGCAATTTAGCAAGTTAAGATGGCAGAATCATTCAAAATGAGGGTTAGTGGGCGATTTCACTGTGTTCAAGTTGCTTTGTTAATGTTTTTAAACCATCAAGTTTTCAAGTTGCCAGTTATTTTGTAAATAAATACACTTACGAGATGCTTGAGTTTTTTTTAAAATTCGATTTGGATATGTGGAAATTTGCCTTCCTGTCTGGGTTGTTATTGTGTGCAGATAGAAAGGCATGATATATTTTTGGTGCAATTGGAGGAAGGCATAAAGGAACCATAGTTTAATGGCCAACACTAGCGTTGAAAAAAATAAAAGGCCACACAGTTTACTAAATAGCCACTGGGGCTCATTTATAAACACTGGGCAAATTTGCACCTGGGCAGTAACCCATTTCAACCAATCAGAGGTCTGCTTTCATTGCTCAACCTGCAGCTGGCTGAAAAAAAACACTCACTTTGGTTGCTATGGGTTACTGCCTGGGTGCAAATTCACCCAGGGTTTATAAATGAGCCCCACTGTGTTATAAGTATAGTTTTTCTTTATTAACACATTCTAAAGCTGGCTATACATGTAAAGGTCTGCTTTCCCTAATGAGCTCACATTAGGCTGGGCGATCCGGTTGGTCATCAGATTTTTTTGTAACCCCTATGCAAAAATGAGTTTCAATTTACAAGAGACATGGGCATTTTTCACTAATGAAGCTGAACTGTAAAGTGGAAAAAAGTTGTCAATTTGGCAGTATTTCCCACAATGCAGCAATGACTGAGGCCAATGAAAATTGCTGAAAACTTTGCTGAGCACCACTGTATGCAGGTCCGGATTCCATGGCGATGCGCCCCAAGGTCACATAGTTCCGCGCCAGGTGCTCACACGCCCCCTTCCTCGTCATATGGTCTTAGCGGCAAAATGTTACTGCACGCAACCCCTCCTCTGCACATGCTTCAGTCCCCAGTGCTTCTTAGGATGCGGCTAGCAGCATGCCGCTCCTAAAATGTTGCCACCCTAGGCCCGGGCCTTTGTGGCCTCGCACACAAATCCGGGCCTGCCTGTATGCAATCTGTATGCAAAAGAACAGACACAAATGTTTTATGTTTCTTATGTTAAGAAATCTTAACATAGACAAAGAGGACTTTATAGTAACCACATCGGCTAGTAGTTGGCACAGGGCACTACCAAGCGCATGCAGACTGTGTTGTGCCTCATATTAATAGATGTTGCGGAGGCACTTGAAAGCATATGGCACCATTTGGAATATACTGGATTTTTCATATTTACTAATATATTTTTTATGTATAAACCTGCATTTTTATTCAACATAAGTGTGTTCTCTATCAAATCAGGATTTAAATTAGCATCTACTCACTTTGGCTATTGATTATGAGTAAACATAGACCTGCTAGGGTTTTTTTGCTATTCTCTTTCTCTATAAGGTATTGTATGACTGTCTGCAACACAGTGAGCCTCTAACATTCTCATTATTGTTGTATTCAAATTACTGCTATTAAATGTTGTTTCCATCATTGATTTAAACATATTCAAATGCTTTTGTCGTTCTCATCTTATGGAAAACATTGACAAACACAAAGAGGAAATGGAGATCAATTTTTTGTTGAAGCTGCATTTTTGTAATGTTTTAAACGGTCATAGGGAACATTATATTTTCTTTTTGTTTGCACTCTCAGGGTCAGGTTTTGTGTTGTTTACATAATATATTTTTCATTGAAATGTCTCACTGGCTTACAGAATTGTGCCATTTATTCTGTACAGTGCTAGTAACGTTCGCCACTAACGGTTTCACTGCCATAAATTATTTTGAGGTGCTGAATATTTAAAAAAAAAATTCCCCATTCATTTGCAACCAATCTTAAGGAGCCTGACAGCTGCAATGTCAACAGGAGAATGAGCGAATGCATGAAGCTTGCATTTTCATGCCATTCATGTCACAATATGAGTGATAAAAGTGTGTATCCATGGTCATGTTGTATGGAATAAATGTTAAGTGAACAAAAGCAGTAGTAGAAAATCCCTCACTCCATTATCAAGTCTAAATTTCTTGGATATCCTTTTTGCATACAGTGCTTCAGCTATTCTGCTGTGCATGGTGGGAAAAAATAAAGGTGCGTCAGCAGCTGACTGCTGATTAACTTTCTGCCTCCTACAATAAGAAGAAAGCTCTTCTAAAATCTCAGGTATCTCAACATCACTATACAGGTATGGGATCCTTTATCCGGAAACCCATAATCCAGAAAGATCCAAATTACAGGAAGGTCATCTCCCATTTTAAGCATCCTAACTGAGATATAATGAATCCTTATTGGAGGAAAAACAATTCAATTGGGTTTAATTAATGTTTAAATTGTTTCTTACTAGACTAGAAGGGATACTGTCATGGGAAAACATATTTTTTTCAAAACACATCAGTTAATAGTGCTGCTTCAGTAGACTTCTGTACTGAAATCCATTTTTTCAAAAGAGAAAACTGATTTTTTTATTAATTTAATTTTGATATCTGACATGAGGCTAGGGATATTGTTAGTTTCCCAGGAGCCCCCAGTCATGTGACTTGTGCTCTGACAAACCTGTTTACTGCTGTACTGGTACTAAGTTGGAGTGATATCACCCCTCCCTCCCCCCAGCAGCCTAACAACTGAACAAAAGACTGAACTGCCCCAAAGACTGAATAAGAGTAGAGCATAACCTCAGATGAGCAGATTACAAGGAGGATGAGTCCAGAGGCATATTTACCATATAGGCCCTCAAGGGCCTGTGTCTAGGGTGGCAGCTTTAAGGTGGTGCCCTTAGATGGCTATATGGTAAAAAAAATAAAAAACTTCCCCTGCTGCAGGTTACTTTCATATCAAATCCGGCAGCAGAATTGGGGGGTCCCTCAGTGGCATACAGTGGAAGTGACATCACACGCATGTGTGTTTCACCATAATGTCCCATCCACTGACGTCTCACAGGGGGCACTCACAGGTCCGGTGTTTAGGGCAACCCTGGACCTGAATACACTGTTGGGTGTGTAGACATGTGATAATATTGGCAAGTACATCCTAAAGGTTCTAGATGCCTAAATGGGTCCTAATGGGGACTTGTGTCACTGCTCTGCTTATGTAAGCCCCTATTGTTCTCACAGTGTACTGTAGCTGGCACTGTGCTATAGTATAACGGTCTAGGTAACCATGTGGTCTAGGTCCATTGCTTTAGCCCTTACCAAGCAGGCAGGGAGGGCATGGGTAGTGGAACCTAGGCGCTTAGGCCCTAGTAAAGTGGATAGATCACTCTAGGAGTGATAGATAGATTATATAGTTGAGCAGCTCAAGGCTCCGACAAGGAGAGTCAGAGGGATTAAGATCGGGATTAATAACCCAGAAGTAGGGACTAAGTGCATAGATTTAGGGATGGTAGAATTTCCCCTAGGTTCCACTTAGGGCACAGGCTGAAAGCTGGGGTACCTTCTCAATTGCTGCTTAACTACTGCTGTAACTGTTCCCTTGCCTGCAGGGATCAAGCTGTTCTTGGTGCTGGGAGTATACTGCTATCCTTTATGCTATATGTCCTAAGAACTCCTTTGTGGATATTGTGTTGTAAATAAACAAAGTTCCTGGTTAAGCATAAAAGAACCACTGGCGCCCAGTTCTTGTGCATAAACACATTGTTAAAGTTGCACTACATCCTGCCTCCACACCGTTGTGAGGGCTTGCACCTGAGAGAAAGGTCTCATCTGTGGCACAAATATATTTGAAAGTAAGCTCATAATAGAGACGGTGCCACTCAATTTATTATAGCGCTACAGGTGATTCTCTGCAGACAGATGATGGTTAGAGGTTACCGACAGATACAATTCAGTACATAATCATGTAGATTTTAGAACTAAAACTTTTTTTACTTTTTCAACAATTCTGGTAGTTATAATGCAGAAAGCAAAGGGAAGAGACTGTAA
Source organism: Xenopus laevis (assembly GCF_017654675.1). Classification (NCBI taxonomy): domain Eukaryota; kingdom Metazoa; phylum Chordata; class Amphibia; order Anura; family Pipidae; genus Xenopus; species Xenopus laevis. The sequence continues at coordinate 107,216,383 of NC_054377.1, forward strand.
AGAAAAGAATAAAGAGGCAATAGATTTAAGATTTTGCAACACTCCATTGTCACAGCTATGATGAAGATGATGATAATGATAACAATGGTTACAATGTTTTGTTCTTAATGACTCATAACTTTCTTTAGTCTGCAAGTCCTTGCCTCGTTTATACAATAATAGTAGGGACCTTGATTCTTGTTTGTATTAAAAAGTAGTAAAATAGATATAATGGATAGTTATATTTAGGCATAACACTATGATGTTCACTTTATTGTTGGAGAGTAAGTGCACGCATGTTTTAGCACAGTAACACCTACCATTTAAACATATATCATTATAAATATAATATTATATAATGGTATATATAGGGTCACATTAATCATATAGCAGTTTTGCTGTTCATACAGTTAATACAAGCTTTCTATCATAGTTTACCATGGATTTTACTCTAATTTTAGGAGCTTGTTAAATATTCTACATCCTTGTTAGGAAACCATCTGCGCGCTATCACCAATACTCTGCCTCTCATTAGTGCAAAGTGATTAACCTATTGATTATCAATAGTGTCTTATTAAGCCAAAATTACAGCTCACTGAGTGGGGCAGCTCGATGAGGCCTCTCTTTTCTCGTTAAAAATTAATATAAGCTTTGTATAGGACACTCAGGTCATCCATCAAAAGAGTCAAACTTAGGGGTTTTACTGTATATATTAATCCCATTAATGCCTTTAAATTTAGTGATGAGTAAGCCTGTCCTGTTTCGCCAAAAAAAATTGTGGAACAAAGGGAAATTTCCTAAAATGTTGGGAATTCATGAAATGCATTGGAGTGCATGTTTTTTCATGTCCAAGCATCCAAGCAAGTCCATTTCACTCATCACTATTTACAATTGACTGCCAGGCTCATATAAACACAGTGGCAGAACAAAACAGCTAGAAATGTGAGTATAGGCAAGATTCACTTGTTTGGCATTTCTTTTAGATTAACCATGCATTTGCAAATGCATCTTATACAGTTGTATTAGCAATGAGGCATTTAGTATAAAAATATTCTGAATATAACTATAACCTTAAGCTATTCCAACTTACACTGCTAGTTCTGGCTTCAGGGTGCTATGTCATTATAGGTGACATCATTTTGAAATTAACAAGCTTTAAGATTAACCAAAGTATAAATAGAGTTGATAAAAGAGAAACTGTAGGCTTCATCTTTACATAGCATCTAGTACAGATTAATACATAAAAATCAAAGGTAATGGAGGGTACTCCAGGCTAGAAAATCTTGCCCATAGATATTATTTACAGATTTGTATTTAAGGCAGCTGGCGCTGCAATTAAAAATTGTTTATGAAAGATTTATATGTAACAAACATTACAATATATACAGTATAATTCAGTACATAATTACAATGTTCATCAAGACCATAAAGATATGTACCACTCAGCAATAAACATCATACAAGTAAACCATTATAGAAGGTGTTCAGTGCACAAGTCACATGATTGAGGGCATCTGGGAAACTAACAACTTTTCTAACCCAATATCAGATTTCACAATTAGATATAAAAATGCTCTTTTTAAAAATGGATTTCAGTGCAGAATTCTGCTAGAGCAGTACTATTAACTGATATGTTTTAAAAATAAATGTTTTCCCATGATAGAATTCCTTTAAAGGGACTGAAAGTGCTTCACTAATAACTTTAGTCATCCATTTTGACTTGGTGTGTTGTGCTGGAAAAATGTGTTTAATGCTTCCAGTAATTTTCATCTGAACAATTAATAGGAAGCAGTGTGCAGCAGATGTTATCAGCAGGAGGCCAACAGGCCAGTCAGTGGCGGTGGAGGCTTTTGAGGTTAGTCCCACCTGTGGCCCCAAGGGTCTTCATTCCTACATTGCTCAAAAAAGACTGTGGCCCTGGAGAGCTGTGAAAAGCTTTACAAAGATCTCTGACTACTGTTGGAGGACTTACTGTATCCTGGTGGTCTAGCGGCTCGTTGGGGAAGCCCACCACGTTGATCCACTTGGCTCGTTTGCTGGCTCTCTATGGCCCGCACGGTGCGTACTTCCGGGTTTTGGCCCTTGCCTGCCTGACTTTTCTGAACTCTGCCAAATCTGACCCTTGCCTGCCTCACTGCTCTGAACTCTGATTATCTTGACCTGTGCCTGCCTGACTATTCTTTTTCTACCAGTATTGACCCTTGCCTGTCTGACTATCCTTGAATGCTGCCTGTATCGACCCTGGTCTGATTGACTTAGCTTGAACTCCGCCTGAACTGACCTCTGCCTGTGTTTGACCATCCCCGCTTTTGTCTATTCCAAGAACTATGCCTTCGGTCCAAAGACTTTATAACGACCGTGCCCCTTTGCTCGTCCAGAACTCTTGCTTGGCTCCTCTCTTATTAAGACCTGGTGGCATCCAATTAGCGGAGGGCTCCTCCAGAAGTGAAAGGCGGCTGCTACAGGCAGAAGCAGAGCTGAGACCAGGGAACCTAGCACTTGTTCTGGATTTTGGGAGCCAGTCGTGACATACTGTTCCCAGAATACTTTAACTCCCATCTTGGACTATCCAGGTTGCTGTAGTTCATCAATATTTGGGGTCAAGTCGTAGTTGAACCACACAGTTATAGATGACTTACAGCACATTAGAGAGCTCACCGTACAAAAAACAGCAACAAGAGGTAACCTAGCTAGAAGTTTGCCTGACATGTGCCTGAAAGTTTTTTGTGGGAAGGGAGAGTGCGAAGCCATCAGATCCACATAAACAGTCGTCAATTATACTGTCATACATCCCCATTAAGGAGGAGAAAGAGAAATTGCATCATTTTCATTTTAATGAGATGTCAGTTCTCCAACGTGCTGCACCTTGAATACCAATGTTACCTCCACGCAGAGCGGGGGCTGACGACCTCCGTTATTACTTGCCAATTCCTGCCTTTACTTGTGTGACAAATACTGCAGAAATCCAGAGAAATGCCGGGATGAGGCAGAAAGGATTCCTGCCGACTTTTCTCTGCGTTCCTTCTACATTATTCATTGCTCCCGGACCCTTATCTGCATGCACCCCCAGCTGTGGAGAAGAGCCAGATATTCAGCATTGCTAAACATTTATAGTAGGAGGGAAAGGAAGAAATAGGCCAGTACTGCTTTTTATTGTCATTCTCCTTACTGTGCTGTATCCTGTTTTTAGGAAATGCTTTTAGTATAGACTTTGCCATCATTCCCTGAGCAGGATATCGTTTTATAAGGAAAAGAATTTTGGATATAAATATGTTACTATGATTGATACAGTGTAACATATGTAAGGATTTCCAGTTATGTTTACCTTGGTCTAATTTGCATTTGAAAATATAGTAGGGCCTATTTATTAACAGTAGACAATTTACAATGTGCAAATATCCATGCAATTCTTAATGTTTTAGTCATTAGATGGGAACACATGAGCATTCTTTTCTATACTTTCTATATTTATACCATATGGTTGGTGTATTTACATGTTGTGGTAGAATTATAATGGAACTCTGGACTTAGCACATGCCCAAAATAAAGATGTTAGAAGAGCAGGGCTCTCTTGCACCTACAGTATTGGGGGTCATTTACACTTACAAGTTCAGTGCGCAAAGGGCAATTTTGGATACACGTCATGTCTTTTTACCCATAATCCATTATCATCATTTCTCCCCATTATTACATCATAATTGTGGCCATTCAAAGAGATGCAGCAACCACAATTGCACCTGATGTGTCAGAACAGGTTGTTTGTGATTGCATCTAGCATTTTCATTGTTCATTGGCATCTGACATGGTGTGCCTATTGATGCAAGCGGCTGTAGGAACCCTGGAGCTGCTGGGCTATTGCCAGCTTGACTTTACCCCTATAGTGTTGTTCTATGCACCTAATTCACAATAGCTGTTACTATGACTTAGGTGCACTTGAGGCAAAAAGGTTAATGTAAGCACTAAATAGCTGGGCTCAAATATTTTTCTATGGATTTGCACATCAAAAGAAAATTGTGGTGACCTAGGGGCTAATTTACTCAAATTGACCAAGTGCAGTTGCCAATTGCAACTAATCAGCAATTCATTTGTACCTCCACTGCAAACTGAAAAATAAACCAAAGACCTCATGAGGTGTAAATATCTTTTCAATGTAGAGCTCTGGAAACAATTGCATAAACCCATACACACCCGCAATTGCACTGGACTTGTGGGGGGAAAGCTGTATTATTTGTGGAATTGCATCCAACTTTGTTTGTAAATGATCCCTGTGCATCACTAAGTGCAAAGGGAACCATGGACGCAACAGGAGGCGAAAGGCAGATGCAAAGTAAAGGTTTCATTGTGTCAGAGCTGCAATTGTTGTCACAATTACTATTACTTTAACCTTAAAGGGCATGTAAAGGCAAAAAAAATAAAATCCCATTTTTACTTTCTTTAATGAAAAAGAAACCTATCTCCAATATATTTTAATTGAAAAATGTGTACCGTTTTTATAATAAACCTGACTGTATGCAGTGAAATTCTCCTTTCATTTAATGCTGTGGAAAGGAATTGTCAGACGGTCCCTAACTGCTGAACAGGGAAACAATCATACTTATGAACAGCAGGGGGAGCCCCCACCTTACTTCCCAGCCATGCAGAACTCAAGCAGCTTTGTTTATGACGATCCCTAAGCAGCCCAGACCACACTGAGCATGTGCACAGTCTTGGTCTTGCAAAGATGTTTAACAAAGTTACAAGATGGTGACCCCCTGTAGCCAACTTTGAAAGCATAAATTATTTGTTTGATTAGGCTTGTGGTGCAGTAAGTTCATATTTATATTTAGTATACAAAATACAGCATTTCTAGCCTTATTCTATTTTAGACTTTACATGCCCTTTAAAAGCTGCACTGGGATGGCTCAGTTGCTTTCTGTACAGCTTTTGTACATACCCTACTTTTAGATTGTAAGCTCTATTGGGCAGGGTTCTCTTTACCTCTTATATTGGTTAATGGTGGTTTTTCTATGTTTTCTCGTTTGGTTTATTGTACAGTGCTGTATAATATGTTGTAGTCTTGTAAATACACGGTAAGTAGAATAGTTAATATATAATATTATAATAATATATAATAAAAGATGGTGTTGCAAACACGTTTCTGCAAAGCTGCACCAGTTTCAAAGCCAACATGAACCATATAGTTTTAACTGGCTAGTATTGTTAAAAGACTGCAGAAATTTTCAAACCGCTGTTTGTAGGGTTGCCTACAATTCAGCTAAACTGGGGCCGTCCTGTACTTTGTACATAGCTTCTAGAAATAGAGACTGCAGACCAAAATGTGGACGGGGGGGGGGGGAGTTATTTGCAATGTCAGCCAGTCTGAAGATAGAATATATCACCAGCAAAAGTAGCAATTATGTGGGCAGAAATTTGATAAAGTAGTAATTCTACCTCGGTGTCCTTCCATATTACCACTTTTATCCTTGCTGCAATGAATATTATGCTATTATCGGTTGAGACCACATGCAGTCCTTGAGACAGTAAATTCCTACTTGATGAACTAAAGGACAATAGCCTTTTCAATAGTGAAAAGGAAGTTCAAGTCCCAAAGCTTGCTTTTTTCTTTTTTGCTTTATCCAATAGAACGATGAATTTTGAGAGGGATTTCCCATGGCTGAAGCAACAGGCAGCCACCCCATCATACGCAAATATTAAAACTGGGTACAATTGACCATAAATTCTTGAACAAGCTCATGTCGACCTTTAGAACTGCCAGGAAAAGCTGTTACATGACATTACTTATATTAAGATACAACCACTTTTTACATATATTTTGAACTGAGAGCATACAGTATATCATACTCTACTACTGCTGGTTTCCAGAGGGGATGAGCAACCATTTCTTGCCTTTTCTCCATCTCTTGATTTGCTGCAACCTACCACAAATTTTCTTCACCATATCCACCCTTATTCCGACTTGCTATTACCTCCCAATGCTTGTTCCCCGCATGTCATTGTGGTTTGTGTTACTGAATTGCCTTGTTTTTATCCCATACATTTTCAACCCATTTTACTCATCTGCACTACTTATCAACTTATTTGTATCCTTCAATTTAATTTTATCTTCTAAAGGAAAACTTAAGCTTAACAAAGAAAAAATACACCTTAAGTTTTTGGGTTCACTACCAGTCCAAGGCCACCACAGTCCTTTATCAGGGAAGATACTGTAGCTACTTATCTTCTTTTTGGCTGGATCACAGCTCATGCTCTGGTATTCTATCACTTACCTATGATTAAGATCCAAAACACAATATACATATGTATCTAAAATTCAGATCACAAGGCTAATTTTAAATTAATTTAGGTTCTCATAGTAAGTAGTGTGTTCAGCATCTGAATTAAGCCCTGAAGGATCAGCTACTTTAACGACTATGACAGTTGCATACTTGCTGCTGCTTTGAACAACTGTTTAGAACTGTTGTAGTGCTGCTCAACCCTTGGGCTGATATTTTGCATTTAGTATTTAAAAAGCAGCATTTCCAGCCACTTTCTATTTTAGGCTTTAGTTCTCCTTTAATATTTTTCAGTGCAGCAAGCTGTCTATAACTATCGCAATGGCAGCAGAGGCTTTCAGACAAGCTTGGCAGAATTTGGAATGGATGGGAGCACTTAGCAAAAATAATGATATAGATTATGTAGGTCAATTAAAAGGTATCAGTAACTACAACTTTCCTTTTCCAGCAAACAGCACTCTTGAAATAAAACCAAAAATCCATTATAGTTTTGTATTACCCCTGTATATTGGCTTCTTCAATTACTAAAACTTCATTTAGGCATGTTCAGTGAAAATAGGACTCCCAGGAAATGTGAGGGCCCCTACTTACATGGTGGCAATCACTATTCATACCATCATTATTCTTTTATTTGTTCAGGCACAGGAAATTTTCTGCATTTTGAGAACTGATTAGTCATATGTTCCTCCGTAGGCAGTTAAAAGTGATGTCATAATTCATGAATACACAGTAGGCCTCCTAAACCCATAAAAAAATTACTTTTTAAGATGCACAATGAGGATTGGGAAACAAGGTTCTCTGCTTGATTACATTTCTGTTCAATACACAATGAACATTACAGATTACATTTAATTAAAAAGAAAAACAAAACACTGGAAAATCTCAGAGCCGCAGCTCCACAAGCAGAGTGTTAAACTGAGCCAAGTTGTCTGTATACAGCTGGTTATACACTTGCTGTATATCGAGAGGTTTAATCACCTGCCCTCTATTCCATTTAATTTGGTGTAACTAAACCACAAGTATTTGCAAGATACCAACATAGAAATTAAATACATTGGGAGCTTGATTGTTAAATAAATATGGAGCTTGTGAATGTATTAGGGAGCAATTAGTAACACTTATTTAAAGCATCAAGCAGAAAGGGAAACAATGGGAAAATGTACAAAACTCTACTGACCAGTATTCAGCAAAAGGTTTAGTGTTTGGACAATGATGAAATTGCCTCATGCATTGTAACACATCAATTATTCTGCATGTAGCTACTTAACCTTTCCCAAGATGCAACAAATCATATGAGTAGGCATGTTAATGCAGTTTGAAAATACATTGCATCTAAAGGACCAGATTCAATTCAATGAAAAAACATTTTATCCAAATTCAGTTCAGTTTTTTCCCATAGACTTAAATAAAGTTATCACGTGATAAACAGTCAGATACATTTTACTTAATTGAATTGCATCTCAGATTGAATCTCGTCCATGAGTTTTCATGTAATAAACCTTTTTCCTCACTGAATTGAACCTGGCCCAAACAGTTCTCTGTTAATTTGCTTCTGTCTTCTTAGACAGACATAAAATGCAATGTATGCATGTACTATGACCACAGGCAGAAGTGCAAGACTGTCTGAATGAAGAAAAAGTTGGGGTGGGAGGTGGATGCTTGTGTCTCTTCCCCTATCCTTCTCATAATGAATACTCATGATGGACACGTGTCTCACTTTAAATAAAGTGGAAGGTGAGGTACCATACAAAACTGTCAACCTGGCAAATTACCTGTAATCAGAGGCTACATATGTGTTGTGAATGGTTCCCTTTGGTGATGGTGAGATGCCCTTGACCTTTACGGCCTTCAACCCTATTGAGATTTTGTATTGTTATGTAGCTCTTGGGTGGCATATTATCCTTTTATACAGTAGGATTTATGTTACTCCCTTTGTAATTTCCAGATTATTTATGGATTTTGGATCTTATATAATATACATAAAAGCCATGAACAGTCAGTTGTTTGTAAATATGTTTGTTTATTGGACATGGGTAAAAAGAAGGCCTTTTGGGAACAGTTAGAGCAAAGATCATGAAGTTTTATCATTGTGGAAAAATAGTTTGTTTCAAGAAGGGAAAACAGATGTTTGCTTTTAGCCAAGCTTATATTTATTCATGCAAAATCAATGTGGACTGTTTCTAAAAGAAAAGAAAGAAGAAAGAAGAAAAGGTTGTTTTCCATCAATGTGTGTGTGGTTGCACTGCTAAAAATCCTTGAGTGACATGTTTCAAGTACGCATGATCTGTTGTGTCTAGTCTGGTTAGAGCCAGGGAACATGCCAATCAATAGCAGTGTTATCATCACTGGAGATGAAAAAAGTGATTCCTGGCTCTCTGCCTCTAATGACATTTGCTTCTTTGATGAATTGATAATGTTCTTCTAGTGAAGGCATCTCCATGCTGTTCACGTATCTACCACCTGTTGTTTTAGAAACCTGGAGTCCAATGGCTGATTAAACATGTTTCCCACCCAGCCCGCCCTTATACTTCCCATAAAAGATCACACAAAAATTTGATTATAGGTCGTCTTTTATATTTTGAATAGTTTTGTGTTTGCCGACAGTGAATTGAATTCAATTTTTAGTATTAAATATAGCCAACTCAGCTTCAAGGTTCTTTCTGCAAAGTTTCTAATGCTATTCATTTCTTTCAGGATTTCATAGTAATAGCCTTTGGTTGTGTTAGGTTTTGATAACTTTCCAGATTCTCTGATTGTAAGTCAGAGGTCATATTCATACTATATATATATTTTTTTTATATATATATAGTGCATTGACAGGTTTTAGATGACTTATACCCATGGTATAGAGGGACACATTGTGTGTGTATGTGAAAACTGTTACATATAATACTAATTTAATGAGTGACCCCATTCTTTAATAGTACATTTGTGAACCTTGGGTTTTCTCTGTGATCAGAGATGCAAATGCTGTACCCAACCCTTCATTAATGTTGAAGACAACTGTTACATCAGACAGTACTAAGTATGACTTGATTTATTAAAGAGATACTTGCAATAGCTTTGTATAGGGGATGGCGTATTAAGTACCAGTTAATAAGCACAGTCAGTTTAGGTCAGCCACAGCTGTGAAGCTGAATAAAAAACAAATACCCATACTGTATTTTTTTTTTCAGAGTTAAATATTCAGAAATCTGATCAAATCAAATCCCCTGAATAATGAGAATCAAGCAGCTGTTTGCTATCAATAGAAGAAATGTGATTTTACCTAAGGTGCTACTGTCTCAGCCTGCTTTTTTAACATTGCTTAAAGTGCCACTTCCTCAGGCTGACTGTCCACAGCCTTCCTTTTATTGGCCGACAGGAAGTGACTTAGACTAGTGCATAGGTCTTGGCCTATTAGTGCAAGACTAATGGTTATTATAAAGAGGTAGGCCAGGGAGTATGAAAGAAAAGAGGGTTCAGAGGAAGCTAGTGGACACAAGTAGTACATTGGGAAGTTGGTTGTATAAATATAAATTGTACATAAATACACAATGCTGCTGAACGTGGAAAGTGCTAAAGAAGCTATACTGATTAAAGCTAATAAAATAAATTAAACATTTTGGGTCTGTAGTAGAGATTTTCAAATCACTAAAACATGTGTTCTGCTCTTTACTGTTGCTAGTTAGCATTTCATTTTTTCCCAGCTGTTTGCTATCAATAGATTGAGAAGTAATTGCTGTTCAAAGTTACAAGGTCACATTGCTAACAATGACCAACGCACCTTCTGTCTATTTATTTAGCTCGAGGTACACAATTGCGGAAAAGATAACATTAGTTCACCAAGTTCCTCTTTATATCGGCATCTATGTTTATAGAAACCAAATACATTCTTCTTTAAATGCAAAGCCCTTACACCAATCTCTAATTTTTATTTATTTAGTACTAGCCAATGCAAATGGTTGAGAGAAGCAAGGCAGGGCAAGGTCAGCTTTTGGAATCATGGGGAAGGGGAGAATAGTACTCAGAGCATTGCAAATTATATCCTCATTAGGTTCCATGGTCTAGGATGTGCCATACCGTTGCACTGCAGCCTATAACTGCCTATAGACTGGTTATTTTCCAGTGTTGACCTATGGACAACATAGCATCTCTGTTTGAGTAATGACTGCAGCATTCTCTAGTAAGAGTTTCTAGTGTCTTACTGCAGAGACAGGCCAACTATTTTGGTACCAAGCAGTACCAAGCAGTTTGAGACCAAATATGTTACCAGTATAGCCTCAGTGTAAAAGGAAAAATCTCTTGCACAGATAAAGGGCATACTTTATTGGATTATTTATTAAAGTAAATCCTTCCTCTATATAGTTGTATACAGGCATGGGAACTCTTATCCGGAAATCTCCAAGAGGCAGATTTACTAAAAGGTGAATTGTTGCCAGCAACCGATTCACACACATCGCACCACTTTGCCAGCCACAAATTTGCTACCACTACACTAATTCTTGTGTAGTGCCCTGGGCACCAAATGCTGGTGACTTTTTGCTAGCGTTACAGTGTGAGCATTTCATAGCGAAGATGCAATAGTGTTCATTGTGTTCGTTTGTGAAAATTCACTAGTGATCTTGCACTTAGGTCAATTTGCATACGGCTGGTAATTTAAAGTTGTATGGAGGTCTTTATTATAAATGTTGGTGCAAATGTTTGAAGTTTCCACTTTTTCTTATACATGTCCAGGGAACCTTAATAAAGACATGAGAGTTAATATAATGCCTTACACATGAACCCACTGTAAAATGAAAGTTCCATATGTTATGAAATGTCTGGAGAAAACCGGTTACCAAAAAAAAGTTTGTCAGCCAAAAAAAGCTTAAGTCAGGACTTTTTCAGGCAATTCCAATTCAAGCAGGGAAAAGTCACCAGCGATTTTTGAACTTTGATGCCTTTAAATGAACTTTTTCATTTTTTATTATTCATGGTTTTTGCTTTTTATTCAGCAGCTCTCCAGTTTACAGTTTCAGGTCCAAATTAGCCTGCCAACCTTGCATTGATTGGAATAAGAGACTGGAATATGAATAGGAGAGGGCCTAAATATAAAGATGTGTAATAAAAAGTTGAAATAACAATATATCTGTTGTCTTACAGTACATTTGTTTTTAGTTCGGGTCAATGACCCCCATTCAAAATCTGAATAAAAAAGCCAATAATTAAAAAAACTATTATTTATTTTACTATGACATACTAAAAGTTAACTTGAAAGTGAACCACTCCTTTAATCGTACCCAGACTATTCCTTATAAACAATATCTTAGTTGCTTCAATTTGTAATAAGTAGATGCACTGTAATGAATGTGTATGCAGAATTAATTAGTAGAGTATTGCAGTGTGGTATTGGCCCCTTATAAGCCTTAATTCAAACATAAAGGGAAGGAATGATATCAGTGCAGTCACGTTCCCTTCTCTTTCAGAATTAAAAACCAGGATAATTAAAAAGGGGAGCATAATATCTAGACTACAGGATATCTAAACATTTGTTGTTGACTGTATAATAATGAGAATTGTAGTTGGCATATATATGAAGGTCATAATATAGAATTCAAGAGCCTTTAAAAGCTGTCCGTGCTTCCCCGTACAATGCTGTTTGCATTCAGTTGCTAGCCAAATACTAGCTTTTTATGAGCAAACTAAACAACAAAACACTGTTCTTTGTGAAATGTCTGCCCGCCTCCTCCTATCTTTATTCTGTACATCACAATATGTAAATCTTTAAAATGGGGTCAGAATGACAGCCAGGAAGACCAGAAGAGTGGACTGATGTCTATTAGATCTGCCACAATTTATCTTGGTGCGGCAATTAATTATTGTGTTTTTGCAGGAGGTTTGTTAAGTGGCTGTCTGATTGCTCTCGTAAAGATTCATTACTTGTTCCACTTACCTTGTGGTTTTGTGGGAGAGGAGGGGGAAATGGAATGTTTTCTTATCCATTATTCCCAGAGGTCTTAGAGGTTTAGGTCACATGATTCTGAGTAGCACATTGGAAGAAAGGGCATCGGCCTCCTAATGTACCTAATAACAGTACTGGAGAAGTAGGGGATGTGCGGAAACCAGAGAATCATAATACCTAGAGACTGCACGATTTACATGTTTAACCTGGTTTTCCATGTTTGATATTGGCTGCACCATTGCATGCCTTCACTGAAACATACACAACTCACATTTGAACGTACACGTTTATTGATAATTTTCTCCAATTAATCACACCATATGCTTAAATTTTAGCAAGCAACAGCTTTGTCTTCATAACCAGCATACACCTTTAAATAGTATCAGTATTTTATTATATCCTTCCATTTACCAGACAATAGTCCCCTTTAATAAGAACGTAACACTAATCTTTGGAGTGCAGTAACCCATTGCCACCATACACAGCCAGCCAGAGGGTTAATCTTTCAGTTGAATGTTTCAGGATTTCTACACAGCAGGAAGATGGTCAGCCTGGTTGCCTTGTTTAATATAGCAAGCCTTGCAAAGTCAAAGGTTGGTCTTTATGCCATTTATTTAGCCTTGTTGATTTTAATACAACTAATGACAAGCTATAAATAAAGATATTGCGAATTGTACACAGCGCTGTCCGAATCTTTACTTGTAGAGGGAACAATTGACATACTGTACTCCATGTTCATAAGTTAGAGTATGTAAACATATTTTTTTTATATACAGAATTCTGTAGAGCACACAACAAGAAAGGAGCTATACCAATATCTTTTATGATCCATGGGTCGCTAGTGCCAATTTAAAAGTTTGCTCAGTTTTCCTTAAAAGTAGTTCCATTACAGTAACTTTAAATCATGTGAGTATAGGTATAGGATCCAGTTATCCAAAAAGCTCAGATTTACGGGAAAGCCATAATAATAATAATAATAATAATAATAATAATAATAATAATAAAACAGTATCTTGTACAGGATACGTTATCCAGAAGCCCATTACCCAGAAATCTCTAAATTATGGGAATGCCATCTCTCATAAGCTCATCTTTAGTAAAATGATTTTTAAAAAAAGATTTCCTTTTCCTCTGTAATAATAAAACAGTACATTGTACTTGATCCCAACTAAAATGTAATTAATCCTTAGTGTAGGCAAAACAATCCTATTGAGTTTATTTAATGTTTGTATGATATTTTATTTGGCTTAAGGTTCAAAATTTTGGAAAGACCCTTGTTCTGGGCATTCTGGATAACAGGTCCTATACTTAATCCCAACTAAGATAACATTAATGCCTAATGGAGGCAAACCAATTCTACTGGGTATAGTTAATGTTAAAATGTTTTTTAGTAAACAGTATGGTGATCCATATTATGGAAAGACTCCTTATCTGGAAAACCCCAGGTCCCAAGCATTGTGGATAATGGATCCCATACCTGTACAGGAATGGGATTCGCTATCATGAAACACATTATCCAGAAAGCTCTGAATTATGGAAATTCTGTCTCCCATGGACTCCATTTTATCCAAATAATCCAAACTTTTAAGAATCATTTCCTTTTTCTTCGTAATAATAAAACAGTAGCTTGTACTTGATCCAAACTAAGATATAATTAATCTTTATTGGAATCAAACCCAGCCTATTGGGTTTGTTTTCTAGTATACTTAAGGTATTAAGATCCATCATCCGGAAAACCCCAGGACCGAGCATTCTGAATAACAGGCCCCATATCTGTACATGGAAAATGCTATAAAACTCTAAATAGAACACAGAATAAAGCACAGCATATACTGCACCTAATGCACAGTAAAAGCTGAGAATAAAACCAAGCTATATATCAGTTCATCCAAAATGTAAATACCTTCTTGCCAAGGATACAGTTTGAGTCATGGAATAGTTGCCTGCCAGATTACAATCCTTCACCATCTACGTACAATTTATGAATTTGTCATCTGAATCCTAACCTGTAATTTGGCTTTAACCAATGATTCTAAGCTTGTAGTAACACAACTGATTAGACTGTGCTGCATGATACCTACCAGGGTGATCTGTGAATTTGTTCCGATTGCCTCTCCGCTGGTGGATCAGATGCAGAAACAAGGTGTGTATTTTGGGAATCTCAGCTTGATGGATTCCAGAAATAGCAGCATATGCGTCTGTATCATATAATTTGCAGTCATTGCCTCAAGGACTTTGGTTCTGCCACTAAAATTACTCAGTTTAGACCCTGTTGAGAAGTATAGATACAGCAAGCGCCTAATATATTTATCTCCTTTCACAGTATGAAGTTTTTTCAGTTTCACCTTGTAAAAAGGACAAAAGCATTTTAAATTCTCCAGACAACAAAATATTATGTGTTTAACTGTTGCTGTAAATCTAAACTCTTTCTAACACTGTTGCAAGTTATATACATATGTGTTAGGGAGGGATTCATTTGTAACATTTATTGCACTGTGAGGCATAGCCAACTACTAGGGGCATATTTACTAAGGGTCGAATTTCGAAGTGAAAAAAACTTCGAAATTCGACCATTGTTTTTTTTGATCGAATATGGGCATATTCGATCAAAGTAAAATCGTTAGATCGAACGATTAAATCCTTTGATTCGAACGATTCGAACGATTTAATCGATCGAACAAGCGATTTTCAAAAAAAAAACTTTGACTTCTAAAAACTTAGCCAAACGTTGGCTATAGATTCTAGGAGGTCCCCATAGGCTAACATAGCAATTCGTCAGGTTTAAGGTGGCGAAGTGTCGAAGTCGAAGTTTTTTAAAGAGACAGTACTTCGATTTTCGAATGGTTGAATATTCAAAGTTTTTCCAATTCGAATTGAAGTCGAATTTGGCCTATTCAATGGTCAAAGAACCTAAAAAATTACTTTGAAATTCGAAGTTTTGGAATTCGAAAAATTCACTTCGACCCTTAGTAAATGGGCCCCTAAGTTCTAAACTCATATTTTGATAAATCTGCCTCATAGAGTACATTTATGATACTAAAATTAAGTCAACGCAGTAACGAGTTTATAGTATTAGGGCAAAGGGGTGCCATGCCACTAGGCATCTTTGGCCTTTTAATATTATGTATTTGGTTTTTCAATAATTACAAAAGAAAAGAGAAATATGGACTAACATCAGTGTAAATTTGTGTTTTCAAATCTTAATGACCAAAGAGAATGAGAGCGGCAGAGACAGAGCTTGCTGACAATTTCTGTGTTTGGTAGGATCACTGTGATCAGAAAGCCAATTACAGTGATCACGGTGACAGCCAATCACAGTGATTGGTGACCGGGAACAAATGTGATTCAGTTCCTGGTCAACGCTGTGTGACAGCAGCTGTCACTAACTGCCTGTTCAGAGCAGTGTGAGGAGGCTCAAGGTGCTGTGGTCCTTATGGCTCAGTTTAGGTGGCAGTTTAACACAAGTTCATTTCACTGCTTCTTTCATTGTATACTAAATTTATGTCAGCATGCCCCTAAAACCTCCTTGCCTTGTGCAATGACACTCAAGCTGCAGGGTATGTTGCACTGTATTTGCAGGAGAATGTCTGGTGCCTTAGAAGTCTACCCTGCACTTTCATGTTAATCAGGCTTTTCTCATTACTTCCAGTCTGTAAGACTTTGTGCTGTGGCCACTCAAGCAGCACACCTGAAGAGAAAACTACTTTATAGCAGATTGGAGATATATCTTTGGACATACAAAATATAGCTGAGGGTGCACTGTATCTTCTGACACTTGTGCAGAAGTGGCAAAGTTTTCTCCACAGATTTACAGCAGAATACTGTCTGTTCTGCTGTAAATTTTCAGGAACGTCAGTTTGGTGCTTGGTGGTGCTGGTCACAAAATGCACACACTGCAGGGTGACGCAAGGCACAGAAGACATCAGCTTTATGTTATAACCTGCTATTTTTAAGCCTGAAATTGCTGCTTCGTATATATATCTATATCTTCTGCCCCTACAGTCCCTCCCATACCACTAATACCCTACCACCTGTTTGACATGACAGTGTACTTGAATGAATATAGTGAATAGATGAGGAGTACAGCTGTACAATATTGGGATAAACTCACCACACAGAAGTCAGGGTACACATGCCACACACCTTCAGCTTAAGGCAGCTTTCAGATACTTTCTCTCCAAAAATAGCCAGCACAAAACTGGACCATCACAGCGGAAATGATGTAGTTAAAACATCTAAATCTAAAAAAACAAGCCTAACACGTGTCATGCCCTCCAAGGCACGAAACAAGAAAGGCTAGTTTTTAAGATGTTTTCTCTTGTAAAAAAAAAACATTTTTTAACTACATCTCCAAAAATAGCAGGCCAGCACAAAGCCGGACCATTACAGCAGAAATGATGTAGTTAAAACATTGTTTTATTTCAAGAGAAAACATTTAAAAAAACAAGCCTAACACGTGTCATGCCCTCCAAGGTACGAAACGAGGAAGGCTTGTTTTTAAGATGTTTTCTCTTGTAAAAAAAAACGACATCTTCTTTAATGGTCTGGGTTCTTACCAGCATGTTACTTTTGGATATAAAGGCTCCTTTAGTGGACTCACAAATGGATGAACCTTATCAAAACTACATTTTATATGTTTAGTAAATTATATTCTTAATTCATATACATGGTTACAAAGAGGGGGTTGTTGGAGGACTCCAAGGCTAAGTAGAAACATAAACAGTTTGTGTTATATGTGTTTGTTCATATACATGGTCACTATTCTAAAATACCTGTGTGTCTGTGCATGAGAAAGTAATTATATATAATCTTTTTCCCAAAAACAGAGGGCTTTGTGATAGGAATGGACCCAAGAAGCCCAAGCTGATATGAATCAGCAGAAGCCCCCAATTAATAGCAAAGGTAGAACTTTACATACGGTGGCCTGTAGCATTATTGTTTTCAGAACAACCAATTATAAACCCTTGTTTTTTAGATTGCACCACTTCATGCCCTATTTAGCACACAGCAATAATTTATAGCCTTTCCCATGGCCAGAATGCTACAACTGATACATTAGGTATATATTTAAGCAACTTTACCCCCTTGAACCTAAAATTGCACCTAAAGTCTCACCCATAAAATATTATTCTATCTGTCAGCTCAGGGCTGATCTTGCCATTTGATTTTATTCCCTTTATGAATATTTAACATGGGCTGCTCTGCAGTGTCACATTTAAAACAAGACTACAGTTCAGGAGCAGTAGGATAAATACAAGTTATCTTCAATAAAGCAGAACAAGAGACCAATCTGCCTGCAGCACAACATAATTAAAATAAGGAAATGATAATTGGGATATTTGTTGTGACAGCAACCCTATAATGAATTGTCATATTAATGGGAAAATATTATGTGGATACAAGCAATTACCAGTCAAAACGTACACTTTACCCAGTGCAAATGGAAATGTGCTTCTAGGTTCAGAGGCTTAAAAACATACCAGCTGAGCCTGGAAACTGCCAGCAAAGGATGAAGCACATAATACAACTAATGGGGGGCAAAGAGATATAGGGGGGCAGTGGGACCTTAACTGATCAGGTGTGTCATGAAAAATATCATATTTGAAATGTTTAGGGAGGCCATAAATGTATTTTGCTGTGGAGCTCAGTTATTTCTTAATTTACAGTGTAAAATGAACAATATTGCATTTTTATGAAAGTGTCCCTTTTCAACCCTAGGACTTCTCACAGAAGTTTTAGGGTTAATATGTTCTAGCTCTTGTAGTCAGATAATTAATAACTTTCTCAGGCACTGTAAGCTTATTGTACCTAATGCAAAGCCAATGTGCCACCAGTATGTCCTTAATGTTATCTATGCACTTGCCTTCCAACATTTTACAATGAAAAATCTGTACAATTTAGGCATCTTCCCCAGATGAACCATATCAATGAACATTTATGCCCACTAAACTGTTTCTATATACAAAATAAAATTCAGGGGAGGATCATTTTTCTCATTTTGAGGTTTATTTTTTTGACGGTAACATCAAAGCCACAACAAAGCATAAAATGCATCAGGTGACTGTATGCATTATGGTAATGGGAATGTGTTTCTAATGGTGTCTGATCCATGCTTTTAAAAAAGTTCTGAGAATAAAGTTTTTTGATTTCTAAAATGTCATGATCTGGAGAATTACCCCTCGTAATTATGGAGGAAAGCCATAATTAAAAGTGGGTATAAAAATACTCACATGAATAATGTTAAGAAATTAGATTATTGTAGATATGTTCAATTCTTATTGATCTGCAACTCCACGCATTCCACAAAAGCCTACAATTTTTTTTTTGTATTGGAAGGTTATAGTTTGGCAGTGGCTAGAGGTACACGTCTCGGACCTGCCTGAAATTTATTTGTTCCTGCTCTGTGTTTTACACAGGGCACATTGTATATAGCAGAGGCATAGTTTATGTGTTACTTAACAGCAGGGCAAAAGTAAAGTAGAGGAGGTGCCTGGCAACAAAGGCAATCTGGGGCATCTTCTGAAAAGTAGAGTAATTTAAATGAATGAAATTAATTAAATTAATGAATTAAATGAGTATTCCCAAAAGCTGTTGTAGCACTATAGCTTTCAGCATCACATTTATAGCAGCTCATCAGCAACTGGAGGACTATAGATTGGGCATCAGTAAAATATCTATTGAATAATTTTTGCAATGTATTGTTTTTCCATATGGGCCCCCCGACACACAGAAATCTCCATGTTACCCACAGATTATACTGCACATACACACACATACACACACAGATATTCACAGCCATCCTTATACTGCCAGCAAATTCTACTGAATATAGAAATACATACTGTACAAATAGCTCCCTGCTCCCAGAAGATAATACTGGACATCTGTCTATTAACAGATTACACTTAGCATAGACCCAGCTCAGTGCCATTATGCAGAATTGCCTAAGAATATGCACAGCTTCCCTCCATCATGGATGGGTTAATCTCCCCTAATGACATAAAAGGCAAACATGATTCACAGAAGGAATAGTCTATCTTTTGAAAATATCTAGAGATTTTGCTTCAATTGCATTTAGATCTGAAGTTTCTCTTTAATGGGGTAGAGCAGGGAAAAGAAAGCTCATATCAGGGGGCTGGGATTCATCTAGCAGCCTGGATCTCTATTAATATCCCAATGTGCAGAAAGAAAGAAAGAGAATCATTATGGAATGATTTTACCAGCTCTATATACACCAAAGCCCAATCATGAGTTTAACTGTTTTACTGTCATACCATTTTATGTCTTATACGGTCAGGTGAAATCAGGCAATGCATTTTTATTTTTTTGGAAGCTTAATAAAGTTTGGTCCAACTGCTTCACCTTTAGGTACAGTTGGATGTTCCACGTATATACACATGTATAGGGGGTACCAGAGAGACAAGTGAACACCTACCAGAAATGCTGGAAAGAGTCATATATCTACATGGAGCGACCCTGGGACAGGTGAAGCGGAAAGGGGCATGACTGAGGGACGAGTAGGACTGAAGTGGGGGTTTGAATGCTAGGCATTATGGGGATTGTAGTAAATGCAATGCAGGGATGAAGGGGATGAACTTAAGCTTTAAATAGAGATGAGAGAGGCAGGAAAAAACAGTCTTACCTCGGGACTACAGGGGGTAACAGTGTTTCCCTCCCGCCCACCCGACAAGGAGGGTGGGGGGATAATGTCGCAGCTTTGGCATAGTGGGGCTGCCCTGCTAGGCTTAGGGGCAAGGAGGCACAGCAGGGATGGAAACAAGTGAGAACGGGTTGGTTAACAGGAATACTGTTAAGTTATTGCAAGCTATTTTTAAATGTTATCTGCAGCCTTCAGTGGCTAGTGTTTTACACATGTCAACTTGCTACTTTTTCTGTTATATAATAATAATGATGTTTTGTTGGTGGATAGTTTACCTAAGCTTGAATAAGGTTATGGAATAGAACAAGCTGCGGCCTTTTCACCCAAAAATTCTTGTATTGATTATTTTGGGGGGGGTTAATAAGGATTTTGGGGGGATGACATTGAGGCATATCTAAGTCATGGCCCATGATCTTCAGCCAACCTCCCAAATGCCCTACCTTAGTTATTACAAATGGGTGCTTCTAAATGGGTGCAGGGTAGCCTAGCCCCACTTCCACTGCAGTCTCACCTATATAACAGAAAATGGCTCTGTTTTTTGTCAGTAAGTCCTGTTGGTGTGTCATTTATTTTTAAGAACTTGAGGTCAACCATAGATATTACATAGGAGATAATTGAGCATAACTTCACATATAAATATATGTTTAAATAACAGTGAGACATAGTGAGATGTCATACACAAAGTAGGAAGCACAGCAATCTAAAGAATTGCAATAATGGCTGTGGCTTAAACATCCAATATTTGAAGGGGTGTCCACATACTGTACTTTTGGCGTATAATGTATAAGAGGGCACACTCTTATTCAGCTTTATAAAAATAACCATGCGCAGGGCAAATATATTCACTGTGCGAACCATTCTGCCCTGTGTAAAGTTTATAAATGAGCCCCCCTGTGCTTTTGTGATGTTGACATAGGTATGGAACTTGTTTGGGACCTGGGGTTTTCCAGATAATGGATCTATCCATAATTTGGATCGTCATACCTTAAGTCTACTAGAAAATCATGTCAACATTAAATAAATCCAATAGTCTGGGTTTGCTTAGAATAAGGATTAATTATATCTTAGTTTGGATCAAGTACAAGGCACTGTCTTATTATTACAAAGAAAAAGGAAATAATTTGGATTATGTGGATAAAATGAGTCAATAGGAGATGGCCTTTCCATGATTCTGGATAATGGATTCCATACCTGTACTTAAGGGAGGCTCTAGTCATTTCTAAAATGATTAATTCTGCTGTTGAAATCTTATGCAGCAATACCAAAATTAAAGTAATTCCAAATGTTGAAAGCTGTGTCCTTATGGACTGCATAATACTATTAAAGAAGGAATAATAATACAGTGTAACATATTATTTAGGTTTAAACAATGACTTGCTTTTAGCATGGAATTCATATCTTTATTTAGTAATACAAAAGCCTTTCTCTTCTATAAGTCAGAAATTGGAGGCAATTGTGGTATGAGTAGTGTATTCCAGTGTTAGCTTAAGGGTTAAAGCATACTTTATACAAGGGATGTGCCAGTATATGATGTATGTGTTTCCTTTCCAGTCTCAGCAAGATGCCTCTAATAATGCCTAGCCGGCCTGTAAGTGCAGCTCTGGATTAATAATAAATGGCAGAACTGTAGCAGCATAGTGAGGCTTTCCTTCAGCACAGCAAAAACCCTCTCTGGTTAGAAGGGTCAGGCTTTTCTTGCTGTTGTCTCGGATGTGTTTGATCTAAAGAGTTCAGCACATTATAGAACTCTTAATACTGTTCAATAAAACTGAATCTTCCTGCATTTGCTGTATTATTTTTCTGCTGATTTTGGCTCTTTAAATTGCTCGCTTGTCTCTTTGAATTCTATGGCAAGTCATCAGAAGGGCAGTCAGGCTGTAGCTTTATCCAGTGTATTTTAACTCAACCATCAGCTGGTGGCAGGGCCTTTACCCATAAGGATAAACATAGCATAACCTGAGAATCAACTTGGGTACCTGCCTGAAGAATACAGAGCAAGAAGGTTTTAAGTCTAAGATGGCTACAGGCTACATTCATTATTATAAGTACAGGTATGGGATCCAATTTACAGGCCATATGCCATAGACTCCTTTTCAATCAAATCATTTCAATTTTCAACAATACTTTTCTTGTACTTGATACCAACTGAGATATAACTAATCCTTATCAGATACAGAACAATCCTATTGGGTTTATTTAATGTTGACATGATTCCTTAGTAGAGTACGGAGATCCAAATTATGGAAAGATCCCTTATCTGGAAAACCAGTGGATCCTGAGCATTTTGGATAACAGGTCCTATAACTGTACAATACAGGCTGCATTATGAAAGAATGGCAAAACTCATGGGTTTAAGTGCCTTTATAGCTCAAGCCTTTATATTTATATCAGCCCCCTATAATATTTCCCACTGTTCCAGTACTTCTTACCTTTGTATTATGTGTGCATTATCCTGGTTTATATTTCCCATCTGATTTATATAACTCTGCTCACTTATTATTATGCATTGCTAAACATTATGTATATTGCCATTCATTTACCCCCTTGCTGCTATAAACCAAATGATGAGGCAGCACAGCAATGGCTATTTAGAGGGATGATGAACTATAAAATAATGCAGGACAATAATACAGGACAATAATACAGGACATTTCTTTACAAATATGGACTTATACCTATCTCCAGAAAACTCATCTTTACATCCAGATCGTGACATTTTTAGCTTTTACCTATAATTTGATGATATTCCCTTTTTTATATTTCATTTACTTAGTGTTGGAGTAAATTTCTAAAACCTGGCAGTGCGGTTCATTTTTACCTGAGAAAAAAATCCAATTGATTTGTGGCCCTATTAAACACTATCGAAATCTCCAGCTGGCTAAGCAGGGGGGCCTTGCAAAGTCAGAATTAGAAAATTAAGAATGATGCTTTTCTTACAACATAATGAAGCCAAGAGGGGATTGAAACCTGCCTGCCCACATGCTTCTGGAATGGGCTAAATATGTATCCTCAGCCAACATGCTGTTCAGATGCATCGAGAGTGGGAATGTATTGGGCTTCATTTTATTTGGACAACCGCTGGTTTTAGAGGAACGGTATATACATTGAATACAAGTGCAGGTTCCTTTATTTCACATGCAGAGGCCAAAATACAAACAGGTAACAACTGGTTAAAAAAATGCTATAGATAGTTAAGGGTATAAAAAGACTAACACTACTCTTTCTATAGAGTTCCGGTGTAAGACTGTACATGATCCAATGATCAAAAGAAAAAAAAACTGTAGTTGTTCAATAATACAAAAAAATAAAATTCCTTCTTAAAGGGGCGGTTCTCCTTGAAAATAACTTTTAGTATATTATAAAATGGCCCATTCCAAGCACCTTTTCAATTGATCTTCATTATTTATTTTATTCAGATTTTAAGTCATTTGCCCTTTTTCTTCTGACTCTTTTCATTTTTTAAATGCTTCATAAGGCTACCCATTTTTTGTTATTGCTTCTTTTAATTAGTTGTCTTTCTATTCAGGCCCTCTCCTATTCATATTCCAGTCTCTTATTCAAATGAATGCATGGTTGCTAGGGTAAGTTAGACCATAGCAACCAGATTGCTGAACTTGCAAACTAGACAGCTGCTGAATTAAAAGCTAAATAACTCAAAAAGAGCAAATTATATCAGAATATCCCTCTCACTACTACTACTACTACTACTACTACTACTACTACTACTACTACTACTACTACTACTACTACTACTACTACTACTACTACTACTACTAAAAATTAATTTAAAGGTGAACAACCCCCTTTAACCCCAATATTAATCAGTCTCCAGATCCACTGGTTACTTATAAAAGTGACCTTGCATGTTCTAAATAAATAACACATATAACCTAGTCTTAAGATAGCAATACAACTTCTTCAGGCAGAGATTTCTACAAAGTCCCACTCTCACTGTAAACTAAAGTATAAGTTTTCCCAACTTGCTCTTTCAGTTCCAGGAAATGAAAATGTAGACCTCACAGACCAATAGACTTTTGTCTGTCAGGGTCAGTGTCCCCCCACCCCCATTTCAAAGTTGGAAAGAAGGTGGCAAATAATTTAAAAACTATAAAGAATAAAAAATGAAGACCAATTCAAAGAAGTTGCTAAGCAGTGGCCATTCTATAACATACTAAAAGTAAATTAAAAGTGACCACCACTTTAAACATTCTGTCAAGAGGTACAGAGGAGTTTTGGGATAAGAATTGATGCAGACTTTTTTTTTAACTTATTCTAATAATACTGTATTCTGGTAGAAAGTTATGTCAAGCAGATGTTTGATGCCTTTCCGAAACAGTACAGGGACCCATTTTTGGTTTCCACGCACACATTAAAAATGATTGTTATATCTTATGATAGTTATACTCATTGGATAATGTTTAGCATAACCATTTATCTATCATTAGTATGTTAAGTTTCATTCTACTGTGCCCTGTGGTTATTGTCGATCTACATATACACCATACGATTCCTATAATTTGATCAATTATGATGTTATTATTATTAAAGTAAATGTAAAATGCACATGCTGCTACAGACACCTTAAATATCAGAGCATGTCCCAAATCATTTTATAATTTCTTCCTGTTGAGTTTCAGTTTATAGAGATGCAGTAAGGGGTTAAGCTGCCCATCAATGAAAGAGCTGACTCTTCACTGAGATGAATCCATTTAGCTGGAGTACTCTGCAGTAAGCGCTGACAGGCGAGGACATGTTGAAAGGGAACACGGGCGCAATAAATTTTTTATTTTTAATTTATTTTCGACCATAGAGATTGTGCGGTGGAGAGCTGGCAGAGTCATCCAGAGGGACTCAAACAGCTGGGCAAAGCAATTTAAATACAGTACTTACACTGAGCTAAATTGCATAATTACCCTTAAGAAAACCCTACTACTATTGTTTATATAAATAAGCTGCTGTGTAGCAATGGGGGCAGCCATTCAAAGAAGAAAAGGCTCAAGTTACACAGCAGATAGCAGATGAGCTCTGTAGAACATTATGGTGTTATCTGTTATCCACTATTTAACCTGTGCCATATAGCCTTTTTTAAGTTTCCACCATTGCTACAAAGCAGCTTGTTTATATGAATAGTGTTTCCGAAGCAAACAAATTAGTTTTACCAGTGCAGGGCAACAGTTCATGATATTTTCATTACTTTGAAACACTTTAATTTTTTGATGTTACTGGTCCTTTAATCTTAATTAAAATATAAATAATCCTTATTTGAGGCAAAATAATCCTATTGAGTTTAATCCATGTTTACATTTTTATTTGAGTAGATTTAGGCTATGGAGATCAAAATTAATAAAATAAAAAAATCCAGAAAACCTCAGGTCCTGTGCATTCTGGATAAAAGGTCAAATACCTGTATAATCCACTAATCACTGGGTAAACATGCCACAGTTTAACCTGAGCAAGTTATACTATTATGAATCAAACTATACTCTAAGGGGCACATTTACTAAGCTCGAGTGAATGATCAGAATAAAAAAAACGTTGAATTTCGAAGTTTCGAAGTAGGCTACTTTGACCATCGAATTGGCTACTTTGACCTTCGACTACGACTTCGATTTCAATACAATGTTAGCCTATGGGGAAGGTCCCCATAGGCTTTCTAGGCAATTTCTGATCAAATGAAAAGCGTTTGATCGATGGATTATAACGTTCGATCGAACGATTTTTCCAACGATCGTTCGAACGAACGAATTGCAGTAAATCCTTCGACTTCGATATTCGAAGTCGAAGGATTTAACTTTGACGGCCGAATATCGAAGGTTAATTAACCCTCGATATTTAACCAATAGTAAATGTGCCCCTAAGTGTATCTACAAATTCAGGCATCTTGCAACCTCCTAAAACTAACTTTATCCCCCACTTTTCCTGGCACATACAACCACCAATCACAGCCAAATGTATCTTTAGAAACCATAATGGGGCCAGTATCAATGTGGTAGGGCTATCACTGACCAGATTTAAAGGAATGCTTTAATCCAAAAAGTGTTTTTGTGATACATTACAAGTAGGGAAATTAATGTTTTCTTTGATTTTAACAAAGAAAAGATATTTCCTCATACACATGGGATGTTTGGATAGAGCTCAGATTCTTAAAAAACTGTCAGTGGTCTGAACCGTTGTTCTCTGCTTCTTTGATTATCACTTAAAAAAAAATCTTCTATGAGCATATAAGCTTGAGCTACGTGGGACTCATTACTTTTGATTTTACACAAGGATCATTGATCATGACTAATTTGGCTAGAGGAAACTTATTAAAAATGCAATTAGCAGGGCTGCAAGTGAATTCTGATTGATTGCATTACCATTAATTGCAATCAATGCGCAATGAGTCTGGCTCTGCTAAATGCATTTTTTATAAGCATCCCCAAAACCAACTGATGCTCTGTTAGTGTTAAAAAGGACAATGTACTGATCCACCATTAATTATTGTTTTTGTTCATTATTTATTCATAAACGACATGTTCTGCAGCTCTGTACAACAGACCAGGAGAATATGCAAAAAAATAAACAATCACTGGCACACCAAAACATGAGATCTAAAGGCCTACAAACTAGGAAATTAGAGACCTATATCACCTCTTGGTTTTTTTTATAAATAACATAATGTAAGGATAAATGCAATAGACTTTTGGTCCTTGTTTGGACCTACAGAGCTGGTCACCAGCAAATTTATAGGACCATACCTAGTTATTTTCTGTAGTGTTCACTGATATACAAAAGCTTGGCTTACACATTTTGGGTTACCTCTACCCTGTTCATTTTTTAATCTCTTATAAGCCATACAACACATAACACACCCCAAAACAGTGGCTTTGTCTATCGAAGGACTGAATTATGTATGTACATACAAAACTTACTAGTGGGGCTCAATCATCAATACTGGAAACCAATCAAATGTTTGCTTTCATTCTTTGAAAAATGGTTGCACTTTGTGTTTGATAATATGATGTGTGTACACAGGGAAACAAAGGTATACAAAGCAATAATAATGTCATTGGGATAATGTAATACAAGTTACAATGTTTGCACCAGGTCTTGTAACCCATAGCAAAGCAATGTTTGCTCTCAAACAGATGCCTTGTAAATAACGCCTACTGATTTGGTTGCTATAGGTTACTAGACCCGGGCATGCATTGCAACTTTTATTTCATTAATCATGATTATATGATATTTCCAAACAACATTTTCAGTGAAATCTATAGATGATAGTATGGTACCTTGCACTCATATTGCTAAACAAATATTTTTATAATACAGGTATGGGACATGTTACCCTGGGGTTTTTACGGATAAGGGATATTTCTGTAATTTTGATCTCCATTACACAAGTCTACAAAAAAAACATTTAAACATTAATTAGGCTTTTTTTCATCTCCAATAATGATTAATAATATCTTAGTTGGCACATATACAAGATACTGTTTTAAAAGAAAAAAAATATTTGATTAAAATGGAGCCTATGGGAGATGGCCTTCCTGTACAGTAATTAAGAACTTTCTGGAAAATGGGTTTCCGGGTAATGGATCAAATACCTGTAATATATTACTTTTGTAGCTATATAGAGTTCCTGGTTTTAATCCAGTCCAGGGACATTTTTGTACCAGGTCAATGATTGAATAACAAATGATTGAATAGCAAATTCATTTTCATTGTCTGCTCCTACTTATGGATATACTGCATGTCCTTATTCTTAGCCAGAATCATTTCTGTTACTGAATCCCTGAATATGGGCACAGATATGTTTGATACAGGAAAAAAAATGTATAATTCACTGTCAGGTATTCTGTTTTCCAGTCATCTATGTAGCTCACTTATTGACTGCATATATACTGCAGGTTAAATTAGTATTGAACACGTCAACAGTTTTCTTAGTAAATATATTTCTAATGGGGCTATTGACCAGATGTCAGTAACAACCCAAATATTTAATTTATGGACTTATATTTGATTTCTATGTACGTGTGGATAACTTGAGTTGTTACCGACATCTTGTGTAGATTTCATGTCAACAGCCCCATTAGAAATATATTTACTGAGAAAAATATTGATGTGTTCAATACTTATATTCACCACTGTATATATATATATATATATATATGTATATATATATATATATATATATATATATATATATATATATATATATAGTGAATAAAGTACCCCCTCTTGTAAAATATAAGGATATTATAAGTTACCGAGGAGTTTCATGACCATATAAAAACACGAGGCCGAAGGTCATGGAACTCCATATTTTACAACTGGGGGTACTTTATTAATTATAATACACAAATTTTAGTGAGTCATGTGACAGAAATTACATCACTACTCACTGTTTATAACTGATGACATCACTACTCACCGTTTATAAGGATATAATTTACAAGATATTCATGGCTTTTGTGTATTATATATATATATATATATATATAGATATATATATATATACTGTATATATATATATATATATATATATATATATATATATATATATATATATATATACACACACACACACACACACACACACACACAGGTATGGGACCTGTTATCCAGAATGCTCGTGATTGAGTCTACTAGAAAATCATGTAAACATTACATAAACCCTGGTTTTGCTTTCAATAAGGATTAACTATAATTATATCTTAGTTGGGATCAAGTACAAGCAATTGTTTTTTGTATTACAGAGAGTAATCATTTATAAAAATTTGGATTATTTGGATAAGATGGAGTCTATGGGACACAGCCTTTCCATAATTTGGAGCTTTCCAGATAAAGGATCCCATATACCTGTATATTGATATATTGTACGTGTTATCCAGAATGCTCAAGACCTGGGTTTTTCCGGATAAGGGGTAATTTAGATCTCCATAATTCAAGTCTACTAAAAAAATCATTTGGACATTAATTAAACCCAACAGGATTGTTTTGCATCTGGTAAGGATTATTTATATCTTAGCTGGATCAAGTACAAGACACTTTCTTCTTATAACATGCAAAAAGGAAATTATTTAAAAACATTTTCAATATTTGATTAAAATGTAGTCTGTGGGAGATGCGGGAGGTACAGAGTTGCAGGAGGCCTGCATTGGGGCCCTGTCCTAAAGCAAATGATAAGGACAGGCCTAGTTGCTCTTCCTGAAG
Organism: Xenopus laevis; assembly: GCF_017654675.1. Classification (NCBI taxonomy): domain Eukaryota; kingdom Metazoa; phylum Chordata; class Amphibia; order Anura; family Pipidae; genus Xenopus; species Xenopus laevis. Next base: position 107,245,412 of record NC_054377.1, read on the forward strand.
CTGCGCTCACCATTGAGTACTGGTACAGAGTGCAGCAGGGGGGCGGGGCACAAGGATTGCACTTTTATGCCCCTTGGGGGCAAGAATGATCCCTGTTATATGTAATGTTTGTGGAATATTAAGGCATCCAGCCAGGAAAGGTGACTTCAGCATAATTGTTTCAGCCAATGTAGAAAGGGGCAAACAAATACTGCTTTTAATTTAAATATACAAATTACTTTAAAACCATTGAAAAGGTTTAATTATGTCTATTGGACCGTTGCCTACAATGACATTTTCTTTGATTGGGCAACATTTTATTTTCTGGATAATCTATAATCAAACAACATGTTTTTGGTAGGCCACATTTAGTACCTTTTCAAAATGTTTTAACATATTTAATTTGTAATTAATGAGCTGTAAATTCCAGAATGGTGAAAAGAGCACATCACCACTATCACTGCACTGCTAATTAACAGAAAAGTATTTCAGATCCATGGATGTTTATTTATTCAGAAGCTTTTCATTAGGTCAAATGTGGTTTTGATATAATAATACTGCCTTAATGGCAGAACACAAAAATATTTGCATTGAGAAATGTATAATCTAAAGAGCTTTTCCTTCATAGTGCCGGTCCATTATTTTACTATGCATATTCAGGATTGTAGTTGGTACTCTGCAATTAGAAAGTGATGAGGAGGGTGATAGTCCTGCATTTAAGAGCAAAAGGATGGGCCTATGCTATTGTAGGACACTGAAACTTTTTCCTTCCCAATGGATCCTCTGATGTTGGGGTTCCAAGTGTCCTTACCAAAGAGCTTATGCCAGCGTAACTGTGCCCCCTGATAACACCAGTGACCAGTGTTATGGTTCTGGGTTGACATTGTTTTCTTTTAAGAAGTTATTTTCTTCTGGATGTGCAGCAGCAACTGAGCTTCAACGTGATTTAGGGCTGGAAGGTTTTGTTGGTTGAATCTACAAATAAAACTTAATTTTTAAATAAATAGCTCTGTGGAAATGACAAAAATATAATTAAAGTTTGTTGATGTCCTTTTATAACTGAAGTTAAGGTTGAACATCTTGGGAACATAGAAGAGAAAATCTGCTTTATTTCCACAATTCTTCAAGTAAAGGTTATGCTCTCTTTTTTGTGAAGCTCTTCTATGGGTATAAATAGGGTCACATGAATACCTTCTGTTTTAAAGGAAAACATAACCTCCATGACAAATAACTGTGAATTTTTTCAGAGCATTTTTCCAAGCACTTTTAATATGTAAATCTGTGACTTTTTTTAAAGTTAAATTGCAATAATGATTGCCTTCAGAATCACACTGCAACTACATTTGCCTCGATCTGTTGTTGAAAAATCCACAAACATGAACACCCAGAAGGAAATGAGGTGTCCACAAAAGATACTCTTGTGGACACACACATGCCGAATTTAAGAGCATACATATTCAATGACAATCATAAAGTGCCATCCTTTCTTCATATTTAATGCTTGCATGCCCCTGATCTGACCTCCTGATCTAACATCACACTCACTAAAATATCATTGCTGTTATAAAAAGAAGCAATAAACACACTTTACAATAAGAAAAAGTTATAAGTATATACCTGTACAATACAATTTAACCTGATGCTTGTATATTTGTGACGCTGTCTGCTTTAGACTAACCACCCTGCTTCATGCACCCAAATGACATACTTCTAGACCTCTACACCCACTCCCACAGGGAAACTCCACATCAAGAAACATATTACTTGTGTACTCCCCACTGTTTAATATAAGGATATAAGAAGTCACCTTTATGTTCTGAGATATATATAAAAGCAATTACCAGTGTCATGCCTTTCTTTGGTCATGGAACTCCTTGGAGACAATCTGTATAATTATTTGTAGCTACTTCATTATCCATTGCCCATTCTTGTGTTTGTATAGAAAGACAGATAGATAATGTTAATGTGTTTCTGTATCTTTTTGTGTGCAGGCAAATATATAAAGTGCATGAATATTCCTAATCAAGTAATTGTGCAAGCTAAGGATTCTAATAATTGTAGAACAGATATGGGATCCATTATACGGGAAAGTTCCAAATTAAGGCTATCTCCCTTTCAATCAAACATTTTTAAAAATGATTACCTTTTTCACTGTAATAATAAAACAGTACCCTATACTTGATCCCAACTAAGTTATGATTAATCCTTATTGGAGGCAAAGTGATCCTATTGGGTTTATACAGAGATTCAAATTACGAAAAGGCCCCTCATCCAGAAAACTCAGACCCACAAGCATTCTGGATAACAGGTCCCATACCGGTACCTAGAAAAGACCTTGAAAATCAGGCTATAGTGTTGGGGGAACAATCAACATCCAGTATAACTTCCAATGAGGTAATTACATTACAAATGAAAAAGCTTTATAAACAACCCCTTTCAAGACCAATAAGTATTACAATAAATATGCGGCTGACCAGCCTACTAATTCATTGCTTTAATTTGTTTTTAATTATTTTACGTCCATGGTTTTTATCTGCTTTTACGTATTTGTATGTTTGAAGGTATGAACTAATAGGCTGGTCAGTCTCATCTTTGTTGTATAAACACAAGTATTGAAGTTTTTTAATTGAAATTTCAACCTTATGTAATAGCCAGAGAATCCTGAAAATAAATAAATAAATAATGGATGCATAATTTTTTTTCCTCCATTTTCCATTCATCCTTTCTTCATTTTATCTGTTTGCTTTAAAATTCATATGAAATATGTGTATGAAATATTCAGCAGCAGTGCAGAATCCATTAAAATCTGTAGGCAGAAATGTGTGAATGATAGGGACTTTGTATATACTTATTAATATATAACCCTTTCTCCTTCCAGTGGTTCATAAGAACATAAAATATTTCCTGTGCACTGTGGGAAAAGGAATATATTATACAATGGGCAATATAGCCATGCAATGTACTGTAGAGATGTAAGGCAGGATTTCCACATTTCCATTGTGTAGAATTTGTACCACATCAGGTTTAATGAAACTGACTAATGTTTGATACAACTGAGTCTTACTTATCTATAAGTGGCCCTTCCGTTTTGGATGTCCACATGAGAAATCGAATGTACTTATGCCAGTGACATGGAAGTCCTTGCTTTCTATAGGTACTATTATACTACCAACAATGAGTTGTACTTCCCCAAGTCATAATTTTTCTTTCTAATAGTTTTTTAACAGTTTTCATGCTCGTCTTATATTTTCTGAATCTGTCCACTCTAATGCCTGCTCTCCTCTGCTCCTTCTTATACCTTCTTCTCATTGATTTTCTACACATTTGCTGTGAGATTCTAATTTGCTTGGTATTGATTTCAATAAAAGTGTTTTGCTGATGAAATTAAGAGCAGGGGAACTTTCTGTTGTTTTTCCTGAAGGACGTTCTTGTCCTTCTTATCACCTCCCAAACAGATTCATCCTGATAGTTTTTAAATCTCTTTCGAAAACATGGTAAATATAATCTCCAAATTCAGTGCACTATAAAATATAATCTCAGGCTCCCCTGATGTTCTACAGCCCGAGGTCCCTAACCTTTTTTACCCATGAGCCACATTGCAAAAAGAGTTGGGGAGCAACACAAGCATGAAAAAAGTTTTGGGAGGGTGTTCAGCTATTTGTAGCCCCTATAAGGATAGGCAGTCTAAAGGAGGCTCTGTTTGGCAATACACCAACCAAAACTTGCCTACAAGCCAAAAATTCAAAAATAAGCACCTGCTTTGAGGCCACTGGGAACAACAGCCAAGCAGTTGGTGAGTAACATGTTGCTCAAGAGCCTCTGGTTGGGGATCACTGTTCTACAGTGACATATTTAGGGGGCATATTTATTATGCTGTGTAAAATTAAATCTGCAGAAAAAACTGTAAAATAAATGGCGAATTTATCAAGGTGTGTGTAATTTTAGTCCACACGAACTCCAGATTTGCTGCCATTATTGTACATTGCTTCCGGCGGAAGTCACTCTAAAAAAAAACACATAAAAATACATGGCAAAGCCTGGTGATGAGTTGTGTATTAGCCCACTGTTTACACAGCATAATAAATATGCCCCTTAGAGTAGAAGGTTGAGGACAATTTCAGTATAAGTGGAAACTTTCTTTCTTGACAATGATAAGTTTGATGACCCTTCCAGAACTGTGTTTTATAAGGTCTCCTATTGGTTATCTCACTTGGAACCTACTTGGCTGAAGGATAAGACACTTACATAACTGTCTTTACTTCTATAAATGACAAAACCCACTATTTATGTAACTGCATATACTGCTGACTGCTGTAAATAAAATATCCCTTCATCAAAAAAATAGGAGCTTCCACATTTTGCCTTAATTTTATTCAATATTAGATTTGCTAAATTTCGTAAGACAGAACTGTGACAATTTCAGAGCATTTGATGCTTTTTGTTTCTTCCATTTCATACAAATGTGGAACCATGAATGTGGCCAGATCCTGAATTAATAAATACAAATGTTACTTTATGCCATTTTATGTTGAGTGCAGGAGCCATTGAAATTAGTAACCATGTAGTCCCATTGCCAATATTGGACCAAGCCCATGTTTAAATGATGTTTTACTAGACTTCGCACCAAAGTAGTTTCTGAACTTGTTAATGGATAAATCTTCTTATCTAGGTACTAAGGGGAGTACATGTAAAAGTAGCCATACATGGGCTGATTCTGTATGGTATATGACTAATTAGACTGGCTCATATGGATGAATACTGTGTGGGATCATACATGGGTTGAGCATCTTTATATTGTTCCTTTTGTTTGGGCCAATAGTTTAAACAATTGAAACAGCAATCTTAGGTTCCTCTTCACTTCCTCATCTGCCAATGTGCCAAGAACTGGCCAACAAGGTGCATTAGTAGCTGAAATTTCATAACCTGTTTGAAAGACGGACCTACCAATATTTATGGTACATAGATAACATTGGGATCAATGAGGCAGCATACACATTTTGAAAATCATTCAAAAGAATGTGTCGCATGTATGGCCAGTTTACTCAACAACACTCCTTGGCCACTCTGATGATTTTACAACTTTGCCTCAGTTACAGACAGGATACCATGGACAGTTATTTCCTGACTTTATTGTTCATTATTAAGGTGATGTTTATCATTATATTTTATGAATGTATAATCAATTTGGGCACATGGGAAATTGGTAGAGATAATATGATGTTCGGTTGTGGCTTTCACTGGCGGTTGTTTACGTGTGGCATTATTTGATGCTCCGATTCAGAGATTAAAAATCATATAGCTCCCAAGTCCAAACTCATTTTCCTGGGGTCAAGAAAAATAGGTAACATTTGACATTTACTTTGGAGCCAATAGAAACCCCCAGTTATTGCAGATATACGGGAAAATCAACTTGTCATTGTTTAATAAAAATATAATGGGAGTTTCACGTAAGGATCAATATGCTGTCTCTGTTCTTTTCTAACACAATTTATTTATAACAGCATCTTGTAAATAAAGCATCAAGATCAGAATCTGCTTGCACAGACTCCTCTGGAGATAGCTAATTGCCACTGATCTGTTTACAGTGACCATGTAATCCTGCAATTATTATTATATTACAGAGGGAAAACTTGGCAGGGCTGATATGAAAGTCCTGATAATGCTGCAGTGTTCTTGAAGCATGTTGCAGATAACATCGCTTGTTGATCACCTTAAAATTACTTTTGATAAATGACTGATAAACTGTGAATCCTCTGGCTGTAGATCTTCAAGGCATTATGCTGCTACTAGGGCAGCCTTACAAAAAAAACATTTTTAGTCATCCTTAATGGTTGGTTTGCTTATTTACTACGGGAGCAGATGTATGCATTGTAGCACTAAGGGGCACAGATTTCCCCTATAGATCCCATACATGCCAGCGACAGGTTCAAGATGAATTTAGCACCTTGCACTGGACTAAAAAAGTGTAAAGTGCAGTACACATAGATGTAGGATGCACTCTACTGCTGAAGGCAGGAACTACAAGCACTTCATACATATGATAAGAACTTTCTTTAAGCTACATTTTGCAAGTGCCAAGGGTTGCCCCACATAAGCATGATAAGTACATTTAAGTAAATAGTGGGGCAAGGTGAAAATAGTGCTTTGCATGGTGTTGTACTCCAGTTTGCATATTTTTTGTTGTTGTAAATGAGCAGTCAGGTGTCCAAAGTGTTGTACAGCACAGGGGACAGGGAATCCAACATCCTAGTAAAGGTTTAACCCTCAGATCCATTCTTACTAAAAACTTAAACCAAACCTTTTATCTTCTCTTTATATCTAACTGCATGATTTGCACAAACATATCCACTATGAAAAACTACCTTGGGAAATACACTGCTAGAATTACTTCACATCTGTTTCATCAGACATTTCTGTGAGTGTCCTCAATGTTGGACGATATTTGCATTAATTTTGCTCTCATATCACAATGAATACACCTATATTGCAATGTTTTATCTGTCTTACATATATTGACTACGTTTACAGTATTTTATACTCCCTCCATATATCTGCTTGTCAACTAAAGTAATATAAAGTGAAAAAGTTTAAAGAAAATCCTGCCTTACCTTTAAATGGCCATTTGGCATTTTTTTTATTAGTCTAATTTTTGTACTGGTTTGAACTTTGTTTTTCTCCATATATAGGGAAATCCGTATATGTGCAACAATGAGTGTGATGCCAATACACAAGAACTTGCCCATCCTACTGAGCTCATGTTTGATTTTGAAGGCAGAAATCCTAGCACTTTCTGGCAGTCGATAACATGGAAGCATTATCCAAAGCCTCTGCAAGTCAACATCACATTGTCCTGGAACAAAACCATTGAGCTGACTAATAACATCGCTATTACCTTTGAGTCTGGTCGGCCAGAGAAGATGATTTTGGAGAAATCCCTGGATTATGGCAGAACGTGGCAACCCTATCAGTTTTATGCTGCTGACTGCCTGGATGCGTTTAGGATGGAGCCCAAGTCAGTAAAGGACTTGACTCATAGTACTGTGTTGGACATCATATGCACAGAAGAGTACTCTACTGGGTATGCAGCACATGCCAAAACGTTATCCTTTGAAATTAAAGACCGGTTTGCAATCTTTGCTGGACCACGTTTGCACAACATGGCGTCATTCTATAGCCAGCTGGACACCACAAAAAACTTGCGGGATTTCTTCACAGTGACAGATTTAAGAATTCGACTTCTCAAACCAGCCACTGGAGCCACTTTTGTTGATGAGAGAAATCTGGAGCGATATTTTTATGCAATATCAGATATCAAGATTCATGGCAGGTAAGCTCATTTTTTTTGGCTCAATGTTCTAGTATACATATGTAAGTTCTCAGCAGGCAGGTACATTTACTAAATGTAAAGGTAAACCCAATATGGCAGTCCTATTTACGTTTTCTTATGTTTATCTTAGACATACTTATCTTCAATGCATAGGCCATATAGGTAATCCTTTACATTTGGGGAGTTATCTCCAAGACTAAGGGTGCCCATACATGGAGAGATCCGCTCGTTTGGCGATGTCGCCAAATGAGCGGATCTCCCTCCGATATGCCCACCTTGAGGTGGGCAATATCGGCTGATCCGATCGTGGGCCCTAGGGCCCAACGATCGGATCCTAACGATGACCAAACGGGCGGTCAGATCGCGGGACTGCATCAACGAATAGATGCGGCCGCGATCCGACGGGATTTTCTGTCCCATCCGATCGAGATCTGCCCGACTTTCGGCCAGATCTCGATCGGTGAAGCCCGTCGGGGGCCCCATACACTGGCCAATAAGCTGCCAACGCGGTCTGTCGGCAGCTTTTATCGGCCCGTGTATGGCCACCTTAACACATATTATTAAAGGCATGAGACCACCAATAAAGGGCCAGTCGGGGATGAAACAACCATAGGGACATATGGCCTCATTTTTTTGCTGAATGATAGCACTGACTGTGCACTAAGAGTACAGGCTGCAAACAGTTTATACTGTGAGGAAGTAGATGTGACAGGATAGAAACTTTGGGGCATGAAATTTTTAGCGGACCGTTTTATTAACCTTACAACCTGGGTTCGATGAAACATGTGGCTCTAACTGCAGGAATGAGATGTAGAGGCAGTTACAGGAATGTGACCAACAGCCACCTATAGACAAAGTACAGCAATGAAGATGGCTTTAGAAGCAAATTCAATGTTGACATCCTACTAGATCACTTGGAACATTTAATAAATGCACTGGGCAGCATTGATTGAATTTCAATGTAAAAGCAGTCAGTGCTGCCCTGCTAGCTGGTTACCTTATGCCATAATATATACTGTGTGTGTATATATATATATATATATATATATATATATATATATATATATATATATATATATATATATATATATATATACACATATAATACATAATTATACCTGCCTACAGTAGTTTAGTAGGAGAAAGACTATTCAGTGAATTACTTTATAGCATAGGGCGGTTTTTCTTTGTTTTTCCACAATCATGGGACCTCAAGAAACTGCAAGAAACTGCTGTTGATGACCTAATGTTATATATAATGCAATGGTAGAGATATTTGAACTGTTTTATGTCAGAGATGTCCAGCTATCTATGCCAGGGGTTTCAACCAGTGGCCCTTCAGCAGTATCCTTCAGAAAGTTAAAGATTGTTAGTATCAGCCAGAGGACCTCAGATCCAGCACTCTTCATTAAAGCAGTATTATCTCAAGGTGATGGTCCTTCTTTTTCTTGCCCTACCCATCTTTTCCTTTAGGGCAGAGACGTACACTCAGTTTCGGGGAAATTAGTCACACATCGACAAATCTCTAGTGACTAACCTACCCAAACTGCCTCCCACTAAAATGTAAATCTGTGGGATGGCAATTCATTTTCTGAAGTCACCCAAAGTTGCCTCACGAGGAATCCTCCGAATCTGAGCGTGTGTCTCTGCCGTTTTTCTTATGCCCCCCAGCTCCACGCTAAACTGATTGGCTTATTAATTAAATAATCAGGATCAAGACAAGCAGAGTTAACAATCTGATTTGGTCAACCAGCAGTAAAACAAAGAGACAAGAATAACAACACAGCTACATTAACACACCAAACACAGAGCGATTTTAGAAACAAGCCACTATAATGCAGTGTATTAGTGACACATACTAGATATATACTTTCCCTTTGCTCTGTTGCAGGACAAGCTGATTACATGCAACACGTTTACTAGTAATGTCCTTATCTTGCTGTCAGAACTCCAAATGTTAAAAGAGGCTCTTAGAAATACATACAAGCTAGGTTGATAGAAGTAGCAAATCTATAGTAATTTCCAATTGGCCTTTCTCAAAAGAGCTGGTTGGACAGCGATTCACTCAAATTGTTCACGATTTTACAGGATTGCCATTAGATTCAGTAGGCCTGCAGGTTATTAAATATTGAATACAAAAACTATATTTTAATTAAAATTAAGGTGCACCTTATGATTTTTTATAGATAGAAAGTGGAATAAACAGGAACCTACATTAAAAATGTTTACATCACATAGTCTGGGATTGGAGAGAGTGACAAGATATGAGTGCCAAAAATGGCAATTCTGGGAGTTTGAAATGATTCTGTGTACCATTGCCCTTAGACTAAAAAAATAAGAGAAAAGTAAATAATTATAGGCCTATGCTACTTTTCCAGACTTGTACTCATAGATAATTAGGTGGAAGTACAGCATTTCCATAGGTATGACTGCATCAGCTGAGGCTAGGGTTTCCACCTGTCTGGTATTTTACCAGCCTGGCCGGTAAAAATGACAGTTGATCCCATATTATTAATAGGGAAAAAAGATAAATATATAGGAAGGCCGGTATTTTTTTCCAGAAAAGTTAGCAACCCTAGCTGAGGCTGATTTAGCTTAAAGAGATGACCAAGAATAATATCAGTCAAACAGAGGCCAAGTAAGATGACAATTTGCCTTAAATTGGATATGGCAGTTTTCCTTGTTGAAATGATGCAAAATTACCCTTGTGCATCTTGGTAAATCATGCTATTCCCTGCTTTGCACCTCTTAGTAAGTCTAACAGATTTTGAAGAACAGCATTATCTATAATTAACGCGGCCACTAATTAAAAGGGAGCCTCTAGTGTAACTGATGGGCTGCCACTGAGGAGAGAGTGTAATGTGTTGGCAAGATATGCTCCGTCTTAAAATATCAACACTTAGCATGACAATGAACACTGGCTTGGCTCATCTATCATTTTACCTCCTCTTGTTTCAGGTTTACTGTAAAATGTACTGCACCTGAATATAGTCAGTTCAGTATGAAAAACGACTTGCACCGCATAATTTAATTTTTAAAGGTATGGAGGACAACCTTCTGTTCTGCCTAATGTATACATTTTAGCTCCTTTGGGTAAAGCTGTAAAACATCAATATAGATGCCCTTCCTACTTAACCATAAGGCTGATGACAGAAAGGCAAATTATCCATTTAAGTAATGGAATTAAAATGTATAAAACATATGATACATTATATACAAATATATTATATATGCAGTTTTCAGAAAACCCTTTCTTACCCACTTTCCCATGTTTGACTCTAGAGCTGGGATGGGAGGATTTAAATATGACATGTTTAGCTGCAGCAAATTGATGGCATGTTCATCTTGATTGTTGAATAATTGGGTGAAGCCTGATTTTTTTTTAGTAAAGGCTAAAGAAAAGGCAGTTTTTTTAGAGCTGCTCAGATAGCCAGACAATATAAATGCTAAACATGGGCTATGGCTCAGCTGGGACAAAATGCACTGAACATGTATCAGGGGAGAAGAATAATGGCAATGTTCATTATAAGATATTTAATACACATAGATAAAATTGTTCACATGTTAACAGTACAGGCATGGGACCTGTTATCCGGAATGCTTGGAATCTGGGGTTTTCCATAATTTGGGTCTTTTTAACTTTAGTCTACAAGAAAATCATTTAAATATTAAATAAACCCAATAAGCTGGTTTGCCTCCAATACAGATTTATTATAAATTAGTTTGGATCGAATACAAGGAACTGTTTTATTATTACAGAGAAAAAGAAAATCTTTTTTTAAAAATGTGGATTATTTGGATAAAATAGAGTCTATGCTCCCAATGCTGTGTCTTCTGTTAGTAAACAAGGTTTATATCGGTAACTGACCAATATAATTCCCTTTAATTTGCTAATAAGCTTGACAGACGAGTGCATCATATGATACCCGCAAGAAGCTTTTATATCAATTTGACATCCTGCCATACAATACCACTTGCAGGTAATGTTGAGTATTGAACATGCAGATATTCCTCACATCTCCTCACTTCATGTTCTTGCCAGTCAAGGATTAACGGCTTATCTAGGTGCGCTCAGCAGATACATGCAGAACCTGAACAAAATGTTTCATGCTGAACAGTAAAAATAATACTTCTTCCATCAGGTTTGGATTAAATTCTAGAGAGAGTGTTTTCTCTCTCTCTCTTTTTGACAGGGGACTGGAGAGATAACATGGATTAACTGATATGATACCGTATAGCGGATTAAGCCTATTAAAATATATACATTTGAGTATTTATATTAATTCGTAGGAATCCTCACTGGCAGTGCACTTATAAAAATACTGTGGTTGTATTTGTTTGTATCATTTTTACAATTATCAAGCAAAAGCAACAGTATTCTAAGACTGTAAGGTACCACACTTCATTTAAAGAGCATTTTGTATATTGTTTTGTACACTTCAGCCAATAAAAGTTTAACGCTCCAGAGACATTGCTGCAGGATACTGTAGGAAATCGCTACATAATGTTCCAAACAAAATGTGGCACAGTGACTGATAACTTACATAGTGACAACCGAACTCTTCAAGATAATGAATGACACTACAGGACAGGACAGACATCATTACTGAAATAAGCAGACAGTCTCTAATGGGCGGCTTACAGTTATGGACAACAGGTGGTTCAGGCTGCCTAGATTCTCAACCCTTATGCCCCATGGTGAGATTTTTCAATTAGTGCCAGTACAGCTGTATACAAAACAAACCCATGTGCCTGTTATATTCAACACCCCATAACCCACACAGATTCCAGCCATGCCCATGTTACATTGTACAAACAGCTCCCAGTTGGACATTAAGGGGCAAATTCACTAAGCGCCGAATCGCCGAACGCTAGCGTTACTTCGCTAGCGTTTGGCATTTTCGTTACTGCGCAAATTCATGAGTGAACGCTGGCGTAGATTCGCTAGTGTTACTTCGCACCCTTACGCCTGGCGAATTATCGCTACGGACGTAACTACGCAAATTCACTAACGCGCGCAGTGTACTGAACGCTACCTTTTACGCTAGACTTCCTTCACCACCTCAGACCAGGCGAAGCGCAATAGAGTAGATAGGGATTGCTTCAAAAACAGTCAAAATTTTTTCTAAGTCCCAAAAAACGCTGGCGTGTTTTTTTACATTATGGGTGATAGGCTGAAAAAGATCGCAAATTTTTTTGGGGCTCCCCTCCTTCCCCCCTACATTTCCTGACTCATGGCAACTTACCTATACAGTGGGCACATGTGTAGGGCAAAATAAAATTTTTATTTGATGTTTTGAAGGTTTACTAGGCATTTGTAGTGCTGATACGTATTCCTCCATTGAAATTTGAAATTGGCGCCGTATGCAAATTAACCATCTCTAGCGTAACTTCGCTTCACTTAGCGAATCAACGCTAGCGCAACTTCGCAACCTTATGCTACCCCTGAGCGCAACTTCGGATTTTAGTGAATTTGCAAAGTGCTGGCGAAACTACGCCTGGCGAAGTGTGGCGAAGTTACGCCTGGCGCAACTACGAATCTTAGTGAATTTGCCCCTAAGTCTCCACTATTTTGGTTATATCAAATTATATTACGTTTTCCCCCTTGTGCCAATGTAACACTGTATACCAGTAGCACTCATTGATTGTCCCTATCTCTGTTTTCAAAGACTCTCCAATCAATCAGAACTTCTCTCTCTTTGCTCAGAATAATGGTGCAGTAAGAATCCCTTCCTTCAAATGGCATATTTCAATACCTTGAGCTTGTTTGTTATTTCTTGCCTGAGGCAGCAATAGAGTTACGTCTCCCTACTGTTCTCATTAAACATGCATACATCCAATGGCAGATTGCACCTTAGAACATAAGGTATTAAAAGGGGCAGGGCAAGATGAAAGTATTTACTTGAAATCTGGAGGATATCTAGAAATTCTGGAAGGAAGCAGTATATGTTATATTTTGTCCATCATTAGAAGGGAACATGTGTATATGGTTAGACATAACAAGTACCTGTTTAACAATGGAAATGTTTTCTGTTGCCTTCTAAAAATATTGTCAGTAACAGAATTAGCACTAACGCCTATTGGCACTGACTAAAGTCAGATTAATCTTTGCAATGTCCAATGCCCTTTTATTTTAACATCGTATTATTGATATGTAGCATAAGACTGTCACTTTGGCCATTTTTTACCTACCAAATAAGTATCCTAGCTGGTTGCAAGCCGGTGGTTGCTGGGGAATGATATCAAACACTGGACTGATTCATTTTACAGAATAAAAACTAAAATATTATTTCTTTGCTGTTAGCACAAATATTCCTGCACTTTAATAACTGTAGAACCAGCTTTTGAAGCCCCAGTTTGATTCCATTTCTAGGCAGTTCTGCTCTACATTGTTGAGGTTATTCACTAGACAATTTGGTAGTAATTCTCAGTTCAATTAAAGTCAGAGCTTTGATCATCAGGATATTCCCTTGTTTTGGTCTTAAACCACTTAAATCTTACTAATATGTACTGGGATTATTGTCCTGTGAAATATGATCTTTCCAAGCGTAAGCTTTTTGGTGAACTGAAGTTAAAGTTACTTATATTTGCATCATTCTCCATTTTATTTTCATAAGACACCCAGTTCCTGCTGAGAAAATCAGCCCTACAGTATAATGCTACTGCATTACTTCACTGGGCTTTTAGGTTTTTTGAGTGTTAGCAGTGTTAGGTTTGTGCCATACACATATTGCTTAGAAATTGGGCTAAAAAGGCTAAAAAAACAACCTTTACAAATGTGTATTGCATCTTGGACACGGTATGCTTTTCAGAAAACTCCACGATCCCTTTAGATGATAAGATCTTGTGAATTTGCTATAAATTAATGTAAAGTGCTACATGATTTGCTGGTGTTAAATATCATGATGATTTTAGATTATTTTCGCCATCTCCCATATAAGCCAGTGTTATGAACAACCCTTAATATGGTGGCCATACACGTAGAAATTGTTTGGCGATTTCACCAAAAGAGCGGATCTCTCCCCGATATGCCCACATTGAGGTGGGCAATATTTGGTTCATCTAATCGTGGGCCCTAGGTCCCAATGATCAGATCATAATGCAGCCAACATGGGTGGTCAGATTGTGGGGCCACATCAACGAACAGATGCAGCCGCTATCCAATGGAATTGGTAACCCTGCAAGATCGACATCTGGCTGACGTTTGGCCACATATTGATCAGGGAAGCCCATTGGAGGGCCCCACATGCGGGCCAATAAGCTGCTGACTCGGTGTGCTTTACTTTTAGCTATTGGATAATGTAGCTCTTTCAAAGTAATTATTAGCCGTTCTGTTGTTTCTCTCAAAAGCCTTCTAGTTTATTCAGAGCGTTTAGAGGGATGACCCTTTGTGCAGCATCTGGGTGTTGATGGGTTTTGATGCATCTTCTACTTCTTGATAATTTAGTCAATAGTGCCCGCTCCAAACACTTATGTACCCTTCTCTTATTGTATTCTTTTATGTTATTTTAACTTATATAGGCTTCATTTATAGCGATGAGCGGAATTTTCTACAAGTTTTGGCACTAAAACGATGACCATAGACTCCAGTCGGAGAAAAAAAATGTTGTGTGTAGTGAGGGGCGAATTTATTCGCCAGGCACAAATTTGCGGCGTCATTCAGATTAACATTCTAACTAATGATTCCTTAACTGGATTTTACCCTAAAAATGCAGCTATTTTAATGATTCCCTGGTCAAGGTGAATTTGTACGAAAATGATATCTTTGTTAATGCAATCAACTGTGTATTCATAGAACTTCAATAACACGGTTATTAAATACTTGTTTAAGTTCTTTTATGACAATTATACATTTTTGACCGCAAAACAATGTCACAGTAAAAAGTAACTTTGAGTTTCAGTGCTTTGAAAACGAAATAACACACAAAACAAATTACAATGAAGGATTCGCTACTCTCTAAAATGGGTGAACAGGTCAAGTCTCTGAATAACTATTGCAACGCACTATAAGTGGCAGGGTCAGAAATCACAAAATAAAAGACGTACATAGTGTGAAACAGGCAGAAAATGAGTATTCTTGCCCTCTCCCTCAACCTTACAATAACAGACCCGATTGTATCCATCTCAGCAGTTAATGGGAGGCAGGTTAAATGGCAATAGAAGTATTAAATTATGGCACTTGCTGTAATTAACTGCTGAATCAAGAAGCTTCATGTTTGTTAGGAAGGTCAACGAGTACTTAGGAAAAAGTGAGTGATAGACGGAAATACAAGATCGTTTATTGTATTCATTGCTCATGATAGCATACAGTATTACATTCTGATTTTAAGATAAAATATAAACATACACATGCAGAGAGGATTTTTTGGATTGTATTTGATTCCTAATGTTTAAAAAGAAGGAAACATAATGTCTATCTATAAACAGTCCCATATCTTCATATATGGGAAGTTTACCACAATTTTTTGGTTGCATAAAAACCAGGTGTATGGCCAAATATAGAGTTTCCTTTAGGCTGTCAGTCCATATAGGGTCTACCAAATAGCCAATCACATCCTTTATTTAGCATTCCCAGGAACATATCATGCTTATATTGCTCCCCAACTCCTTTTTACATGTTATGTGGCTGCCCTTGGGGCTGATCTGCTGTTGTCTTTTTAAAAATTACCAGAGCATAGAAATGCTTGCCCAAGCATTTGAGACTTTTTGGAAGTGGATCTGGCCTTGAAGGGTTACCTGAAGACTGTATGCCAATCTGTGTTTTATGTTGTCCCCCTTAGGATGCCCATGTTGGGCCTCTTTTCTGTTCTTCTGGTGAGGGTTACTGGAGACAACAGAATTGTATAGGCTTTGATTTTTAGCTTGCTGCAAGATTTATCTACCTGCAATATTATAGCCTTGGGCTATAATATTGAAGCCTTGCTTCAAAGACATACTACGACTAGTGTAGATGTCATCAAGCCACTGTTTTGTTTGAAAACTATATGTGCAAAGAATCCAGACCAGGCCATTCCCTGGCTTTTTAGTAACATTATATAAGTTCTGGTTCATTTGTCCCTATATGGTTTCTAGGCTGAGTGCATTTTGTTGTTTTGATCTGGTTTATTCAGACTTTAGTCGTTTCTAATATTCAGATCCCTTTGCTCTAGTGAAGAACCAGCAGGGTGCCTCCATCCAGCACAGTGTATAGCAATGCCCTTCATATTATGTATCTCAGCTTGTCTACGTATAGTTCATGAATGGTGACTTGTTGTCTATATATATATATATATATATATATATATATATATATATATATATATATATATATATATATATATATATATATATATGACTGTATATTGAATCTAAATACCTGCCAGTACTCTTCCTTCATGGGACATTCTTTTTTTCTTAGAATTCCTAATCTGATTTTATCTCTGCTTAAATTAAAATACACTCTTGCAGATCAACACTTTGCAATTTCTTTGCATGTGGATTCTTTCATGGGCCAGAAGCTGTCATAATCATTACTGCTGTTACAGTAGTGTCTGCAATGTTTATAGCACAAATATCACATCAAGATAATTAAAGTTTAGCAAGATGATGTTTTCTGTGGGTTGTAAAAAGTATCATAGCAGTGAACTGAACTCCCACCAGTAACCAGTATATTGTAGAAAATTATAAAATATACAATTACAAGTCAAAAATTACTTTTGCTGCCTTGTAGTTGTAGTTTAAGTGCTAGACTAAATATGCAGTAAAGCAAAAATGCACATAAATAGTTCCTCTGCAAGTAGAGTATTGTACTTCTTAAATCCAAAAAGAAGGATGCTTTGTGGGTTTTATGGGGACTTAAAATAGTTTGTTAGCTACATATTTTGGGAAGGCCTAGCTCCTTGAATGAGGAATGGTATTGTATGCTTAATATTCAGTTGATTGTAAGCATTTTATTTACCCCATTGAATGCTACTGTTTGACAATTGATTGTTTGTGAGTCTTCTTATCATATCATAGATCATTCTCTTTCCATGTATCCAATGGCAGAACAGTGCCTACTTTGCTAAAGTTATGAACATAATGGCTGTTAGGAAAAAAAGAATAGCCAGATAGCCAGATCATGATGGGCTTGGTAGCCAGATTATGGGCTGGATAGCCAGATTATGATGGCTTTAGGCTAAGGGCACACTAGGCGATAGCGCCGCGATTTGACTCGCGGCGACTTTTCGCCGCGACTTTTAATCCGCAATCGCTGGGGAAACTTTGGCGCTGGCGTCTATGGGGAATCGCGACAAATCGCCAGCGTAAAAACACACACGGCGATCTTTTTTCTATTGTCACTCGAAATCGCCTAGCGAGGCGATTTCGAGCGACAATAGAAAAAAGATCGCTGCGTGTGTTTTTACGCTCGCGATTCCCCATAGACGCCAGCGCAAAAGTTTCCACAGCGATTGCGGATTAAAAGTCGCTGCGAAAAGTCGCCGCGAGTCAAATCGCGGCGCTATCGCCTAGTGTGCCCTTAGCCTTAGGGAAAACAATATTTGCCTACTGTGTATTGCTCTGGAAAGCTCTGAAGTCTTTTTCCAAAACACAAGTAATTTACAATAAATTGCTGGTTCCTTTGGCAGCAACGTAGTTAAGAAGAAGTTAGCAAGTGCAAGAACCTGCTTGGTCCCCAGACACAGACCTCTTTCTTATATGGTACACCATATGGCATTAGTAACATCATTAGGGATTTTCAGCATTATAAACGGATTACTTTCCAAAGCAGCTTGTTTTCCCTGATGAGATCTGAGTGCCGCTATTTGTAGCAATTGTTCCTGATAATTCCTAAAATAAAATGATCAAGATCATTAAAAGAAGGCTTATCTTCTTAAGAGAATCACACTTCAACGCTTTTCTCCAGAGCCTCTTAAATTGAGTCCCACAGAGACAAGGAAGCCTCTTTTCACTGCAAACTTTGGCTGATCCTTCTTTACATGTGACATATGAATTAAAATTAATAATAATCTTTACAACTCCTCACTTTTTGAAGCCAAAGCTATGAATATGTCACTAGGAAGTTGCTGCACTTTGCTTTACAATATATAACAGCTCAGTGTTCATTGTCCATCTATCCATCATATATTGGGTTGGTTACAACTTGTTTGCAGGCTGCATTATGTTAATATGATGCCATGCAAAAAATCTATATGAGAATTTGAGCAGATCTCAGCTAAAAATTGCTGTAGAAGGCCACATCAGTCCTGTTGGGCTCTAGCTGGACAGCCCTACTTTGGGTACATATGTCATTTGCATCCTGTTTTAGACGTATTGGTAAACATGCTAAATAGAGGGAATCATTTCAATAAATATGGACATTCAGTTCTAAGATCAAAAAGTAGGAATATGCCAAATATTGACTTATATGCATTAAGCAGAGAAGAGAATCCAAGCAGGGATGTAACCAAGGGGCAGATTCAGTAAAGGGTTAAGTGGCTAACGCTAGCAACTTTTCGGCAGCGTTATCATCTGCAGTGACATTGCCAATTCGCTAGCGAAATAGACTGTTGCTAGAGTTCGTTTGCACTCTATATCCAGGCAACTTTTCGCTCTGGCAAAAGGTCAGTGTCGGACTGAGATGCTAGGGGCCCACCAGAAAACCTTACACCATGGGCCCACTTTCCAAACTAATATTCCTCACTAAACCTCTTTATTCTCCTGGTCTTTTATATTTACTTAGTCTATTCTTCCATTAGTAAGCATTTTTTTCCATAAACAAATAAGAAATTACCATGAAATTGGCCACATAGTTAGAAGCAAAAGGGCCCACTGACACCTGGGCCCACCGGTATCCCGGTGGGCCAATCCGACACTGCAAAAGGTTGTTACTCTGCAAATTCAGTAAAGATACTGTACCTTTCGTTAGAGTTGACTTTACCACCTCAGAACAGGTGCTAAAAACAAACTACATCTTCCTCAATCTTCTGTCACTTACATCATATCCTGTGAGCCGAAAATACATTAAAGTTCCAAAAACGCTGGTGACTTTTCCTATTTTCAAGCTGCAAAAGTCCTAACTTAAACTTTTTTGGGGTAACCGGTTTTCTCCAGACATTTCATATGGAACATTCATTTTACAGTGGGCTCATGTGTAGGGCAATATATTAACTCTCTTGTCTTTATTAAGGTTCCCTGGACATTTGTAAGAAAAAGTGGAAACTTCAAGCATTTGCACCAACATTTATAATAAAGATATACATACAACTTTAAATTACCCGCCTTATGCAAAGTGACCTAAGCGCAACATCACTAGAGGATTTTCGCTAGGCACAAACCAACGCTAGCGCATCTTCGCTATGAAATGCTCGCACTGCAGAAGTAACACTAGCAAAAAGTCGCCAGCGTTCATGCTTGCATGGGAGGCCTGGAGCACTGCTATGCTCCAGTCAGAGGTGAGGTGGGCCCTTGTTATTAAAGGTGCCTCTTGTGAATATATCTATGGCATACAAATAAAAAGATATGTGAATCTCAGATTAATATTATCAGGGAAGCCTGGGAGGACTAATGAACTCTAATGCTTGGTCTAGTCAGTCCCAAGATGCCAAGGCAAGAGGCTTGACATACTTTCAGTACATGGGAGAAGAAGCCTTTCAATGAATAACGTTTATGTGAAGAGGTGTAAGAAAGGGTACAGAGAGAGGGAAATGATCTCCATGCAGGAAAATTGGATTGGGATGCTGCATTCCCTGGATAGAATATCTACACAAGACATAATGGCTAAAGGGAAGGAACATTAACACAAGAATTCAGCCTTTAAATTTGCTGTGGAGCAAGACATCTGGGATATTCACGTGTTTCCTCTTTTTCATAGTTACAATATTTCAGATGATGCCAAAGGAACGTGTCTTGACTAAAATTCTTTTCTGTCCACCATGTCCAAATATAAATTATATTTTATAATGTCCATTCTGGATAAACGTAAAGAGCGGTCCTGAGAGACGGATTCTAGATTCTCTTTTCAGACATGACATGTACACCTACCCTCTCTCTCAGGAATGGGCAGCTTTTAATCCTTCGGAGGTTGCTTAATTCAAAGACAGAGTTTCCATGCCAGTTTTTTATGATTATTTCATATTTTTCATGAATATTTAACTAAAATTAAAAAATAAGTACATTTATGTGCATTTTGGATGTCTTCCAGCTTTTGTATATTTCTCCTTTATATATCTAGAGTCTCTTATAAAAATTGTGTCTGATATGTTTGCAGTTGTAGTAAAAGACAAAATAACCACCCCAGGGTCCTGGAATTGCCAGCAAATGGTAACTTCAGTAATCAATATTAAGGTAGCATGAGGGAGCAACTGTGCCTTTTCAATGTAAAAATAACATACAGCACAAATATTCACCACCAATTATCCTATCAGGAGAAAGATTGTTATTGCTGAATGTCCCACTAAGTGGCCACAGCTATCAAGCATGCTTCTGTTACCCCCAAGAAGTCTACTGAATTTTCAAAAAAAGTGTCGGAAATAGGAGTTGTATTTTTATTGAAAACTTTACTAGAAAATAAAATTAATATAACTCAGACTAATATGCCGGTTGATGATACCAGGATTAATGGAAGCTTAATGGCTTTATAGTGATTGCCATTTGCCATTGGCACATGCACAATGATGTCAGCAGACATCACAACAACATCACGGCACAGTGGGCCTGCACGTGACTTTACTTCCGTCTATGCTCTGCAGAAGGTACACAATACCCCCCCCACACACACACCTATGCTGCTTTGATGGCAAAGTATCCTTCAGTAGAAAATGGCTTTGGTTTTTTTGAAAACGTTTTAAATACCATATAGGCATCCGAGGACCACCCCCTGGGGTGCCTACA
Organism: Xenopus laevis; assembly: GCF_017654675.1. Taxonomy (NCBI): domain Eukaryota; kingdom Metazoa; phylum Chordata; class Amphibia; order Anura; family Pipidae; genus Xenopus; species Xenopus laevis. The sequence goes on from NC_054377.1 coordinate 107,266,569, forward strand.
GGGTAAATATATCTCTGAATGGTGTGGTAGATGTTAGATTCTGCAGTAACCTCTAAATCATTCTCATTTGTTCCTTAAGTCATTTACTGATGTTACATTTTTATTTCCAAATTATCGCATGTGTCAGGTTCCTTCTGATTTTCACTAGGGATGCCTTAATGGGGTAATTTCTAGGGTCTTATTTTCCCTAGCGGTTTAAATATGAGACTGGAATAAGTATAGGCAGGGGGCTGAATAGGAAGCTACTGTAATAAAAAATAACAACAACAATAAAATTGTAGCAATAGTTTCTTTTTCCAACAAGGGTTGAGTGACCTCCATTAGAGAACAAGGAAGAGAACGCAGAGGAAGGCAATTAACTCAAAAACTTTAACTAATAAACAATCAGGGCCAATTACAAAGTTGCTAGGAATAGTACATAGTATACACATAAAGGTGAACCATCCCTCCTCTATAGTCCAAGTCCTGCTAATCCTGATAGCCCTGTCATTGATAAACATATGACTTCTCTTCTCCACCATGACAGTTTGGGCAAGAAAAGCTTCTTTTGGTCCCATCACTTGAAAAATGTAAGTTATATAAAAAATATATGTAAAGATGCATTTACTGTGAAGTTCCTTTGTGCTTAAGAAAACCCTGGAAGCAAGATTGTGCCCCTTGATTCTTATTCAAAAAGCACACATGTCTGGGCTCTTGTCATTATATCTGGCAATGGCTGCTGTGGCAGAGCTGCACTGTATATAAAATCAGCTGTTTACACTCCATAAATACTGCTGGGCAGGAGATGATAGAGGTGAAGGATTACAAATACCTTGCAGGTGAAAGTTTCCTCACTAATCACTGTAATACAATTCATAGCAAGTGATAAATCCATCTGTAACTGGGCAAATAGAAAGAATGTCAGGGCAGATGTACAATGCACGCTAAATGACAGAGGAATTCCTCTCAGCACTCTATTAATGAGTTGCTGCTGGCCACAAGGGACATTTATTACCCTTTTAGTGCCAACAACTCATTGATAAATGTCCCCTTTAGTGCTATAGATCAGGGGTAACCATCCTTCACATCTGCATTTGCTTTCCCTCTTTGGCTGAGTGCATTGAGCTTTTTTGCTTCGGTAAGATCTTGCAGAGCCTCAGGTTGGTTACCTCTGCTGAAGAACACAATATCTTTTCAACAAAGGACTAAGGAAATACTTGTTTGCATAAGCCTACAAATTTACGCTTCTTTATATGAGCTCACCCCCAGAGGGGTCGCCCCTCAGAGAGCTCTGTGAATTGTGATAGCTTCCAAAGACAAGCACATAAGTGAAGCAAATTACAGGATTCTGTTGCATAAGCATTTACTGCCACACTGGCATATCGTCAAGCAGCCTCGGTAGCATTGAAAACTTATACAACATAATATCTTCTTTAACTCCAGAGGATTGTATATTTAAATGGTATTACAATCCATGCTCTTATGTCTGCTCTGGGACCTAGGCAGCTATAAAAACATTGAATAGATATAAACATATCTATTATATATATATAGATATAGAATATCACTAAACCATTTTATTAAAGTCCTAATAACACCAATATGTTTCTATATAAAGACAACAGGTAACAGCTGCATATACCCAATTCCAAATTATTCCTTGCACTTCTGCTTTAAGGGTCATGGCTGATGGGGGGATTTTTTTGTTAAAATGCATGACTTTGAGCCACAAAAATGCTTCTCCGTTGGCAATAATTGAAATCACCAGGGCTATAACCTGCAAGTGTGGAAATCACCCAAAATTTCCTTGCGAGGCAACTTCAGGCATTTTTGGAAGAACAAAGTGGTACATAGGATTTACCACCACCAGTGATTTCAATTATTGCCGGTGAAGGTTTGTTGCCCACAGTTGTGCATTTTTATCACGTGTGACAAATCTCCCTGTTGGCCATTGCCCTAAGAGCCTTTCAGGGGAATGTAATAAAAGTCGCAAAGAGCAAAACAATTCGCACCAATAAGACTAAAAATCCACATCTCGCAATGTTATATTGTTCCTTAAACTGTTATTGCATTGCGACTTTTACTTGCGCATTGCGACTTTTAATTGCGCATTGCGAATTTTAATTGCGCACTCATAAGAAGTGCTTGAAGGTGTCGTAATCTTTTGGAGCAAACATAACGACTTTTTCAGTAAGAAGTTTTATTACATTGACTGCGCATTGGCGCAAACTATAAAATTCGCAAACGGTCTTTCACTGTCGGAAGTGGTCGCTAAACAGTTTCCGGGCTCCCAAAAGCTATAGTAAATTCGCACAAAGCAAAATTTGTTCGCGCAAAGGCATAACTTTTCGCATTGTGAATAGTTTTTCCGTTAGCGATTTTTATTACATTCCCGCATTTGAGCCTTTTCTGCTCAAGTGCACCAGTTAACACTGGGGTACCCTCGAGCTGCAGCCCCCCTGAATATGACAGTAATTGTAATACTGTTTTAATGCAGAGTACTGTAAGTCACGCAATGCTCACTCTTGAAAAAATTTCCATTCATAACTTTTTGGGTCCAAGTTGTAAGAATTTATCACCTAGAATTATTGCTTTTATTAGTTTCTCTGTATTTACATATACAGGTATAGGAACCATTATCTGGAAATGCAAATTAAAGGAAGGCCATCTCACATAGACTTATAATCAATTAACTCTGCAATAATTAAACAGTACCTTGTACTCAGCAAGTCCAGTTGTTTTTATATTTACTTATACTAGATATACCATGACCTGGATGAATGAAAATCTTCATAGTAACAGCTAAGATATAATTAATCCTTATAAGAGGCAAAACAACTCTGTAGTGTTTATTTATGGGCAGATTTATTAAGGATCACATTGTGTTTTCCATGAAAATTTGAGTTTTCAAGGTTAAAAAACTTCGAGATTTATTATAACCTGACCCTGTAAATACAGTACCGTCAATCCAAAAATAATCCATATAACACCTGTAGAGGTCATGTAGGAGTCTATGGCAAAAAGGACCCTTGAACCATTTGAAGAAGTTAATAGCCTTCATTATGTTCAAGTTTTTTCCAGAGGGTTTTGCCCGAAAACTCTGAGTGATTCAAGTTTTTTTTTCCCTGAAAACTTGATTGATTCAAGTATTCAGGTTGTTAACCTCAAACTCGCGGATTGGAGTTTTTTACGTTCAAGTTTTTTCTTAAATAAGAAACCATTCAAACTGTGAGTTCATTCGAGTTCATTCAAGGTATAAAAAAACTCTAAAATTCGACCTTTGATAAATAACCCCCTTAAAGTGGACCTGTCACCCAGACATAAAAAAACTATATAATAAAAATCCTTTTCAAATTAAACATGAAATCCAAATACTTTTTTTTATTAAAGCATTCATAGCTGTTGTAAACTCTTTTTAAAATCTCAGCTGTCAATCAAATATTGCCCGCCCCTCCTCTATGCCTTAGGCATAGAGGCGGGGCTGACAATAATGTTCACTTTCCATTCAGCACTTCCTAGATGTCACTGCTCTCCCCACATTCCCCCAGTTCTCTTTACCATTTAATTGTGTAGCCAATGCATGGGGATGGACATCAGGTCCCCCATTCTGGTGCACAAACAAGATTCTGAGATGATACAAGGCTTTCCTTAATATCAGTGTCCACAAAATGGCTCCTGCCTGCTTGCTGTAATTATGAATTCCCAGACTGATGGAAACACGATTCAAATGATTTATATAGTGTAATTAAAGTTCATTTTGCTTGACTAACATGATAAAATAAGATTTCGAATATTTTTTGTGTTGACTGGTCCCCTTTAATGTTTAAATTAATTTTAAGTAGCATTAATGTATGGAGATCCAAATTACAGGAATAATCCTTATTCGGAAAACCTCAGGTCCCGCACATTCTGGATAACAGGTCCCATACCCTAATATCAGGATACAACATGATGTTTTGCTCTGTTTATAGCAATTGGCCTGACTTTTACTAAAAAGGCATTGATTTAAATATTTCTCTGGAACACAGAAATCAACACAATATCCACACTGGGTGTGGGAAAGCGTTAATGTATATGGAAAGGCAAGGTTACTCATAAAGATTCAGTTGTGAATTTCATTAGACTCCAGGACAGGCAGTGCCTGAATGAAGTCTGAACTATAATTTATGTGTGTGTCTCCTAACATGCCAGAGTGAAAGATGTGATTATATTTATGCCAGGTCTAACCTTGGTAGTGAGGTTAATGATACACATTTTAACAGCCATACCTTGCAATATTCTCAGCAATGAAAGTAGAAAAAAATAATTAAGCAAGATCGATTAAACCAGTCATCCCTGAGAAGGAAACCCCTATATGAGGTGAAAAATATTGTGCTCCGGTGAACCTGTGAGGTGTTGTGCGGGTGGAAGATCTGTAAAATATGGAAATTGCTTTAAAAAGAATATTTGAGAAACGCAGAGCAGCTAGCTATACATTTCTTATCCCCTTGGAAAGGTAACACACAGATCTAACAACGGTTTGTTAGAATAGATATACTTTTCTTCAAAGGAGGACAGAACAATGTGAAGTTAGGATCTGAGGCTTTGAACTGAATAAAGCAGAACCGGGAATTCAGCTGAAACAGAAAAGCCAAAAGCTCTGAAAATCCTGGTTAAAAATACGTGACAAGGTTATCAAACCACGTGTCTTCCTCAGGTTTAACCCATGCTTGTCCTTTATTTTTTGGCACCTGTCTACTTTTGACGCAACCAGATTGTGTCAGATCCTGTGAGGTTCAAGTCAAGTCAAGTCTAGTGGATTTTATTGTCATTTCAGCCATATACAGTAAATACAGTACATAGTAGAAACGAAATGACGTTCCTCCAGAACCCCCCGGTGCTATATAACAACTCTAGTACACGGTCACGCTGGGCAAAGTGGACATTTCAGCTCCTTATGAATATATTCAGTTCAGTCCTTGGGAGTTGAGATACCTGATGGCTTGTGGAAATAGACTGTTTCGCATTCTGGAAGTCAGTGCTTGAATACTGCGGTATCTTTTACAGGATGGCAGGAGGGTAAAGAGATCATGTACAGGGTGGGTGCTATCCCTGACAATGCTGGTAGCCTTCTGTAGACAGCGGGAGTGGTAAATATCCATAATGGCAGGAAGTGAGACCCCAATGATCTTTTCCACTGTCCTCACCACCAGCTGCAGGATCTTTTGACCTGATACAGAGCAGTTTCCATACCAGGTAGTGATGCAGCTGCATAAAATGCTTTCAATAGACCCTCTGTAGAAGATAGTGAGAATGGGTGGTGGAAGGTGGGCTTTTTTCAGCTTTCTCAGAAAGTAGAGACGCTGCTGTTCTTTCTTCACTATAGAGCTGGTGTTAAGAGACCAGGAGAGGTTCTCCGCCAGATGTACCTCAAGAAATTTGGTGCTCTTGACAATTTCCACCGGAGATCCGTCAATGTACAGTGGAGAATGATCCCCACGTTTACTGAGGATCACTGAGGATCACTGAGTTGTTGCAGTTCATTTAGAAACCAGACAGGTCACTGGCAAATCCCCATGAAGTACTATGCCTGTAGTCTGCTTAGAAGTTGTTTTGCACAGATCTTCAATCATCTTGACTATATCTTCTGTCCTTGAGGTTTGTGATGATGATAAGAAAGCAGTAATGCTAATAAAGTTAGATTTCGTAGATATTATTATAGACACTCAACACTCAACACACATTTGCTATAATAAAATAGCAGTACAGGGTCAGTAAACAAAAAGGGTCTAACAACACCATTTTTAGTGGCAGGTTTACTACAAACATGCATTTTCTTATGACTCAGGAGAGACTGTGCTTAGACATTGACCTACAGGCTTAATAATTAGCAGTGGGTTAATTGTCAGAAATAAGTTCCAAATAGAAATCATTAGCTGCACCTCCCCATTCCGTTAAGAAAATAACAGAAGGATACAGTTTTACTTACAGAAAAAAAACATTCATTTTAATAATTTTTGTACAATTAATCAGAAGAGGGAAGGTAATAATAATGCAAACCGGCAAAGGAAGGCAGTAGTTAATTCCCCTTCATGGAATTATTTATCAAAGGCCATTAGAGTCAAGGTGCAGAATCCATAATTTGAGGGTCAGTGACTATGCAGTGGTAATATTAGGGACAGTTGTTACTCATGTATGTTTAATTCAAACCACACGAGCAGTCAGTGGATTAACAGTATTAAAACTCCCCCATTCTGATACAAAATATAACCATTTATTCCCTAGGTAGCTAAGGGATTTAATGTACCATGAGTAAACAGCCCAGAGATTAGTATCAAATGAATAATGTGAGAGAAACAAAATTTCCATTAGTATACCGATTCCATTAGCTCACCATCCACAACAACCCAATAAGTACAGCCAAGTCCATTAGGCAGAAGAACTAGCTCTCAAATGGATTGATGTATCAGTATAAGTAGAGCAAGCTCTGTTATATATGTAAAATATGCAAAGTGCAGTATAATTTTACTCCAATAATATTTCTGCTTTGCATTAATTGGGCCTAACTGTGGACCATTTAACATAAATCAGCAATCCATTTTAGGGCTAGTATTTCATATAAGCAGGGACAGAGGTCTACGGGGTGGGGGGATCTAACTAGAAATAGCAACTGCTTGGCTTACATAATTGGTTGCAGGTTCTCCAGGAATGAGGACGCATTTAGGATTCACTAAGACGAAAACAAACTCATTTTATGTTTGAGCTTACACTCTACAGGGAATCACTTGAGAAGCAAAGGCTGATGGTTTTTCGGTATATGTGAAACTCAAACCTTGAACCCTGAGGGAACATTACCCTTTTTCATAGATAAACACCTTTAATGCTTAGATGAAGTATACCTTATTTAAAAATCTTCAGCCTTTACAGAATTTGGATATCATCAGCTTTGGATCTCTCATTGTAGTACAGTATATGCTGCGGGGAGACTCATATATCCTGTAGTCATAGTACATATGGTACTGCTGCTTAAGCATTAAATATTTTATTTCTCTACTGTGCTCTATAAAAGATGTACTGGGCACCACACGTTCCCTAAAACAACATCTTTTTTATTAGTTTTAAAATATATGTGACCTTTTAATTCTCATAACCATCTTAGAAACTTGGAGTATTAACTTTGCATTAAAATAATGCGGGTGGTAGAACACCAAGGAACAAAGGCTTTGCAGGTGAGCAAGATATACGTTTCTTGGTCTATGGGTGAGCAATGCTACATTATGAAAACTACAAAGCATACCATAATATAATAAGGAAGCCATAGCGAATGTCTAGTTGCAGTAAAAGGGAATAAGGATGGAATTAGGGCAGATTTATGGAGAGGATAGTTGATGATCTATCCAAGGGCTAAAGCCTGCATCAGCATTTATTAATATTCCCAAAAAAGATGAGACTCACTCCTAATGAGTTCCAAAGAAACTGTACCTATGTCCCTTGTCTTATCGTTTAGCAATTATCACAGCTCATTCTTCTGAAGCTCTTCATCTTCAGACAGTCTCCATCTAATTCTGATCCCTTATATCCTTTAACTCACCTACCCTGCTGATCAATAATGCGCTTGCTATATTTTAGCCTTCCATTAAAGTTACAATGTATTACTCCAAAATACCGTAGTAACACTACTACGTCAAACAAACTCACTAAACATATATAGCTATCTATATAAAGATATAAAATAGTGTATATATATATATATATTTTATTTTTTTATTATTTTTTTTTTACAGGTACTGTAACCCTCTCATTATTTCACTATTATATTTTTAGCTTTATTTTTTCATTTTTGCATAAGTCGACCTTCTATTCTTTACATATCAGCTCAAGCCCAATTATCATATTCAGCTTCTCCTTCTCTTTTCCTCTCAACACTCTTTTTTTTTTCATAGCATGATATGGATTTGTGGGAAAAAAAAGAATAGGCAAAGGAAGAAAAAAGGATTACATAAAATCCGTTTACATCAGAGCAAGCCGGTGGCCTAGATTTATCAAAAGGTGTAATTTTATCTAACATTAGATAATATCACTCCATGTTATTTTATTCTATGGGGATGATTCATCAAACAAAGATTTGTTTTAGACACTTTGATGAATCAGTCCCTTAGAATAACATAGCACAAAGTGATATTAGTTCACAGAAGCTAAAATTACTCTGATTAATCTGGGCCATATTGTGTTTGTAGTTTAAACGGCAGGAATAGCGAGCGGCAGCAAAGAGACGATAGGGTCAGGTGGAAAGAAAATCAGAGGACAGAGATGAGTTTAAGAAAGGAAAGGGTCTGCAGAGAGATAGAAAAATGACAGCTCAAATGTCAAAGAACAGGACTTCTATAAAAGGACAATGTGATATGAGGCAATTAGCAGAATGCTTGGTATCCATCAAAGACTAATAAGTCTGAAAGATCATAGGTTATATGGCAGCATACAAGGAAAATGGACAATCAGAATGAGGGGTGGCTGCTTTAATACCTGTCATGTTTCCAGATCTGTTCCATGGTACAGAAGGGCCTGTACAAACTGTAGCCCAGAAGAAAAGACTTTTCATGGCTTAGTGCTTTAAGCTGTAGCATAGATAGGCATTTCTGTGCCAGGAGCAAGTCTCTGGAAACATGGCCTTATACTCTGTTAATTTAATTTGGTGGCCTCTGTTTGGCCTTTGTACTTCCTCACATGCTTTTGCTCGGAGCCAAATAAAGTGGCATGGTACTTTAACCCGATTGCTATCAGAAATGCTTTATTATCAGTGCATTGAAAAGCCAACTGGCAATGATACATTTAATTATCGGGGCATATCAGTGGGAATAGAAAGGTATCATTATTATTTGTATATAAACAATGTGTTGAAATAGTTTATTGGATCATCTCGAAGATTTCTTTTCTTGCATTTTAGCTTCGTAAATGTTCCTTTTTTTCCCCCACCATAAACAGAAACTAAATTGAATTAGACTCCCGTAGGCAGTATGGAGAATTGCTGAAAATAGATTCTCTGAGAAACTTTCGAATCCAACAGGAAGAAACTGGGAGCAGCTAATTCTTAATAAGGTGTTTGTTTATTTTCTTCCTTTCCTGGCTCCTCTGACCTACTTTCCATTTGGTGTGAAGACTGAACACATACAGAATATGTTATAGAAGATGGGTTTAGGAATTAGGAAGGGGGTGTCTTACAGTTTATAAGCAGTTCTGGGGACCACTAAACATGTATTTTTTATTTTCTATATATATGGATATTTATTTTATATAAAGATGAAAGTTAATTGGCTTTTTATGTGTTCTGACATGGTACTGTATGTCTGAATGCAACAAAATGTCCCACAGGTCATCCTCAGGTCAACAACTACTCTTTGTACAGAAATCATTGGGCCCCAAGGTGAAATAGTCCTGTGTGTTCCTATCTGCAGTGTTATTTCATGTTACCTTGTAATCAGTGGCAACATTAGGGGGCAGATTTACAAAGCTCGAGTGAAGGATTCGAATTAAAAAAACTTCGAATTTCGAAGTGTTTTTTGGGCTACTTCGACCATCGAATGGGCTACTTCGACCTTCGACTACTACTTCGACTTCGAATCGAACGATTCGAACTAAAAATCGTTCGACTATTCAACCATTCGATAGTCGAAGTACTGTCTCTTTAAGAAAAACTTCGTACAATTAGGGGCAGATTCACTAACTTCGAATGAAGGATTCGAATGAAAAAAATTTGAATTTCGAAGTATTTTTTGGGTACTTCGACCATTGAATTGGTTAAATTCGTTCGAATTCGAACTAAATCGAACGATTCGAAGTAAAAATCGTTCGACTATTCGACCATTCGATAGTCGAAGTACTTTCCCTTTAAAAAAAACTTCGACCCCCTACTTCGGCAGATAAAACCTACCGAAGTCAATGTTAGCCTATGGGGAAGGTCCCCATAGGCTTGCTAACCTTTTTTTGATCAAAGGATTTTCCTTCGATCGTTGGATTAAAATCGTTCGAATCGTTCGATTCGAAGGATTTAATCGTTCGATCGAACGAAAAATCCTTCGATCGATCGATTGCAGGATTAGCGCTAAATCCTTCGACTTCGATATTCGAAGTCGAAGGATTTCAATTCGAGGGTCGAATTTCGAAGTATTTTTAACTTCGAAATTCGACCCTTAGTGAATCTGCCCCCAAATCAGAGGCTTGCCTGTGATTTTTTGATCGAAGGATATTCCTTCGATCGTTGTATTAAAATCCTTCGATCGTTCGATCGCAGGATTTGCGCTAAATCGTTCGACTTCGATATTCGAAGTCGATTGATTTTAGTTCCTGGTCGAATATCGAGGGTTAATTAACCCTCGATATTCGACCCTTCTTAAATCTGCCCACAGATGTTACTTGGCCCCATAGCAAACTGGTAAGTTAACTAAGATATATTAAACTCATCAATTATGGCCTCACTAGGCCCTCTACATTCCTGGGCCCCTCTGCAACCAAAGGGTCTGCTTCCTCCGTAGTTATGCCCCTGCCACATATTACTCATTTGGATACAGCAACACTTTTCTTTGTAATTTGAGAGGAGGTTGATATAACCAGTCAAATTCCAGCATTCCATAGGTCACAGCCAATGCAAAAAACATGTACCTAGGAGTTTTCAATGGTGCTGGGCTCTAATCTGCCATTGGCTAACCCCAAAACAGGCTTGGCCATCTAAACAATAGCAGTGAACCACTCCATAATATCAGTGAACTAGTCTTCAGTCTTCCATCCATTTACTGACTGGCCATTTGACCAATTGCTTTGCACCATTCTATTGTATCTAGAACTATTCATTGCATTGTGGCAAAGGACAAAACATGTCCCTAGGGGTTTTCAAAAGCGCTAAGCTTCAGTCTGCTATCCATTTCCCCCATAATCACAGGTTTGTCCAGCTGACCAATGAGATTGCACCATTTCATAGCATCAGAGAACTATTCATCAAAGCATTGCTGCAAACCTTGTAAAATATAAAAACACATGCATACCTGGACCATCTGAGCTGAACAATTGTTTTATGTTGCCATGAGCAATCCTCTCCTTTCTTAGAATATTAAAAACATGTGAAGTATGGCCAGTGTTGCTTTATATAACAAACTATTTTAAATATCCAAGGAAGGCCTACATATCACCCAAAGAACTAATGCAAGTTTTTGTTGGGATTCCAGTTCTCCCATTCCAGTTTTACTATAGCATAAATCCATCCCATAATAATATATGGATATACATAATTGTTTTCCTATTTGGTACTTGCTGAGGATACTAGTAATTGTCATTAAAAAAGGGAGAGAAACTAAAACTGTAAATTCTGTAAGAGTTGCTAAAATGTTTAGTAGGTGTTGATTAAGCTAATTTGTATTGTTTAACTACAATAGCGTTCTGGAATGAACAGATATAGGGTAGACATTCACTGACCCTTTCCAGTAGTCACTTTTACCATTATTCAGTTAGAGCGAAATAATTGTATCAAGCCAATTGAGCCCTTATAGTTCTGAACAATGCAGTAGTTGTAATTTTGTACTCTGATGTGCTTGAATTACTTACTGCACCTTTCTGCAATCCATCTTCACTTGCCTGACTGCTATGCAGATAATAGGGTTACTGACCCCTACCAACCAGAAAGAGGTTTGAATGCCTTGCTGGATTTCTTTTGTTTATTTTGCTATTTAATTTCATCTCCTTCTGTTCTAAAACAATCATGCAGTGAAGAAGATTGTAATATAAACATCTCTCCTTCTGCTAGGGAGGCAGGCGCAAGATATCCCCTGGAATTCAACTTTCTGCAAGGCATTTTTTGTTATTTAAACTGTAGAGAGTTGTCTAATAATTTTACTGAAAAGTGTGGTAGACTGGACAAGCCATCCCATAAGGACATAGGGGTATATTTATCAAAGAGTGAAGTCCGCTAGAGTGAAATACCGCCTCTCTCCATTCATTTCTATGGGATTTTTAAAAGAGTATTTATCAATGGGCAAAAGTGAAAATTCATTATTTGATAAATACGCCTTCCCATAGAAATGAACGGAGAGTGGCGGAATTTTACTCTTGAGGACTGTGGCAATCTCTAACTTCACTCTTTCATAAATATACTCCATAAATGGAAAAGTAGAACAATTGGACAAAATAAAAGGAAGAGAATTCGAAGCTAGAAAAATAAAGTTTTATTGCTAAAAGGGACATGTGACAAATCTAATTTTGCCACTGAGTGTAACCACCAGGGGCAATTCTGCCCCCAGGCTGATCTGAGGCTGCTTTCCTCATCCCAAACCCCATGTACTTACTTTTTTTGCTCTCCCACTCCTACTGTGAAGAGAAGACACATCACTTGTGCAGAAAGTGCAAATGCTTTCAACAATAAAATAAAGGTATTACTTAATTCCTATCCCAAACAATAAGGATATGAATAAGGATATACTGTAGTATAAGTAACACATATATACCCTGAACCAGCTTTTCCCACTCCTGTTCTCCAGCATCAACCCATAAACTGAGACAACACTTCCCTATTGAGTCACTTATGACTGAGTAATAAGCAACTCATTTTATTTTGAATATATTTTATTTTGTAAACAAGTTCATACAATTATTCAAGTGCCAAAGAAAATGTCATTAAACATGTTTGTGTCTATAAAAATGTTCATTCATCCAGGTCATGATATACAGCGGGCCGATTCACTAAATTCGAGTGAAGGATTCTAAGTAAAAAAAACTTCGAATTTCGAAGGTTTTTTTGGGCTACTTCGACCATCGAATGGGCTACTTCGACTTCGAATCAAAGGATTCGTAGTAAAAATCGGTCGACTATTCGACCATTCGATAGTCGAAATACTGTCTCTTTAAAAAAAACTTCGACCCCCTAGTTCGGCAGATAAAAGCTACCGAAGTCAATGTTAGCCTATGGGGAAGGTCCCCATAGGCTTGCCTAACTTTTTTCGATCAAAGGATATTCCTTCGATCGTTGGATTAAAATCCTTCGAATCGTTCGTTTCGAAGGATTTTATCATTCGATCGAAGGAATTATCCTTCGATCGTTCGATATTCGAAGTCGAAGGATTTCAATTCCTAGTCGAATATCGAGGGTTAATTAACCCTCGATATTCGACCCATAGTGAATCAGCCCCAGCATGTAGTAGAATTAAGTCTAAAGCAACTGAGTTTTCTTGAAAATGTTTCACCACTCATCCTATTGGCTTCTTCATTTGTAAGAAGTAGCTTGGATGAGTGGGGAAATGTTTTTTTTCTTTTTAAAAAAATACTGTAAATAATTAAAGCTTAGAATAACTGAAGCACAAGAAATACCCCTTTCCCCAATAGATCCCACTGGGCCAAAATAGTACATTTCAATGTTTAGTAAGAATATTTTGCTCAATTATTATTTAATTGCTTGTTTTAAAGGTTGGCTAGTACACATGGCACAAGGTTGGATTTATCTGTATTTTATACCTATTTGTGCTTGTTTGTGAAATGTATAATGTTCTTGGCGAGATGATGATCTGTTAAAACTCTTATGTATCCTTATTAAAATAGTAATATTGCCCTAATTTTTTTGTTCTGTGGGATATCAGTAAGTTAAAAGACCTTAAGGGAGAATCAGCTAGAACTGCAAATGCCTTAAGAGCTAACTATGAAGCTGATATTTGCTCTTGATTATGAAACAAGTTTATAGCCAACGGCAGCAAACAATGCAGAGTCTACCTAGAAATAGCTCCCTCAACATAGCTAGTATTACTGGAAAAAACTAAACTTCATCTAATCAGATGACATTTTCTGTGTATGTGTGGAAGGCCTAGAGGTAATGTGTAGAGTATGTGTTAATGTGACTGATAATTATCCGATGTACTAAATAATTTTCATACAAGAAGGCTGATCCAATTTTTACACTGGATTTCCTTTAAAAAAATTATTTGATTGAGTTCAAAGAGATTACATGATTCTGAAGCCATTCCAATGCATTGGGGTACAGATTTATGAAAATGTGAGATTAGAGTTTACCATAGAAAAATTCACCCACTTTCTATTTATTCCTATGGGATTTCTAGAGCTCTAATTTCACATTTTGCTAAATTTACTGTATATATATATATATATATATATATATATATATATATATATATATATATATATATATATATATATATATACACTTTCAGTAATTTGGTTGCTAGGGTCCAAAGAATCCAAAGAATCCAACCATGCATTCATTTTAATAAGAGACTGGAATATGAATAGGAGAGGCATGAATAGAAAGATGATTACAGAGCATTTGTTTTTAGATGGGGTCCCATTTGAAAGCTGAGAGTCAGAAGAAAATAGCAAATAATTAAAAAATATATAAATAATAAATAATGAAGACCAATTGAAAATTGGCTTAGAATTGGTTGTTCTATAACGTATTGTACTAAATGTTAATATAACTTTGAAAAAGGAAAAAAAAATTTAATTCTGCAAAATCCACATTTTCGTCACACGTTCAGACCTTTATCAAGCTAAAGGTCAGATAAAGGTCTGAATATGTGAACGTAAAATTGATTTTGCACAATAAAAGATTTTTTTCATTTTTTAATCAAGTCCTGTGAGTCATTGATGTGGATGTGCTTGCTGACTACCACCTACCACCCATTACCTAGGCAGTGTATTTTATTGCATGTTCCCTCCATTACTGTGGTATATGTATACATACAGTCACATAATAATTTTATGCATATAAAAAAACATTTTCCATATGTCCAAGTGATTGCTAATCAATTAATCATAGTGGAAGCTCCAAGTTTCCAGGAAACAGAAAGTTAAAACATCCGGAATCCAGGACACTCCACAATTGATTTAAGTGTCAATATATTGTTGTAAGGGCTGCAGAGCCAGCATTGTATATGTAAAGTATGTCAGCAATCACCCGCCTTGAAGGAGCCAGGTGCAGACGACCTCTCCTCTCTGTTGAGTAGTTATAACACTGCTTCTTTCAGGGCTCTCTCTGTTCAAGTGGGTTTATTTCTTAGGCAGCAAAACAATAATAGCCCTAAGCAAATTGCTGTAAATGAAATTCACCTTGTGTGCAATTACATACGGTACATAGTTATACCTAATATGTGTCTTGAACAGTGTATGCTATATATAGTGTTTTAATCATAAGCATGTCTGTGCAACTGTGCATTCTGTATTTATATAGATCATATATTTGAATAAATGATATACAGAAAAATCTGAATACTGTAATTAATATATGGTGCCAGAGTCAAAGATCCACTCTGAAACAGGTGCCTTCATGCATGTATTTAGTGTTGTAGTTCAGCATTTCAATATCATTCATGTGTTCCAATCACTCTTTATCTCTTTGCTACAATATTGTGAAGGACTATAACTGATAAGATAAGTAAACAAAAGGATTAGCATTACCTTATTAAGATACCTAAAGCATAAGAATATATAAAGCTATTTTTTGAGTTGTCTCTGGTGTAAACATTACAGCACCAGAGTCATTGTTCTTATGCGCCTTAATTTAATTTAAAAATTCATTGTAGCTGGAAATTTTACAGTATGCAATGGGATTGTGAAGGCCCACACTAAACACAAAATAAGCAAGAGAATCCAGTTATGGGTCCTGGCCCATAGGTTAAGGATTATTGGTTTAAGCAAGAACCACTACTGAGGAGAAAATCATCAGGCCTGTGCTGTTTTCTATTGTAACTTTTATTTGGAAATCAAA
Organism: Xenopus laevis; assembly: GCF_017654675.1. NCBI lineage: Eukaryota > Metazoa > Chordata > Amphibia > Anura > Pipidae > Xenopus > Xenopus laevis. The sequence goes on from NC_054377.1 coordinate 107,282,278, forward strand.
GAGACATTCCATCTTGATCTTTTAAATTTGATCATAGCAATGATACAGTGAGTAGATGTTGAGCAATTCAAAAGCCCCACACAAAAGATGGAGCCTTTTTGAGAGGGTGAATACATAATAGTGTTTTGCATGCCAGCAAAGCGGAAAATTGGGATCAGAAAAGTAAATCATTGCATAAATTAAAATAATGCTATACAATAGATACATGAACATTGCCTACTAAAGCCTATATTCTACAACATAATCCACTGCTTGAATACAATGTAAAAAAACACTTTCAGTTGTTACACTGGAAACTCCTTAGAAGAGGCCTAATGTGCTGTAAGTGGAAACCATGGATAAAAGCATGCCTTTTCTTTGTCTCCATTAGGTGCAAGTGTAACCTTCATGCTAATAGCTGTACATATACCAACAACCGGCTGGCCTGCGACTGTGAGCACAACACTACTGGCCAAGACTGCGACAAGTGTAAGAAAAATTACCAGGGGCAAGCATGGAGTCCTGGTTCCTATCTTACCATCCCCAAAGGAACTGCAAATATCTGTGAGTATTCACCATGGAAGTTGTGGAAAGAATATAGTTCATGCCATGTTTTCCCTGTACCTCTAACAACACTCAGCTCCTATTGATTAACATATAATCCAGAAACAAAGGGACCAATTTATCAACTATCATTAACTCTCTACTAGCAGAAGTGATGTGTACAGTTCATTAAAGACCTAACAATGATTTAAGATATAACAATTTATTTTCCGTCCACAAAAATAGTGGTCTGAATCATTTCTCCCCACATGCAATGCACATTGGGGAATCAGGATTATGAGAGATTGATCATTAATAAACCAACCATACCAAATTTACACAGATTCACAGTATTTGGCAAGTGAAGGGTTAACTATAACACAATGACAATATTTTATAAAAGTTTCAGTAAGAAATCAGTAAAGTGTGAATTCAACGTGTATCCATACTGGCAGTAGTACCATCGTGGGGCATATGTTGAAGAATATGGAATATGACATGTCCATCCTAGAGGCCTCGGGGCTGCTGTAAAGCATTTTACTAAGTGGAACTGTAATTTGGTCACATTGGTTTTGTTATTCAGGACAAAACCACACACTAAGGAAAAATAAGAAATGTGATGATGAGCATATAAAAAGAGATAGATAGATAGATAGATAGATAGATAGATAGATAGATAGATAGATAGATAGATAGATAGATAGATAGATAGATAGATAATAGATAGATAGATAGATAGATAGATAGATAGATAGATAGATAGATAGATAGATAGATAATAGATAGATAGATAGATAGATAGATAGATGATAGATAGATAGATAGATAGATAGATAGATAGATAGATAGATAGATAGATAGATGATAGATAGATAGATAGATAGATAGATAGATAAGATAGATAGATAGATAGATAGATAGATAGATAGATAGATAGATAGATAGATAGATAGATAGATAGATAGATAGATAGATAGATAATAGATAGATAGATAGATAATAGATAGATAGATAGATAGATAGATAGATAGATAGATAGATAGATGATAGATAGATAGATACTGTACATAGATAGATGATAGATTAGATTGATACAATAGATACGATAGATAGATAGATAGATAGATAGATAGATAGATAGATAGATGATAGATAGATAGATAGATAGATAGATAGATAGATAGATAGATAGATAGATAGATAGATTGATAGATAGACAGACAGATATGATAGATGGATAGATAGATAGATAGATAGATAGATAGATAGATAGATAGATAGATAGATAGATAGATAGATAGATAGATAGATAGATAGATAGATAGATAGATAGATAGATAGATAGATAGATAGACAGACAGATATGATAGATAGATATATAGATATATAGATAGATAGATAGATAGATAGATAGATAGATAGATAGATAGATGATAGATAGATAGATAGATAGATAGATAGATAGATAGATAGATATGATGATAATAGATAGATAGATAGATAGATAGATAGATAGATAGATAGATAGATAGATAGATGGATGGATAGATAGATAGATAGATAGATAGATAGATAGATAGATAGATGGATGGATAGATAGATAGCTAGATAGATATGATAGATAGATTGATATGATAGATATGATAGATAGATAGATAGATAGATTAGATTGATACGATAGATACTGTAGATAGAAAGATAGATAGATAATATACATTAACTTGAGAGAATTAATCTGGCTATAGGTGCATCTGTATATCTATGAACCAATGGGAACTGCAAAACTGAATTCCAGTTAGATATAAGCAGCCCCAGGCTTTCCATCAGCCATGCACCTGTTTCTATCCCTTCTACACAGCTGTAAGTGATTTAGTTGAACCCAGTCCTGCCATAAGGGTTAACACAGTGTGATTTTTTTTTTGGAGCGAAATCTCAGAAATCAATGAGGTGTGTGATCAATGAGTGGTTTAATGTCTTCTACTATCATTCTGCTCGATTAATTTTTTAACATAGAGCCTAATCCTAGGGCAACTGACAGGGGGATGAGAAAAACTGATGGTTATGTGAAGTTAATTTAATAGAAATAGGAAATAAGTGTAGCAGCTGAACCAACCTGCTCATAACCCATTACCCATAAGAAATATTTCTAACATTCTTGCCTAGAAAAATGTATACGCAGTTTAAAGGGGATGTAAACCACAAAACAAATTTGACTAATAGGAATAAAACGTGATTCTAATAAACATTCATTTAAAAAATGATATTGGTTTCAAATTGACTTGTTATGTTATTGCTATTCCAGCCTACAATTAATTTCCCACAATGCTTTGGATGATTTTTCACAGGTCTGTTAGTCTCCTGGCTTCTCCTCAATAGTTAAAACCAGTGGTGAAGAGGAAAAAAGTAGAGGACAGATGCTGCTTTTAAATAGCAATTAAATTGACATAACATTTATTTATTAGGCAAACTAGTATTTTTGGGATTAACAACCCCTTTAAGGATATATATTCTTATTGTAAAAGAACATGTTTCAAATATACATTGTTTTGATTCAATTTTAATGTTGGCTCCCTGGATCTGTCCTTCAAATCTTGCTAACTAATATGTTTATGTTTATGTGGGCCCTTTTACCCTGCAATGGCCAGCATCATGGAATCATAGGATTCCTCCCCAAAACTTCAATTCTGGATAAAACATACCAAGGTCCTCTTCACAGTCATGGGGATAGCATAAAGCATAAAACAGTTTCAGTTGCACTAATGATTACCATAATCCTTAATATATAGTTAAAAATACTTTCCTGTCCTTCATATCCTAAAGGCATTTTTATAATTCGAATTTGTGTCATTTTAGCATTTTTCTACTTTGCATAAGGTCACATTTTAAAAAACACAAATGTTACCTTATTTATTTAAAAAAATCCAAATTTTAAAACGAAATCGAATAAAATTGTGAAAAAAACTCGGATACCTTGAATTTGTGAGTTTACAAGCTCAAAGAAAGTTGAAAAACTAAAAGAAACTCGAATTAAAGAAACTGTTTCCTTTGACATCTGTATGATCTCACATTTTTGTATTTGATTTGAGTTTTTAATACTTGGTTTGTTGTAAAACCCCAAATTAGAACATTAGAATGTTGATAAATCAGCCCTCTAATGTTGCACTGTGCATTTTGCGTCAAAAACACATCATGTCATTATCATTGGCTGAAGACTTTAGGTTGTCAGTACAGTGTACTATATAATCAGTAACAGCATAGAGTACCATTCTGCTTCACCAGGTATCTAACGTAAAGGTTTAAAGCATTTTGTACAGTAGAGTGAATGAATGAGGAATTGTACAGTAACAACCATTTTCTTTCTTCCAAATGCAGGTGTATCCAGCATCCCAAGCAGTAAGTACAATGAACAATCTTGATGTTTGTCATGTAGTGTCCAAATCCTCTCCAACCATCCATTAGGCTTTCACAGAAAGCACCCATAGAATAGTGAAATACTCTCTGTAATAATAAAACAGTACCTTGTGCTTGATCCAAACTAATATATTATTAATCCTTATTGGAGGCAAAACCAGTTTATTGGGGTTACATAATGCTGAAATTATTTGTAGCAGACTTAAGGTATGGAGAACCAAATTATGTAAAGATCCCTTATCTTTAAAACCGCAGGTTCCAAGCATTCTGGATAGGTGGATTTAAGAAAGACAGAGAGATTAGATGATACAAGAGATAGATAGATAGATAGATAGATAGATAGATAGATAGAGACATAGACAAACATGCTATTAAAGCAAGCTGATGGTCATATCACATATTATATCTGGTGGATGATTGGTACAGACTGTTCATGACTTCACTAGTTTTGACCAACCAGACCCATTATTAGAGCATGCTGCATATTATGAGATGATATTTAGGGGCCGATTCACTAACTTCGAGTGAAGGATTCGAAGGTAAAAAACTTCGAATTTCGAATGGGCTACTTCGACCTTCGACTACGACTTCGAATCAAAGGATTCGAAGTAAAAATCGTTCGACTACTCGACCATTCGATAGTCGAAGTACTGTCTCTTTAAAAAAAACTTCGACCCCCTAGTTCGGCACCTAAAAGCTACCGAAGTCAATGTTAGCCTATGGGGAAGGTCCCCATAGGCTTTCCTAAGTTTTTTCGCTCGAAGAATATTCCTTTGATCGTTGGATTTAAATCCTTCAAATCGTTCGATTTGAAGGATTTAATCGTTCGATCGAAGGAATGATCCTTCGATCGTACTATCTGCGCTAAATTTTTTTGACTTCGATATTCGAAGTCGAAGGATTTTAGTTCCTAGTCGAATATCGAGGGTTAATTAACCCTCGATATTCGACCCTTGATGAATCGGCCCCTCAAAGTAATTGTATCTGCATGAATAATTGTAAATGTGCTCTCTCTCTCTCTCTCTCTCTCTCTCTTTCTCTCTCTCTCTCTCTCTCTCTCTCTCTCTCTCTCTCTCTCTCTCTCTCTCTCTCTCTCTCTCTCTCTCTCTCTCTCTCTCTCTCTCTCTCTCTCTCTCTCTCTCTCTGCCTAAAGATCAGGGCTGTCCAACTGGAGACCTATGGCCTGTGGCTTTTCCAATTTTTTTTCTGACCCCCACACTTGGCAAGGGTTCCATAGATTTGTTTACATAGCATAATATTAATATTTAATATTTAAAATGTTATTTGATAACTGGTTTACAGTTGGACAACTCTAACTTACAATGTAAAAACATGGTACACCTGCTTGCAACCCTTGCATATTCACACCATATTGGATTCATTCTGAGAAGGCTTTACTAGATTTAGGAGCATATTCATCAAAGAGGGAAATTAGAGCTTATCTGCCAAAGTAAAGTAAAATTCTGCTGCTCTGTATTAATTCCTGTAGGATTTTTAGGAACATGTTTATCATAGCTTTAAAGTAAGAGTTCACCCTTTGATAAATACACCTTTAAAAACCATAGAGATTAATAGAGATTGCCAACATTTTGATCTGTGGAAGTGTGATGAGCTCAAATTTTACTCCTTGTTAAAAATGCCCTCTAGCAGCCTTTTTACTAACATTGGAGACCATTATCACTGGCAGTGTTGCCCATAACAACCAATCAGCAATTAGATTTGAATAATCGTCTACAAGTTAGAAGACAAAATGAATGATCTGATTGGATGCTATAAGCAACATCAATGGTGATACTTACCTTCAATGTTAGTTAGTACTCCTTTTAATTCCTCCATCCTGAAGCCCCTATAATTTCTAATAAGATGATTATAAACAATCAATTGCCTCTCTTATTATTGCAGCTGTACAGGACAAAAAGAAGAAGCAATCCATCACAACAGGTATCTTTATAAACCTTGTAATTGATCTTAAATGTGTTATGTTTTGGAAGCCAAAATTGAGTATGGTGCTTTATTAACAGTCTCATGCAGCCATTACACTTCAATAGGAACTTCAACTCTAACACTTTTAGTAGTATAAAAAGTACTATGTATGCACAGTATTATTCTTGTACAAAGTGACTTTTGCAGGTATTTGTATAAACACCACAATATTGCATGTCTGCTTTGCTTTGATTATCAATTCGAATCAATTTTGAAGAGAGTGACCATTTTTTTATTTCTGCTTATGTTATTCTTTATTATGTGAACTAACTGGTTTCTGTATATTTCTGCACTTACTTCTCAGAATTATGAAATGAATTGATCTAAATGGGATGAATGTTTATTGGGAAATGTTGGGCACTCTGTGCTTACAGTGGCAAATAACAATTCCTGATTTTTCCCTGATGCACGCAGCTCCTCCAAACTTTGATAGGATAAAGACGAATTCTTCATTCCTAGACGTTGCAAACAGAAAGCAAGGTAGGATGTCCAAGGTTGGGCTGAGGTAACATAGGGTCAATAATTCATGTTCTCATTCACTAGTAACATCATTACTCTGTAATGAAATCATTCAATCTGTAATGGTAACAAGGATTTTTGCAGAGGGGTTCAGGACTTCTTGTAGATTTCCAAAATGCTTCCTCCCATCAGTATTAGAAGAAATGCTGTGGGTGCTTTATGGAAATGGTGCAAAACACTAGAACTAGAGTCTTCAAAATCTTACGTGGCACATGACCACTGTACTTTTTCACCATTTTTGAACTTAAAAATATTTGGCAGATACAGATGGAACAAGCGTAAACCCATACTGAGTAATCTTTGAAACCATTTGTTAATTGTATTCCAGGTGTTAGATATACCTGGAATATAACTTGGAGAGTAAAGGTGGTCATACAAGATAAGATCCACTCATTCGGCGAGGTTGCCAAACAATCGGATCTTAACCCGATATGCCGACTAAAGGCAGATGGAAATCTGGAAATGGGTGCCGATGGGTAGTAGGACAGATCAACTATCCTATATACAAAAGAGGACTTATCCCCCTATCCCGTTGCACTGTGGAAAATTAGACACAATGTATTACAGTAAAAAGCAATATTTATTAATAACCATGCTAGTGAAACAAATTAAAACATATTTAGTAATCTAGTAATTTGTTTCACTAGCATGGTTATTAATAAATATTGCTTTTTACTGTAATACATTGTGTCTAATTTTCCACAGTGCAACGGGATAGGGGGATAAGTCCTCTTTTGTATATAGGATAATTGCTTTAAATGTGGCGGACACCCCTCCCCCCTTGCACTGATATATAATTGAAGGCTGGCGCAACTGTGGATGTCTGCTTCTTTTTAACCCGGCGTTCTAACAGATCAACTATATCAGGCCTATTTTTGGCCTGATATTGATCGGGGAAACCCATCGGAAGTCCCCACACATAGGCAGATAAGTTGCCGAATCGGTCTAAAGGACCAATATAAGCAGCTTTAATTTGCCTGTGTATGGCCACTTTAAGATTAAGATCTGTATCTTTAATTCAACAACTCTGCTTCCCTCCCTTCTTCCCTGAACTGTGATTATATATGCATGCAGGCTTGACCACTAACTACCCTTTATGCTCCCCTGCTTCCATGGACCGTTGGACACTGACAAAGGTTGAGATAGTCTCCAAGCTGCATAGTTTCAGAGAATTTTTTTAACAAACAGTGTAAATTAAACATGTTTGTTCACTTATGTGCATACTTGCTTTTTAGAATAAGCAAGCTCACGAGTCTGCAGTGGTACAGACTGTGGCAAAATAGTACAAGTACAAGTTGAAAAAAACTTAGGTGGTTGTAGCAGTGTCTACATGACTGACTATAATAATGGTAGTTAATAGGTAAGGTTTCCCAGGAGGCCCAAATTGCCATATGTCAAGCAGTATTGAAGACAAAATATGCTGGTCTCAAGTCTTTATTGATGTTGACAACTGATGGGTGAATTTATTCGCCAGGCGCAAATTCCTAGAATTTCCACATTTTGCTGCCAGTTTTTTTGACACCGGCAAAAATTCAGACACTGGCGAGAATTCAGATGCCCATTGACTTTAATGCGCGTCAAATTGGTGGTAGTCGGCATTGTCAAGTTTTGTGAATTTTTTGCCATTTTCCAAATTTCGCTGGAAATTCACCATTTTTCCAGCGAAACAGGACAAATTTGGCCATCACTAATGTTGACCTTCCTCCAAACCATGGCCAGGGAAGGTAAAGGTTTTCCAGGAGGCCCAAATTGCCATATGTCAAGCAGTATTGAAGATAAAATATGCTGGTCTCAAGTCTTTATAGATAGTTGACTAGTGATGGGTGAATTTATTCGCCAGGCGTGGATTCCATGAATTTCCACATTTTGCTGCCAGTTTTTTTGACACCGGCAAAAGTTCAGACACTGGCGACGATTCAGATGCCCATTGACTTTAATGCATGTCAAATTGTTGGAATTGTCAAGTTTCGTGAATTTTTTGCCGTTTTCCAAATTTCGCTGGAAATTCACATTCCGGGGAAAAGGGACAAATTCGCCCATCACTAATGTTGACCTTCCTCCAAACCATGGCCCGGGAAGGTAGTTGTGTAGATATTGCCAGCCAAGCAGTAGGGAGGGTTTGAATAATCACAATTTGACTAACAGAAATTTGGAGGAAGAAAGTGTAATTTTTTATGACTTCCCCTCCAGCAAGTTGATTAGTGAAAAAAACATTTTTCTACAACAATAACAATAGTATATTGTGCTCATTTTGTCTGGTATATTGGTAATTTTGGAACTAATTTGGTAAGAAGAAGAAGTTAAAACAGTTTGTTATTTTGGCATTTTAGAATTGCCAGCTGGATGTGTTATATCCGCTCATTATTTTGTGATATTCACTGTCTGCCTTGATACTTGTAGTGTATTAAGGTTCATTTTATACATTCACAAGTTCTCTGTGCTGGGCCTGGTGGCAATAAATAGGTAAAATCACAAAGTTAAAAGAAGCTCTCTCATTTGCATAACATATAGGTATGTTTTTCCTTTCACGCTTACAATCCCTGGGTGGTTTTAAATGATATATCATTGTCTATAAGAGGAACTTTTCCCATTAGCATGTCACTGTTAATAGAAATATGCCTAGAGGAGAATGTCCATGTTGATGAACTCACAGCAAGAAAGAGGTTGTTTTTTTTTCAAATAAGGATTGTACCTGATTAAGAGATGGAAGAGGGTAGAGCAGGCTATGAGCACTGGAGATATTCCCATTGGAAAGTACAAAATTATAAAACCCTCCAGACCTTTTATGATATTCAAGACTCTAAAGTCCAAGGGAATCCATTATCTACATACAATGCTTGTCCTCTTATCATCTGCTGCTTTGATTGGGTAATAGAAGGAGTTGTAGTGTTATTTCCAATTAGAGCTACAAGAGTGATCAACAAACTGGGCATTTTAATGCAGTAGAGGGCCATTATAGAACCAACCAAGCTTTAAAACCTGAAATTGAAACAAACCTTGGAAATCTGCAGATGCTGCAGTTACTATAAATTGAAGCACGCTGGCAACAATTACAGTTTACTGCAACCGTAGCGATACATATTTATTACTGCAGAATAAACTAAATTGCCGTTTATGGTTCTGTAGATATTTGAACCCAAAAGCAGGAGTTTTTGGATCCATACTAGATATTTTGTAAATGTTTTCCCCTCCAATAGGATAAGCTCATCTCTCACTGACTCATATAGGACCAGGGGCGATCCTGGCCCCTCCGCCGCCTGAGGCAGCAGCAGTTGCTACTGCCCCCCCTCCCCTGGAAATTCGCTCTTAAAGTACTAGGAGCGGCATTTTGGTTGTTTTATTAACAATGAAGCTGTAAGGCTTTGAGGAAACATTTTTTGCATTCTCTTTTGAAGTATGCCCCCCTGATTTATAACACACCAACATTTGCTGGTGATATTAAATGACAACAGTTTAAGGATATATAATTGCGGTAAAATCAGCAAGAGAAATTGCAACTTCATGGATAATGGAGAAAGTATCCAGTTTATGTAGCTGGTAGTATCATTATCAACTTCCAGAGGGATACTATTGGCCAGATGTTTCCAAACTGAGAAGGATGGTTCCTTGGGGTGGGGCAAAAGCAGATGAGAAGGTAACGAATGTGGAAGCAGAGCTGACCGGCACTCAAAACGGATCCACAGGACCAAAGGAATTCAGTTAAAAAAAATGTATTAGTAGAAAAGTTAAAAGTATATTAGCATCTTCATCTACCCTACGCGTTTCGCACCCCTCAAAGCACTTAGTCATGGGCTCTGTTTTGAGTGCCGGTCAGCTCTGCTTCCATATTCGTTGTTGTACCGCTCCCTAAAGCTAGGGGTCTGGGGCTGGTGCACCTGGATCACTTTCACTGTTCGGTGAGTCACTTTATATCTCATTCTGGAGCACCTTGTTCTCTTCCAATTATTTAAATTAGATTAGAAGGTACCAGTCCTAAGGGTAAAATCAATTGAGATTTGTAGTGTGTGTTTATTTACTGTCCTAGTCATTTTTGAAAGGCTATTTATAGTAAGAATTAGGTGAAAATTCTCTTCTTGACTACTTTTTATTTTCTAATTTCAGTTTCAGGCTTTATAGGTGTACATGCTTGAAGATGAAGATTTGTTTAATTTTAGTAATATTTTTAAATATGTTATAATGGTTGCTGTATATCATCCCCTGGCCTCTGGGTTCCCATTAGAAAATGAAGCTGAAAAGCTGTTGTAAAACTGAAAGTGATTTTGCACAGGAATTCTCTCAGAAGTATGTGTATGGTTTTTCCAAACACATTTGCCATGACCGTGTATACAGTATGTTGTCCATTGGCAAAGAAGTATTCTATAAAGAGGGTTGGTAAATAGACGGCAGATTAGCATTCTCATAAAATACAGTAGCAATCGTCCTTAGATTTACAGCTCAGGGGGGAAAAAATCTTTGGACCCTGGGAACTGAGATAAATCAGATCCTGACCTAGATTCATAGATTGCAAATAAATGCAATTATCTTGTTCATCTGCTTCAAATGATTGTGTCTGGGTCTCTGCACTATAACCGTAACAGAACAAAACGTGTCTGAATCACTGGCCTTAATTGCATGGATAAGCAGTGGCTGTGCAGCAAATGTGAGTTGAGGACTTGTGAGTCTTCCCAGGCAGTGATTTAAACAATTTGAGAAATGTGAGGGTAGAAGGAGGGGATGTAGGGAGGGAGCACAGCTGAGAGAAAGCCACCAACATTTTCTTTTATTATTCCTTGCGGCCCTGTCACTTGTTAGAATAGTGTTAATGATGTTCCTTACATGTGACACGGATCGTTAGTTTTATGACATCATCATTTTACTTTCTGCTGCAGGTTATTTAAGCAATAACAGCCCCACAAATTAATAGAATGAATCCCTTGTACATTATGACTGTATTAACTCCTGTTTATGTGCCGTGTTATGGTTCCAGGCACTGAATGGTTTTATCCATACACCTCTTACCTTTAATTGATCCAGTTGTTTTTTATTATATGGTTTCATAGGGCACCCGTTCTGCGCAACCACTCCCTAATGCTTCATGCCTCCCTATATAACTCCTATTCTTCATTTTAACAGCTTCCTACTTCCCTTACACTACTTTGCATAACCCACATCTATAACTAACTGCTCTTTCTATAAATAACTGCTCTATATTACTAGTCACTAAAACAATCTTGCTGTTTATTATAACTGGTTTCTGTGGTCTTGACTTGCTTATTTAACTATGTTTGTTTTCTGCATTTTTAACTGTTTCTTTTTTCATTATGTGGAGTGGGTGATTTTGTAAACCATATTCATATATCAAAGCATACTCTACAGGATGCAAATATTAATACTTGTTTTACTTACATGTGTAATGTGAAAGTTTAACACATGGAAACCCCTACAAATTTTAATAAATCAAGCCACTGCTCCTTTCAGGCAATTACATATTTATAATGGCTTCTGTTAGCAGTTATATTTAGTTCTGTAAAACAATTCCTTGTAATAACACCTTCCTGTATTTTCTTCTCCATTTAAGACTGTTTCAAACTCCTATGCCATGTCCATGCTTAGCTGGATAACTAGGATTGCATTCAGTATAGTGGTGTTCTTACAAGAGCATGAAAATAACAATACAGTAATTTCATCTCAAGTTATATTTAATTTGAACATAATTCCATTTCTGAATGTTCATTCTCCCAGTTTGATTTTCTAATCGCCTTACATTTTTCTTTTGCTTTTGTTATTTCTGTTTCTAATTTCCTTTTTTCTTCCTATCTGTCCAGTTTTCCCCAAATTAGCCCTCTCTACTGTGTCACCTGCTCAAGTTTCGAGCCACAAAAGAGGTAGGACTTTCCATTCATACAGTGGTCCTGGCCCAGTCTGTGTCATTGCAGTACAGATTCAGCAGATTTTATTCCACCTCTTGTTAATAATAATAATCATGTATTAATGAAATATAGTACACACAGTAGGTCACCTTACTGCATACAATGCAGAGACATTGTGTAAAAAAAAAACATTACTAAAGCTACACATTTTCATTTTTAATATAGAATTTAAGATGGTTAATTTTTTCAAACACAAATAATCTTATTATTGTATAGTGATGTGGAGAGATTAAACAGTTTATGGAGAAATCCAGTGTAATTTTCTCTATATTTGTTGTTATGGCTATGTTGTAAAGACTTTGCCTATAAAGGTAAGAACCCTGATTGGTTGAGGCATAACCAGCATTGATACAAAGCTCACAGAATCCATTGGCATTGGGCACTGCAGCATTATACAAACTGTTGTCCAAACTGAAAGGCTAGATTCAGCAGAGTTGTTCACTGGAAGAATACATATTTGTGGCGGATCTTGTAAATAAGAATAGCTTACATTATTCTGTTTTTGGTAAGGGCAGCATTCATGAGGACAGAAAGGAACTTTCCTTAACATGAGTTCAATTAATAATATTTGCAGAGAATATTATTTTTGGGCTAAACAGAAAAAATTTAATTAGTTTTGGTTTCCCTCTTTCTGGTGCAAGGTAGTTAATTAGATTACTAATTGATTGCATTTCAACTTACATGCAATTTATTATGCTCATGTATAATTAGGTAGGTACAAAAAGGAATGCTTTTGGTTCCAAAAAGGTCTAACGACATAATGATATTTCTTTCAAATCTGTAGTTACTATCTGATAACAAGAACATTGAACAGGTACACAATGGCAGAGACCATTGGAAACACTTGTGTATGTAAACATGGCGGGCCTTAAGACATGACAAGAGGCCTTGAAAGATAAGACTGTGAGAAATCTAAACACGCAGAATCCAGTGACAGATGATAGAGCCATTATATTCCCCAGTTATGGTTTCATAACTCCTTTTATTACCTAGTTAATTATTATTGCCACCTCTGGTACTTGATTCCATTGTGTATAGCATACTTCGTTTAAGAGAACTTCTTTCTTCTTTCAACATTAGCACATATCTTTTTAATTGTGTCTTGAAAAGTGTCAGCTTCAGCAACAGAGCTAAAACTCTTGGGGGGAAATGTAATAAAAGTCGTAAAAATAAACAAACTTCATAAATAAGAACAAAAAAATTGCATTATACAATGTCATATTGTTCATTAGGCAGTTATTGCATTGCAAATTTTAATTGTGCACAGCGCACTTTTACAAAAGATTATTTCTTCAGTACGAAGCCCCCCACACACAGGCGCATCTATCTGCACACACAAGCTGCATAAACACATACACCCTGTCAGGCTGATCACTGCTTCTGGCAGACAGTATGGGAGATTGTCAAAAATCTGATCTTTTGCATCCATTTAATGGAAATGATAGCTCAGAAACTAGTTGATTAGCCTCAGAAAGCTTAGTATTAATACGACCCAAAGAAGAACTAAAATAATTTGTTAGATGTAAAAAAACAGCCTATAGCAGCAGCCAAATTGGGGGGTGATCTAAAATCTGCCACATCTGTAACACTGTATGAATTTGCTGCTGTGTGCTCCCCTTCCTCAATGAATTTGTAAACGGATAACATATTGAAGTGTGTATATATACTGTGTTTGTGTGCATGTCTATATATATATATATATATATGTAAAGAATAGCGGCGCTCACTGGGTTTAAAGTCAAAATTAAGAAAAATGTTTATTAGACTCAACGTTTCAATCCCCCCACAGGGATCTTCGTCAGGAGTATACAGACAAACAACCAGAAAAACCGTCCACCAACAGAACATAAACCCATAACCGTTTTTTTGGTGCCAAACTAGTTGCTAAGCAACCAATGAAGCTGTCAGTCCACTTGTGTAGTTTGGGAACATGAAGCGTCAATAGAAGGAAGTATAGACTAGAGCAAGTACACTGCTCAAGGGACGTGTAGACGGGAAAGTGTCACCGTGCCAAAACCTGGTGGCTTTTATTTGGCACAGTGACACTTTCCCTTGAGCAGTGTACTTGCTCTAGTCTATACTTCCTTCTATTGACGCTTCATGTTCTTTTCCCATTCTACCCCTGCACACCAATTTTCCTATACTACACAAGTGGACTGACAGCTCCATTGGTTGCTTAGCAATGAGTTTGGCACCAAATAAATGGTCATGGGTTTATATTCTGTGGGTGGACAGGTTATCTGGTTGTTTGTCAGTATACTCTTGACGAAGATCCCCGTTGAGTCTAATAAATATTTTTCTTAATTTTGACTTAAAACATTCTTTATATATGTTTACCCTTATCTGGCGGGCACCCAGGTATTTTCCTGAGTAAACGGTGTGCACCTTTGGGATCTTGTATATATATATATATATATATATATATATATATATATATATATATATATATATATATATATATATATATATATATATATATATATATATATATATATATATATATATATATATATATACTTTTCCAAAGTGATAGACAGCAACATCCAGGATAACTTCAAGCAGGTGTTCATCTGGGTTTAATTTACAGCAGGGTTTGTCGTCCACAAAATATATTTCAATTGTATGTAGCATATGCAACAGACAAATTAAAGTTAATTTCTTTGAAACCAAAACAGACTGGTCCTCAGTAAATACAAATAGCAAGCCTGCTCTGTGATAGTACCTCAGTCTCTACTAAGGTAAATTATTTCATACAAAATTATATTTAAATCACACTAGTTTCATTTCAGCTCTCTCAACCTGCACAAGCTAGTCATTCACTTCCAGGTTCCTACTTCTTGGACAGAGAGCTCACTCACAGCACCTCCCCTTTTTTCAGGTCATGGCTTATTATATGAGACATACAAAGTCAGAAGAGATATATTCAGAAGGAGAATTGAGAACTGTCCTAATGTTGCTCTGCTCAGGAAAAATATAGTATAGGCATCTGATGCGTCTAATCGCTTTCCTAAGTAGAACAACATTACAAAAGTTTTTCTTCTGATTGTCTCTCTCTCTCTCTCTCTTTCTAATATCTCTCTAACTGTATTAAAATAATTTCAGTTAATAAAAATTAAATTGTTCTGGAACTTAAAAAAAGGGCTAGGTTTACTTATCCTATAATTTATTATAATTTGGTACCATGAACAGCCCCATTATAAATACAAGACCTTTTGTCTTGTAATTCTTATTTCTGTGTTTGGCATTAGCACACATTTTAGTTTAGCACAGAAACTGGAAGAAAGCTGGAACGGTTAGGGAATCTGCAAAAGAAGATTCAGGCTATAGACTCCCAGTGGATGTGCTATATTCTGATTGTGGGAATGAAAAATTATTGAAGTAGATAATAGTTCACCTTGAAGGAAAAGGAATCAAACTGTTGATATTTTAGCATGTAGATGAAGAAAGCAGAGACTGTGTAGCATGTACACTGCCCCAGACTGAGATACGGGATGTAGAGCGGAAAGAGGACATTTGCTATAGAGGCCTTCAGTCTTTTTGGAGTATAACTAGGAGAGTGTGACTGAAAGAGCTGCTGGCTACTGGCCAGAATATACAAGAAACAGTGTTGGCTCAGATCTGTCTTTTTTTTATTGTGTTTCTGTCAAAATTTAATTTTATGTCTATTGTCTAGCTTATTTTTTTTTGCTTCTTTTGTCACTTTTGTTTTTACCTTCAGCTGAAAGGTGACTGAGTTTTTATTTATTTATATTATTTATTTATTTATGTTACCACCCACCATTTGGTATTGTTTAAAGCCTTTGCATATGTTGCTTATGTTAATGTAGTAAAGGGGATTACATGGGTATAACTTTGCTCATCAGCACATCTGAGGAGCAGAAATTAATGGTCCTGCCAATTTGGGTTACTTTCTGTTACTTTTCCTGTAACATTTATGATCAATTTCACTGGTACCCCTTGTTTTCCTACAGCCTCTCTTCTTACTGTACAGACCAGCCATCTTGGAAAATAGATAAAAGCCCAAAATATTAGGCAATCCTTACAACTAACAAACCCCAAGACCTGCTACTTAACAGCCAAATATGTTTCTAGTGGGCTCTAAATTTTCTGAAACTCTATAATGCTACATCCCTAGGCACACAGATGTGGCAATATAATAGGAGCCTGCATATCTGAAGTTGTTATGGGCAGCAATATTTTCACCTCTAACAAAATGCATTATATCCGGTTTCTTTGTTTTCCTTTATTCTATAATATGCTGCACATAAAATATTACATATACAGTCATGTATAACAGAGAAAGGCTGATGCAATTTATTTTCGTCCATTCCATAGCAAAGCTCTGCAAGGGTGCATGGGAGCAAACAAGATTAATAAAACATCATTTTTACATTGTGGCTAGAAATGTTGTGATAATCATTTTGCACATAAAGCACCGTTTTGTCGATGCCAGGTAATAAGTCTACCTGCCTCTTTGTTTTCTGAATCACTGTATTTGAAAGCTCACTCGTTAACAGAAGAAAACTTAGAGAATACAGAATGGGGGATAGAATATGTAATGCAGGTTAACAAGAAGCTTAATGCCAATAAGCAAGCTGATCCCATTCCACCAGAGATGGCTAGAAGAATGTAACATGCTGATCTCTCCTTATCAGTAACAGTAACAGCTGGGTTTGCTGTGCAAAAATATTTTTTCTTAACAAATTACTTTATTAAAAAGCCATATTGTGCCCTGCCATTGACTGTGTATGGGGACTTTAAAGCTGATTTACTAACACAGATGTTAAATAGCAAATGTGCAGTTACCAACAGGAAACCAATCACCACTTACACTTGTATCATTTCTATATGTTGTAAGCCTACAAAGCACATTGCATTTTTATGAAAATGTCACAAATGGGCCTTTGTGGCCATCAATGCATTCTCCCTGAATGTACCAAAATATCTGGGATTAAAAAAGAAGGTACAGTGGATATGTCTTCCTTATTTAATTGACACTATAGTTTTCTTTTACTTTTCCCTTTGTATTTAATTAATAGAGAGCATAAGAGAAATAATAATAAGAATCGTATACTTTATTTACCCGTACTAATATTCCCTAGTGTTAATGACTTCCTATTTAAACAGAAAACTCTGGTTTCCGAACCAAAATTTGTTAAAGAGCCCCACACAGCACAGAAACCCCTAATATACATATCACTGTAATTTGTTTCCTTCAAAAAGTATGAGTAAATAACATTTTTATATGCGGAAATCCATCTGCGATACAGTTTTTCTTTTCTGCATCATTTGAAATACTGGCAAGGGAGGAGGAACTAAAGCATTAACGTGAGCATGCAGGAACTACATAGCCCAGAATTCTAGCATATCTGCTGGTGTGGTTGGCCAAATAGGGATAACAGCTCTGGAAATAAGGTGATACTTCAGGGTAATCAGTGTTAGAAGTTTCTCTCAGACTGAGTTGCGGTAAGGTGGTTAAGTAAGAGAGGGTGTAATTGAAATGGAGGGAGTCCCTAAAGCCGTGCAGTAAAGAAACACAATCTGGTCTAGTCAAGGGTAGCCAATATCAGAAGCCAACATCAGCCTGTATGAACAGCTTAATATACACACACATGTATATGCTTTATTAAATGTCTATTTTATATTGCCCTATGAAAACAGTAACTACTTTATATTAAGCACCAAACTTTTGTTTTTTTTTTTGCAACAACCTCCTTTTGTGATTGAAGCTTTAAAAAGCCTCGTTTAAGCAGCTTTGTTAATCTTGTAGAACAAAATCCAAATCAATAAACTTAATTCTTGACATAGCAAGACAGAAGTAATGACTTAGAAATGGTAGGTTGATGAATCTGTTTGCAATTAATTAGTACTATGTGCTTCAAACCAAAGTTACAAAGGCGACGAGAACATAATGTCATTTTTCAGAAAGCACTAGTACCACAGAGACTTTGTAGCAGCCCGGAGAGGGAGATACACGGAAGGGATCCATTATCTCGAAACCCCTCTGTTTCAGAAAGCTCTGAATTATGGAAAGACCATAGACACCACTGAAAACAAATAATTCACATTTTTAAAAATTAATTCATTTTTTTATAATACAATGAATCCTTATTGGAAAAAACAATCTGAAATTATTTTTAGTAGACTTAAAGGGCATGTAAAGGCAAAAAAATAAAATCCCATTTTTACTTTCTTTAACCAAGGAACCAAGGAAGCCTATATATTATGGCACTAAGGATGATATTTTGGGATATACAGACATGCTGGCAGCAAGTAGAAGAAACCATTAGTGTTTGCACTATTTCTGCAAGGCATGTTAAAGGGCATGTAAAGGCAAAAAAATTAAATCCCATCTATACTTTCTTTAATGAGAAAGAAACCTATCTCCAATATACTTTAATTAATAAATGTGTACCGTTTTTATAAGAAACCTGACTGTATGCAGTGAAATTCTCCCTTTATTTACTGCTGTGGATAGGAATTGATAGGGATTCATACTTATGAAAAGCAGGGGGAGCCCCCGCCTTACTTCTCAGTCATGCAGAACTCAAGCAGCTTTGTTTATGATGATCCCTAAGCAGCCCAGACCTCACTGGGCATGTGCACAGTCTTGGTCTTGCAAAGATGTTTAACAAAGTTACAAGATGGTGACCCCCTGTAGCCAACTTTGAAAGCATAAATTATTTTTTGATAAGGCTTGTGGTGCAGTAAGTTCATGTTTATATTTAGTATACAAAATACAGCATTTCTAAACTTATTTTATTTTAGACTTTACATGCCCTTTAAGGTATGGAGATTCAAATTGCTGAAAGATTCCTTATCTGGAAAACCCCAGGTCCCAAGCATTCTGGGTAACAGGTCCTATACCTGTACAGGTATTTGATCTGTTATCCAGAAAATTCCAAATTATGGAAAGGCCCTCTCCTATAGACTCCATTTTATCCAAAGAATTTTTTTTAAAAATATTTCTCTGTAATAATAATAATAAAACAGTATGTTGTACTTAATGGAAAGATCCATTATTCAGAAAACCCCAGGTCCGGAGCATTCTGGATAACAGGTCCCATACCTGTACTATGCATACATAGAGTGGGGAACCAGCGGCCGCCATAAAATCACGTGACATCACAGATGGGCAGCACCTAACACCACATTTCAGATCTATATTTGGAGGTTATCGTTACATGAAAGATATACAAGCAAGTGTATATGTATAGTGTATAGTCCATGGCAGAATGCTGCTTTTTATTTTGAGTCTTTAGAACTAAGGCCATATATACAGATATTGCATCTATATTTCCTGCATTTATTCTTGAGAAGTTTGCTTGCTGA
This sequence comes from Xenopus laevis, assembly GCF_017654675.1. Lineage (NCBI taxonomy): Eukaryota > Metazoa > Chordata > Amphibia > Anura > Pipidae > Xenopus > Xenopus laevis. Next base: position 107,301,954 of record NC_054377.1, read on the forward strand.
GATGATTTATCTGCTTTTGTGCTTGAATCCTTCAAATTAGAAAGAGGAAACCTCGGAAGAATAGTATTATGAAGATAAAGAGACATAAGTACTGTACTACATTTCTCTAACTTCTTAGGAAGGATTCCTATGACAGTCAATCTTTCACCCCTTAAGTCTGATTTTAAGAAAAACTTTGCCTGCCCTACACGCTCTTCTCATACGAAAGAGTGTTCTGTAACGTTCATACATATTAATTTAGTTTTCACTCTTTGAATTCTATTTGCTGTATTTAACTGCTGTGTAGATACGGTTTCTTTCCTCAAATCAGTAAGTTTATTCACGTGCTGCTGTGTATAACAATAGGGTTATAGCAGAGAGCCAGGCAAAGTTCCCTTTAACTTGAACTCAAGTCACAAGTCTGAAGGAACCGAGTTCCCTTCACCCACAGGAACATGACATTTACCTTAACAAACAACATATATATATATCGTTGATATATACATGCTATTTTTATGGAAGAAGAAGCTTAGGCTATAGCCATATGCATATACTGTATGAAAAAATAGCACCCTTCTTCAATTGTGTATTGTCTTCTGTTGGTTTTTTTTTTTAACCTTAAAACAAAATATTCGGAATATGTAGAAAACTCACGCAAACATTCAAATAGGTCTTAAAGGGATAGTTCACCTTTTTATTAACTTTTAGCATGATGTCGACATTGATATTCTGAGACAATGTGGAATTGGTCTTGATAGCTTTATTTAGCTATTTGGTTAGCAGCTCTCTAGTTTGGTGTTTTAGCAGCTCTCTAGTTTGGTGTTTTAGCAGCTATCTGGTTGCTAGGGTTTTATATAACCTAGCAAGCAAGCAATGGTTTGAATGGGAGATACGCATATGAGGAGAGGAGAGGACTTGAATAAAGCAGATAATTCAGAAACATTAGCAATACTTATTCAGTGTATATTCTTTGAAGGAAAATATGACTTAAAGGGCATGTAAAGTCTAAAATAGAATAAGGCTAGAAATGCTGTATTTTGTATACTAAATATAAACATGAACTTACTGCACCACAAGCCTAATCAAACAAATAATTTATTCTTTCAAAGTTGGCTACAGGGGGTCACCATCTTGTAACTTTGTTAAACATCTTTGCAAGACTAAGACTAAGACTAAGACTAATCATAAGTATGATTGTTTCCCTGCTCAGCAGTTAGGGACCATCTGACAATTCCTATCCACAGCAATAAATGAAGGGAGAATTTCACTGCATACAGTCAGGTTTCTTATAAAAACGGTACACATTTTTTAATTAAAGTATATTGGAGATAGGTTTCTTTTTAATTAATTTTTTTGCCTTTACATGCCCTTTAACATGCCTTGCAGAAATAGTGCAAACATTAAGGTTTCTTCTACTTGCTGCCAGCATGTCTGTATATCCCAAAGTATCATCCTTAGTGCCATAATATAAAGGCTTCCTTGTGCCATATCAATAGATTTGTACTTATTTGTGTGCCTTAACTCACACTGCATAGATGGAGGAATACTGTAAAGGTACCATATGTATCTATACTATAAAAAAAAACTTAACCTGTTCACTAGTCCAAGCAATATGCTGTGAAGACAATTCCTTGTACATATCTCCATTCTGTATTGATTTGGTTCCCTATGTCAACTTTCAGTCTTCTTTCCAGCAACACTTATCAGAATAATCAATTCACTTTTACTTTGAGGGCTTCTGTACATAACAGAGGTACAACAGAACTATGAGGGCCCCTCTGGATTCCTCCAATCATCTTCCCTTTTGTAAAGATGAGTTGTGCTTACTGTATGCACGAGATATATCTGAATTTTACTTTCAAATTTATGTACTCATTTCCTGTAATCACTTCCTCTTTTTTCCATCATCATTTAGTCAAGTGATTCCAAAATGGTGGTCCTTGAATTGGGTATTGTATGCCAGCAATTCTGGGCTCTGTGAGGGCCAACTCTTTGAGGGCCAACCGTAGACATATCACAATCTACAGCATGTGGTTTTTGTGTAAATCCTGTACTAATAGCAATGCCACACCCAGCTGCCAGATTAGATTATATTTATTTAGATATATTAGAAATTAGAAATAGTATAATGACTTTGTCATGAAGGATCTGAAACTTGTGCATTGGAACATTAAATCCTCAACCCACCTGCAATTATCTGTATCTTGCAGGAACACCTAGGGGCTGATTTACTAAAACTCAAATTAATCTCAGCTTTTTATGAAAACAAAGTTGACCAAACTCCCTCCCACAAACTGAACTATTTTATCAATAATTTAACAAAAATTCATATTGTACGATCTGAAAACTCTACTTCTACTCTATCGAATTTTTGATGTGAAAACTCAACTTTTTCAGATTATCAGACAAAAACATAGTCTTTATCAGATTATCTAGCGCAGATCGTAATGTCAAGAAACAACTTCAGGGACATCTGCCATTGACTTCTACATGACCTCGACAGGTTTAAGATGGTTTTGGATTCAGAATTTTAGCAGCTTTTGGGTTATAACAAATCTCCAAAAAAAAAAAATTCCACGAAAAATTCGAGTTTTTCCCTTAAAAACCTCAACCAGATAAATTTGAGGTTTAATAAATGGGCCCCCTAAATTGAACCTATAAGCTACATTTGAAATACATAGATATATTTGTAATTTTCATCCAACATTTAAGAGAAAATTCATTTTTTCCAGCATGGCTAAAGGCTTTATTGAAGATCTCTGGTGTAATACAATCTGCTGCTAGTCTGCTTCTCCTGCCTGGTGACATCACTGCATTCATTCTCATGCTGAGGGCGCATACTTATAGAGGTGTGTGATACACTTAACACCAAAAAATGGAGTAAAAGTTTTTTTTTAGAAAGTAGACAAATACAAGAAGTCCTCTGCACTCAACCCATTATCAATATATTTAAGACATTGAGACATTTTGTGCATACTGCTACTGAAAAATGTCTTTTATGATACTTTTAGTAGCTGTATACACAAAGGGGCCGATTCATGAAGCTCGAGTGAAGGATTCGAATTAAAAAAACTTCGAATTTCGAAGTGTTTTTTGGGCTACTTCGACCATCGAATGGGCTACTTCGTCCTTCGACTACGACTACGAATCGAACGATTCGAACTAAAAATCATTCGACTATTCGACCATTCGATAGTCGAAGTACTGTCTCTTTAAAAAAAACTTCGACCCCCTACTTCGGCAGCTAAAAGCTACCGAAGTCAATGTTAGCCTATGGGGAAGGTCCCCATAGGCTTGCCTGAGTTTTTTTGATCGAAGGATATTCCTTCGATCGTTGGATTAAAATCCTTCGAATCGTTGGATTCGAAGGATTTAATCGTTCGATCGAAGGAATAATCCTTCGATCGTACGATCGTAGGATTTGCGCTAAATCCTTCGACTTCGATATTCGAAGTCGAAGGATTTTAGTTCCTAGTCGAATATCGAGGGTTAATTAACCCTCGATATTCGACCCTTCATACATCTGCCCCAAAATGTCTCAATGTCTTAAATATACCTATAACGGGTTGAGTGCAGAGGACCTCGTAATATTGATATTAATTAGCACCATGCATTAAAGTTACTTAAATAATTCATTAAAAAGAAAGAGTTAATCTGCATATTTCTATAGGTGTATGGTGGATATGCCAAGCTAATGACTAAACTAACAACATTATAGTGAAACCTCAATTTTCCCTAATTTTGCACTGTTTTTGAAGGGCCCCACCAATATAATAAATTGCATAATGCATCTCCCTGATTTTATATTTTCCCCATTTACACCATTTTCTGGTCCCCTTATAAATGTAAAATGGGGTTTCTGCTGTATTTTGCACCTCTCTAAACCTGACATAACCTATTGAAGTCAATAAAACTCATTTAGACAACAGAGATTTTATAGCATTAAAAGTGGTTCAACCTTACATTGGTGTTTTAATATTGGTGCATTTAAATATTGGTTATTGATACGCCTTTATATATATATATATATATTAATGGAAAATGCACAGTGGTTTTGTAGACAAATGCAGCTGTCGAACACCTGCACCACTGAAAATCTGATGCTTCTTTATTGCCTTATTTTATTTCCTAATATGTAGATAGAGATCGCTTGAATCTTTATCTAAAGGGAGACATAACTAGTGTGAGATTCCATTTCACAGTTCATCTTCATCACCCTCACTAATTATTAACTCACTGATCTCACTTCCATGACATCATGCTAACATCATCCAACCATCTCCCTCGCACAGTCCTTACCAAGCATGCCTTCTCTCTTTCTTTCTCTTTCCCACCACCTTCCTTCCCCACAAGATTGCTATTGCCACGGGCACTCGAATCGATGCACTTACATCGAGGTTGTGGACACGGCGGTCTGCGTGAGCTGTAGACACAACACTCGTGGTCAGCAATGTGAGAAGTGCAAGAAAGGCTTCCACAGAAATGGGTCTGCCAAACTGGACGATGTTAATGTTTGCATAGGTTAGTTTCTCAAAACATTGCCACTCAGACGGGAGGGAAGGGAACATTATGGAGTATATAATGTTAATGGGGCTGTTTTTTCTGATATACATGTTTTAGATACATTTTATTCACTGCTGTTGTATTTTCTAATGTTTAAAATGTATTTAGGAAATTTCCTGTTTAGATGGAAGGGAGGTTTTGTGTCTTTTGATCTTTTGAATTTGCAAAGAATTAGCATAATCATATACCAGCCTAAATTATTCCACAGCCATTTGTATAGGATGTAGAAAATTACCGTACAGGGTAAAACAAAACTTTCCTAATTCATGGCTCTGGCAGCGTAATCATGATTTACCCAGAACCCCTACTTCTACCATTTAACATATGAGTGAAATTTGTAATTCTGATTACAGAAGCACAACTAAGTATTCCCCAAATAATTTTTGCTCAGGGGTTTTAGCAGTTCCTATTCTGCCTCCAGTCTTCTGCTACTTGACAGAAGCATAACTTAATAAATGGACAGTATACCAACCAAATATGAATACTGAGAACAACAGATGTGGTATATTCTGCATTTGAATACATTTATATAGGTTGGTCTCTTCAAAGTATATAATAGGAATGGTTATTTTAAATTGACAAAGCAATCCGCTTGTCAGTAGTTTGCATATGTATTGGTATATCCTGAACATATGTTTGTTTGTAAATAAATAATGATTCTGCACAGAATGACCTATATCCTTATCATTTACTGAGCAATTTTTAGCAAAAATACAATGCCAATATACAGAGTATATTTTTCCTTTTAATTTTCCTTTTGAGGGTCCCTACTCAAGACCACTGTACAGATTACACTGTTCAATTTCATTAATGTCGCTTTAAAGTCAGGGCCCTTATTTTTAATAACGAAACCAACACAATAAAGAAATACTGTTAAAAAGAGGGTGTAGTTATAAAAAAAGGGGAATCACTTTCTCCAAATACTCCACAGAGAAAACACTGACATTCTTATTATTGGTATAATATTTTGTAATTCTCATTTGGTGCAATATGAGAATTCCCTGCTTAACTGTTTAATAAAAATGCCCCAAAGTGTCCACAGGGTCTTTAGGATTATGGCCACCTTAGACTAGAAACACAGCATCTATGTGATTTGGCAGAGGTTCTGCAACCCTTTTAGAATCCTGTTGGAGCGATGCAACATAATTCTTTTATAAAAATTCCATAAAAGATGTTAATCATCTATATTGATGTTGTAGCACTGAGCCAAGTTTTATTGGAACCCAAGAACAAGCACATAGTCATCCTGCCCCCCTCCTGCCAAACACGGATTGTTCACAACCAACCCCTGCCCTTCCCCACTGGCCCTCATTTAATAATTTACCTTCACCACTGCCTACTTACTAACCTCCTCCAAGTTGCACTGCATCCCATTGTACGGTAGGTACATGCCTATTCTACATACCCCTAGTTCAGGCCCTTCATTGTGTTTGTGCTCATCAACCACTCAGTGATCACCTGTGCTTTGTTTATTTGGGCCTTGCCAACCTGCAACTGCCACTCGTACTGAAAGAATTTGTGAGAGTAATTTAGTAAACTAATTTACCCTAATCTACCCTATCAGACGCTAGATAAATGCATCTCACACTATAATAAACACTATAATAAAGCTACCGCAACCACAATAACATTTTGTGGGTTTGTTGTACCATTTTACTCATAAAAGGTCATTTTTGGTGTAATAAGAGTTTTATCCTCTGCACCCCATGACCTTTGATGCAGACAAAGCAAGCCCTAGCACCCTTTCAAAAAAAGAGCATAAGTCTGATGTAAGGCTTTACCTTTTCTGTAGACTTCCAGAACATGACTGAAGGAGTTTACAAGTGCCAATGGACCTAAAACCAGGGTATGCTTGCCTTATACAACAACTTACAAAACAAATAGAAACAAAACAATGCTTAGGGGCACATTTACTTAGTCCGAGTGAAGGAATAGAATAAAAAAAACTTCGACTGATTTTTTTGGCTACTTTGACCATCGAATTGGCTACTTCGACCTTCAACTTCAAATCAAACGATTCGAACTAAAAATCGTTCGACTATTCGACCATTCGATAGTCGAAGTACTGTCTCTTTAAAAAAAACTTCGACCCCCTACTTTGGCAAGTAAAACCTACCGAGGTGCAATGTTAGCCTATGGGGAAGGTCCCCAAAGGCTTCCTAACAATTTTCTGATCGAAGGAAAATCCTTTGATTTATGTATTAAAATCCTTCGATCAAACGATTTTTCCTTTGATCGTACAATCGTAGGAAATGCGGTAATTCCTTCGACTTCAATATTCAAAGTCGAAGGATTTTACTTAACCCTCGATATTCGACCCTAAGTAAATGTGCCCCTTAATGTGTTGCATTGGTGAGGATAGTTTTAAGTACATGCACATATAATATTTATGGCATATACTCAGCTATAAGTGGGCGAGCGATAGAACTTATATAAATGCGATACAATTATTTTCTTCATATTTAAAGGTATATAAAAATGGACAAATAACATTGCCACTTGTGGTTATTAAAACAGTCTGCAGTATTTATTTATTGGTCATATTTTGAACTGTATGTAAAGGATGACATGAGTCTCCATAGCATTGGTGGGGTAAAGGCTGACAAAGTTGTCAATCATAACCCAAGGCACATTCAGTAGTTGCAAATAACAAATACTGCAGTACTTTGTAGTGAATAGTTTATCACCACTTTTTCCGTGCTTTAAATTTGACAAAGCGTGTCGAAAATCTGTAAGATTGGTAAATAGGCCCTACTGAGCTGTGTATCAGTTTTAGCTAGTCCTCCTGCCCTTTCCTGAGCTTTCATTTCCATATGAAGCATGGTAATATCCATTACATTATCTAAGCAAAAAATCGAATCAAATCAGAAAAAGGATACATTTGCAAAAGTCAGAAATGGTCATCCAATGATTGGCACACAGTACTCCCCAGCAATTTGCATTAAATTAACTAAATATATTTATTCCCACCACCAACTGAAGTCTGCAGTAATCTGTAATAAAGGCGAGGAGTCAGCCCCTAAGCTAAATACAGTCACCCTGCACTCATGTACCTAAAAATTCTGGCTCACCTGGTCTTTAAATAGAATCACAGTCAAGGCTCCAGGCTTTATTCATTTTTAATATACATTATATTCATCAGTTTCCAAAATTAAATAATGCATTTGTCATATAGATGGATTCTTCAGGTGAGTGAAATTCATTTGCAATCCTTTTCCATGTGTGATGGGACTTTGCCATCACTGCACTTTGTAGTAAAGTGCTAGTTGCTTTATTAGTTGTTATTAATATAGCATCTAAATATTTATGCATCAGTACCTTGCAATCCAAGTCCCTATCACACGTAGTAGGATCAATCTTATCAGGAGCCATTTTACTTTCTTGTATGTTTTTGGAATATGGAAGAAAGCCAGATTCTAGAGGAACCCACACTCACATGGGTAGAACATATAAACTCCCTGCAGGTAGTGATTAAGTAGACAGAATTAAACTTGGGAACCCAGTACTGCCGGACAAATGTGCTACCCACTGAGCTGCTTTGAGGATAATCCTAACTGTCACTTGTTATTATTATGAATGATGTCACAGATAAATATGTTAACCATTACCCTAGTGGAAATGACCCTCTCTATGTGATGAATTAAAATTTCAACAATTTCTGGGGGTTAGTGTTAAAATGACACAGCCTGTGGTGGGAGCCCAGGAATAACTGACACCTTAGAGAAGGTGGTAGCTCCAGGGTTCTCCTGTACCAACAGGTGTACTTGCAAGTAATGGAAACAGGTTTAGCAGAAGTACTGTACCTTTAATGATTTGTGTTAATAGATGGAGCACAGATCCGCAGAGGCCTGCAGTTGATCTGATATTTGGTCACCAGGCCAACAATCAGATCACTCTGGTTTTGACCAGCACATGAGTGGCTAAATTGGGCATAGATTGCTCTTCTGGCAACCTTGCCATATGAGAGGAGGTCTCAATTTACAGCATATGGCCAACTTTACTTGCATTACAAGGTCACCAAGTTAGAGGATCTTTGTCCAATTTGGCGAGAGATGCAGTAAGCCAATTTGTTCAGATCTGATCACTTGGCCTCTGGGCCAAAAATCTGATTATTAGGGGACAATCCATCCAGAGATCTGCATGAATACTCAGATGTAGTCCTTACAGACTGGATCTTCAATCTGCTAGATTTTAGCCGGCTGTACACTGACAGATCCACTTCCACTAAACTGGCTTGGTCACCAATTGAGCAGATCTTTGCCCGATTTGGGCCATCCATGCAGTGCAACATAAAGGACTGATATGCTTGTTTGAACATTAATTATGCAAATATTTTTTTTTAATTCCATGCTCTATTATAATTCATTGCGTAATGTTACATTTCAATTAAATGCTAACGATTCTTTTCTATTGCATTCTGTGTATATACCATGTGAGATTTACTCACTTGTTGTTTTTTTTTCCTCATGAAATTAAACATTTCTCATGGGGTTTTCACCTCCTCTGAAAATGACAGACATTTTAAAGCTACTAATTTCTCTCTGTAGACTTAATTAATGCTCTTCATTCTGATGATCATTACCAGACTGCCTACCTCTGCTGTAACTTGACTCAGTCGCGAGTCTCTGTCCAATCAGATAAGATCAGAGAGTGGGAGAGAAGGAAGAATACAAAGCTTTATCGCACCTCAGAGAACAGCGAGGGAACTGGGAATGGAGAAAACCTCTTCATCTTAATTAGAATGTGTGGTTTTCTCTGGGAAAGAAAAATTGTCTGGGGTTTAGAAATAAGTCTGCTTCTTATTGTACATAAGAAATGGTTATCCTGAGTTCATGTGAGTGTGTTTGTATTGTGTTTTATCATCAGTGTTTGTTGTGTGTGTTTGTTGTGTGTATCTTGTTTAAAGAATTGCCATGTTGTTTGTTGCTAAGCTAAAAGTTCCATTATACTTCTCCAGTCTGTAACTATAAAAAGATTTCTTTACATATTAGCAGTTAAGGTGGCCATAGATGCAAATATCCTATTGTTCTAATAGAGGATTGGTACGATTTTCGGACCGTGTTTGGAGAGTCCCGACATTTTTCGTCCGGTGGAAATCGGTCGCTTTCGTCGATCGGACAGGTTTGATTTTGTCCCGACCGTCCTGCCGGAGCCCATTGCTCTCTCATCGTAATCCGATCGTACGGCCATAGGGCCGAACGTTCATATTACCCCCGATATAGCCATGCCCGTTAGTGGCATATCGAGGAAATATCGGCTGGTTTGGCGATGACGCCAAAAGAGCGGATCTTTGCGTCTATGGCCACCTTTACACTGAAATGTGCAGCTTTTGTAACAGCAGCTCTGAACTGTGCAAAGTGGCATCCCGACAAGCTGCATCAGCAATTTAACTCTCTGGTGGCCAGCTGGCATAGCAGCTAAAGCTGCTGTGCTAAAAGCATATTGATATGTTAATATCTAAAAAAACTAAATAAAAAAGATATATAGAGAGCACCTTGGTAGGTTATATGCACAGACATAATAACCATCTATGTACAGTATGTATTCAGAGCTGTGATAGTATATATATATATATATATATATATATATATATATATATATATATATATATATATATATATATATATATAGATATATATTATTAACATGTATTTATATAGCGCCAACATATTGCGTAGCACTGTCTATCTATATATATATATATATATATATATATATTTATATATATATAAAAAATATAGCATTCTATTTAACATTATTTAATACAATCAGCTCTTAATTCTTACATTAGACAAAGAGAACAGGACAAATTGGAAACAAAGGTATATTGGCACTAGACAATACAAGCATTTGGCTGTATGAGTACACTCTATAGGGAGGTAAATAGAGATTTCTAGACCGCTCAGAATTAGGGTTTTCACCCGGACAGCTCAGTTTTTGGAAGGGATGCCTGTCCTGATTTCCAATTTCGGAAATCCGGAGAGGGCTAAAAACATTATCTTTTTTATATTTTGTTGGGTAGGGGTGGAGCTATAATATCTATTACAAACCCATTAGCTTATTCTGCTATTACTGCTGTAAGCAGAGAGCTGATATGAAGTGAATGTGCAGCTTCTCTGTAAGTGAGGACAGATACACCAACTTCGGTGTGAACAGTAACTTGATTACATTATAGAACTCAGCATAAACATTTCAGCATAACATGTCTGCAACAGGAACTTTCATAGAGAGAACACATGCAGGAAGAGGCAGAAGAAAATCACACAGGGTTACAGGTATGGTTGCCACCTTTTAAAAAAAAATTACCGGCCAGTGGTGGGGGTGGAAAATAAAGGGGCGGGACGTGACACAAAAAAGGGGCAGAGCCAACAAGGCACGATGCAAAAGGGGCGGATCCATGGGGGTTAGCATCACAAAAGGGGCAGGGCCACCGCCTGAAGCAGAAGAAAATGTAAGTTTTCATCGTGGGCAAGGGATTTTGTAAGTGGTATTACAAATTACCGGCAGCTACATTGCTAAAATTTGTAATACCGGCCCCGGCCCTGGCCGGTGTTTTACCGGCTAGGCCGGTAAAATACCGGCCGGGTGGCAACCCTAGTTACAGGTCAAGCATGACATCACATTGCTAAGCAACAATAGACCCTCCTTGCATTAGGTAAAATGCACTGGAACAATCTCTGTCTGTTGTTTTCCAACACCTGCACCAAGTGTATTTTTTGTCCTTCAAATGTATTACACAAATGAACATGGGAAATTTTCATAAAATATGTATGATCAGTGCAGCTCCTGACGTTTTTTGTGGTGCAGCCATAACAACTGCACACATATCCAAGCAAGAATCTTTGTGCTAAACATCAGTAATCTGTCATGATCAGACACAGTCTGGTTTGATTCTTACAGTATAAGCTGAAGTGCTTATACTCTTGCTCTTGTGCATGTATACCTTATCTGCGGACAGAAGCACGCAATGCTATAAAAGACCTTGTGCACTTACCACAAAGAAACTTTGCATTTTACAGGATGGCCTCAGCAGCTTTTTATTTATTTTACTAGAAGGTTTAATGAAGGGCAAGACGTTCTAGGTTTGATTTCCTATCTCACCAATTAACATGGTGCCTGGTTTTCTTGCTGCTTGGCAGCTCCTGGAGAAAGCCCATACCCAGCCAGCCATTATTGTGGGTTGTAAGAGACTCAAAGAGACATAACCATATTGAAGGCACATTTTCTAAATGTCTTTAAGGGCATGTAAAGTTTAAAATAGAATAAGGCTAGAAATGCTGTATTTTGTATACTAAATATACACATGAACTTACTGCACCACCAGCCTAATCAAACAAATGTATGCTTTCAAAGTTGGCTACAGGGGGTCACCATCTTGTAACTTTGTTAAACATCTTTGCAAGACCAAGACTGTGCACATGCTCAGTGTGGTCTGGGCTGCTTAGGGATCGTCATAAACAAAGCTGCTTGAGTTCTGCATGGCTGGGAAGTAAGGCGAAATTCTTATGAATCTGTGCTAAAATTTTGACATTATGTATTTTTTTTTCAAGAATAACTTCAAGAAAGAACACCCATTGACTTCAAAACATTTGCTGTGATAAAAATTTGAGAAAAAATGCACGTTAACTTAAATACGTTTGACATAAGAAAAAAATTCATTGAAAAAACACCCATTGACTACAATGCACGCCTACATTTTGCCATTTTGAAAATTTTGAAATTTGCTGGTGAAGTGAAAAGGGGCAGTTTTGCTCATCACTACACATTTCTTATAAATACAGAATATTTTCACTTTAAGGAGTTAGAAGGGGAAAGGATTATTTGATTAAATAAACAGAGTTGAATAAAGCTGTGCTGGACATGGATAGTTTGTGGAGATAAAAGAGAATGTGGGGCACCAAAAGCAGAAGAAAGAATAGGACAAGCTACCAATAAGAGGTGCAAAACACTTGTTTCTTTCCCACAGTTACCCTAATAACATAGGAATGGGTCCAGTAAGAGTAGGAACTTTAGACAAAGACAAGTGTGCTGTATCAATTCAAGGGCATGGGTTTTTCTGATCCTAAATATATACTGGTTTTCACATTGAAATGATATATTTTGCCAATTTGCTGTTCCCAATTCTTAAATATGATGCATTTAGTAAATGGGTACACACAGCACTTTTTGGGTTCATGCTTTCATATTTATTGCCTATGTGTGATATTGCTGCTGCTGTGGGAGGAATATATTATGGTTTACTGAGGCACATAATGCATTTTCCTATATTATTAAAAAATCAACCTACATACATTTAGGGGTTATTTATTGTTTACAGGAGTGGGTGAGAAAGAGGACTGCAGGCAAGTAAAGATATGGAGAAAGGAGAAAATCAAGAGACAAACCATATACATTGGTTTCTTGAATGAGTGTACAGAGTTTGTTCTCATGTGCCCAGAGTTTTGGCTTTAGTTTTAGTCAGTTTCTGGATAACAGCAGCACCATAAATAGGTTGTGCACCAGCCAGTGTGGTCCCCTTCCATTCTACGTTTACATCAAAAATTGGGTCTTTTTAACCCATAGTCTTTGTGTCTATATTTCCTCAATGTTTTGTGGTTTATTGCATCCTTCTATCTGTTTCTATAATTTGAACTTCAGTGACTTCACATTGAGTTGGCTCATTGCATAGAGGTTTTTTTATTCTGATGCTCAGCGCCCGCAGACCTTACATTCTGCTCAGTTTTTTTTTTTTGGCATGCCTGCCATATAACTGAATTAATTAAATCCCTAATTGACTTGAATTATCACTTTTTTTTCAGGGCAGCTGCCAAGAATGAAACATTCTTCTGTATCTTTATGCATCTCTTCCTCTCTTTCTCTTCCCTATCATCACTACATCCCTCCCCCGTAATCTCACTATTACTCTCCTTCAAGACAGTGTGACAATACATGCTGGAGGGAATGTGTCCTCAATAGCTTAGGGTCTTTTTTTAGAGTAATTTGGTATAGATAACTCCAAGCCTTTATAGCCTAAATGCTCAGATGTTGTTATAAGATGAGTCTATCCTTCTTGTACAACAGAGACCTTTCTTCCTCTCCTTTTTCTATTCTGCTTCTTGTGCTTTCTGCATTTAGATGCTATGGATATGTCTTTATTATCATATCGTAAAACCAAATTAAATGTCATTTGCTGGTTTCATCTTTTTCCAGACATTGCACTGGGGTCATACTAAATCCTTGCAGCAAATGCCCTAGTTTGAATAGATCCTAAACCCTAGTACTGAAAGGCAGCAGTGCTAACCATAGTGGCACCATGTTACCCACAGAGCAATAGTACAGACTCTATTGGAGTACATTTTTGCAGGAAATATCTAAAATGTTATATAATCCTACAGGGCTCACATTTAGAATATCTTTATTTCTCCAAACTTGGCTTATCGGCATGGTCCATTCTCTTAAGAGTACCTGGTCCAGATCCAACGGATAGTGAATCTGTGGTGTAGAGCTAATAACCTCCGGTTCAGAATATCCTTAGCTTTGGCTCTTGTTAATTTCAATTAACTTCCCCTGCCAAGCCAGGCTGCAGTGATGCCAACTCAAGCTAAGCATATTGTGTGACTGTTTACAGCTATGCTTAGTTTCACGACTACTGAAGCTTCCTTAAGTATCAGTATGCGGTTGTGGGATTCACTGCATCTCTTTCTTTGCAGACATATTACAGCTGACAGACAGAACCTCCCAAAAGGTTCAAGCACTCTTCCATAAGAGTAAATGACAGACTGTCGGAAACAACAGCACACCACTTTTTTCAATTTAGAATTTTCAATTTTATATTATTTTGAGTGCCATTTTCTGGATGATAGGCTCAGGCTGACAAAATCACATCAGTTTGTAAACTCAGACAGAGAGAGAGAAGCCTGCCTCCAAAAACAGGCACCCTGTACCACAGTGATGGCTAAGGAATGATGACTGACACAGGGTCTCCAACACCTCAGCCTAGTTCGATCCCTCCATCACCTCTTTCTGCACTTTGCCACTTAATCTCAGTGCTGCCAGCATCGTAAATTAGATTCTCTGCTCTCCTGGGAAGAGAATCACTTTGCCAGAAAGTGCTGTGTATTATATGTATTGGCATTAGATGATGCTAAAGAAGATTTTTGAAATGTTTCGCTTTTGTACAGTTGTATATTTAACCTCTATATTTGGGTTCTCATAATGGCCTGTAGCAAATGGTCAACAATAGCTTTACAAAATCTCCCCTTTTTTTAAAAAAAAATACAATTATACCTATTTGTTATGAATGGCGAGGATGAGAGCTTCTGGTGCCACTTTCAGAAGTGTGTAGATGCTGCCACCTAGTGTTCTATATGCAGATGATATGTATTCATGTGCAAATGGCAGGAAGGAAGATTCATGATGGATGATTTTAGTTAAGTAAATCTAATTTACTGTAGGTGCTTGTAATCTTTATAGTTGCTTGTTTGCACACATTATTACATTATATCACATTATAAACTGATTTTCCCTTGCTAAAGACACCTGCTTTTGGCCGCCGCTTCCGTTGCTTTAATACTGAGCCATTAATCTTTGCATACACATACAGATGCACTAGCAAACAGTTGGGCCCCTCTAGGAAGAGCGGAGGACAGGAAGTACTGTAGGGCAAGATGGTGGCAGCAAGCAAGAAAAGGACATTGGTAGGAATCTGTTTTGCCCTATGCCTGTTGCCACTGAGTCTCTTGGGAAATAGACGTTTAGAAGAGGAGGGCTGGAAACCTAGGGAGCATTTGCTTCCTTTTGTCCTCCTGCCAAGCTCCTTACAGCTAATCTGGTAAACAGCGGACAGGGTAAAAAGCCTGCTTTAAAGGGGCTGTTTGTTTGCTAAATGCCAGATGCCAGCTGCGTGCCATCGGAGAGATGATGCCTTGTAATTAATGACCTTATTCCATGTAACCATTTGGCAAAGGACTAAAAAGTGCTAGAACAACATTGTCCTTGATAGCATGGGGTTAGCTGACATCTCTGCCTGCCCCATATAATAGCCGGCTGGTATCTCATCAGTATGTGGCTTCCTCTCTGTGCTTAGAGTAAATGCTACCTGAGCAGACCCTGTGCATTTTCCGTAGGTGGAATATAGCAGTAAATATTACTTGCAGGATTTCAGGCAAACTCTCAGTCTGACCTTCTTACATAGCCATCACTCGCAGAAATACCATGTAATTAGTAGCAGGGAAAAATCACAAAGACTCCCAGGGAATTTTGCTCTGCAGACTCCGAAGGGAAATATCTGTCAATGACTTGTTCTCGTGTGTTTTAGAATACAAAATTCCTTTGTTAAAGGGCAAATAGTTTGTTATATTCAGCTGGAATCCACATGAATTCGTAACTTGGCCAGGGACAAGAATACATAGACCGTGCAGAGAGGTGGTAGAACAGAACACTTATACTGTACTGTCAATATGAGAATGCTCATACGGAACAAGAGTGAAGGTTATATCAAGCACATACATGAAGTACACAGCAAATTGAATAGAATAGTAGAATAAGTAACATGGCCATAGAAGTAATAACTAGGGATGCACCGAATCCAGTATTCAGTTCGGGATTTGGCCTTTTTCAGCAGGATTCGGATTCGGCCCGGCCAAACCGAATCCTAATTTGCATACACAAATTAGTGGCAGGAAAGGGAAATCACGTTACTTTTAGCCACAAAACAAGGAAGTAAAAAATGTTTTCCACTTCCCACCCCTAATTTGCATATGCAAATTAAGATTCAGATTCGGTTCGGTTTTCGGGGGAATCTTTCGCAAAGGAAAGTTTGTCTCCGAGCCTGGGGCCCCAGATGTACTCCTGCCGTAATCTAAATCTGGTTCTTGTATGATAACCGTATCCCATTATAGTTGGTAGTGGGTGACCTGCCTCTGGGGTTTCAGATGATGCTATTTAATTCCCATTAGCACAATTCCTACTGCTTGAGTGTTGTGGGAACCACATTTAATCCCCCAGTACCTATGGCAGCTTATTACATGTTAAGACTCATGTAGAGAATTGCAGAAACTCAGTTAATTGAACTGTATTAACAAATGCTGTGTTCTCAATAATTCAATACTGGGGCCTTCTTTTTTATGGTGCAACGAAGCCCGGACTCTTTAATTAGCTCTCCCTCTATAACAGCTGACACTCTCACTAGCACTTGTAAGCAAAATGCTCCTCCCCTTTCTTTTCCATAGCTAGCTATCCCACAGGAAGTCCTTCCCACAGTGTCGGAATAACAGGAAGCTGAGGCATACATGTAGTATGTAAACTCCAACACTGCCAGCTCGTGACCAAACAATGAAATTGCAATGAACTGAGTTAAGCAAAAAGAACAATTGCTATTAGCCCCTTTAATGCACCTCCATGAATAACTTTATTCCATACATTCTTTTTCTGGTTGACTCTGGCTTTATTTCACATCTATGGTGCTGACCCAGAACTATGTGGTTTTGTTCCGTTGATTCCACCTGCTAACCTGCACCTACAGCCACAAGGTTAAATAAACATTTTGTCTTCCTGGCGCAGGTCTCTAGATGAGGGGATGCCCTTGAAAAACAAGTGCTAAGCACCACTAGTTCTCCGTTGACTTGCCACCTCTGTTTGATAGTCCAGTCTGTATTGGAAATTCATCAGCGGAGCGTGCGTTGCCCTCATTAGAGAGAAAGTAAAATGAAAATAATAAATAAATAAGCCAAAATGCCATGGGAGAATATTCAGCAGAGAGCTGCGCTAATGAGGAGTTACAGAGAAACTACATTCACATGCATAATTATTTTTAATTGAATGCTTTGTGGGGTTTCCATGTGTGAAGAGATGGCAGAGTGCGTTTGAACTGTGCTGAGCATCATATAATCCAGAGCAGGAGACGCCTGGCATGTGTGTATCAGAACCCTACTTCACTGGCAGGGATGCCGCCTAATGCCATGCACAACAAGGGGCCAGAGGGAAGCTTCCTTTTCCCAACACAAATTAGCAATTTATTTGAAAGCTCATTACTAAATACATTGAAATTCTAGTTGAGACAGTTTATGGATTTTGATTCTAACGCTATGCCCTGAGACCTGAGCCAGGGATAAAACACCCCATTTAATACCATTGTTTCTTTCTTAACACATTGGACTGGGCCTGGTTATTATTCTGGGGGACAGCTTCTGTTTCCATGAGGTTCTTTTATGGAGGAAGGCTGTTGGTGAAGACTATGCTTTACAGGTGAGCTACAACCCAGGTGACATATAGAGATGCAAACCCACTATGTTTTTGGGCAGCATGGTGACTCAGTGGGTAGTGATTCTTCTTCTCCATAACAGGGGTCCTGAGTTTGGTTCTGATCTGGACTGTATGTTCTCCCTGTGTCTGCATGAGTTTCTTTCTACACATCAAGAACAAACATGTAGGTTAATTGATGTATATAAGTATATTTTATTCCATTAAACAGAGAACAAATAAAAGGGTCTGTATATCACACATGTTAGGTAATGCAAACACAAGGACAATGTTTTCCCTGGCTTTGGTACCCCGCAGCAACCAATCAAATAGTTGCTTTCAAACAGCAGACATAGTATAATGTAAGAAAGAGTCCACCCTGCCCCTTTCACCCCTTTGGAACTTTTGTAGGGATTTGCAGTACAATGCCTGTTAGACTATGGGGCAGATGTATGAAGGGTCGAATATCGAGGGTTAATTAACCCTCGATATTCGACTAGGAACTAAAATCGTTCGACTTCGAATATCGAAGTCGAACGATTTAGCGCAAATCCTGCGATCGAACGATTCGAAGGATTTTAATCCAACGATCGAAGGAATATCCTTCGATCAAAAAATCACAGGCAAGCCTATGGGGACCTTCCCCATAGGCTAACATTGACTTCGGTAGCTTTTAGCTGCCGAAGTAGGGGGTCGAAGTTTTTCTTAAAGAGACAGTACTTCGACTATCGAATGGTCGAATAGTCGAACGATTTTTAGTTCGAATCGTTCGATTCGAAGTCGAAGTAGTAGTCGAAGGTCGAAGTAGCCCATTCGATGGTCAAAGTAGCCCAAAAAACACTTCGAAATTCGAAGTTTTTTTAATTCGAATCCTTCACTCGAGCTTTGTAAATCTGCCCCTATAAGTTGGACATTCTAGGGGGCCTATTTATTATGATGTGTGAAGTGAAATTTGCCAGAAAAAATGGTGTGAAAAGCTGTGTAAAATAAATGGCAAATTTATCAAGGTGTGTTTTATTTTATGCCATTCGAATGCCAGATTTTATGTAGTTATTTTATACTACTTCAGACCTTTGTAAGTAAGTTTCTGGCAAAAGAGTCGCTTATAGAAAAAGCCCATAAAAAATTATGACGTTTCTACATGGCAATGCCATTTTTTACAGCACATAATAAATCAGCCCCTGGATGTATATACAGAAAACATTTAAAACCTGTTATACATGGCAAATGTAACAAACAAAGGAAAGTTGTGCTTGCCTCTAATTTTAAAACCATTAGGCGGGAGTTCAATGAGGCTGTGACCACAAAATTCATATAGACAAACACAAGAGTCCTCTGCACTCAACCCATTATCAATATATTTAAGACAGAGACATTTTGTGCATACAGCTACTGAAAATTGCCTTACCCTTTAAACAAAACAGGGATTGTTTGTCCATATATTGCAATATATTTAAGCTGGCCAACTACGTCAAAGTCATTCCATATGTGGCCAGGCCCAGTCCTACACTCAAATGTCATCTGATTCATTAAGAATTCTTTTGCTTCATTGCAGAGGACCTCTTGTATTTGTCTATACATGGCAAATGCCATGTTTTCCCTACCTTGAGCAATATATACATTCTGTTTTGTAAATTTATATTTATTCAAGGTGCACAATAAATTGTCTGTTGTGGAATTAAAAATGTTGAGTCCAGCTATTGTGAGAGCTGCTACTCTATGTTTTTTTCGGCCTGCCATTGTTCTCGGCATTGGACAATTTGCGACAATGACTTTTTTAGACAATTCTTGTAAATGTTACATATCTTCACAAGAGTTCCTCGTGACTGGCCTAAAATAAATGAGTAGAAAATCAATTCCCAATTATATCATTCTCTTTAATGGTCGAGAGCTTGTTTTTTTTTCCTGTTTATTTTGTTACTGGTGCATAATTCAGACAAGCAAATTTATGCTTTTTGCAAGTCCTCAATAAACCAAGTTGAGAGGGTCAAAGTCATCTCCCTCCAGGAAGCCAAGTGATTCTCTTCCAACCTTTTTATGCTGTCTTCTCTGCTAATTTAATATTTAGGAATCATTGTTGGAGCAGAACAATTTTATTTTTTATTTACCTTGTAAATTTTGACATTTGTTTTCCGCTGGCAAGTTAATATTGAATTTGAATTTGCTCTCTTGAGAGCCACAGAGACATGCATTCTGCAAACTCAAATGTTTTCCTTTGGATCTGTTTTCTGTTAGTACAATTTTGTGCCATTCCTTTCAATAGACTGTTGTATTTTTTTTTTTTTTTACTTATATATTGATAAAGATCATGTTGAAATAAAACAGTTATTTTTAATAAAACGTCAAGGAAATAATTTTTCCATCGCTAGAAGTCCGATACAATTAAAGGTCAAACGGATTTCTAAGACACACTTTTAAAAACACAGAGAGACTTTTCTGCTTGTGGTTGCACAGATTTATTTGCTCTTTGTCAGTGGTGTTTTCCCCACTGGCATGAATTTGACAAATCACTTGTCAGGGAAAGGTCTGAACCTCTGGGAGAGTAGTACAAGCAGCTCAATTCATCATGCGGGTTCTGGTGCTATATTAACTTTTTTTTGTAAACAACCCCCCTCCTCTATAAATCTTTGCTCAGTATTCAGCCAGTATGAGCAAAATGTGTGTTGTGTTGTAAGACTTCTTGGACCAATCTAGTGGCATCTTGGTAGACACAACTCTAAACATTTAAGTTGATGGGTAGGGTTATAAAAATATAGCAATCTAGTGGCACTGTACCACTATGCCACCCTTTTAAACTGGAAATTCTTCTCCCAAGGAGCATACAAGCTAATGAAAAGAACACAGTATTAAGAAGATAATATGACAGTGGCCATAAACTCCTGTATATGATGTCTCCCTAAGAATAGGTCCCATTACAATTCATTATAGATAGACTCAGTACAAGAATATGGTATGATCTCTGGAAACAGGGGCGATCCTGGCCCCTCCGCTGCCTGAGGCCGCAGCAGTTGCTGCTGCCCCCCCTCCCCCGGAAATTCGCTCTTAAAGTACCAGGAGCAGCATTTTTGCTGCCCCTGGTACCTAGTTGGGCGCTGCCGCCTGAGGCGACAGCCTCAACTCGCCTCATTGGCGAAGCACCCCTGTCTGGAAATAATAAATGTAATATTTGTGTGGGATGAAGGGTAGGGAGGAGTCATTTTCTAAAGACACATGCCACCATATGTAATAAAAGTTTGCCCAATAGCAGCAACGCATAGCAACCAATAAGATGTTTTTCTTTTAAACAGGTGACCAGTAAATTGTACCTGCTGATTGGTTGCTATAGGTT
The DNA here is from genome assembly GCF_017654675.1 of Xenopus laevis. Lineage (NCBI taxonomy): Eukaryota > Metazoa > Chordata > Amphibia > Anura > Pipidae > Xenopus > Xenopus laevis. The sequence continues at coordinate 107,323,042 of NC_054377.1, forward strand.
ACTGCTTCTGGGCAAACTTAAGGGAGGAACGTAGTTAAAATTGCAAGCGTTTTTGTGAATGTTTCACACTGCTCAAATGTAAAATCAACTGCTGGCGAGTATTAATATACCTACCTAGTGCCTGCATTTAAGATTCCCTTTAATCTCTTTTTGTTAATGCAATTGCCTGCTGACGTTTAGGCTTCATTTGACCTGTCTGTCTCCCAGCCCTATATTATTAATCTAAGGGGTATGTTTATCAAAAACTTTCACTTTCACCCTTTAATAAATACGCCTTGAAAAATCCCAAAGAAATGATTGGAGAGAGGCGGTATTTCACTCTAGCGGACTGTGGTTATCTCTAAATTTACTCTTTGCTAAATATACCCCTAAGACTTTCTATTTGGACTCTTGCTTAAGTGAAGTGACTGTGAAGTAGCATTGTTAATATGTATATTAATATAATAATATGTAAAATAATATGTATATTAATATAATTAATATGTAAATGACTCCCATCTGGTTGACTTTTATGACTTCATAACTCATGACTCATAATGTGGTTGCTTGCTGCCTCCCCAATAGAAGGAGAAAGTTGGGTGGAGGTGCTGGGTTTTATATATATATATATATATATATATATATATATATATATATATATATATATATATATATATATATATATATATATATATATATATATATATGTGACTCTTTATGTTTATGAAGCAGCTAAAGTTAAGTTTAAAGTGATTTAGCTACTGTATATATTCAGCACACAGATCAAAGAAAGATGAAGGCAGTAGCACTACAGATTCCCAGTATACAAAGAGAGCAAACTTCAGAGAAAAGCTGATTGTGCTAATTTAAGGCATCAATTATTTTACATTGCAGAAAGATTAATATGGATTTGCACTTCTGTTTTGGTGCTTAGATTTTGTGTCTGCAGGGAAATCACCTAATTCTGCATTTGACACCCCGTGGTATTAAATTAGTTAATCCTACAGTGTAGTAGGGATTCAGTTATTAGTGTGCTGGTCATTCAGTAATTATCAACATTGCTTTGTTATATAGGGAGTTTGTCAATAGGTGTCACAATGTAGCATGTATGTATGAGTGGCAGCAGATGTATAAGGGGTGCAGTGTTTCTAAGGACTTTATATACTTATAAAGTCCAATCAGAATATGAGTTGAATAGAACTACATATTTCATTATTTGCAAGATTCAAGTAATGTTCTGGGTTAACCAAGGAATTCAAAGAAAATATAATCTGTTAGAGGTACATTTACTGACATTCATCCTAGAAGTTAAATTGTAGCCTGGAAAATTTTTAACTAATTGAAGCATAAGCAGAAAGCATCTGACCTCTTTGAGCAGTTGAACACTATTCTACTCTATGGGGTGTTAGAGAGCTCCATGGGAGCTCTGTGCTCAAACACCCCTCTGAATTATTCCATTTGCAATAATCAGCAAATTTTAATGAGAAGTAGCTATCATTACCCCTCAGTAAATAATACTGATCATTGGTAAAAAGAAAGTTACAAATGCAAGTGGCTCTGTATAGATCCGAGCAACCAGATCTGACCTATGGACAAGCACTGAAGAGGATCCCTAACAGCAGAAATAGCCAGCGTCTGTTTTACTTCATAAAATTTAAGCAGAGTATACAGAATAATGTGGAATGTTTTGAAATCATGGGGGACCCAGCAGAGTAGAGAAAGCCTGTCAGGCGTCTGCATTGATTAGCGATTCACACACTAAAATATGTGCTTTGTGTTATTCAAAAATTAGCAGATGTGAAATCAGGCTTGTACGGAATTATTAGAAGTGACAGGTAAAATAAATTGTTCTTTTTTTCTGTAGGGTGTAGTGGGCTTTCCATTGTCAGTTAACAATTTAATGAGCGTCTCTGTACACTCTCACTATTTCATGTTACAGCGGATGATCCTGATGAAGTAAACTACAGCAATTAATTAATTAGCTTATCTGACAGCTTTATATCTACAGGACGTTTTGGCTCGGACAGCACCAAGGCCAACAAAAGGGTGTAATATGTTCAGTTATACAAAATGGGCATCACTATGAATAGCACTAACATCCCGATGGGATTACGTTTTCTTTCTTCTGCCAATCACATGGTACTGCTAAATGTCAGAATTCCTGTATTTATTGTTGTTTAACTGCCACATCTTGACCTTCTTCATTTCTTCTTAGCTTTTGGTTCCCAACTGCACCCTTCCTGCCATTTCTTCCCAATACTAACCCTCTCCCAATGATTTTCTTCTGGCTCAGCCCCACTTGCATGTTGTGAAGTTTCCTTACCACTTTTACTGGTACTGTAATGATTGTTAGGCTAACCCTTCCTGATATAAATGACTGTCGCTTTATTACCTCTCTGTCTATATTAACAGTTTTTGCTTTGCAGGTCAACCTATGCCTTTTGTGTTTTCTCAAGCAACCAGTAGTACATTTTGCTGTTATTTTATGTTATGCTTCCCATACAATCAGAGGCAGCCACCAATACACAAATATCATACAGGACTGAAAAAGAAGCAAGTGAATACTACACACCGGGGTGTAAATGCTGCATTTCCAGTCCTCCAGTTCATATCAGTGATAGTTTGCTTTGTGGTTGGAGTTCTGGATCAGTGCTGCTTAATTAGAATTTACTGAGCCTCGGAGTAAAATCTTTATTAAACCCCAACCATTCTGGAGGAAGGTCTGTCTTACAGTAAAATACCAAAACTGAGTACCAGTACCTCTGTGCTTTATGCTTCTATTGTCTCTGTTATTAAGCCTCTTAATGGGAGAACCTTTAGACAATAGCCAAGTTTTACAGTTTAGCCTACATACAACCTGTAACATTAAGCACAGAATATTACGAAACGTCGACTTTACAATTCAGGGCTATTTTCTGTAACACAGAACCAACTTTTTGTAGCTTTTGCCAATTAAACATTTACTTCTCCTTCAAAGGATTTCAAATAAATGTTATTTTATTGATGTTAGAAGGAAAAGATTCATTTTCATTTTGCGTTCCCACCTGGAGTGTTCTGTATGGACAGAGCAGAATATATTTCTCTAGCAGAAAATAGCTTATTTGAGAGGTACTTATCATATTATCTCCTTCATTGCCAGAGGGGATAACAACGCATTGTTCAACAATAATGAGTCGCTGCTCCCTCTGGCAATAAAAAAAAAACCATTCCATTGCAAAGTGAGATTAGAAAATCAATATTATTAATTTGATTGTGAAATAAAAGTGGCATGCTATTATTTAAGTGTTAGAAAATCTTAATTTCTTTTTCTAGTTTTATTTGGATATGTACTGCAATTGTAGGAAGCCAATTAGGAAGGGATTTAATACCATTTCCGTGAATACATTTATTTTATGAATTTACGTTATTACCTCAATACTAATATTCAGCTGTATTTAACCTGATATTACCACAGTTACTGTCAAGAATACGACTGGATAGTAGGAATGAATAGATATAAGCATTTTCAACAAATAATACAATTCTGAAGAGTATGAATGAATTTTACAAAAGCTCCAGATAATCAGATAACACTGATTTTTGCAAGGCGAAGTCTAGTGGGCTCCCACGTCTTGTGTAATACAGATATAGGATCCCTTATCCGGAATTTTTTTTCCAGAAGGCTCCAAATTATGGGAAGGCCATCTCTTTAGCAAATATTTCCAATTATTTTAAATTGATTTGCTTTTTCTCTGTAATAATAAAATGGTTCCTTGTACTGGATGATAACACCTGTAAGCTGCATGAATCCAAATTGGTAGCAAACAAGCCTATTGGGTTTATTTTGAATGCCCGTTTATTAAAGATCAAATTTTAGTGTTATTAGAACTTTTTGAAACCATGACTAAACACATTTTCTCTAAAACCACAAATGCTTTGAAAGGTATTAGAAGATCCGATGTACCGCTAAAAATGTGAGTTTTTCGGACAGTTACAAAATCCTTAAACCGCTCAAAGTCTGAATGGCTAAAAAAAGGTCCAATAGGATAAGCTCATCTCTCACTGACATATAGGACCTTGACTGGTTTTACTTGCCAAACTTTTGAACTAGAGTTTAGATATATATATTCTAAAAATATTTAGAAACACAAATTTTTGGAGTAAAAATACAAATTGTGAAAAAAAAAAATCTGAATGTTAGTAAATAGACCTTTTGGTATGGTGATTTAAATAACAGAAAGCATTCTGGATCATAGACTCCATACCCGCACAGAAATGTTCCCATTTAAAAGCCATTTCTGCTCCTAGAAGGTTAAGCTTCACACATACAAATGTTAATGTACAAATACTTAAACTGTCATTTGGATTCTTCTCTTTTTATGGGCTTTTGTTGATCTTGTCATAATGTAAAATGATACCCTTCTTTCTGTTCGCTTTTCTTCTAACATGTAAACAATGTCATTAATCTTTATGTTAAAAAAATGAAACCACGGATAAATGATATAAATCAACGTTATTTATCTATTTAATATATTTTTCTACCTTTTGTCTCAACAGCCAATGTTTGTGATAATGAGCTGCTGCGTTGCCAAAATGATGGCGTTTGCTACAACAACATTAGGTGCCACTGTCAACCCGGCTACACAGGCATCTTGTGTGAAAAGCTGAAGTGTGCCGACACTGGGAATTGTGACTCCATATCAGGACAGGATTCGCTGTCCCTAAACTCCTGGTTGACATTAACTGCAATAGTACTTGTGGACTGGCTCTGCACTTTCTAAAGGGCAGTGACAATGGACTTCTCTTGATGGATGGCTGGACACTGGAAGATTGAATGAAATTAAACTAAATAAAGATATAAAACCTATTGAAACTGAGAAGGCTCGACTGAACTAAGCCATATGTATCAAACTGAAAACGAGAGATCTATGACTGTTATATTCCTGGCTGACAGATAGAAATGATAACTTCAAAGAAAGACTTCTGCCATGGTAACACCACCAGTTATAGAGACCTTCTTCAAAAGGCCTATAAAAAGAGTAATGCCAAATGCAGTTGGAGTTTCATAATTCTGCAAGGTGCAGGGAATTTGAAATGGAAAGCGTTTAAAGGATGGCTGCCTCAAATAGGACTACTACCATGACAGGGTCAGTTGCAATCAATCACATGTCTGCTTTGAAAGGTTCCGAATGCAAAAGGACAAAAAAAAATGCTTGTTAGACACTTCCACGTGGTCATTGTACCTTGCTGCCCCATGTGTGGACCAACCAAATAGCGTCATTCTTTGCTACCAGTGCATTGTGGGTAAAGGAAAGCGGCCATATTGGTCCCCAATACCCTTACACCTGTGCTTTTGTGAACGTCGCTCCGTAAACCCTCGTTGGTCAAAAGATTTTATTTGTCCGATGTTAGTGGTGCACATAACTCCCTCCTTTAGCCCCTGAGAGAGAACGTCAAGGCTTGTACATGCTTGATATGACATGCTGATTAAGATTAAGGTGTATCAAGAAACAGAGAAGGCTTGAGTCTAAGCAAAAATAAAATGTATTTATCCTTTTGTATTCAAATGAAGTTATTTTTCTTGAAATAATGTACAATGTAGATTTTTTGTATTATTGCAAATTCGTGTTTAACAGACAATCTATTAAGTACATTTCATTCAATACAGAATGAAAATATAGCTTTTTTTTTTTTTCTTCAACTTAACGATTTATTTTTCGTTGAATTTTAATTTTTTGTGTTATTCATTTTTCACCCCTTAACGACCAGAGGGGCTTGAAGTTCCCCACGACCCCTTTGGCCGTAAAACGGGTAAATCGCAAAGAAAATCTTCCATAGGGAGCGAGTGCTGGCATCATGGAGAGCCACAAGTTTACATATATAAAAACATGTAATAATGTTCCACCAAAGGAAATTCTAAATGTTTTCTTGTTGTTTTAAAACATTGGAATATTTCAGAGGAATAAAACATATCTGAAAACTGCTGAAAACAAATGTAATGCACTTTATCTTTTCATTTGTGTGCTTTGAGGTTGGCGTGAAATGTAAACAGGATATTCAAATAATAAAGGGGATTTGCTTTTCGGGATTACACATATTTTATTCAAAATGATTATGATGATTTATGCTCGGCTCAATTAACCCTACTACTAATTGAACTAGGTTAGATCATAGAAGTAGGCTGTTGTCCATTTCATATAGTGTTAAAAGATTGCCTGTAATAGGAGGAGTCCATATATTAATGGATAAAATAAATCAAAGCCTTTCATTAAAGTTTGGCCCCATTATGTCTTCAAGCTACGGGATTTTACCAAGCCATATGCTGATTTAGGATGATGGCAGCTATATTCTAATGGCAGTACCACACAGGGTATGATATCATCCAGCAGGTTGATTCCTATGTAAATCAGAGTACCTTGCAGAGCTAATTTTTGATTAGCAATTCTCTGTAAGGATCTGGTGTTTTGATCGCTTCTACAGGTATTGCCAATCTGCCCTTTGTGCCATAGCCAAAGCTGCGGCTGAATGGAAGTGATTTTTCAACCTAGATGTGGTCCAATGTACTTTAAAGGAACAGTTCAGTATAAAATTAAAATCTGGGTAAATAGATAGGCTGTGCAAAATAACAATGTTTCTAATATAGTTAGTTAGCCAAAAATTTAATGTATAAAGACTGGAGTGACTGGAACACTACTCGCTTGGTTTCCACTGATTGGTTACCAGGCAGTAAACAATCAGAGACTTGAGGGGGGGCCACATGGGCCATAACTGTTGCTTTTGAATCTGAGCTGAATGCTGAGGATCAATTGCAAACTCACTGAACAGTTATGTCCCATGTGGCCTCTCTTCAAGTCACTGAGTTAGAGAGCTGAAAAGCAGGAAGTAGTGTTCTGGCTATTATGTTAGACATCCAGTCACTCTTTATACATTACATTTTTGGCTAACTAACTAGATGAGAAACATTTTTTATTGTGCACAGCCTATCTATTTACCCAGTTTTTATTTTTACACTAAACTGTTCCTTTAAAAGGCAGTGGATAAGGACATTTTTAAGACACAAAAAGTGTATCCTAACTTCTAATTTCTATAATCAAATTTCAAATACGTATTTGCTGTAAGAAGCATGTGAGGACAAGGTACAAAGGGATCAAGAACTTATGCCTTAAAAAGGGGTTGTGCTCCTTTATGATGTAGAGCAGTAAACCTCAACCAGTAGCTCGCAAGCAACATGTGACTCACCAACCCCTTGTATGTTGCTCCCAGTGGCCTAAAAACAGGTGCTTATTTTTGAATTACAGACAGGAAGGCAAGTTTTGGTTTAATAAAAACAAGGTGTACTGTCAAATAGAGCCTCCTGTAGTCTGCTAGTCCACATTGGGGCCACCAAATAGCCAATTACAGGCCTTATTTAGCACCCCAGGATGTTTTTGCATGTCTTTGTTGCTCCCCAACTCTTTTTATTTTTGAATGTGGCGCAAGAGTAAAAAAGGTTGGGGACCCCTGATGTAGAGGGTCAGTTTGCAACTGGTTTTCATTTGGCTCAGTTTGGTTTTGCAATTGTAGAGGGGCAGTTTGCAATTGGTTTCATTTTTTATTATTTGTGGTTTTTGAGTTATTAACTTGATGTTCAACAGCTCTTCATTTTGCAATTTCAGCAATCTAGCAATAACAACACATTTGTAGCCTTACAGAACGTTGGTTTTTTAGATGGGATCAGTGACCCCCTATTTGAAGGCTGGAAAGAGTCAGAAGAAAAAGGCATATAATTAAAAAATTATAATAAATAAATAAATAATGAGGACTAATTGAAAATTTGATTAGAATTGGCCATTCTATAACATACTAAAAGTTAATTTAAAGGTGAACCAGCCCTTTACTAACATAGCAGTGTTTACACCTTCTACTTGCCTATGGGCCTGTATTTCCAGATTGTTATTCTCCCTTTGTTATTTGGAGATAACACTCAGTCAATAAATGATGGGCTTTCAGAAGAGTTGTAGTGAATGCTTAATAATTGTTTTTCACAAATACGCTTTATTTTTATCTAGTTATTTGGGATTAAAAAATGGATTATTAGTGTGCTTGTCCAACCAAATATTTTGTCCTACTGGAAACAACTCAACCATGCTGTCAATTTAGCTGTAGCAGTATGCGCCAAGGGCATGAACTACTGCTGCATCTGTATATATTGATATAAAATAACTCTTACTTTTGGCAAAACTTACAGAGACCCATACGTCAGGAATGGCTACTGCTTTACTATGAATATAGGTATGCACCCCCAGCCATGGATGTTGGGATTTGTATAAAACACACTGAAAGCATCAGGATGGTCATCCCTAGAATATGTAATGACTGGTGCAGTCAGGTCATAGTCTAATAGTGGGAAGACTGAAGTTTATGTAAGCTGCAGATTAATTCAGCCAAAGGAGATCTTTATGAAAATGTATGTTTAGAAAGAAAATTCCTCCTGATAATGAAATGCAAATCATTTTTTCTCTCAGATAGATATTAAAAATGCAAACACAAAACAGGAGATTATTTATAATGAAAAGTGATTCCTCTTATTAAAAGCTGAATTAACATAGCCTTAAATGTTATTGGTGCTATAATTATTCATGAACATTGAATGAAAACTTTGCAGGCTATGCACATATTCAGATGTCTGTATAACAATGTGTGTAAAGACAAAGCTCAACATAAACCTGGGAGCAGAGACACAGCTCAGCACAAACCTGGAGGCAGAGACACCGTTAAACACAGATCTGGGTGCAGAGACACAGATCAACACTCACCTGGAGGCAGAGACATGACTCAACACAAACCTGGAGGCAAAGAAACTGTTAAACACAGATCTGGGTGCAGAGACACAGCTCAACACACACCTGGAGGCAGAGACACAGTTCAAGACATGGCTGCAGAGACACAACTCAGCACAGACCTTAGGGCAGAGACACAGTTCAACACAGACCTTGGGGCAGAGACACATTTCATCATAAACCTGGGGGGCAGAGACACAGCTCAACACAGACCTGGGGGCAGAGACACAACTCAACATAAACCTGGGGGCAGAGACACAGTTCAACACAGACCTGGGGTAAGAGACAAAGCTCAACATAAACCTGGGGACAGAGACACAGCTCAGCATTTACCTGGGAGCAGAGACACAGCTCACCACAAACCTGGGGGCAGAGACACAACTCAGATCAGACATGGGGGCAGAGACACAGCTGAACACAGACCTAGGGTCAGGGGCACAGCTCAATATAAACCTGGGGGCAGAGGCACAGTTCAACATAGACCTGTGGGCCGGGATACAGCTGAACATAAACCTGGGAGCAGAGATACAGCTCAACACATCCCTGGTGACAGCAATAACAACACGCGCCTATAAGAAAATAATATAAGATTGATAATTGTTTTATGGAGGAATTACTTTTGAGTGAACTTTAACACCTCCCAGAAAAGAACTGAATAAAACTGCTTGAAGTATTTCTCCAAGAAGGTTTTGACATTGGCCAGTTCTTTAAAAAAAAACCTTTCTTGAACTGACAGTTAGGACAACCCTGTAAAGTTATGCTTGTTGGAATACTTAGCTGAATTTTATCTACACCACCACAAAGTCTAGGCCATTGTTGTAGATGAACTGAAGAACACTTTATTCACAGTAACCTGTACAATTTCCTCAATAGCACTTGCCATGCAAATTCCCCAATGATAACTATAAACAGAACAAGGTTCCCAGGCTGTTGTGACCCAATCTTCTCCCATACTTCCTTTCCTCTTTCTTCAGGTCAGCAACTCTGAAGTCTCACAGACTTTTGGAAGAGGGGTCACCCTTGCATTCGAGATACTAGGCCCTATTAATCCAGTCCTTTCTCTACTGGGTGAGGTATTGCCATGTCACTGACCCCTCTCTATCATCTCATTGAAGCCTCAGCTGCTCAACTAATTACCCTAGCACTTATTTTCTCACAACCTACAATGAGCTTCACTCAAATAACCTGCCACTTTGTATCCTAACTAATACTCTCCTCAGTTTGTCTCTGGGATGGCAGCCTGATGTCATTTACATTTCCTTCTCATCAGTCAAGTGACAGGAAATAACATACTGTTTTCTCCCTTTTATAGCTTCTCTCTCTGGGTACACCCCATACCCAGGGCAGCCGTCAGGGGGGGGCAGGGGGGAGAGTTGTAGGAGGCCCCGAGGGTAAGGGGGGCCCTGCCACGCCACACTTCTGACTGACTTCGGGAAGGCATGGATTTTTAATGGGCCTTGGCCACCAATTTTCTCATAATGTGGGGGGGCCTGGCCACCAATTTTGGCCACCAATTTTTTTTTCTCATGTGGGGTCCTAGCCACCAATATTTTTTAATGGGGGGCCCTGGCCACAAATGTTTTTATGGGGGGGGGCCATGACCACTAATATCTTTTTATTTTTTATTAACATGTGGGAAACCTAGCCACCAATATTTTTTTGATTTTTTTACTGTGTGGTGGGGGGCGGACCTGTGGGGTGGGGAGGGTGGACCTGTAGGTGGGGCTTGCGGTGGGTGCAGCCCAGGGGGCCCAGGAAATTTTGTCGTATGGGGCCCTGCGATTTCTGATGGCAGTTCTGCCCATACATAACAGCTCTGCCTGGTAACCAGACTGAAAAAAACACTACCTATAATAAATTATTTCAATATCTACCTCATATGCTTTCCACTTAGTTAAACGAATAGTAACACCAAAAAATTAAAGTGTTTTAAAGTAATGAAAATATCATGTACTGTTGCCCTTCAAGGACTCATCCTGGTGGTCTAGTGGGCATCGGGGACCACCGCCGCTCCTTCGGCATGGACACCTGCCACGTTGCTGCTTTCTCCTTCAGTGCCAGCTTCCCTATGGCACGCGTGGCGCACACTTGCAGGTTTTACGTGCCGGGTGATGACGTCATTGCGCCTGGTGCGAAATTCAAATAGTATAAAAGAGAAATTCAGGTTGCAGCACATTGCCCGTTGTTAGGTTCGATTTGATTGTTCCTTGGTGCTTTCCTTTGTGAGTCCTGCCTGTTATTACTGGTTTTGACCCTTGCCTGCTTGTGACTACTCTGATCTCTCCAATCCTGACCATTTGCCTGTCCGCTGACTATTGTACACTCTCCAAACCTGATTCCGGCCTGTCTGACTATTCTCTGCTTGTGCTGGCCCGGCCTGCCTGTTCCTCCTTCCAGTATCCTGGTGAGACAATTGTGCCCCTTTGCTTGTCCAGAACCTTTAGCTTTGCTCCCCTCTCAAATAAGACCTGGCGGCATCCAATTAGCCGAGGGCACCTCCCAAGGTGAAATGCGGCGGTGATAGGCAGAAGTGAGAGCTGAGACCAGGGAGCTTAGCTTGGGTTCTGGATTTAGGGTGCCGTTCATGACACACTGGTAAAACTCATCTGTTTGATTCAGAAACACTACTATAGTTCATATAAACAAGCTGCTGAGTAGCAATGGTGGAAATTGAAAAAAGTCTATATGGCACAGGTTAAAGAGTGGATAACAGATAACACCATTATGTTGTACAGAGCTTATCTACTATCTCTGTGTAACTTGAGCCTTTGAATGGCTGCCCCCATTGCTACATAGAAGCCTATTTTTATAAACAATAGTAGTGTTTCTGAAGCCAACGCACCAGTTTTACCAATGCAGGGCAACACTGCATTATATATTAATTACTTTAAATCACCTTCATTTTTTGATGTTAATGTTCCTTTAATATAGCCACGTCCTTGTTGCCACTTAATAAAACACACTTACCATTCTCACAAGCCTTTATTTACCAAATCTTCTATGTGTCCAAATATTTCAAACATATGGGAGTTGCACGGGGTTAAACATATTGTAAACACCATGATGACGGGGCAAATGAGAAAATCGAAAACTGAATTTCAAGATATCAATATTAGTGTTTCTCTAATTAATTGTAATCTGGTCAGAAGTTTACAAAAGTTTTAAACCAAACGTAATTGGCATGTTCCAGAATGGTGGGTTTTATGTCATAATAAAGACAACTAAAAAACCCACAGAATGATAAAGATTATTATTATTGTTTCTAAGTGGAATTCTGTTAATCATTAGAATTGCATAAGAAAGCTGAATATTGCATTGTGTGAGTACTGAGCTCCAAACCCCTAACTAAACTTATTAATAAGCCTTTCAGATTTTGACAGTCGAAAAAGCAATTATATTTGCAATTTGTGCATAATCTAGTTGAGGATTACCCAGGATGCTTTTAAGAACTGTGTCTGCATTCCCCCCCAAACAATTAGCCACTGTCGCTGTTGTGTAGACGTTTGGGGGTTGATTTAAAATCCTCTTGCCTTTTTATAATCCATTAAGGCAAAATTGATTTTAACATCTTTCATACCAGCACCCAGCACAGCATGCCTACAACAATGTTTGCCATTAAAAATGCAGATATCCTCTTAAAGGGCATGTAAAGTCTAAAATAGAATAAGGTTAGAAATGCTGTATTTTGTATACTAAATATAAACATAAACTTACTGCACCACAAGCCTAATCAAACAAATAATTTATGCTTTCAAAGTTGGCTACAGGGGGTCACCATCTTGTAACTTTGTTAAACATCTTTGCAAGACCAAGACTGTGCACATGCTCAGTGTGGTCTGAGCTGCTTAGGGATCATCATAAACAAAGCTGCTTGAGTTCTGCATGGCTGGGAAGTAAGGCGGGGGCTCCCCCTGCTGTTCATAAGTATGATTGTTTCCCTGCTCAGCAGTTAGGGACCATCTGACAATTCCTATCCACAGCAGTAAATGAAGGGAGAATTTCACTGCCTACAGTCAGGTTTCTTATAAAAACGGTACACATTTTTTAATTAAAGTATATTGGAGATAGGTTTCTTTTTCATGAAAGAAAGTAAAAATGGGATTTTATTTTTTTGCCTTTACATGCCCTTTAAGTAAATGAACCTATATTTTTTCAGTCCATATTGGTGATTTATTTAAGATTATATTGGGAAAAAAAGTAAGGTGGAAAAAAGACACATGTCCATCGAGTTCAACCTTTTTTTTTTCTTTTTTTTTCTTTTTATTAACTACCTATCTGCCAGTTGATCCAGAGGAAGACAAAAAAAACCCATCTGAAGCCTCTCCAATCAGAGGGGGAAAAATTCCTTCCTGACTCCAAAATGGCAATCGGACTAGTCCCTGGATCAACTTGGACTATGAGCTATTTCCCATAACCCTGTATTCCCTCACTTGCTAAAAAGCTATCCAACCCCTTCTTAAAGCTATCTAATGTATCAGCCTGTACAACTGATTCAGGGAGAGAATTTTACATCAATTTTTTATGCCACCATGGCACCCCATGCCCGAATTGGCTAGTTATATATAACGTTCCTCCTTCTGTCCGGAACCCCTCATTGTTCCTACTTTTAACTCCCTTCTTTCCCAGGACCACCGCCAATGCTGCGACAAATACTGACTAAGCCAACCTAGTACCCCAATTTAATTACCCCCCCTTACACCTTCATCCCAAAACGTACCATCTCCGATTCTTCTATCACCTGTCATGAAAACAAAAAAGGGGTGGGACGGGTGGGACTGATCCTAACCTGCGTGTTGATTCTGAGGTAGGAAAAGGAAGTGATTCCTCCCGCACTATTCCTTTTATCCCAAAATCCTACTGGACTGCCCACTTGTCTCACTTCCCCCTCCTACCTCTTCTTCCTCCCCCCCCCTGCCTTCCAGTCATGCCTTCTTCCGCCCTCATAACTTTATGCTATTAAAGGTGTAAATACACATTTCTATATATCTATATCAAAACAAGCAGGGAATATGAAAAATATTCACTGGGATTTGTATACACGAGCTCAGTTTAAGTATATTGCATGACAATTTTCTTATATTGTGATAATTTTAGGGGAAGAATGGAACCCCATGAAATACTGTAGATCCACCTCTCCATCCTGGCACTAAATTAGGATAGCCTGCTGCTGATTTAATTCCAGGATGTAAAAGTGGAGGCCGCATGTACACAAGCTCAGTTTAAGTATATTGCATGAGAATTTTCTTGAAATATTGTGATTATTTTAGGGAAAGAATGGAATCCCATCAGAGTTGGACTGTGGTGTGTGATGCCCACCAGGGCTGCTACCCCAGGGGCCCCCACACCCCCTCTGGGGCCCCTGCCAACCCCCCCAATCACCCACCGCATGCCCCTCCCCCATGCTTGTACTTTATACTTACTTTGCCACAATTGGGGAGGATGGGCAGCAAGTCTGGGTTTGCAGTGCCACAAGGTGTCCTACTGGCCCAGTCAGACTCTGAATCCAATGAAACAAGCTCCAGCACTCCATCCTGGCACTGAATTTGGATCAGCCAATTTCGTTCCAGGATGGAGAAATGGAGGTTTTTACCATGGACCATGACATCATGTATCAATTGAATTAGCATCAAATCCAGCTGTAGACTACAGCATTGTAATGGCAACTTCTTTCTAAAGTTAGAGGCTTACGTTTATTTTTAATTGTCCCCTTTTAACTGTCAAACTAAACAATTGAAAGCTGATTCATTATTTTCCTCTGTTTAATCTTTCTCTAGAGTCTGTGGTGATGTTACTGATTAAGCTTGGATTTCAGTGACCTCTAAGCTATCACATCAGGCTCACTTATCATCTGCCTTTGCCCGCCTATAGTGTTTTTCCATACAGGTAGGACATAACTGGACTCATGCCCAGAAGGCATCATTATTGACATTAATGAAACAATCCCTTCTTCTCTAAGGTTTGTTGTTAGAAACTGTTTCCTCAGATCAGCATAATATTTACCTGTACAAAACACAATTCTTTTTTTTTTAATTCAAAAACAATAATTTCTGAATAGTATCAAATAATTTAGACATTTTGTCTGGAAAGGTACAGTTCTTAAAAAAGAACTACTGGAACGTTTTTAACAAAGAATCAGGCTAGAAATCATATAAATTCTGTATCAACCCAAGGCCACCACCCCACTGTATCTCTAAAGATGCCTCCAATAACTCCACGTGCTCTGGTTTATTGTCACTTACTTGAGCAGTACAAGGCTGATTAGTAATTTATTCTGATTCAGATTAAATGGCAGCATAGAAACCAGTGCATTCTGCATCAGAATTGGTTTATAATACACAAGAGCCATGAATATCCTGTAAATTATATCTTTATAAATGGTGTTTAGTCATGTCGTTGGTTATAATTGGAGCTTAGTGATGTCATTTCTGTCACATGACTGACTGTAACTTGTGTATTATATTAAATAAAGTACCCCCTGTTGCAAAATATGAGGATATTAGAAGTCACATTGGATTTTTATGACCTGTATGAAAACACTCGGCCTTCGGTCATGGAACTCCAAGGTATCTTACAATATCCTTATATTTTACAAGAGGGGTAATCTATTCACTATATAATGAACCATCAGTCTTTGTGGCAGTTGTAACCTCACTTTCTGCTAAAATGTTGATGTTTTCCAATGAGCCCTAATGCAGCTTCTCAACAGGAGCCCAGAGCATGCAGAGCATGTGCAAAAGATGGCCCCAGAGGCAGGCCAAGCCGACCGTGTGCAACCTCACCTCCCCTTTACTTTTGTATATGTATATGTGCA
Source organism: Xenopus laevis (assembly GCF_017654675.1). Classification (NCBI taxonomy): domain Eukaryota; kingdom Metazoa; phylum Chordata; class Amphibia; order Anura; family Pipidae; genus Xenopus; species Xenopus laevis. The sequence continues at coordinate 107,338,630 of NC_054377.1, forward strand.
ATGACATCACAGAGAGTGCATGGAGGTGAGGAACGGGGTGTTGTGCCAGCAGAGACAAGAAAATCCAGATTTTAGAAGGAAGGCTCTTCGAGAGGTACCTTCCCAGCACCCCCAATTGTTGCACCCTAGGCAGGTGCCTCTTCTGCAGGAACCTATTTCCAGATTCTAGATGAGAGATTCTAGATGAGAGAAGATAGGCAGCTTTGGGGACAACTTTGAAGACATAGCAATGGGTGAATTTCTCAGATTTCACTTAGCTGAAAAATGAGCGAATTTCCTGCAAAATTCTCAAAACAGAGAAAAATTTGCAAAACTCGAATTCTGACGCCCACGTCAGTTTTGACGGCTGCGTCAATTTGCATCGATTTTGATGCTCGCGTCCATTTTGATGCTGGCTTTAAAGTCAATGGGTGTCCGAATAGTGTTGACATGTGACGGTTTTGACACGAGAGACTTTTCAGATGTGCGTCGACAAATTGTCATGGGAGTTTCGGGAATGTATTTGCTGACGGTGAAAAGCATAAATTCGCCACAAATTCTCGCCGGCCAAATTTATTCACCCATCACTACTGTTGAACCTTTGGGGGTATCTTTATCAAAGATCAATGGGATTTTGAAAGGTGTATTTATCAAAGCATAAACCTTCACTTTCACCCATTGATAAATACTCTTTTAAAAATCCTATAGAAATGAATGGAGAGTGGCGGTATTGCACGCTAGTGGACTGTGGTGATCTCTAACTTCATTCTTTGATAGATATTTACTTAGGGTCGAATATCAAGGGTTAATTAACCCTCGATATTCGACTGTCGAAGTTAAATCCTTCGACTTCGAATATCGAAGTTGAAGGATTTACTGCAATTCGTTCGATCGATTCGTTCGAACGATTCGAAGGATTTTAATCCATTGATAGAACGATTTTTCTTCGACCAGAAATTTGTTAGAAAGCCTATGGGGACCTTCCCCATAGGCTAACATTGATGTTCGGTAGGTTTTACTTGGCGAAGTAGGGGGTCAACGTTTTTTAAAGAGACAGTACTTCGATTATCGAATGGTCGAATAGTCGAACGATTTTTTGTTCGAATAATTCAATTCGAAGTCGTAGTCAAAGGTCGAAGTAGCCAAAAAAACGTTCAAAATTCGAACTATTTTTCTTCTATTCCTTTACTCGAGCTAAGTAAATGTGCCCCTATGTTCGTTATTCTCACACATAATTCTCGTTTAGTATTTCATTAAGTGCTGTAGTTACTATACCTAAAAATATATGAAAAAGTGAAAATTTAGGTAAATTGTTAACCTTGCTTTGAGTGCCAGTCAAAAAATGTTGCCATTACAGTAACACCCCTTTAATAAACTAATGTGAACTGAATTATATGATAGCGTCTGAATTATAGAACTCCGTATTAATGACGGTAGGAATGCTGGAAGCACATCCTGCATGTCAATTTTTCATACAAGCCTCTGATTCTGATATACTCTTACTGCTGTTTTTGCTACTTGGCCATCTTTTCTTTTCCACCTCAAGCTTTACCATAAGTAATTGTCCTAAGCAGCCTCATAAATATATATTGAATATTATTTCCAAACAGCCAGCACTTATTTTCTTGTTGCTATTAGGGGTCTTTAATAGGGGGTCATGTAACAAACATTTGTTAGAATTCTTTTTCTATTTTTTTTGCTCTTTTCAGTACAATTAATGAGTTCATAAATCAATGTCTGTTCTTAGCAGAGATTGCCCCAGGGACAGAATTCAGTGGGTGGCGCTGAGAGTTGCTGAGCTGTTGTAGCTTTTACCTGTGCATAGAATTAATCATTGGAGTGACTGTCCCTGAAAGCATTTTAGCTTCACTCCTTCTCCTACCCACCAACATTTTCACTGTTTTACAGTAGTTTAAAAAGGCATGTGACAACAGGTAAAACAGTATTTTTTAAATGTCTAAAGTACTTTAGAAAGACTCATTAAACAGATAAACAATTCAGCTTTACTGGTTCAATATTAATCAAGTCTGTTGATTACAATCAACAGTTATATACCAGACTAAATTTTTTGCGAGAGGTTAGTATATATTTGTTTTTTATTTACACAAAATACTTTGATGACACACTCCTCAAAGTTTGGACAGCAGCACATATTCCAAGTCAAGTAAAATAAAATAATAGTCTTTATTGGCTCCACTTTAAAGGGCATGTAAAGGCAAAATAATAAAATCCTATTTTTACTTTCTTTAATGAAAAAGAAACCTATCTCCAATATACTTTAATTAAAAAATGTGTACCGTTTTATAAGAAACCCGACTGTATGCAGTGAAATTCTCTCTTCATTTACTGCTGTGGATAGGAATTGTCAGATGGTCCCTAACTGCTGAGCAGGGAAACAATCATACTTATGAACAGCAGGGGGAGCCCCCGCCTTACTTCCCAGCGATGCAGAACTCAAGCAGCTTTGTTTATGACAATCCCTAAGCAGCCCAGACCACACTGAGCATGTGCACAGTCTTGGTCTTGCAAAGATGTTTAACAAAGTTACAAGATGGTGACCCCCTGTAGCCAACTTTAAAAGCATAAATTATTTGTTTGATTAGACTTGTGGTGCAGTAAGTTCATGTTTATATTTAGTATACAAAATATTTCTAGCCTTATTCGATTTTAGACTTTGCATGCCCTTTAAGAACAGGCAAAAGTATCAAGACCTGACGCATTTCGTCTTATGGCCTTAATCATTGTCATGTGGTAAATATGATACAAACAGTTAAAAAAACTTCATGAAAAACTGGAAGAACAAAATCAAAAGCAATTGCTTGCCCGACTATAGACCAGGTAAAATGTACAGTGAAAAAGTCTATGGAGGCACCACCTGCCACTGGTTTCTGTTTGGTTATGAATGAGGTTTAGTGATGGGCGAAGTCAATGGGCGTCATAATAATTTTTCCGTGCAGCAATTTTTGACGCAAGTGTCAATTTGTATACGTCCAAATACATTAAAGTCAATAGGCGTCCAAATAATTTTGACGCCCGCCAATTTTGACGCGCATAACAGATTTTTCACTGGCAAATTTTCAACTCAGTTTCGTGAAAACATTCTCTAGCGGCGAGACTTGGAAATTCACCACAAAGCCATGCCTGGCAAATGTATTCACCCATCATTAATGAGGTTCAGTCATCTCTTGTGACAAGTGAAACTTCCCCAGTTCACTTCGCTAAATAAATTCACAAAACTACAGTCATTTTGGTGAAATGTTGCCAAAACTGCATTGACGCCAATGGGTATTCCTTCTTGCAGCAAACTTATGTTTAAAGTTAACACTCAACAGAGCCAGCTAAATACAAGGTTTTTTTTTTTTTTAAAAGGGAAGAGACCAAATACATAATAATAGGAACCAAGGGTAGGACTACATGGACGTTTTTGGCAAGATCTGACGTGCTGCGACAAAACGCCTGTGACAAGTCGCATGCAACAGAAATAATGTAAGAGATAGAAATGTCGGATGAAGTTGCTGCACGCTGCGTCTGCATGCAACAGTCATGTCACGTCTGATCAACGCCGCAAAACGTCCATGTAGTCCTACCCATAGTAAATACCAAATCTTCAATAAAAAAAACAAACAAAAGCAAAGTAAGATGACGGCACAATTTCCTAAAACCATTCAAACATACCTGTGATTTAGTAACTGTATTTCTGGTTCTGATCTGCCAAGATCGCTCCTGTATGCTCAAGGTGAGGGGCGGACACTATTTTGATGTACCTAAATAAAGCAGTGCAATACTGGTAAGAGGCAAGTGGCAGCAAGTGATTGATTATAGTTATTAGGCAGCAGTTGCCGTGTGGTCACTCTTTGTCAAAGTCACGTGGCATTATCTTGACTATTTGGCACGCAAGAAGCTAACACACTCGGGGAACAGTGGAGTCACAGTGGAGTTAGATAAGAAAGACGACCCACAGCAAAGCAGTCAAAGCATTTCAAAAAGTGTGCATCTAAATTCTAAGTAACACAATGGAGACCACAACACAGATGATGAAGGTTTGTTCAGCGTTGATGCAGCAGTTGTGCAGATAAAAGGTTAAAGTTAGTATGGTGTTTAGATGAACCAAAATAAATTATGGTAAAGGAACTCCCTGTTCAGAGACCTAATATGTTACATGAGGGTCACCTTGCTCCAGAACATTTTACTTTTAAAAAATTGAATAATACAGGTATGGGACCTGTTATGCAGAATGCTTGCAACCCTGGGTTTTCCAGATAAGGGATCTTTCTCAGTAATTTGGACCTCCATACCTTATGTCTACTAGAAAATCTTGTAAATATTAAATAAATTAAATAATTAATTAAATAAACCCAATAGGCTGATCTTGCTTCCAGTAAGGATTAATTATTTCTTAGTTTGAATCAAGTACAATGTACTGTTTTATTATTACAGAGTAGAAGGCAATCATTTTTAAAAAATGGGATTATTTGGATAAAATAGAGAGACAACCTTCTTGTAATTTCTGGATAACTGGTTTCCGGATGACCAGATCCCATACCTGTAATATGAAATCATTCAAAACCAAGAAATTGGCTTAGTGTAAAGCAAAACAAAAGGCAGTCTAGCGATACCCAGTTTAATTCGACATTGTGATTAAACAAACATGCCTGTGAACAGTAATCAAAAATACTGAATGTGAAAGAAATGTTTATGTACAATTGACTTGACCTCACTCAGCCCCCCATAATGAGGGGATTCATAGTGTAAGAGAAGCAGCACTTATATGTCTTGGGGGCAGATTTATCAAGGGTCGAATTTCGAAGTAGAAAAAGCTTCGAAATTCGACCATCGAATTGGAATACTTCGAATGTCGAAGTCGAAGTTTTTTACATCGAATTTGGCCATTTGCAGTCAAAATAAAATCGTTCCATCGGACAATGAAATACTTCAAATCAACCGGTTCGAAGTATTTCATCCATCGATTGAACGATTTTTCTTCGACTTCAAAAAACTTAGAAAAATGCTCTAGAAGGTCCCCATAGGCTAACATAGCACTTCGGCAGGTTTAATTTGGCGAAGTATTGAAGTTGAAGTTTTTTAAAGAGACAGAACTTCGATTATCGAATGGTCGAATATTCAAAGTATTTTTACTTCAAAGTCGAAGTCGTAGTAGCCTATTCGATGTTCGAAGTATCCAAAATATTACTTCGAATTTAGAATTTTTTTACTTAGAAAATTCCCTCTAATTCACTTCAACCCTTGATAAATCTGCCCCTTAATGTCGTACCCACATATGTACATATTGAGTCCATGATGACATGGAAAATTCTTTTATGACAGAATGAAATGTTTCCTCCACGTATATATTTCTACAACAGGTAAGTGAAGGACACATTTTTCACCCAGAAAGGACCACACAATGGGGCTCATTTATTAACGCAGCGCAGCGCTAAAAAGAGCGCAGTGGCCAGACATTTGCCCAGCGCATGCGAGTATTTAATAATGTAGCGCACGATACCTTAACAGTGCGATTTGTGCGCTAATGTAGACACAAGACAGGTGCGACGTGTGAAACTGCGTATCAGCTGTCGCAGTGCTTATAATAAATTGTGCGCACAGGAAGATACCGCAACGGTAAGGATTAGTTGTGCTCATGTATGAATGCGCTGCTTTAATTAGTTGCGTCACATATTGCGCATATTGCGTTCACTTAGACGCATCTGCATTTGTTTCTGTGCTAATATTTGTTTGGTTGCAAAGGTGTTTAGCCTACCTGATACCCTTAAAGGAACCTTGGTCAATATGGAAGGCGTGGTTAATATGCACTTTACAAGGGTTGTTCATCTTGAATATACTAGCGCAGCTGGGCAGGAATGCGCATTTTGAAGAGCGTTACTATTACGCCACGAAGAGGCAGGCGTAAAAATTGTGGTGCTGTTGCCCGGGTGCAGTTTTGCACATATACAGACGCAAATCTGCGACGGCCGCAGTGCAAGCGCATTGTAGCCACGCCCACAGCCACGCCCCTAACAACCACGGCATCGTTTGCGACATAAATGCCCAATCTTTTGCGCAATGCGCATAAACAAAACCATCGCAAAAGCTCTGTGTTATGCGCAATATCACGCAAATATATTAGCGATCACGCTTGTGATGGCGCAGACAACCTTTTGCGTCCACTTATGCGCTGCGCTGCTTTAATAAATGAGCCCCAATGAATCTACTTCTATTAAAAGAACACTTACATTTGGCACACCTCTCTATTCAATACACACAGGTTTATATCTATAACTAACTGAACTTTGCTCCTTTCCTATTGATAGGAACGATATGCTCCTTGATAGTTTTCATCCGGCTGGGACACTAAACGGACTCCCCAAGGGCCCATGTATGCGCGTACAGCAGATATCATCAATAGAAAATGTATACAATAAAATATCTATGTGCGTTTCCCTAAACGTTCCCTTCACAATACAGAAATGTGATACAAATCTGTGTACAATACAGCTAGGTCAAAAAAAACAAACACATTTGATGGTCCTTCTAAAAGAGTAAAAGAGTAAAAGTCTTATAAGAAGACATTGATCCATGTTGATGAATGAAACATAATTGATGAATAAAGCTAAAAAGGGCAAGTAAACACCCTAATAATATTTGTGCCGAACATACTATGTTTCTATTGCTTTAAAGGGGTGGTTCACTCATTCTTAGCAACTTTTTAATTGGCCTTCATTTTCAAATGGGGGTCACTGACCCTATGTTAAAAAACAAATGCTCTGTAAGGCTACAAATGTATTGTTATTGCTACTTTTTAATAATCACCTTTTTATTCAGGCCTCTCCTATTCATATTCCAGTCTCTTATTCAAATCAATGCATGGTTGCTAGGGTAATTTGGCCCATAGCAACCAGATTGCTGAAATTGCAAACTGGACAGAGGCTGAATAAAAAGCTAAATAACTCAAAAAACACAAATAAAAAAAATTAAAACCAAGTGCAAACTGTCTAAGAGTATCAAAGTTAATTTCAAAAGTGAACAGCCCCTTTAATTAAGAAACATCAATGTATTTTGTACTCAAATTGCTTCCTGCCTCACTTCCTGGTTCTGCAAAGTCAAAGACTGCAGTTTAGGATATGTTTATACAGAGCTCACTATTTCCCTTTATCTTCCTATAAATAAATTACCCACTTTAACAGGGGAAGAGGGGGAGTGAGTTCAGAGAAAAACAAAATATATCATTAACATGAGGATTAGTGTTAGGATTTATTAAACTTTTATCAAATGCAGATATACACAGATTATACTATCCCTTACATTTTAAATTGAACAACCTCTAGGAACATTTACTATCAGTGCTGTCTGATGAAACGTCACTCGGTGAATAATTTACTGTGTGTACAGGTTTCTACTGATTATTGAAAATCCACTAAGTCTTGCTGCTAAAAGCAATGTATCCTCTAATAATGAGGGAATTACCTGGTGCGAGTGATGAGTAGTTGGGATGGGGATCGCTAGGTCTCCTGAGAGTAAATGCTCAGATCATTTCACTAAAGCTTTTTAGAGGATTACTGTCATCCATTAGGCAACAATTGCTGCTCTGTTGCTTTCCAACCTCCTGCCAAGCTAGGCTAGCTGTGTTGGCAACGTGCTATTCCATATAGAATCCCCCCTGTGAGACCCTCTCAGCTCCTCTCCCCTCTCTGTACCCTCATATCAGAACCGTGGGATGTAAACAGCAATGAGCAAATGTGTGAGACAACATAAAGCACACTGCTGATGGTGGAGGAAGTGTGAATGGGTGTTTTGGGGTAGGATCTCTGGTTCAGCTGCTGAATGCAAACCGGAGGGCTACAGTGAAATTATTGGCAAAGCTTCCTAGTTTGTGCCAACAGACAGTAAGGGGCAAGCTCTTTTCAGTTTCAGCCCAATAATGCCCCATGCACAAAGTGCGGTCTGTATAGAATGGGTTTGCTGAGATGAGAGGGCAAGAACATGTCTGGCCTACACAGAACCAAAGGCAAAAAAATAAAATCCCATTTTTACTTTCTTTAATGAAAAAGAAACCTATCTCCAATATACTTTAATTAAAAAATGTGTACAGTTTTTATAAGAAACCTGACTGTATGCAGTGAAATTCTTCCTTTATTTACTGCTGTGGATAGGAATTGTCAGATGGTCCCTAACTGCTGAGCAGGGAAACAATCATACTTATGAACAGCAGAACTTTCCAGCCATGCAGAACTCAAGCAGCTTTGTTTATGACGATCCCTAAGCAGCCCAGACCACACTGAGCATGTGCACAGTCTTGATCGTGATAAGATGTTTTACAAAGTTACAAGATGGTGACCCCTTGTAGCCAACTTTGAAAGCATAAATTATTTGTTTTATTAGGTTTATGGTGCAGTAAGTTCATGTTTATATTTAGTATACAAAATACAGCATTTCTAGCCTTATTCTATTTTAGACTTTACGTGCCCTTTAACCCAACACCTGCAGGAGGAACTGGAACTCTGACTGTGAACCAGGCCTGATCCCCAATATCAGTGCCCAATCTTACTCAAGCTCTTGTGGCTGAATGGAAGCAAATCCTACCAACAGTTGGCCAATATCTATTGGAAAACCATGGAAGAAGGGTATAGTTATAGCATCAAACTTTACAGTTTATATAAATACCCTTGGTTTGGCAAAGTTTTTTTTTTTCTTAAAATTGTAACTGAGCCCTAAAACCAGGGCCACCTGCTATTTATGAAATGGAATTGCATTCTCTATGGATATTATGAAACTTTCTCATGGCGGTTCATTAAATAGCTCTGTACAAAATTAGCGGATTCCCCTTCTATGGACAATACATAAAGCCTCTGAGTCACTGTAAAAGGAAGCTGCTTACTCCAAAGGATATTCTCTCTGCCTTCAACAATCCTTGCCATTTTATGCCATTTTAAATGCCATAAAACATCCGATTTGCAATATTTTACAATCGCAGGCACATAAGAGGTTAATTAATTCTTTCTTTGTTAATTCAGTTGTTGAGTCTCAATGAGATGGATGAAACTCAGATGCCGACTAGGCGAACTCCCAGCAGACAAGATCAATATCGGGATTAAGCACCTGGTCAAATGCGACCATTGATTTCAAGGTTTTACTGATTGGGAGGAAATTTTAATGCATTTAGGGAAATAAATCTCATCTGGATGGCATTAATTAATAACAAGCATCGGCAAAGAGTTCACTTTGCTGCCAACATCTAGAAGGCAGTATTAGGTTAATGTAGACTAACGAATGCAATTCTCTTTTTGTTTATCAACTAAATTATATATATATATATATATATATATATATATTATATATATATATATATATATATATATATATATATATATATATATATATATATAAACTGCCAAGACAGGCAAGTCTGTTATACAGTATATTCTCAAATACAATTACATATACTGTATATACAGAAATGTTGCAACACACTTTATTATTGACTTAATATTTAACCACTTTATCCTATTGAGAAATAAAGTAAATGCACTAAGTTATAATATCAATGTTTTTGTGAAATTTGAAAATTTTTCCCTGCTCAGGACAAGGTTTAGAAAAGTCTAATTGATCCTGGTTTTTGAAAGTGTTATCAAGCTCATAAAAATGGTACTTGTATAAGTAATGGGATTTCAGTAATATTTTAAAATTTTGCTTAAATTTCCATTCTAATGTCCTCAACTATTTCCGTTTTGATTAAATTTCCATGGTACATTTGTTTAATAAATATTTTCCAACTATATCACTGGTGTTTAGTGATGGGCAAATTTATTCGGCAGGAGCGAATTTGCTGCGAATTTGCCCGTTAAGCCACCGGCGAATAAATTTGCGAATTTGCAGCTTTTCCAATGAAAGCGACTGTTGGCGGGCATTTAGATGCCGGCAAATTATCGAAATGTTGGGACACTACTGGTGTTCAAAGGAGAACCAAACCCTAATTAAACCTCAGCCCCCCTCTATTGGCCTCCATTGCCCCTTCAGCTACCCTCCACCCCCACAATGTCCATTACACTGTGTCTCTATGTGTAAACCTGCCATAAACATGCAGAGTTGTGCAGAGGACGTAGGAGATGCCATCTTCTTCAACTTAGGATCCCCTTCTATACTTGTAGGCAGTTCCACCTTTTAATTACCAGTCACACATTAAACCAAGTGGAATAAACACAAGGGTGCTAGAAGTTAGTAGTGAACTGTAACATTATTCTTACAATAGAGAAGGATTAGTCACAAGCCAAGAACGTTAAAGTAACATTTGTCACAGTTTAATTCAGTCTTTAATATGTTGCACAATTTTAGCAATTACATGAGCAGTTCAACAAAGACAGTTCAGCTCTTAGTTACATCATTTCTCTCCTTACTCACGACTGCTTTAGGTGTTCTCTCCCTTATCCTTGCCATCAGCCTCCAGTGTCACTTCAGGTGACAGGGCTGCACCAGCTTTGCCAGGAACTCTAGATGGGTCCTAACATCTCTTAGTTCTATTGTCCAAAGGACTCCTGGGCCTAATGCTATCATGTCCTACTCACTTGAACCCTCACTGGTGGATACCAGCTCTTTCACTCACTTCTTCATTGGGTTTATAGCTGCCCATGCTCACTGTCCTGATCTATCTTACACTGTTGTGTGACAATTCCAGCTAGGCCTCACCTTTTCTACCCACTTTTGGGCTGACTGTGGTTCTTCTCTAAGATGGTTTCCTCTATAGCTGTTCATCCCATGATGCACACCTATCCCTGTTGCTTTTCTCCTTTTATACGGTCCCAAAGTCCACCTTCTTAGAAATATTTAGAACTGTTCCCACACCCTAGTTCTAGTCCTAGGAGGTTATTTATCTAAATCCAATTTTATCTCAACATTTTCTGCTACAAAATCAGTTCAGGTTTTTTTACGCTTATTTGTTATAAAATTCTCCCGAAAATTTGCTTTGCAGGAAAAATTATCAGATTTTCACGATTTGTACGGACTTTTCACCCGAAAACTCTGATTTCTTATGATTTTTGACAGAAAACTTTGGGATATTGCATGAAACCCAGCACACATCAAAAAATCATGAATAAACATATCTCAAAGCTACTAGTATATAAGGGCAGATAATGGAAATTACCCCTAGGGATGGGAGAATCTGAGCTGTTTTGTTTCGACAAAAATTCGCTGCCGGCGAATTGTCACAGACTTCCATTAAAGTCTATGGGCACCAAAAAAAATGTGGCGCTGCAAAAAATTTTTGACGCACGTCGCCATACAAGTCTATGGGCGTCATTTCCATGGCAAAACAAGGCGAAAAAATTTGCCCATCCATAATTACCCCAAAATAACTTTTGTAGAGCCCCTTACATACCTGCAGTAAGGTACATCAGACTAAGGGGCACATTTACTAAGGGTCGAATATCGAGGGTTAATAAACCCTCAAATTCGACCCTTGAAGTAAAATCCTTCGACTTCGAATATCAAAGTCGAAGGATTTACCGCAAATCCTATGATCGAATGATTGAAGGGAAAATCCTTCGAATCAAACGATTCATCGATCAAAGGATTTTCCTTTGATCAAAAAAACCTTAGCAAAGTAATGGGGAAGGTCCCCATAGGCTAACATTGTACCTCGGTAGGTTTAAACTGTAGTCAAAGTTTTTTTTTAAAGAGACAGTACTTCGACTATCGAATGGTCGAATAGTCGAACGATTTTTATTTAGAATCGTTCGAATCTAAGTCGTGGTCGAAGGTCGTAGTAGCCTATTCGATGGTCGAAGTACCAAAAAAATACTTCGAAATTCAAAGTTTTTTTACTTAGAAACCTTCACTCGAGCTTAGTAAATGTGCCCCTAAGTATTGTTTTGCCATGTATGTTATTGCAGTGGGTTTGCATCAGGTTACAGAACATAATAGCAGCAGCTGAGGTGGTGGGGCTATAGAAGATGTCATAGCTCTGAGTTGGGCTCAGGACACAGCTCAATACATTGATATGAAGACTAAGGGATGGAGGCCACCCAATTTAACAAACTTTTAAGGCCTCTTTTTATCAGTTATAACTCACTTAAAAATAGATATGATAAACTATACAGATATATATAAGGTCAGTACAATAAGAAGGTTATTTACTAAAACTCTAAGTTATCTCATCTTTTTATTAAACAAAGCTCTACCAAACTCCCATCCACGATTTTATCAATAAAATAACTCAAAAAAGTCAGGTCAGGAAAAGAATCAATAAAACTGAGCAAAAACTCGAATTGTACACATTTTTTCAGAGTTGCCCGGATTGCTAGATTTTTTCAGGTTATCGCCAAAAACCATTAATTTTTTGGACGAAACCCAGAGAAGATCAAGAAATATTCAAATTGTAAAAGGGACATTGCCATTGACTTCCACATGACCTTGGCAGGTTTGAGATGGCAGATTTTAAGATTCTGACTTTTAGCAGCTTCGGGGTATAATCAATTTGAAATTGAAATTCTAGTTTTGGTTTTTTTTCTTCTATAAATTTGAGATTTTGCCCAAAAAAACCTCAACCAGAAATTGATAGATTGGTATAGTAAATAACCCCCTTAGTATTCACTTTTCTCCATAGGCTGGTGCAGTTGATAAGAGATACTTGTGCAGGGTGGTGGCACTTGGCAATCTCAGGTCATGACTCAAGAAGGGTTGGCGCAAATTATACTGGGGGGCCTGGGGACTACGCACTTACTAGTAATGAATAATTTGCTGGTGGGGCTCATCATGAGAAATTAAATTTATATACAATCACCAGCATAATCATTATCATTGAAATAGATCTGGGGAGTTTTACCTCCTGTGTTTTTCATTAATTTATTATTTTTGTGAGACTGAATTGCCCGCTGATCCAATTAGAATTTCCTTGCTTTTGGTACAGGTATGGGATCCATTATCCAGAAACCCATTATGCAGAAATCTGACTCCATTTTGTCCAAATAATCCAAAATTTTAAAAATGATTTCCTTTTTCTCTGGAATAATAAAACAGTACCTTGACTTGATCCAAGCTAAGATATAATTAATCCTTTTTGGAAGCAAACCCAGCCTATTGGGTTTATTTCATGTTTACATGATTTTCTAGTAGACTTAAGTTATGAAGATCCAAATTACAGAAAGATCCTTTATCCGGAAAACCCCAGGTCCTGAACATTCTGGATAACAGGTCCCATACCTGTTTATATTAAAACTCAATGTAATGGTAGACATTATTGAGGGTATTAGAAGGACTTTATGACATATACACACATCAATATAAACACATACGCACACACACAAATAAATCTGCCCTGTGAACAAAACAATCTCATTTTTGCCACAGAGCTTTTATAAACAGAAATAGTAAATAATCTGCCTTGGCCAGACAGGTGCGGACTTCCCCAGCAGGAACAGTACAAATGACTAGTTTTTCTTTCTTTTTCATTCTTCCTTTATGTGATTGATCTGCAATTGCACAGAACAGTTTGCTCGGTCCCTCGGCCAAAGAAATCCTGCAAGTCGCTCTCTGTGCATTGTTAAAGCTGTTGTGGGGCAATGAATTCTGTACTTTACAGCAAAACATCATTACAAGGTTATCACATATTTGGCTTCATTCCCTCCGACAGGAATAGTTTCAAAAATGTTATTTTTTTAGGAGCCATTTATCATCCTGTCCGAAAATGAATTTTGTTTTAAAATTATATTTTTTTCCCCCCGGTTCTCTAGAACAACAAGCCAGAGCCGTTCTGCCCTCACAGCACATTCTCTCCTTCAGATAAAATAGACTGTTTTGGGGAAGTGCAAATCTCTTTAGGAGGAGAGAGAATATGAAGCTGGCAGAGTGTGGACCTCTCAGAAGATTATATATGCTATGCACAGTGCTGAGCAAACAAAACATTTCTGTGCTGCTTTGTGGAATAAATGTCAATATCAGTTATCCTCTTTACTCCTTAGCTCCCAAGCAGTCTACTATTTACTGAGTAGAGCAACTCACTGGCCCTTGGTTTCTAACATAACAATACGTGGAATATACTTTAGGTGTAAGTTGCCATGATATCTTATCTCAGCTGTTCATGAGTAAATAAGTAAATATACATTTATGAATATCTTTGTAAGCAATCTAGAAGCCTCTCTTGGGTTATGTGCAACCCCCAAAAAGCTACACCACGGTCCTGTTTTGAGGTAGGGGTTATATAGTGCTAGCAATTTCTTCAAAAATTGTTTTTTTTTTTGTTTTGTTTTTTCCTCTACTTTCATCCTGCCATCATGGTTGGTTTTGCTTGTATGCATTGCAGGTATTTGATCTGTTATCCAGAATGCTCGGGACCTCTGGTTTTCCGGATAAGGGATCTTTCCCTAATTTTGTATCTTCTTACCTTAAATCTACTAAAATAACATTCAAGCTTGAATTAAAACCAATAGGATTGTTTTGCCTCCAAAACAGTTGGGATCGAGTACAAGGTACTGATTTATTATCACAGGGGGTAAAATGAAATCATGTTTAAAAATGTGAATTATTTGAATAAACTGTAGTATATGGGAGATGGCTTTCCCGTAATTCAGATCTTTCTGGATAACATCCCTGTACTCCTATAGAAGTTCTTGTGTTGTATACAGAATCCTGCTTATTTTGGCCCCTTTAATACAAATCTAGAAGCTTGCACCAATGTGAATGGCATAGGATCATAACAGCTTCGTACTCATTTGAAACCCTATAATTTTCCTTCATGTTGCTTCATTGGCTTCACTGTTTCTCTCCACGGGGCAGAAGTTAATGTTCCCCTGTCTTTACTTGGTTACAATGAGAAATGATCCTCGTTGGACAAATGTCGCTGTGAAGAAACAACAGGCATTATGTGTGTGAGCTGAATGCACCCTGGAATACGTGCATGTCTAACTATGGAAAAGTACTGGCATAGCATATATTAGTGTCAGCCTGTCACATAAGACAGAATTTTCTGCCCACTAAATACTGTTCATTTTGTTTTCATATCTCATATCATTTCACGCTCGCTGACATCCCATCCTTGACGCCAACGCTTTTCCTTGTCGGTTTCTACGGTGGGTAATGCAGCTGAGAGGGGCGAGAGAAAACCAAACTGTTTATTAATGCCTTGCATATTCAATGTGAGCACTCATGCAGATTTTACCTGCACGCTATGTGAATAGAAAACAGATAAGGTCCTTTTAAATAAGTACAATTACAATCTATTAGACGGAAACAAACGTCACATGTAGTGCTGGGCGAATCTGACTCGTTTCGAAACTGCAAAAATTTACTGAAATGCATCGAAGTCTATGGGCGACAATTTTTTTTCTATGCCGACAAATTACACCTACTGGAGTCTCTAAACATCGCTTTCACAGGGAAACTTGGCGAAAAATTTCACTCATCACTAGACTTGAGTTTCACTTTAATTCAGAGGTAAATCCTAATTTGTTTATATTTAATACAGATTAGTATGTAGAAAGCGTTTTAATTCATACAGATGGTGTAAAGGTGCCCATTGGCTTCCCATTGAGCATCTTTTTCCAAATTCCTCATGCATAGGACTAAAGCGATTAACTATACCTAACCAGCTGATATCTGATCAGGGCTAGTTCTGATATTGGGCCAGGATTAAGAGATTGATGATGGTGTTTTTCTGAGAATTTTAAGGCTATGTTATAGGTGGAACAATCAGCTTGAGGAATTTGTCACCCCTTTTTGAATAAAAATATTAACAGAGGTGAGTGATTCCCCCCTCCCTTTGAATAAGCAAATTAATTCAATAAATGAAAATAGATCACGAGAGTCAAGTGATTAATTTTGTTCATGGAATATACCATATGCTTAAAGGAGACATTTTATTTAAAAAATAAAAAATGTAATGTAGTGTAGTAGTGTTTCTGGTTACTTTACTGAACATTTCTGTAAAAACCCTACTTGTCCCGCCCATAGTTTCCAATTGTCTGGCTGTACAGTGGAGCTGGCAGCACACCGCACTGTAGGATAGGAACCAATCAGCAGCTCTGCCGACCTGATAGGGAACTGAAGCCTGTCTTTGCTTGTGTGACTGCAGGATTGTGATTGGCTATCCCCCGCCTACTGTGCTTCTGGCAGAGACCGTTAGAACATGGCCCACCCCTCATTTGAAACAGGGTTCGAGACCAGAGAACATCTATGGGGAACTCAAATAAAGGGGCTAATTTTGAAGACAATATTAATTTACACCCAAAAGTAGGCACCATCTAGCATACATTATTGCCTACAAAATGAGGGTTTTTTTATTTTTGCTATAGCAAAATAATAATGTGCCTATATATGCCTCAATAACTGTATTGTAATATATGGGGTTTGCTGATTGACCATGGTATTAACCAAGTTTAAAGACCACAGAGGAAAAAAAAAAAGAGAAAGTGGTGTATTACTAAGAATGGCATAAAACTTTCACTGGCAGAGTATTTCACACTTCTGGTTCTTTTATTGTCCCCATTATTAGGCAAGACCCATCCTAGAGGTTGGTCCCTCTGTTTCAGAGGGGGGTTGTAAGATGGAAATGGGTTCCATAGGTTGGAAAAAGGGGCAGGCTAGCAGGAGGGGGAATGTGGTTTGAGTAGCTCATAAGTGCTTTGTCATAACTTGGGTGTGGCCATGATAAATCAGGGGCATGGGTATGTGTGACATTTTTTATTTGCTGGTGACCCCAGTGACCTTTGCACAAATAATTGCGGCCATGTATAAGGGGCCCCATGATTACTGTTGGTGGACCTGCCCACGGCTATTAGTTCATCAGTGAACTACAGTGAAATACAAAAGACACCTTCTCAATAAGTATAACGAAAACATTTAATAGAAGAATTAAAAAGATCAAATTGTAGAAGGTCTTACAGCTATATGGTATAAATATGTTTCTGAGTAATTAGCCCTTGTCTCCCAATGGAAGTAAAACAAATTATCAGACATTATAAGGAAGTTGATTGAAAGGAAAAGGGACTGCTAACACTGGGCTTTTTTGCAGGGGTTGTGCCTTTCAAGTTACACAGCTGGAAATTGGCAAAGAGTAAACACACATTTTAGGGATTTATTTAAAAAATATAAAAGTAAACACATTTTCCCTTTCATTTGGAAACAAAATTTGTCATTAAGCCCAAGCCGGATATATTGTATAGCTAACATTATCCATACAGTATCTGTGCTGTAAAACATATTTGCATCAGCACATATAAAAAAGTGAAATGGATGGTACATTCCCTGTTCATATTGGAAACACACTGTATAGATCCCTTATATTTTGAATGGCATTGTATAATGAATGCATCTGGATTACATTTCCATGACAAGTACCACAGAATAAATGGTTAGTTCAATAATAGCTGGAAAGCTGCAGGCTGAACATATAAAAGGTTATTTATAAAGACCTGGGGGAAGAAGGGCAAGAGCACTAAAGGGCACAGAGAACGTCTGTCCTGGGTCTGCCTGCACTCTGAACATTGGCCCACATAGAAAATCCAGTGTGGGATACACAGCACAGTGGTGTTTTTTCCACTATGGACACTGCCCTCCTGTTTCAAAATAACCCTATAGTCCTTAAGCATTTCTTTGTTCTCCAGAGAGCTGATTTAAAGTGACACTCTAAAATGAGAAAAGATATCATGTTATTACATGAAAAGTTGCATTTGGTTTACATATTATTATGTTAACATTTGCATTTAATTGGCATAGTCATGAATGGGGTAAACTCATCCCAATGGTGGAACTGCCTCAGGTCTCAATCGCTCATATCTTTTCAGTGCGAATACCGCCTTTAACCTACAGTATAAAAATGATGTCCTAGAAGGTGATCCCTTTGCAGGTAACAATATGTAGCAGCAGTAGTAGGAGCTGTGGGAGAAATTACACAGAGAAACAGGTCTTGATCTCTTCATTTAATCTCAGCAGAGAAAATACCAGAAGTATTTAAAGAGAGGGTTAAAGAGAAACTAACATTAGTGTGTGTTTTAATCCAGAGAAGCAGGGAGCAGCACTGAAGTTATAGAGAGAGATCATATGGAGTAAGAGGGAAAGGTTATGTGGGGGCAATGGAGAAGATATACTTTATATATAGGAATATTATACAGGGGTATTGGGAAATGTCACAAGGAGATGTAACTTGGTTTATAAGGAGAGATTTTGCAAAACAGATGTTATTTGAGGGAGCTGAAATGGAGATATAGGGAGAAACATGTGAAATGGGACATGGCATACGAAAGCCTGGCAGGGAATTACAGGGAGAGACAAGTATCCGATGGAGGTACAAGGGAAATATACAGGGAAATATAGGGGAAATAGGACAAGGAATATGGAGATGTAGCAGGGAATTATAAAGATTGGGAAATGTTATGTGATGGAGCAACAGGGGAGTTATAGGGAGGTAATATACAAAGAGGGAAATTACAGAAAAGCAGAGGGAAATATCGGGAACTAGGGTGAATAATTGAGATTATATGGAGAAATAGGGACTTTTTTTCTTTTTTTATGTTTCATTATGGTATCAGAAAGTTTCTGACATTAAACTCACAGTATACAGAGCTGCACCGACAAGCCTGGAAGGGCACAACCTGGCTACACTATCCCTGATTCCGAGAGACAGCACAGGCTGTTGGTACATGCACACCTATAGCAAAGCTGAGCTACAGGCATTACTCTGAGGTAAGGTTTCAAGATTAAGGTTTACAACATTAAAAATATATATATTTAAATATAGAACTCTGTTATAATTCTAACACTGATGTGATAGTTCCGACTGTACAGGAAACTTTATACAAGCAGGTATGGTCCTATACACAAATGTACACACTCCACAATGGTATCATTGTAACGATTCCGGGATTAAAATACATTCCAATGGCTGCTAATACATTGAAGAACCCTTTGTCTG